>NC_139516.1:93030613-93630613 GCF_947247035.1 Vipera ursinii | reverse complement strand
ATGTTTTGATCCTCCATAAAAGGTTTAATTCGCCACGTCCGTTAGTAAAAGGGTGTGGCAAAGATCCCCCTCCTTCACTTTTGGAGATTTTTTTGCTTCTTGGGATTTTTTTTTCCTTCAGGAAAGTTGATAAGTGGCATAGAGAAAAACGATGTTCTTACCCAGATTTAAATGTGCTGTTTACAATCAGCTTAAAGTAGTACTTTTTGACTTCGGTTGCTCGTAGCTGGGGCTAGACTCTGAAGTTAGGCTAGCCTTTCTCCTGTTGGTTTCTGGAAGGCTTTTCCTGGACCGCTGTCTCTCTGTGGTCCACGGGACTTCCTTCATTCTTTGTCCCCTCTTCAGGGTGACTTCTGGCCCATTTAGGGTTCCCTAACAAGACAAAATTCAGCCAAGGAGCCCTGAAATCCCTTGGCTGCTGCACTACTGCGCAAGACCAGAAGTCAGTCCATCAGTTACTTTCTATACTCTATGCCAGCTGCAAGTTAATCAACACTTTCAATACAGGTCAATTAGTGACTGATCAAAGTTACAATGGTATTGAAAAAAGTGACTTCTAAACAGTCATCACACAATCACCAAAGCATTTGCATGGTCACATGATCAAAATTTGGGTGTTTAACAACCACAATGCATTTATGATGGTTGCAGTATCCCAAAGTCATGTGATCGCCACTTGCTACCTTCCTAGCTAGCTTCTGGCAAGCAAAGTCAATGGAGGAAGCTGGGTTTGCTTAACAACCGTGTGATTTACTTAACAACTGCAGTAATTTGCTCAACAATCCTGGCAAAAAGATCATAAAATTGGGTACAACTCACTTAACAACCATCTCGTCTAACAATAGAAATCATGGTCCCAATTGTGGCTGTAAGTAAAGGACTACCTGTATTTTATTTATTTTCTGCCTTTTTACAAGCAGTATCACTACTAAGTCTGCTTTTTTCCCCTTTCCATTATTTCTTCTGTTTTCTCCATAATTTAAGGTACTTCTCAGGATACGTCTGACTTCTACGCTGCCTCTGAGTGGCACTCAACAGTAATCCAAGGCTTCCCATCAATTGTGTAATATTTGCTTTGCTGGTTTTTTAGAATTCTCCCTACAATTCTCAACTGGTTTCACCAATCGGTCTTAGTTGTATAATTCTGTCAATAAACCAGAGCTCAAATCACATCTAAATTAACTTACTTGCTTCCTGGGTCTAGTTCATCATCAGCATCTTCAGCCAAGGCAGAGTCATTATTATGCATATTGGTGTGAAAATGCCCAAAGCGTGTCTGAAAAGGGAAACATTCTTTTTAGCGGTAGAGAGGTTGTAATTCATGGTCAATCTTCATCAAACAGCCTACCAAGATCTTGAGGGCACCTCTTCCGAAACAGGACTGCCTAGTCATTCTATCAACTGGCAGGAGCTATTAACCATATGCATCCAGCAGATTTACTGCCAAACTAAGATTAAATTAATTCACATGACAAGTTTTCCAACTATGAAAAGGAGTACACAAAATATATTCAAAATTCCATATTAAAAGAATTGTAGACATGCACCCTCAGAAAATGAAACGCTATTGATCATGGTGTATACTGTAACCAATGACTGCAGATAGGTATGTAACTATTTGAACTTTACTAAATTGAAATTATGTTCACAACATTTCCTCCCAATGCCCTCCTTCTCCAAGGTATAAAAATTCTTATCTTAAAAAAAATGATGGGAGGGGAGGGAGGGAGGGAGGGAGGAAGGAAGGAGATACAGCAAGAAAAGAATGAAACTTTTTAGTTAAATATTTAAAATGGCTTCCAAAATATTTAGTCAATTAAGAATTGAACTTTCACATTTTTAAAATTAAACATTTAAAGCAGCCAAACTGATACTTCAGCTAAGTAAAGGTAGTCCTTGACTTACAATCACAATTGAGCCCAAAATTTCCGTTGCTAAACAAGACAATCAAGTGAGTTTTGCCCCATTTTACGATCTCTCTTATCAACGACTGATAAGTGAATCATCATAGCTGTTTAGTAAAGTGGTTAAGTCAATGTGGCTTCCCCACCGACTTTGCTGATCAGAAGGTTGCAAAAGGGGATCACATGGCCATGAGACACTGCAACCATCATAAATACATGCCAATTGCCAAATGTCTGAATTTTGATCACATGAGGCCCCCCCATGTTGCAATGGTCATAAGTGTGAAAAAGTCATAAGCCACTTTTTTCAGGGCTGAATATGAATGGTTCTAAATCAAAGGACTACCTGTATTGAAATCATTTATAAAAAATGAAATCTTATAGCAGTCACTCAGAAGATATGCATTTTGACAAGACAATGTACTCTTAAAGTTCAGAATTGGTCCAACACTCAAGTACGCATATGTAAACACACACTTTAGTGGAACTACCGACCTCTAAAAAATTCCAATCCTTACTTATTAAAACTATTTTCCTTTTTTCCATAACAGTGAAGATGATATATGTATCATAAATTCAGATTAACTTATTCTGCTCCTGATGATTCTCTCTCTTTAAATTTATCTAAGCTAAGATAAAATATGTTGGCAGTATTTCTTTAAAGAAGGCATCACTGTGATATTTAGGACAATAGAATACAGTTTCATGGGATTGCTGTTAAAGAATGAATTCTGAAAACAATGAATAGTTAGTGTGTACATAAGGCAGCATGGGAACACATAGGTAATTAAATAATCCAGTTCAAGGTGACTAAATCCCATCAGGAGTACCATTTACTTCTTTTCTTCATTTCTTAAAAAAATATCCACAGAAAATTGTGGTGGGCCAATGCTTTCTATGCTACCGTGGTTTCCGGCGTATAAGACGACTTTTTAACCCATGAAAATCTTCTCAAAAGTCAGAGGCCGTCTTATATGCTGGGTGCTGAAACTTTAGGGACAGGGCTGGCTGGAAAACCTGGAGCGGATCTTCCATTTAGTCTGCGCAGAGAAAGCGGGACCAATTGGAGTAGAAGCTGCAGTCTTTGATTTTTTACAGGCTGGGGTCTGGGCTTCTTTCCTTCTAAAGTTGAAGAGCAGCTGTAGGCAGGAGGGGAATGCAAGAGCAACTTGAAAGGCAGGTGGGGAATGCCCTAGCCAGAGCAGCTGCTTAGTTCTAAGGACACATTTGACTCAGGAACTGGGCGGGCTGGCTGGAAAACCTGGAGCGGATCTCCCATTTGGTCTTTTTTTTTTTTAATCCCATTTATATCCCGCCCTTCTCCGAAGACTCAGGGCGGCTTACAAATTAAAGCACAAATCAATGTGCCTAGCAATAGCCTTCATTCTATGTATATGCCTGCTTATTAGAGCTTTCACCCACCCCCCCACAAGCAGCATTATTACAAAGTCAGCTTATTGCTCCCAACAATCTGAGTCCTCATTTTACCTACCTCGGAAGGATGGAAGGCTGACTCAACCTTGAGCCTGGTGGGATGAGAACCTGCACTAATTGCAGGCAGCTGGTGTTACTTAAGGCTCTGCGCAGGGAAAGCTTTAGAGTGAATTAGGAAAAGTGAAAAAGTGAATTAGGAAAATAGGAAATGGTTGCTGGAATTGGGTATGTGTAGTTTAACGAAGAGAAGGGTGAGGGATGACATGATAGCAGTGATCCAATATCTCAGGGGCTGCCACAAAGAAGAGGGAGCAAAGCTATTCTCCAAAGCACCTGAAAGCAGGACAAGAAGCAATGGATGGAAACTAGTCAAGGAGAGAAGCAACCTAGAACTAAGAAGAAACTTCCTGACAGTTAGAACAATTAACCAGTGGAACAACCTGCCTCCAGAAGTGGTGAATGCTCCAACACTGGAAGTTTTTAAGAAGAGACTGGACAGCCATTTATCTGAAATGGTATAGGGTTTCCTGCCTTATCAGGGGTTTGGACTAGATGACCTCCAAGGTCCCTTCCAACTAATATTATTATTGTTGTTATTATTATTGTTGTTGTTATTATTATTATTATTATTATTATTATTATTATTATTATTATTAAGTTTAATCCACTTGCACTGTTTTATGTTTACATGTTTGATGACAAACAGCCTTATGTTTATAAGTGACAGTTTTCCTACTAAGTACCTGCATGTCATAAGCATTTGAATTAAAATTACCATATTAAAATAAAATCTGATGTTTTTTAATTTTTATTTGGTGTACGTTGGAAGAGGGGTAGTCTTATACGGCGAGTATAGCCCAAATCCTATAATTTAACAGGAAATGTAGGGGGTCGTCTTATACGCCCAGTCGTCTTATACGCTGGAAAATACGGTAATTCATACAGGATAGAAGATATTTCCAAAGAAAGCAACTTTTGCAAGAACGTCCTCCATTGTAATTGGAGATTGTGGTAGCATCAGTCATTCTATTTTCTTTTATAACCTCTGGCTAGCTGGCATGTTGCAATCCAGGTACTATCAACTAGTACAAACCTCTGCAAAGCACCTAGATCCAAAAAAAGGTTCTAGAAAATAAAAGAGAGATCTGGATTAAACCCAATGGGGTTTTTGGAAGAATGTTTGCCTGTTCAGGAAAAAAAAGACTAAGATAAATTGGGGAAAACCTAAGAGATGCTAGAAGGAATGTTTCAGAACAGTTCAACCATGTACCTCATGGGAAATACATCTATATTTTTAATATAGCCATTTTCTTCTGCTACCATTGAGCCATTTTGTGAAGAACAATACCTATAGTAAGGTCTTAAATGAGCCTCCAACTGAAAAATATTGGGAATTATTGCTCCATTTCTGCTGTGAGAATCTTTGTTGCAAACTGATTACTTTGGCATTTCAATAGAATGTTTGCAGATTTTTATTTTTATATAAATATTTACTTAGAGGAAACCAAAAGAGATTAGACAATCACTGGGAGATTTTCTTTGCTATTCCCACACCATCAGAAATTAATTACAGATTAGGTAAAACTGTTTTAACCCCCCCCCCTTTTTGAACTTTGGTTTACTTGCTTCCCTTAATGTTGAAACAAAGTGCACTTTCTGGGGAGCCTCCAGGCACACTAAAGACCACTCCAGAACCAAACTAAACCCTGTCAATTTCAGTGACATATCCATACCTAATCCTTTGAAAGAGCGTAAAGCCACAATATGATGATGATGGCAGTGGTGGTGATGATAATAGTGAGGATGGTGGTGATAACATTGGTATGGCCTGCATCATGGATGCGGGAAGTACCAGCAATTTCACTGCTTTGGAAAATGTTTGGGGGTTTTCCCCCCCTTCTTTCTTGTTATTATGCTAAAACTATTTTACTGGTTACCTTTGTTATAATACATATATTTCTTTTATTCAAAATAGAAAATTGAGCTGCTAATTTTTGTTCAGAGAAATGGGTAGAAAAAATTATGGGAGGGAAGAGGGTACCAGGACTTTTTTAACATTGTTATTACATTTCCTTCTGCTGTTACAAAATAGGTAAAGCATGGATGGATGGTAAGGCAGCTGGCACTGAAAAGATAGGCTAAACAAAAGAATTTTATAAAGCTATTAAAGTGCCATGTGCTTCAGTCATCAGCCATGTATCCTTTAAAATGTTATTATGAAGAGAAGGAGGGAATGTTTTTCAGATTTTAAAATTATATAAAACTGGGTGAAAAAGCCAGCACCCTAGAAGGCAGAAATAAAATTCAAGCTCATCTTGCTATGTTAGAGAAATGGGACGAGAATAATAGTATGAAATTTAACAGAGACCAAATGCAGAATTCTTCACTTAAAAAGCAAAAGTCAAATGCACAGGTATGGGATGGAAGATATTTATTTTGATAACAGTATTTCTGTAAAAGATATTGGAACAGTAATTGAATATAATTTTGTAGTATGTAATTGCTAAAATGTAAATGCACATTTTGACCACACAACAAAAATATAGTCTTATAAATCACAGAACATAGGTTCACTTTATTCCAAGAAGCAATGGATGAAAAGTAATCAAGGAGAGAAGCAACCTAGAACTAAGGAGAAATTTCCAGGCAGTTAAAACAATCAGTGGAACAAGTTGCCTCCAGAAGTTGTGAATGCTCCAACACTGGAAGTATTTAAGAAGAGACTGGACAACAATTTGTCTGAAATGGTATAGGATTTCCTGCCTGAGCAAGGGGTTGGACTAGATGACCTCCAAGGTCCCTTCCAACTCTGTTATTCTATGTTGGGCAAACCTCCATTTGGGTATTGGTCCATATCTGGCAGAGCATTTTAAGAAAGATTCAAATAAACAGGGACAGGTTCAGAGAAGGTCCTATGAAGTGAGGTTGAAGAAACTGGTAATGTTTATTCTTGAGAAGAGTAGATTTCTCTTCTCAAGCAACTGGGTCAGGACACAACAATTGCATTTTTCATTTCTCCCAAATCATATCACATCAGTATGAGCTACAGAGTAATGGATGTAAGTTACAAAAAGGCATATTCTGATTGAAAAACAAATGCTATTAGTAAAAGTAGTAAAACAGTATAATCAATTACTCAGACAGGCAATAGATTCACTTCTATTGGATATTTTCTACCAAGAGGCAGATGACCATCTTTCATGGAAGTTATAATTTGGATTCCTGCATTCAGCCAGACATTGGAGTGATTGGGCTAAATTGCACCTTCCAACTTTGTTTCTAGGTTTTAGTTCAGGTATTCAAGGACCAGCTTACAATTCCTTTGCTTCCTAAATTCCAGTTGCTCCTCAGAATTATTGCTTGTGGGATGAAAGAGCAGGTCCCCAGAGCTTTTAAATCATCTTGTAAAAGTATTGCACACTTTCTTCTAATGTCCAGGGTGAAAACTGACCAAATTTAAAGGAAGAATTAAAAACATATGGAAACAAACTAAGGTGCTTTTCAGCACTAATGAAAGTGAAAATGAAATCAAAGACAAATGTTCTGGCTAAGCTCAATTTTCAGTATGCAAGAAGCCATGACTGAGATGTGGGAAAGAGAGATTTCTGTCACTTATCATCAGAGATATAATAGACAGTATGCAATAGATATCAGTTACAGATAATCTGCAGCTTAATTTTTCAAAGATTATTTTCTTATAAAATGATAAGAAATTGGGAGGGGGGAGACACTCAAAATAAAAAAGCAAAACTTACTAAGTGCCAAAAAGAGAGACACTGAATGTACACCTGCAAAATTTGTCAGAGTTATTTATAGTAACTTTTTATTGATGCTCCCTGCTGTTTGCAGATATTCAACCTTTTAATGTCTGTCTTTACTTCATTTTCAAGTGTATACATTTCTCCCCTGCCAATTTTGGGAAAGGGGGAGAGCGGAAGAGAAGTGGACTTCTGTTTCCTTCTTGATTAGTATTCTAATAATAAACAGACCTCTTCTCTTTGCTTAAGCAGAAATAGAAAATACAGCATTTGTTTCAAGAACTAGATTTTTTTTTTGATCAAGGTCTTCATTTCCTTGATGCTTGGCAAATGGATGCCACAAATTGATTTTTCCACTATAAAGAGGTAACTATGTTTTAAACATGATTGCTATGTTACTATAATTATCACATATTTATGTAGAAAAAGGAGAAAACCCCACAACTGCAGAATTCAATTTATTCAAAAATGTCAGTATCCAAATGTTACAATTTCTGAAAAAGTAATAAAATATTCTTCTTTTGCCCACACTAAAGGATGGAATTCATTTTAATTGTTGATTTTAATAGTGAAACTTTGTTTTATGGTTAGTCATATGTGACTCCTAGAAGACATGGAACAGAAATTGGATAAAGTTCCAAAGAAGAATTTTTGTAATGGGAAAGCATGAATTCAGATTATTCAAGCTGTATCTAATACTATAGAGGGAAGATTAAGGCTCAATTTGCTGGTTTTATCTCTTATGATAAAATAGCATGTTTACTAGTATTGGACTATTCCTACACAGAATTAGAATAATTTATTTACCTATAAAATTGGCTAAAATGAAAGGAAATCATCTTAAAATGTTATTTTTATGAGAAAAAGCAGAAATTAACATTAGCAGCCTTAATTCATAAAAATGAATGGAAAGTAATAGACATATTCATTTCTTATACGGAACTATAAAAACTTTTTGAAAAGTAGATTAGAGTTGATTACATTTTAAGCAGAATCAATTAAAGTCAATAAGGCCTTTGTCTATTACAGTTCATTTCTATCCGAATTCTTTTCAGCAAACTAGACTGGAGAAAATGAACAGACATAACAAGGATACAGAAACTTCTGATTTATTGTAGAAAAGCTAAGACACATTATATAAGGTGTGGAGCAGCTGCTATGTTTTAAATGAAATATAAATTCTAATTATATTGTAATCCACATTCTTTTTCCCAGTGATTGTATTTGAAGGAATAGAAGTATTTCTTTTTAAAGACTACAATGGAGCATTTGTATCTGTTGCTTCTTTTGGTAATATTAAGATGTAGACTCAAAAGCTATTTCTTTTAAGTGTGTGACAAATGATTCCCACACACATCACAGTGATTTCACTGTTATCTACTCTAAACATTAAGTCCAACCCATTACCAACTGATTTTTTTTAAAAAAGACCATAAATGCATGACAAAATGTAATTAATTTTATGCAAGATTTTATGGAATTAAGTCTTTTTTAAAAAAAAATCAATATGGTGTGTGTATGCATGTCTGCATGTATGTATATATACATATATGTATATAAAAATAAAATCAACTGCTACTTCCCACCTCTACCCCATCTTTGAAAACATTTATTAGCTTTAAATCAGTGGCTGTTTGTTATCCCTTTACTGCCTTCAAACTCTTTTATGGCCTCATAGAAATCATGCTAATAAGATTCTGCTGCAAAATACCGTACAACAGAGATGTACATAAAATGGAAATAAAATAAAGATGGCATGTAAGCCATCAAGTAGGAATAACACATGAGAAAGGCGAGAAAAAGAAGAAAAAAACCCTTTCCAAACTGCTGCAGAAAAACCCAGCCTCTCATCTCAATATGATGTCATTGTACTACTGCTTCCCTTTTGGTTGTCAAATGGTGGCCTGCCCTTGGTTTAAATAGAGAAAGTACCTCTATGCTCTTGTAAGCCACCTTTTGCTACCACCACCCTTAAGAGTTTCAAATCTTACTTGTTAATAGTAACAAGCAATAGTTATAAATAAACAAGATATTTCATATTATTTTCATATTAGAAAAATAAATGAAAAATATGTAATCGGTCAGGAAGGACACTTATTTATTGTTCAATAATGGAGTTCTTACAGTCCAATGTCCAGGAACCAATGAATCTCACCAACTCTTGCACTCAACTAGAAGGATGTGGTTTCACTTGGGCTTATCGAGAAGTAACCTCTTCCCTTCCCTATGTTAGAAGATATGGTTTGCATCAATTGGGGAAAAATAGTTTGAAAAAACTATGTGGGAAAGCCTAGAATGGGATCGACATCTCAAGATTATGCTAGATAAGCAGGGAAAACAATTGCTGAAAAACTATTATAAACTTTTTAAAAACATTTTGTTTTTTACTTGCTGTTCAATAGATATAGTAGGAATCTTATGTATGAAGAATTATTTTACACCATTTCTGAAAAGTCACTTATACCACTAGAGGGCAGTCTCGTAATTTTGTGCAGCATATATTTTCTATTTTTAATTAAAAGATATGCAGGCTGCAATATACCGTAGATGGATCATAATTGACAAGGAAAGACAAAAGATTGTCTCTTCAAACAAAAACTAACTGAGCCAAGCACATCTAAGGATTATGCTTTCTTTTGTCTAAAACACTGTGCTAATTGACTGAATTTACCTTTTTTTATGAGGAAGCTTAAACTAAAGCAGACTACCAAACTGTCGATTCAACACTGCTCACTGTTACTCTGCATGACATCTGTCACATACAATATTTTATTCACATTGCTTAAATTGCTAGATAGAGCTCAATGGTGCCCTAGCATTGTATAGAATTTCCTGCAAAAGGCAAAAACAGAAGAAAAAGAGGAATGCTGGGTGCCTGAACTTCGGTATGATTCCATGTGCTCTGTAGAATCTCATTCTGTGGAAAGCAAACAGGTATTTCTTCATTTCAGAAAAAATAATGATGTTCAATTTTGCTTTGAGTCTCTTGCATGCAATCTTCAATTTGCAATGGGACTGAATGTCACCCAGACCAAGCCCTATTTGCTTAGTTCATTCCATCTTGACAGATAGAACAGGACACAACCTATACCATCTCTCTGAGGTTGGGAGAGGTGGGGGTGGAAAAAGGACAAAGGGGGGGGCTCTCTTCTGTAGGGGACAGCCTGCTTTCAGGAAACAGTCAACGTGTCAGCCCACAGCAGACTCACAATCACAGTGATAGAGCAGCCACAGTTGAACACAGGTTGCCAAGCCCAGTGGTTTGTATTGGTTCAAAGACATTCCATAATTTGATTATGCATATGATTTAATTCAAAAGTAGCACCCAAAAATGTTCATTCAGCTCAGCCATATGAAAAAATAATAGTAAAGCAACATAGACAAGTACTTCAACCATATTTTTGTTGGCTTCTATACCACAAAGTAGATTTTGCTAACAATGTTTACATTCATATACTTTACATAGCTTTATGACCATCCCTGGAGCTATATTCTAACAACAAATTATATTGCCTTTACAATACAACATCTTTGTGAAAAATAATTCACTTTCAATTAAGATACTGGGATTTCTGAAAAACCTGTATTTTGTACAAAAGGATTTTTTTAAAAACAAAAGTCTCACAGATAACTGTATACCTTGGGTTACAAACCATACCTACACATACATTTCACAAGAAACAAGGAAGCACAGCTAATTCTTTATTATAGCATATGCTCCTAGCAGTGCTACACAGGATGCTACCAAATGCGTGACAAAGCCAGTATCTTTTTAAAACATGAAAGGCTTCAATTAAAATGAGTCACAACCAGAGCTGAAGATGATGTTCAGGGTAACTAGCAGATCCTCAAATACTGTATATTTGCATTTGTTCTGCCTGAAATATTTATTTTAAGCAATGCTGTGGAAACAGACCTGCATTTTAAAAGATCCATCTAGCTGATGCATCTATGGATTTTCAAAAAAAAAAAGTCATCCCAAACTGAAATAATCTATTTACAGTCTAAGGCATTTCTACAGAATGAATTAAAAAAGGAAGGTAAAAATTAAAAGGAAGGAAAGGCAAAGTGGGAGAAAACTGTTGACATGTAAAACATTCTGCAATTTGCTTTCTCTTTCCTTTTTTAAAAAAGTATTGTGTTTAATCTAAGTTAATGCGAAGGCGAGAGGAAATATTATTTAACCATGAAGGGATGAAAGGGTTAACTGTAAAATACACGTCAAGATTTTAATAAGGATTAATAATAAAAAGCCTCAGCCTGCCGCTTTCACTAGATTTTGTAGTGGTGGCTTTTCCCTTGCTTAGGGCAATCCATCTGTTAATTTTGACTTGCAATGCAGTTAAGCTCTTCCTTCTTATTCTCTCTCTCCCGCCTCTGCACACCCATAACCAAATAGACTAGAATAGCTTTGAGGAGGCTGGCACATGTCTTACAGAAATAGAACAATTCTTTTCAGAATCTCTTAGGTGAAGATCAGTTGTGCTGTCATGGTGTGGGATCTCTTCCCTGTTGCACACAAAAGCAATCTGGTGTACGTACAATGGAGAAATTAGTACAATGAAACCCTTGGCAATACAGTTATTTATACCTATTTTATGTGCATGTGTAAAATCTATGCATATTTTAATGCACTGATTTTTGAGCTCTAGCACTGAATGGGTGAAATGAAAGGGGGGGAAAAGCAGTTGATCTTGGCTGTGACAGAGATTAGTAAATATTCATTGTTAACAACTGATCTGCACTCTGACCAATGCCAATATTCTCACTGGGCCAAACTAGCCTTGTTTTCAATAAAAGCAGTGAAGTACCCTCTCCCATGAGCCCTGTTAGACTGACGCTGCAGTTGGAACTGTCATCTTCAAACAAAAGCAAAGGGGCTGGGCTTTACAAATGCAAACCCTAATTGGGAGATCTCCATGTCTGTACCCTTGACATTTATTTAAACCTCATCAAAAAAATAGGAAATAACCAAACTAATTAGCAGACTGGCATATAAACTATTATTTGTTGGGGTAGAAAGCATATTCATATTCAGCTCTAGAAAACAACAATATTACTAATGACAATGTGAAAAACAGCATCAATACAATCTTCCAGCAGGAGGATGAGTTTGATTTTTATGCACTGTTTTATAAGGGCAACATACCAGCCCTAAATTACTAATATCTTTTTTAATTTGAACAAATATAAAGGGAGAAATACTGTGCCTTAAAATCCAATTGAAGAGCCAGGACTACATTGAAAAACGTATGTACCTGTATAGAATCTACATAGGTAAATTTTGCAGTAGAACTATTAAAGTGTGGCTGAATAGAATTCAATATTAGCATAAGTGACACAAATATATTAATTAGTAATTGATATATGCAATAGAATACGCAGACCATTTAACTGGCTACTGAAGATTTCCAGACTTCACTTTTCAATACAAAATCCCTATCAAGGAATTCAAGCTCACCAATGTTATTTGAGATATATTAGGTAAAGGTAAAGGTTCCCCTGCACATGCATGCTAGTCGTTTCCAACTCTAGGGGCCGGTGCTCATCTCCGTTTCAAAGCCAAAGAGCCAGCACTTGTCCGAGGACATCTCCGTGGTCATGTGGCCGGCATGACTAGACACCAAAGGTGCACGGAACGCTGTTACCTTCCCACCGGAGTGGTCCCTATTTTTCTACTTGCATTTTTACCTGCTTTCGAACTGCTAGGTTGGCAGAAGCTGGGATGAGTAACAGGTGCTCACTCTGCTACGCGGCACTCGGGATTCGACCCGCCAAACTGCCGACCTTCTGATCGACAACAAGCTCAGCGTCCTAACCCACTGAGCCACCGCGTCCCTTTGAGATCTATTAGCACAGGTCATTACTTTAGCAGTACAATCTATTGATCATTAGCCAGTCATTAATATCTGAGTGGTTTTTATATAGGATCTAGCATATACTCACTTTCTCTATCTATACATACACACACATATATATTATACATATATATACACATACACATACATACATACGTGTGTGTGTGTGTGTGTGTGTGTGTGTGTGTGTTTGTGTAGTATATATTGCATATCTATATATTGCTCACAACCCACCCATCTCAGCCCATCTTATTCTGGAAGCATTTTGCTCTACATGTCACTGAACCTAATCCCATGCTCATGATATATACATATATACATACACACACACACACACACACACACACACAGACAGACACACACACACACACACACACACACACACACACACACACACACATATATATATATATATATATATATATATATATATATATATATATGTTTAAGTATTTGTCAAGGCTTTTTGAATGGACCTTGCTAATTAACTCTTTCATTCCTGTTTTGGCCCGGCTCAGGGCTTATATCCACAGGAACTAGTCAACTTATGACAGCTCATTATTTGTGCAAATTATTCAAATTGCTAATAAAGAATTTGGGACGCTAAGATGATCATTTCGAACTCATTTATGTTCTCATCAGTTAGTCATACCCTTTATCTGAGATTCGAACCCGGGCTGATTGTATATCAGGCAGTGTTTTAACCTCCTGAGCCACGGGGTTCTTTCTTTCTTATATTAGCTGGAAGGCAAGGCAAATGTATGTTTAAGTATTTGTCAAGGCTTTTTGAATGGACCTTGCTAATTAACTCTTTCATTCCTGTTTTGGCCCGGCTCAGGGCTTATATCCACAGGAACTAGTCAACTTATGACAGCTCATTATTTGTGCAAATTATTCAAATTGCTAATAAAGAATTTGGGACGCTAAGATGATCATTTCGAACTCATTTATGTTCTCATCAGTTAGTCATACCCTTTATCTGAGATTCGAACCCGGGCTGATTGTATATCAGGCAGTGTTTTAACCTCCTGAGCCACGGGGTTCTTTCTCTCTTATATTAGCTGGAAGGCAAGGCAAATGTATGTTTAAGTATTTGTCAAGGCTTTTTGAATGGACCTTGCTAATTAACTCTTTCATTCCTGTTTTGGCCCGGCTCAGGGCTTATATCCACAGGAACTAGTCAACTTATGACAGCTCAGATCGAATCTCAGATAAAGGGTATGACTAACTGATGAGAACATAAATGAGTTCGAAATGATCATCTTAGCCTCCCAAATTCTTCTTTATTAGCAATTTGAATAATTTGCATATATATATATATATATATATATATATATATATATATATATATATATACAGACACAGATACATATATATATATATATATATATATATATATATATATATATATATATATATATATATATATATATATATATATATATACCGGTAATTTATATAATATCTCTATCTCTATCTATCTATCTATCTATCTATCTATCTATCTATCTATCTATAGAGAGAGAGATGAGCCTTCCACATCCTAGTCCAATACAATTCTAGCCTTTACTGAGGAAACACTTCTTTAAAAGCACACAGTATTTAGGTAATTACATTTTCATTGCAGTTTATTTATTTGCATTTACATGCTGCCCAACTCTGAAAGCCAACTCCATTACTAAACAATTAATGATTCACCTTTATTCATAAGATGAAGTGCCAGCTTGGATATATTTGAGGAAGGTAGGGTACTAATTACTGTGTGTGTGTTTGTGTGTGTGTGTGTGTGTGTGTGTGAGAGAGAGAGAGAGAGAGAGAGAGAGAGAGAGAGAGAGAGAGGAGAGAGAGAGAGGAGAGAGGGAGGGAGGGAGGGAGGGAGGGAGGGAGGGAGGGAGAGAGAGAGAGAGAGAGAGAGAGAGAGAGAGAGAGAGAGAGAGAGAGAGAGAGAGAGAGAGAGAGAGAGAGAGAGAGAGATAAGCAACCTTTTGTGGACCACTGGGCAGATTTGCAATTTTGAGAACATTTCTCAATGGCTACAAAAGAGTAGTTTATTTATTTTTAAATGCATTAACAGAAGAAAACAGGTGAGAGGGTTTCCAACTATGCTTTATAACATCTCTGTTACTTTTGTCTACTTGGAGCTTGTAGACAAATTTTAAAAGTAACTATCCATTGTTTTTATTTTCTAGACCTGTTTATTTGACTCATATGAGCCCAGATACATTCTTGTAAATAAAAATAATGCTAATACATGCTTTCCATTGGAGAAAACTAGCTTTCCATTGTATGTTTTAAAAGCAGGGGTCAGGGAACAAGGATCAATAGAGGGTTCATAATGCTTATTACTGCTGTGTATTCCCCATCCTGATTAACAAATACCTTGTTTGTTAATAACATCCAAAGGGAGAACATTTTTAATTACCTGTGCAAGTCGCCTTTTTTCTGTGTTCTCTCTTGGAGAATTAGGAACGGTACAGAATGGAGCATATTGTGCAAAACCTGAGCTACAAATTCCATAGCCATCTTCTCTTTCCTATAGAGAAAATTAAGACTGAAAAACTTTTGTGACTACACATTTTTATATCTAGTTAAACACATACACACCATTAAAAATTTTGCCACCTGAAAGATTTAAATGCTGGAGTAACAACTACAATATAATTTTTAAATATGATGAAGCTATCAAATAAAACAAAATTCCTTTCATATATTTGAGCCTTGACACCTGAGGAGAAAGCGAAATAGTGCTCAAACTGCTTGATTTAAAAATGAATACTGAACATACAATACACTGAATATATGAAGTCTTGATACGATGCCTCCCATACTTTTAAATGATACTCTCAGAAGGTTTAGGATGCTAAAATAATGCTGCCATTTACTGAACCAAGGAAACCTAAACAGACAACTATTCCTGCTGAATTATATTTCTCTGGTAAAAGTCACTTGCCTTAAATTCTCAGCCAGAAGCAAATGCTTCAATTGTGACATCAAAGTAATCAGCTTTATGAAAACATACATCCTGTTATAGATCTTTGAAGACTTCAGTTTTTTTCATGATAAATATGCAAACAATAAAGAGATTATTCAAGTAGATGCACAGAATGACAGAGAGTTGCCAGAGGGCTTGTTATAAAAAATGCATTGTTGAACAAAGGGCTAAGCATATTTCAAAAGTCATTAAAAACACAAATCTTGTGGGATTCATAAGGTATATACTTCAAACTGAAGCAAGAAACAAGGTAAGAAAGTACAAATTTTGCCACATACCTTGTGTTTCAACTTACTCTTCACCTCTTTTATTCCCTGTTTTGCATGATTTTTTGCCTGGGGGAAAGAAAAGGAATGGGGGAAAAAACTAACTGAATCTGCAAAACAATGGTTTGATACTGCCCTAGATGAAGTAACATAGAATTTAAAATTAAAACTTTCGCATTGTTTGGTATATCAAAAAGAAATTGTTTTGTTAATTTCATACAGGATTGCTAACAAGGTTTACATTAGGTGTGCAATAAGGTGTGTATTAATTGCTAATAAGATGTGCATTAAGAAATGGATTGTGGCATAGGCATAATTGTGTTATCAAAACACTCTAGTTAAATTGGTATTTCCTTAATGTAGCATTCTTATGAAATGGTGTATCGGCAGAAATAAACTCTTAGATTGGCCACAAGTTGAATAGGAAAAAAAACCTCAGGCAGTAATATTCCAGTCTAGCGCTTTTTATATGCAGAGCCATGTCAGTGTTGTGTTTTTCATAGTTACTATTATTAGATTTACACTAAAGTTTCATGCCACCTCTTCACATCAGCCTGAATAAAAATGACAGTTATAGTTTGCTTTTTAAAACAGGTGAAATAATCACTGTAGAAGCAAAATAATTGTAAAGAAATGTGGTTTTTCTTTCAGAGGCAATTCTAACTTTAAAGAGGAACAAATAGTATTTCAATTCACTTTATCATTCAACTTCAAATTCTTGCACCCTATTCTTCAAACAACTATAATAGGTGGCTATTTTTCTATTCAAACTAAAAGCCAAATTATAGATAACATGTTTCCAACATGTCTGTTACTTAGGAGATTATGAAGTGTTCTTTATATTTGCGAACTACTCTCCTTAGGACCTAATCTAAATAGAAAATGCACCTAAATACAAATCTAACTTAGGATGAACTATACAGGAAAAACAACCAGCAGCCTATGACTCAAACATGAATTTTAGCCCCATTGTATTGTTCTCACCAAGCCCCTGCACTCTCCAAATTCCCCTAAACTGTGCAATGCTAAGCTGTTTTCTTTGCCAATTCATATTCCTTGTAGCATGTAAAGGAAAAAAAAATGGGTGGGAGGGACAGGGGAATGGATTAAAAGACTACCTTATGTGAGCCATATTTGATATTTTAATAACGTTTGCATGTATGCACTGCAGATAATTATATCCTATAATTCAGGGGTTCCCTAAATTTTGCACCCAAGAGGTATGAAAACTTGGATTTTCAAAATTATAGTGTATATGCATAATTAGTTGCTGTTATTTCAAACTTTTGTAAGGGGTGTGAGAATATATCAGAAGCGTTTTAGGGGTGCAAGGTATAGAAAAGGTTGGGAGCCGCTGCTCTAACTGCACACTCAGCTATAAATGGGTGTCTCTAAACTTCATTGTTTTCAGCAAACTAACTTAAATTTCAACAGTATAGTGTACAGATTGAATGTATCCCAATAAAAAACATGAATTTTTCTCCAGCAAGTGCATATTAAATATACAGATGTTGCTTGACTCCAGTATTCTGTGAGAAGTAAATATACATGTATGTATGTATGGTATGTATTTATGCTTAGTTGGTGTATATACAAGGCAACCTTCATGACTAATTGCCTAATGAGAATACTATGATAATCACCATACTTGATTTTCCACTGGCATCTGGACAGTATGTCTTTGAAGCCATTGTTTTAACTATTCACATTTCTGCAAAGTCATGACAGGACACCAAGATGGAAACTGAAAACTAAGATGTCCCTTAATTAATTAAAATTAATTTAATTAATTTTAATGCCCAGAAAATGGTACCAATGGGACAGTACATAGGCAATTTTTTAAGGATTCTCTTAAAAAATTAAATTCAGAAGTGAATACAGGAATAGATTCATCGTTACAAGATTATAATGACCAAATAGAAACCCAGTGGTGAAAAAAGAGCTATTTTTTTACCATTCCATTAAAGAACTGTATATGTTATAAATGAACACATGCATTCACAGTACTTTGAATGTATTTACCTGAAATATGGCCTCAGTGTGATTTTGAATGATGTAAATTTAAAAATTCTCTTTGAAAATGAAAATAAGGAATCGATTTAGGAGCCTTGGTGGCGCAGTGGGCTAATGCCTCCTTAAGTAACACCAGCTGCCTGCAATTAGTGCAGGTTCGTGTCCCACCAGGCTCAAGGTTGACTCAGCCTTCCATCCTTCCGAGGTAGGTAAAATGAGGACCCAGATTGTTGGGGGCAATAAGCTGACTTTGTAATAATGCCGCTGGGCCCCCCCCCCCAAAAGCCCTAATAAGCAGGCATATACATAGAATGAAGGCTATTGCTAAGCAAATTGGTTTGTGCTTAAATTGTAAGCCGCCCTGAGTCTTCGGAGAAGGGCGGGATATAAATGGGATTAAAATTAAAAAAAAATTAAAAATTTATGATTGAAGCTCAAAGGACCAGGAAGCGATTTTAACACATCTAACTGGTTTTGGTTCTCAGTGTTTCTTCACCCACAGCATCTTCCCAACACTAAATTTTCATATATTAAGGAAACTGGTTGTAGTGTGATGTACTGATTAAAATGTTAGAATAGCATCAGGGAGACCATGGTTTAAATTCACCAATTAGATAGCTCTTTGGTGTTAAGTATCCAGATTATATCCATCTGGAACAACCTCAGGGATGAAGTTGGATATTACTACAGTACTCACAAGATAAACTCACTGAATAATGTTCAGGTTCACCACACTCTGATTTAAGTTCAGAATAGTGTGGTAAATAGTGTGAACCTTAGAAATCAAACTGCTGGTGCACATCTTTAGGCAATATACACAAGAAATCTTAGTTATTTGTTAATGTTCACAAATTCACACTGATCCCTCATTCAACAAATACTCTCATTTTGTGTGGTCCATTAAATTATTAGTCATAGCTCTGCAATTTGATGACTAATACCTAGCCAATCCTTTGAAGCCATTATTGGCATAATAAAATTATTAATTTAAAAATGTTTCTTGCAAATCATGAACTCTGTACTGGATCATTTAACTGCAAATCAAATTCCCTTTCATCAAACTCAAATCAATATTCCAAACTTTGGTCTGACAAAAACTAAGCCTTAGCCAAAGCATGGTAATTTCAATTTACCAAAATACTCAAATCTGTAATGATTCTTCCTTCCGAGAAACATTTATTCATCAAAGAGTACAAAAGGAATATTTGAAAGAGAAAACACAAGTCACTCACTAGTGAATTAGCCTAGGTTTCAACAAACAGTACAAAATAAAGATAATTCTGTTCTAATGTCTTCTTGCTTGTCAGTTAAATCCAGGTTTAGTGAACAACATAATCTTCCTAGGAACCAAATATGTTCATGATTTAATGAGA
Source organism: Vipera ursinii (assembly GCF_947247035.1). Lineage (NCBI taxonomy): Eukaryota > Metazoa > Chordata > Lepidosauria > Squamata > Viperidae > Vipera > Vipera ursinii. The sequence goes on along the minus strand of NC_139516.1, from coordinate 93,611,015 downwards.
GGTCCATTTCATGTAATTTTAATAGGTCTACTATCTGATCCACTCCTGACTGACCCTCAATTTTACAAACATAAATTCAAAAATTAATTTATTTGGTAAACCATAAGGTAAAGAGATATGCTCTCTTAAAATTATTGAGAATAATAATATCCTAACTGATAGGCTTATTTTGTTCACTGCTATTAACAACTCACTATTAGTTCCCAAGAGGTGGGTGAACTCTGTCACTCCCTGTGTGTGCGTGTGTGTGTGTGTGTGTGTGTGTGTGTGTGTGTGTAATTTTTTTGGGGGGGATTGCTAACAAAGAATTAAAGGGAGACTAATATGGCCATTTCAAACTCATTTGTTCTCATCAGTCAGCCATACCCTTCTGAGATTCGAACCTGGGCCGATTGCACATTACGCAATTGTTCTAACCTCTAGGCCACAGGCTCTTTCTCGCTTTGTTAGCTGAGAGGCAAGGGAGATATGTGTTAAGTGTTTGTTAAGTATTTTAGAATACCTTGCTAGGCCCCAAACATATATATGGAAGATGATAGACACAATCCTGTCAACACGTAGTCAATCAGCCTTTTGCCAATAATTGGCAATTGTTATGCTAGATTTCTCTACTATAAACTTTTAGACTGAATAAACCTGAAAAACATCTTGCCCCCAGAATAGGCAGGTTTCAGATCAAGACATTTCAGTATGGATCAATGTGCAGTTCTACACCATTTAGCATCCTTATTGTTCTGAACCAGCCCTCTTCTAACAAACCTCTTATCAGAAAGAAGAGACTGGAGAGCGTCCAAGGCTAAAAGGCTTCTGCCAAGATTTAATTACGCAGTTAACAAAAACACTAGAGCTTGTCTTCTCAAGCGGAAAAGTTGCTTTCAGCAACCAGCCCCTCCCCAAACACTCCTTTTATAGAGAGCTCAGGGCGTGGTCTCCCTGTGCCTCCTCCCGAGGAGTCCCATAGCCTTTCTTTGTTTGTTCCTGCTCGACTGCCTCCTGCGTCGGGCGTCCTTGAACAGGGCCAGCTGTGGGTCATCATCCTCCGCGCTCTCGGGCTCACGCAGCTGAGAAGAGGTCCCCGGCTGAGGACTCTGCAAAGCCTCCAAACCATCATCAGCCGGTTCGTCTCCCTCCTCCCCCTCATCTGAGTCCTCCGATACGTCGGAGCCGGCTGTCGGACCCACAGGCTGGCCCTGAGTCACAACACTTATATTGCTTTGATTGAGATTCTGTTCCCATTGGAGATTTTAGAAGAAATTAGTTATAACACCCATTGACTACTATCCAGGCTGATAATTTTGTTATATTAAAATACAATTACAGAAATTAGTGGCAGTTACAATGACCCATCCACATTATCCCTACTTTTTAAAGGAGATAAACAAGGATGTATTCTTGTAGGTTTAATTTCTATATTAATGGTACTATTGTGACCCTTTCTAAGCTAGAACTTATTCTACAACTCTAGCTATTTAAGGTATCTCTGTTTCTTTATGTAGATAATGTAGTTATTTTATCTGTAAGTTAAGTGGGCCTAGGCAGTTGCCAAGTTCCTTTAGTGTTCTACTGCTCTAGAGAATGTCTTGAAATTAATTATTTAATTATTTTTAATTTAATTAATTATTTAAAAGTAAATAAAACTATTTAGTTTAGATAAATAAAACTATTTAAAAATTTTACATTTCTTTAGAAAGTACTTTAAAATTCCTGATCAGATGGAGAATTTAAAAAACCAGTTAACCAGATAAAGGACTTCAACTATCTAGGTATCCATTTTCAAACTTCCACCTGCTGCAATAAACAACTGAGCTCTATATAAGAGCCCAAATTGCGTTCAATGTGATCCTTAAAATCTGTAAGCCATGAAAGCAATAATTACATCCCTGAAGAAATTAAATTAAATAGATCCAAGGGGCTTGGTACCCAGCTGTGATGCCCAGCTGTGTATTTGTTAAGGATGCTTTGACTTTGGAAGCTATCCAGTTTAATTTTTAATTTAATTTAATTTTTAGGAGCTAAATTCTTGCTCAACTTCAAATGCCCTAACTTGGTTAGTTTGGCTGTGACTCTCCTGAGGCCCACCTAAAATTTCAGTGTTTTTCAGGAAAGCATCTTAGTTCACCTTACTCTACTAAGTAGATTTACCTGATCCATGACAAAGTTAACTGACTTTGACTTCGCTAATTGTGACTGTTATGTCCTGGTTATATAATATCTTGACCCAGATAAGGCCTTGATTGAACTTAAACAGAGGATCTGGGATTTTAAACGTCCAAAATGGCAGGACTGAAGTTACTTCTATTGTGGTACAACTGCTGACTCCCTCTAGGATGATCCCTAGATACTTCCAGAGCATCTTACATTTTCCTCACAGAATTTTTTTTTACCTTGGTCCATTATGAAAATAAAAATAGATATGCCAGTCTCCCTCATGGAAATTTCATATGTGCATGGATCAAATCAGTAACACTGCTACTGCAAAATCCTTCATTTTATCACCATGGTGTTTGGAATGTATAAACCTAACCCATCTTTGAAGTCAATTTCCCCCTAACCACTTAGGAGTCAGATGACTTAAAGTTTAAAAAAGCCTTTAAAATGCTGCTCTTTTCAAGGTGAAGACTTTAAACCAGAACCTGATACTGGCACAAATTATGGTACTGTTGGATGTTTTGAGATAATTTTAACTGTTAAAGTATTATTATTTTAGTGTTATTGTATTCTATTCTATTGTATTGTTATTGTACTACTACTGCAACAATTCCTAGGCAGAAGAGAGGAGAATTTCAGTATAAAGAACTAGAGAAGTGAAGGAGTTTCACCTCTAGATTCAGTCACTGTATGGGTGATTCTGCAAACAAGTACTGTATATGACATAATGAGTAGACTGACACGACTCTCACTAAACTTAATGTGTTTGATTTTGCTTTCAGTGATTTGAACTCTTCACTGAGAATTGTAAACCATGGTTATAACTTCATGTTATGCATAAACTAGGCCACTATAAATTGTTCAAATTATGGTTAAAACAAACAACAGTTTAGTATAACATAGAGCAAGTATTTTATAGCACCTTGAAAGAAAGAATAGAGATAGTCCCCAACTTACAACCATGCATTTAGAGACCATTCGAAGTTACAATGGCACTGAAAAAAGCGACTCATGACTATTTTTCACACTTACGACCACTGCTGTGTCATCATGGTCACATGATCAAAATTTGGACACTTGGTAACTGGCCTATATTTATGACAGTTGCAGTGTGCCGGGGTCACGTGACCACCTTTTGTGACCTTCTGACAAGCAAAGTCAACGGGGAAGCCAGATTCACTAACAACCTCGTTACCAACTTAACAACAGCAGTGATTCACTTAACAACTGTGACAAGAAATGTTGTAAAATGGGGGCAAAATGCACTTAACAACTGTCTTGCTTAGCAATGGAAATATAGGACTCAATTGTGGTTGTAAGTCCAGGACTACCTGTACACCCAGATCTGCAAAAGTGAAACAAGGAAAAGAAACGGCTCTTACATATTGGTATGCTGTTTTCACAGCTGGAGTAGCTTTGTTCACTGCTGTGTTGATCAAGGCTCCTCCTTTCTGAAATCCAATATACATATACACTCATAAACACAGAGGTTCTGATGTATGCAGAACATAGTTTGATTCTCAATTTAAATAACAACTTTAGTTTTTAAAGGAAAATCCACACTTCTGGTTAACTTAAATTACAACCCTTAGCATGACCCCAAATATGCCACTTTAAAGATTTCTACAGCTGCCTTTTGTCTAGCTTTGTCTACTACCTCCCAGAGTTTACAATACATCATCTCTATGGCTGACACACTTATCAGTGTACTGTAATGTACTTGTGTAGGGCACAATCCACCAGGAAATTGTCTTTCATAATGTTCTGATTACATAAATAGGTGTTTTGCATGAGAGATTTGCACTGATTACTGCATGTATACACTTGTATATACTGCACAAATTCTGAGCATTTTTTCCGCACATTTCTAAATAAGATTACATTCACATGATGACACTTTTTGCATTGCAAGATATATTCCAGTCTCCTGACATGTTGTCATACCTTCACAGTATGCATCCACTGATGGTATGTTCTTAAATTTCCTAAAAATGTAAATTAAAGGGAAACAAAAGTTAGAACCATTTTTGCTAGACTTTTATGCATAATCTTCATTGTACATTAAATTCATGTTCATAATGAACATAAGAGTTCTACAGTTCTTATCTTCACAGAACTTCATACTATATTATTTTCTCTGACAAAATCTATTGCTATGACAGAAGTTTAAAAACATGGTAAATTTAGAATTATTTAGGGACTGGAAAAATACACATACACGCAAATATATATGTATTGTATCAGGGTATAGTATAATACTACACTTTCTACAGTCTTACAGTTTAACAAAACTTTGCAAGGAGGCAGAAGAGCAAATCAATGTGTGTGCAATACTATTACTCTAATAAACTATTCATAATGGTCAGGTGAAATGGATTTCATAAAAAATAGCACTGTTTTTTATTTTGCAGTGCAAATAAATTTAAAATTTAGCAGGACAAGTAAATGTGGGTTTAGTTTTAAAACCATTATTAATTTTAAGATAGCATGAGGAATGATAGTTGCTATAAATTCCAAGCCAATGGCTTCTCATAGAAGATATGGGTTCTATAACAGCTTCTAAAGCCTCTTAAACTCAGCAATATAATGAGGCATCTTGTAGTGAAGTATTTTGATTTGCTCATATAACACCACACTGAAAGCTAGTCTGGGTGCTGGAATTCTCTCATGTGTCAAAACTTTGGTATCTGAGCAGGCAACTCTATCTGCTTTCCAATAAGACCTGGTAGAGGAGCTCTCTCTGCAGGGATTAGCATCTTCAGGGATCATAAAATTGACTGTTCTCAATGACTACCCACTTCTATGGAACAGATTTCCTCTGGAAATCTAAAAAGCTCCTTCCTGATTGGTTTTTAAGAAAGCCATTAAAAGTTGGCCATTCTAGCAGGTCCTGGAGGTTGAAACATTTTAATGTTCCTTCTGGCTTTGGAGGAATTGTCTAATGAAATTTATATATTTATTTATTAAACTTATATACCGCCCTTCTCCCGTAGGACCCAGGGCGGTTCACAAGGCAATTAAAACAACATTACAATACAAAAATTAATAGCAGTTAAAATAGATTAAATTTTCCTTGATTAAAATCTAAAACCCGTATATCTCTGATTAAAAACCCAATTACAATAAGTTAAAAAAATTAAAAAATCCTCAGTCCTGGCCGGAAAGCTCAAAGAGCCAGGTCTTCAGGTCCCGGCGGAACGAACGAAAATCAGGGGCAGTCCTAAGCTCTATGGGTAACTGGTTCCAGAGGGCAGGCGCACCCACAGAGAGGGCCCTCCCCCTGGGTGTTGCCCGCCGGCAATCCTTTGCCGGTGGCACCCTGAGGATGCCCTCCCTGTGGGAGCGCACAGGACGAAGGGAACTTGATGCCGGTAGCAGGTGTTCCCTCAGATATCCCGGACCCAAGCCATTTAGGGCTTTATAGGTCATCACCTGGTGATGACACTTGCTGGTGTTTGTAAAAGTACCCTAATCCCAACATTGCTTCTCCAAAGGAGAATAGCATAATGGGTATGGGTATGTATGGATGTGTATTCAAAAGTATCTTCACAAGCTCCTGTATTTTTATTTATTTTTTGGGTAAGAGTTTTGGAAATGGTTAGCTGTTTCTTTTTTTGTAAGCTTGAAAAATTATTAGCCCAAAGTCTTCCAGCTGACTTTATATCTAAAGTGAGGTTAGTACTTGTGGTCTCTGTTTCTGGCCTGGTGCCTTAATTATTGTATAAAACTGCTTGTCATATACAATTACTGAAGCATTTTCATTTAATACTGCAGATACTTGCAAAAAAGCTGAACATGTAATTTTGAGAGAAGGAAGATGAACAAGTAAGTCTGAAGAATCTTTCTGCTTCTGTCATTTTTAATTAACCATTATATTCAGTTCTATCAATTTGCCATGCAAATGTTTATGATATCTTACGAAGCTGAAGTTAGAAACCTTCACAGCAATACATATCGAACACACAGAAGTACAATTAAAGAGACATAAATTTAAAAAAACACTTAATTCAATAAGGGGGTTATAAATCAAGCCTCAATTGTGCTTTTTGGTATTAAGAGAGTTGGTGTTAATTAATAGGAACAATTTCACATCAGGCATATAGGTAAAACTATTACAATCACAGACTAATTTCCACTCATCCATAAGAATAATGAGTGTTTATTTTATTCATTATTATTTTTTCATTCTAACTACTCAAATATCACATTAGTTGCTTTAACTTCTATGGCATATTTGATATGTTGAAAACTGCAATTATTTGAAGTAAAAATACAAACAACTGTTTAGTAAAATATCAGTAAGAGCATATATAATACATATTTTATATACATTTTTCTCATCTCCTATAAAAAACATCTAAAAAGGTCCATTAAGAAATCTTTTATTTTGGAGTTTTAATAATATGGAACCTGAATGGTATTTCTATTTCAGTTATTTAATCAAAAACTCTATCCACAGTCAGCACAATGCTAAAAACCAATGTAAAATGTATTGTCATTTTCCTCTATTTCAATTAATGCAGGAGACATGAAAGAACAGATAGATTGTGATTAGTGTAAGTTTGAATAATGCGATATTTGATTTAGTGAGAGAATTATAAACTGGTACCAGGTCGTGTTTAATATGACCCAAAATTCAGTTAATGCAAGGCTAGTTCAAGCATAATTCAATCTATTACATATGCAGTTGCGTTGGGATTTTAGATGCTGCTAATCATCTTCATGTGTGCAAAATGGAGAAAAGGAAGGTTCTGTCAGAAGAAAAGAGGGCAAGTTTAAAAAAGAGGGTTGTTATTACACTAGAGTGAAAATTTGATGTAACTGAATTACAATATATGAAAGTGGTCATAGCAACATTAAAATTAGGATGAGATGTTCGTATGCTTAAATCTCTGGTAGAATTTTTTTAAAATGTTGCTTTCTATAACTAATCTGTGACTTTGTCAACTATAAATTTAAATTACAAGTATATTCTTTTTATCTTTTATTGTAATATTTCATATATAAAATATATAACAATTTTCACTGTCTATTTCCTTTGAGCTGAAACCAATTACCATATTTTCTATAGAATTATCACTTCAAATAGTGCAAATTTGAATAATGTCACCATTTCATGGGATTCATTAGCTGCCCTAATCAAAACCTATCTTTGGTCAAGAAGTACAAAAGTATATATATATATCTACCTCCACTTCCTGATGAGATTTCTTCTTCAAAAATATCAGAGAATCCTTTTCCTGCATTTAGCTTTGCAAGTCGACCTTCAATAAACTGCAATAAAGTGTGTATCAAAGCTGTAATAACTTTGTTAAGAAAACTGTATAAAATGTAATTTTATTAGCTGCACTATAAAGTACTAGAAATTTAGAGAGGTCACAGCTACTTCCATTTCATCACGTAATCACTTGCCCATCCACCCTTCACTATTTCTTTTATTCTTCATAGCTGTTTAAAGCTGAATTTGGGTAGGGGGAAGGATGATTTGAAACTTAAGTCAATACTTGTGGTAGTTTTTGAACCAGAATTCACAAAATAAGTTGGGGGGGGAGAACCCCATGATAATATAGCGGAATGGTTCTGTAGCAAAATATTTTTGACATTAATTGCATCTTAATTAATCTCACATTGGAATGTAACATTTATTATCTTCATATTTTAAAGGCATGATACTCTTCAAACTGGTATCTAATTTGCTTTAACTCCTATATGTGTATTCATTTAAAAATGTGGGACACATTTTAAAATATTAACGTATGTTAAGAAAAAAAAAAGTCCACCTACAGGTTATATATGAGCAGTATGGTAATCTTAAACAAGGAAAAAGCAACTATATGGTGCCATTTTTGATACACTTACATTCTAAGCATATTTGATGAGAGCAAATCATACTAAAGAAATTCAAATTTATCAGCTTGAAACCAATGTCTAAAATCTCTATTTTTTCCGTTAAACCACTGAATTATTCTAAATTCACTGTTTGAATCTCTCCAAATAGCATACAATTCTAGCTATTTAATATTGATTAGAAAGAAACGTACTTCCTTTAAACAACTCTTAGCTTTCATACTATGCTTATATACCAATTTATACAATCTCTCTTAAAGCTTAGATTCAAAGCAGTGTTTGTAATTATAACAACAAATTGTGCTTGAAACTTCCTTAAGTGTTAACAAACTACTATCAATGAAAGGATATCAGATTAAAATTACTTGAAAAGAAATAAAAAATAACTTCTTTCACCCACATCGTGCTTTTCACAAAGCAAAAACTTTATCTCCTTATTTGTTATAAGAATTCCACACATGTATGGAATGCAAAAGTGGAGGAAATGCACAAATACCATTTTATACTGTACAAAACATGCAAAGAAATTAATGTTTATAATTTGTACCAATCATATTCTACAGAAATTAATTTTCCATTCAAATGCTTTTTTTAGGAAAATCTCTAATTACACTGATATAAATCCAGTTCATAAATTCTGTATAGTTCACTGACTGGAAATTTATACTAGTAGATGCCAGCTTTCTTGGCCTGGTAAGAGATATTTAGAACTTTGTGAGCATAAAGGGCTAGTACAATGGATACAACCAATCCCAAAACAGAAGGAACTGGGGAGATTGTTTATTTTTATTTTTTTTAATCTCCTCTATACTCCACAAAGTTCATTAGTCAGAAGACTAACTTCTTCTACACATAGTGCTGGATTACAGTCACCCACTTTTTATAGCTTTATTTTTATAAAATGTTTATGAAGTCTTATCTATTTATATGTACTGAAAAAGTAAATGTTTACTAAATGAGAGGACTAGAATAAAAGCACTACATGCATGTCTTTCCTCTCACAATAAAATTCTTTTTTATTCTTCACTGTAAAATTAAAACCAATGTTTAATAATTTTAAACAATGATTGTAATCAACAGAAGGTAGCATTTGTCATAGTTTGCCAATTTCAATCTCACCAAAAAAAGGAAGTGTCAAAAAAAAAATGGATGTAAGAAAATGCAAGTTTCTAATTCTCCATCCACTCACATCTGTGAGTTCTAGAGAATTTTGAACCTATAGATAAGCTGAAAAGAATCATGAAACCTTGTTAAAACTGCCATGTTTCAATTATTGGCAATCAAAATCTCAGTATAATTCCCAATGAAATAACAATGTATTGTAAAAACTCTCAATTTGCATTAAATTTTCATAAACCTAAAAAAAACCTTTTTCAACCCTCTAAAATACTGACATTTTTAGGATTAATACTTTTTCCCAAGATTAGGTAGCCAAAATATGAGATAAACAAAGAAATTATTTGACTGATTGCATTTTTCAACATGAATACCAAATCACTGTTAACTGAAATGGTACACAGGAGCCAATAAAAATTAATTATTTGGCTGACTGTCATATGCTATCACAGATTATCCAAACAGGCCTGTCAGTGACAATCTGATGCTTGTCAATGGATAGACTGATGACATGAAACAAACTGTTCCATGAATACATTTTTAAGAGGACTAGATAAAGGCAGCAGTAGCAGTGAAGGACATGCTATCACTGATTATTTCCTCTTCTTCTTAGCTAACATTCTTCTCCCTTCACCCACCCCTCAGCCTTAACCTGGCCTTTTTCCAAATGGATTGGTTCATGGTCAGACCGCAGTAAGGGATCACTGGATTATTTCACAGCAAGAATGAGATAAAGCACCTTTAACTACCACTGTGCAGAAAACATTCTTTGAGCCACAAAGCATTATCTATCCAGGGAGAGTTAAGAAATCATTCCATGCTCTCATACCAAGCACATGATTTATGAGCGTAAGATAACAGAGTGTTAAGCATGAAGTGAAAGGAGATATTTGTTTTGGGTCTAATCTTATACTCACAAAATGTTAATACAAATTGTGAGTTCACAAAAAATTAATAGCTGCATCATTAATTGTGTTCGGTGGATTTGTCAGATTTCGCCAAGAAAAATGACAAACTAAATGAACAACAATCTTGCCACATCCGTCTATTATTTTCCTCACCTTATACAACTCTGCTTAAACATTATACCTATTTATTGGGTGTTGTATACCAAACACAAATGTGTCCTATTAGCAATTCAGAGCACTGCCTAAAGAATAAAAGAGTTATTAATAATAAAATAAATTTATGTGTCAAATCAGGTCATATTTTAGTTTTGATCAGACTGGAGCTGCTTTGGGAATTTCAGTATCACAGGGGCTTATAAAAATTGCATAGAGGTGCAAAAACATGGTCAGTGTTCTGCTTTTAACAGTATAAACCAGGTAAGGATTTCATCCATTTTTCATATATACATCATGTTTTCTATTTCAAATCAAATAAAGAAGTTTTCTCTTTCAAGAAAAAAGTGTATTCTGTTCTTAGATTTAGACACACAAATATTATACCATCAACAACTTCAGTAACACACATTTTTGCAAAGTTTAAATAGTTAACCTTTTTCTTAGGTTTCTAAATTATATATTCCTTATTAATGCAATATAAGTGAAGGAGATTGATCATCTTAGTTCCATACTTAACCCAAATAGCTATTATTAGTATAAACCAGGTGTAGGCAACCTCCACTCTTCTATGACCCAGGGACTTCAACTCCCAGAATTCCTGAGTCAGCTGACTCAGGAATTCTGGGAGTTGAAGTTCCTGAGTCATAAAAGAGCCGAGGTTGCCTACCCCTGGTATAGATGTTCAGGGCTCTAGAGAAATTATATATGGCAAGTCATTCAAAAATGGCTGAAACTAGTGAAATAGGTATTTGTATACAATACTCCATACCCAATTCTATTTATGTTCTTTTTATATTCAACTAAATGATAACACGGTCTAAGTGGACATCACGGATGCTGTGTGTATGTTCAAAAGGTTAGAAATCTATTATGTAATATGTAGTGCATAGTTTTTACACACTGCTTTTGCTTCCCATTTGTATGATTACTAAGATTTCACTTTCCAAAACAACAGTGTTTCAAAATTACAATAATGCAAATGTCTGCCCTGCTGCTGATTCACATATACTATCCATCCATCTGTCTCTCTCTTTGAACTGTTCACAAGATTTCTTTTCTATTTAAAAAACAGTACTTGCCACTGAACCTAAAGCAACACTTTAAATTCAAATCTCTTATGACTCAAGTAACCTTGAAAGGTGCTTAATTACAAACAGGTCTTTGGATCAGAGGCAGCTGAATGTGCAATACAAAGAGGAGGAATTATATAAAATACTAAAGGGGCACGTGTTTCTTTCCCTATTCCAGAATAACACTATTTCTATTCTTTCCAATTAGAAACTGCACTTTTCACTTCTGCTGCCATAAATCTCTACATAAACCATTAAATTCCAGGAACAAAAACTTTTTTTTAATGAAAGTTACCTACCATCCTGTGAATTTCACTTATCTGTTTTGTACTATATCTTCAAAGAGAGCCAGAAGATTAGTTAAACATGGTCCCCCACCACCACCTAAGGTTCTGGCTTTTTTAATCAGAGGAAATGTTTTCTATTTTGTGCTGAAATTTGGACTGCAGTGTTTATCCAATGCTTAGAATAAGCTTTTAGGACTGTTCCTATTTGTATCATTTTGTTCTCTTCATCCAACAATGGTTTCCAACAGGCCAGCAGAAAAATTAATCTTCTGGCATCAATCAATAGCAGCAAAAACCTACTATTGAAGTAGCCCTTCTAAATCCTGTTTATATCAAGACAGTCCAAAACTAAGAATTTCTTCCCAATTCCAGATACACAATTTGAGTTCTAGCTTTTGAGATTCATCAGATAAAACAGTTCTAAAACACTGCACTTTCACCCTTTCCTCTCCTCTGCTACAACTACAAGGAAGAGATAAGAAAGCACCCACTTCTAAAGAACAGAAGTTCCTCATTACGTCTGAACTAGACACAGGTTAGTTTTTTAAAAATGTTTGAAAATCACCCATGATCATAAGACATGACCCGATTCTGGAGTGTCTGAACAAATAGAAATTCTGCTCAATATGATACAGAGCACTAAAAAAGCTTCTAACTTTCCCTTCCATGCAATGGGAAAGAAGAGACATGCATAATTTCAAACACATGACCCTCTGGGCAATTAATGTCAAATTAAGATTTAGCTGTAACATCTGGGGAAAAAATGGAAATACACCTGAATGGTATGGTCCTACTAAACTGATTTCCATTTTTAAACAAAGTCAAAGTCAACTCTATGAGATAAAATGCTGTATGTATATTATTATATTATATTATATTATATTATATTATATTATATTATATTATATTAATTATATTATATTATATTATATTATATTATATTATATTATATTATATTATATTATATTATATTATTATATTATATTATATATTATATTTATTATATTATTATATTACCCTGACAGCGATGTGCTCATGCATAGGAAAGCCTCTTAAATAATGGCAAAATAATTATATCATACATGACTACAAGTATGAACATCAAGGGACTAGGAGAAGACTCCTAACTTCTGTTCTCCACATATGTTTGCACCATACCCAAATTTCCTAGTCCTGAAGGGAGCAGTTTATCAGAGGATCTGGAGACTAGCAAACATGAAAATTAAACTTCTTGTGCTCAGTTTTACTAGTGATAAACAGGTTTAAATCTATGTATGTATCCAAAACTTTTTATATAAAAAGAGCTATTCACTGAATAAGGACTTAAAATTATGATTGGTTGAATTTTACCTTTACCCGAACCATTTATTAATACTTTCCTATACGCTTGCCACATCACTTCTAGAAGACTGGAAAATCTGCCAAGACAGATTTTGGATGCTCACAGGAGGATAAGGATGATTCCAAATAGAAATACAATTTTAATATACTGGAAGATTTTATTTATTTATTTATTTACCCAAGACTTTTTAATTGAAGTAGGTTTATTTTTTATTACCTCAAAGAGTTGTCACTAGAAAGAACCTATAAGAAAAATGTACAAGAATTTATCTTAGCTATACTCTGTTTTCTCCTCAGATCATAAAAATCCTTCCTTAGTCAAATCAAAATTCAGAAACTGCTATTGATAATGTTGTATCAATTTTTATGTCCCTGAATATTCATATGCTACATGCATTAGAATGGTATTAGATCAACAATCTCAGAAATACCTGTTTAAAAAGTTGGAGATTCACTGCAGTTTCCAGAAAATGTTTAGTAGAACTGTAACGATGCTTGATGAAGCTTTCCTCACAGAAAATGATAGGCTCTCCCTAAATTTGAAAAAAAATTAAGAAATATACATTTTTATAAACAGTTCTATTTAACATTTCTTTACAGTATACTAATTAGTTTGCATGTAGCAGTACTTGCAATCAATATTGTTAAACCTGGTGAATTTAACTTATTTTTCATACTAGAAATAATTTCCTATGATGCACAGACAGAATATTATTACCAAATGCCCAAAATGAATTATTTTGTAAAACCTAAGTTTTTAAAATCATTATCCAACATGCCTAAAATAAAAACAAAGTCAATAATAACTAATCATGGGCACAAAACAGATTTGAAATAATTAGCATCCATTTTAATTATTAAAAAAAAATTCTGTTACTTTAATTAAAAATTCATCTTTTCTGCAAGTGAAATATCTTGTTATGGTTTGGGGAATATATCAGAAATATGGAAAAACTAATATAAAATAAACACACATTTTCACAGCACAAGAATTGCCCTATCTGACCCACTGGGTCTCTAGTAAGCCTTTTTTCTTGTGATTCTGTAGTAAAATATAGTGTGCCCAATAATCCAGAATGGATTATTCACATCCTTTGATTATGCAAATTAGCTATGGATTTTCCATAAAATCCTCATGTCTGTTTAATTCTCTGCTGGATGCATTCACATTTAGCTAATTTGATTATTCAGAAATGTTGAATATTCCCCAAATATTTTATATAAATAGTACTATAGTAAATACTTTCAAAAGAATCCAGTTATGGTTTATTTATTTTTAAGTCATAAAGTTAAGCAAAACTTTGTATCATTCATGGGTTAAAAATATTTAAATTTGCCAGAAAGAAACCATACCGCAATAAGAATAGAAACAAAACTTAAAGGGTTGTTCAAAATGATTTTCTGACACCACAAATATTAAATTATGTATTTGAAGCCCCCTCCCAATTTTAAATTACTACCACTGCTATAATAAATTGAATAAAAACAATCAGAATACTCTTGCACTAGTCAACTTGAAACAAGTTTATAACAATCCTCAATTCAGTTTCAATAAGACTAGTATGAGAAAATTTGCACTGACACTTCTCTTAGAATTAAAAGCTGGGTCCTATTTATTTTTATGTATTAAAAATAATATTCTTTCAATCCCAACTATTAAAGGTCAAGAAGGGTAATTCAGAATACTTTAGGGTCTTATGTATCACCTTCTGCAGTAAATCTGTATTAATTATGGACAGTTAATAACTGATATATATTGCTAGAATACAAATGATTTGCTGGGATTCTTTATGAAAAGAATTGAATGAAACTTTCTGAAACTGAAATGAAAGACAGGAGTATTTTATACCTATAATGTTTATATGAACCCTGAAACTTCAAAAATGGAGTAAGAACTACCTCAGGCTCTGGTGGATTGGAGGGGAAATTAAGAGACAACATGAATAAATTTAAGAAATGAAAAAGGCTATTTTAACAGAAGCTTCTTTGAATTACTTTGAAACAGGCTAGTTACTAGTGTATACCTACTACCTCCTCTAAATCCCATTAACCTTCCATTGTTGGGAACTATATTACTTCAATTTCTCAGAAATTCAAATAATTCACTGACTCTATGTGGAGATCTGTTTGAGAGGAGGAGATTAAAACCAGCTGTAACTTTCAACATTTAAAAGTAATTCAAAGATGTTACATGTTAGGCACTTTCATAAAGTCCTATGTTTAAAGATTACTGTTCTCCTTTCTTGTGTCCCCATAGACATCTCCAAGAAAGAAGCCAGATTATGTATGGAAAACATTTGCATACTACTAACATAATAACAATTTGTCGAACTGTAACCACCAAATAATTTCTCAATGAACTTTTCCCAAACACATTTGACTTGTTACATAGACTGATTTTTAGTCTATATTTTTCGGCACTACAGTACATGAAAAAGAAGAAGTGCTACTGTAAGGGTCTTCCACACTGTGTCCTTCCTACACCTGATGTGTTTTTTCTTAATTCTTGATCCTAGTGCTAAAATTAAAATGCAAATACCTAACAGAGGATTATTCCAGGAGTGTCTATACAAAATGCCTAAGGATCAGAAGTCTGATTAGGATTAGCTATTGCATAATCAAGTTGACCTTTTATAGTCTATTTGGATTACTGATAACAAATCATTTTGATTTGATATGCAGCTTTTGAGATCAGAAATGCAAGTAAATATAAGTGAAAGGGAAAACAATTGAACTACTGTATATCTTACACTGCCAGGGATAGGAATATTATGGATCACAACTCATCCCCTGTATCTAACACTCAGATTTTTTGGAATATATGAACCAGCAAAATTGTATGGGCCTTGAAATCTTGGGATATTGCTACATTACACTACACTTAGAAGTAGATTAGGGGATTCATCTCCTTTGGAAAAGGTCCAAGTATGTATGTATGTATGTATGTATTTATTTATTTTATTGGATTTGTATACCGCCCTATTCCCGTAGGACTCAGGGCGGTTTACAGGGTAGTTAAAACCATGAATACAAAAAATTAAAAACAATTTAAAAAATTAAATTAAATTCAAGCCCCAAGAGTAAATCTAAAACCCAGTTAAATTAACAACCCCACAGTCTGTACACAGTATGTACACTTGCTGGTGTTTCTGACACATATCATGATCATCTCCTATAAATATTAATAATCTTTTTTAGAAAAATGACCAACAGGAAATCACCACTCTATTACTTTTCAATATAATCACATCAAAGATTTAAAGTTTCCCTTTTCAAAGAGTTCTTTCCTTTTCCTCAAACACAGACATGTCAAACTCGCGACGTCACGTGACGTCATGTGACGTATCGGAGCTTTTTCTCTATTGCCGGCAATGGAGTGGGCGCGGCTTTCATGTGACGCATCCGGCCCGTGGGCTGGCAGTTTGAATATGTGGAAGACACAGGTCTGCAACCCGCGGCTCCTTAGCCGCATGCGGCTCTTTCAGCTGTTTCTTGCGGCTCCCGGTCCTCTGCCACGTGCAGTCCCCCCCAAAAAAAAAGTGGGATAGGAAAGTTCAACCAATTCATTCAAATATGCAGGGTAGGTGCATATCTTGCCTTGGCTCCACTCTTCAGTCAAACCCTGTTCTGCGCAAGTGCGCATGTACGCACATGCACACATATTTTTTTGCGGCTCCCAGCTTTTCCTTTTGTGAGGGAACCGTTTCCGAGTGGCTCTTTCACTGTTTCAGGTTGCTGACCCCTGGTCTAAGATCTCAAATATAGAACTAAAAGTCATTGAAATTACTTGAGCAAGGGAAGTTGCAGAGCTCTTGGAGGCACAGTTTATTTTATCCCCAGTACTGTTAGACAGCAATTTGTCTTCTATCTGAATCCAAGAAGATACCCCAAAATATCCAATGGAGGGGGCTCCAACTATCTTAGCCAAGGCCTGGGAAAATAGATCTTCATGGTTCTTCAGAACACCAACATTTCCAACATACTTCCAAAGTATATTTTTGATCAAGGTCTATTAAGGATCCTGCACTGAAGAGCTGACTGCTAATATTTTTAATATCGGATTGATTTTCCTCTTTTTGGCCAGACAATATAACTGTCCTCTTGATAACAGTTATTACAGACTTCTGAACATCCCCATCTTCTTTTCATGAGCTAGTGGGCACAGCATGATACATTCCTTTTAAGCTCCATCCACATTTTAAACTAGCTGCTTAATATAATTGTAAATAACTCTTGACACACGAGCTCAGAATAAATCATTATCCTGAGCATAAAATAACCTAATGCCTATAATTATACTAAAAGCAAAAGCAAAGCTGGGCTCAGTAGACATCTTTGCTTTAAAAAGATAACAGTTCCTTTGCCACAAGGATAACTTTTAACAGAAATTTAATCCCAGGATAGTGAAAGCCTCTGTCTGACTAGGAAGATTTTCTGCCAGTCACAGAAGATAGGGAAGGAAAAGAGGTGTCCTCTGAGAATCTTCCAGTAAGGCAATAATCGGAGAATATACACTTCCCATTTTTAGAGTCTCTGCTTTAATGAGTTATTCCAATCCTATTCATGACAGTCCTGGTCTTGAGGTCAAAGTTAGTGGACGAAAAATGATGGCAAAAGTATGCCCACATTTATTATGTACAAAACTTATCAAGAAAACAAGAGCAGTTAAAACCCACTTGCTTACATGAAGTATTTTGGAAAGGGAAAAATTACGTGCGATAAATGTGTAATTCTTCATGATAAAGCAGGAAGAAGAAAAATACTGTAATACACTAAACAAATCACCTTTCTCAAAAACCATATCATTAAAAGATTATAAAGAACATAAACAACTAACTTGATTTATACTTCACTTTAAAAAATTTGGCAGCATTTCAGAAACCTAGCCAAGAAAAAGATAAAGCCATAAAAAGATACTGGACCTTTACAAGGGTGAAAACCACCCACCACTTAACTTGAAAAAAAAATACAACAAGAGCTTTGTTTAAATAATACTAAGACTTGGCAATTATAGTTTGAAAAATTGGAGAAATTTCAAACGAAAAAGAGTACCATCTTCTGTTTCATTTGTTTAATGTCCTATAATATTAATGTCCAAGGATATGATACAAGAAGGGATCATCTACATCTTTAGGTTAGAAGAAACTGGGTTAAGAAATCTTAAAAAGCCTTTAGAAACGTTAACAACCAAGCTCAAAAGGCTGCATGTTTTGTAAGGTGTGTAAAAGGCTATATACATTGGAAATATATTTGTAATGTACATAATTAACATAAATTTAAAATACAATCATTTTTGTGTAGATGAGGAAAACTAATCTCAAAAAAAACCCACATACTACACAGACTCCTGCATAAAAAGTGAATATATATTTTCAATGAAAACTAGAGGGACTATGCAATACTTATTCAGCCAAAAAATACAAATATTCAGGTAGGTAATAATAATAATGATGATGATGATGATGATGATGATGATGATGATGATGATGATGATGATGATGATGATAATAATAATAATAATAATAATAATAATAATAATAAGAAGAAGAAGAAGAAGAAGAAGAAGAAGTTGGAAGGGACCTTGGAGTTCATCTAGTCCAACCCCCTGCTAAGGCAGGAAACCCTATACCATTTTGGACAAATGGCTGTCCAGTCTCTTCTTAAAAACTTCCAGTGTTGGAGCATTCACCACTTCTGGGGGCAGGTTGTTCCACTGGTTAATTGTTCTAACTGTCAGGAAGTTTCTCCTTAGTTCTAGGTTGCTTCTCTCCTTGACTAGTTTTCATCCATTGCTTCTTGTCCTGCTTTCAGGTGCTTTGGAGAATAGCTTGACTCCCTCTTCTTTGTGGTGGCCCCTGAGATATTGGAACACTGCTATCATGTCACCCCTCAACCTTCTCTTCATTAAACTACACATACCCAATTCAAGCAACCGTTCCCTATATGTTTTAGCCTCCAGTCCCCCAATCATCTTTGTTGCTCTTCTCTGTACTCTTTCTAGAGTCTCGACATCTTTTTTACATTGTGGTGACCAAAACTGGATGCAGTATTCCAGGTGTGGCCTTACCAAAGCATTGTAAAGTGGTATTAGTACTTCACGTGATCTTGATTCTATTCCTCTGTTAATACAGCCTAGCACTGTGTTGACTTTTTTGGCAGCTGCAGCACACTGCTGGCTCATATTGAAGTGATTGTCCACTAGGACTCCGAGATCCCTCTCACAGTTACTACTATTGAGCAAGGTACCACCTATACTATACCTGTCCATTTGATTTTTCCTGCCTAAATGCAGAACCTTACTTTTTTCACCATTGAATTTCATTTTGTTAGATAGTGCCCAGTGTTCGAATCTGTCCAGATCCTCCTGTATCTTAAGCCTATTTTCTGGAGTATTGGCTATTCCTGCCAGCTTGGTGTCATCCGCAAATTTGATGAGTTCCCCATCTATCCCCTCATCCAAATCGTTGATGAAGATGTTGAAGAGCACTGGGCCCAGAACAGAGCCCTGGGGCACCCCACTACACACTTCCTTCCATGTAGATGCAGTTCCATTGAGGACCACATGCTGAGTACGGCCTGTCAGCCAGCTACGAATCCATCTGGTGGTGATGCTATCTAACCCACATTTTTCTATCTTATCAAGTAGTAATATTTATTAATAAAATACTTCAGTTTTTAGATGTTCATTTCTACAAAGTATATTTTGATTAATCATCCCATCTACTTGTTGTTGTTGTTGTTAGCTGCGAAGTCGTGTCCGACCCATCGCGACCCTATGGACAACATTCCTCCAGGCCTTCCTGTCCTCTACCATCTTCTGGAGTCCATTTAAGCTCACGCCTACTGCTTCAGTGACTCCATCCAGCCACCTCATTCTCTGTCGTCCCCTTCTTCTATTGCCCTCGATCTTCCCCAGCATTAGGCTCTTCTCCAGGGAGTCCTTCCTTCTCATTAGGTGGCCAAAGTACTTGAGTTTTAGCTTCAGGATCTGGCCTTCTAAAGAGCAGTCAGGATTGATCTCCTCTAGGACTGACCGGTTTGATCGCCTTGCAGTCCAAGGGACTCGCAGGAGTCTTCTCCAGCACCACAGTTCAAAGGCCTCAATTCTTTGGCGCTCAGCCTTTCTTATGGTCCAACTTTCACTACCATACATTGCAACTGGAAAGACCATAGCCTTGACTATACGCACTTTTGTTGACAGGGTGATGTCTCTGCTTTTTAGTGTGCTGTCTAGATTTGCCATGGCTTTCCTCCCCAGGAGCAAGCGTCTTTTAATTTCTTGGCTACAGTCCCCATCTGCAGTGATCTTGGAGCCCAGGAAAATAAAATCTGTCACTACCTCCATTTCTTCCCCATCTATTTGCCAGGAATTGAGAGGGCCAGATGCCATGATCTTGGTTTTCTTAATGTTAAGTTTCAACCCAAGTTTTGCACTCTCCTTCTTCACCTGCAACAAGAGGCTCTTTAGTTCTTCTTCACTTTCTGCCATTAGAGTGGTATCATCTGCGTATCTTAGGTTGTTGATATTTCTTCCGGCAATCTTAATTCCAACTTTTGATTCATCTAGCCCTGCCTTTCTCATGATGTGCTCTGCATATAAGTTAAATAGGCAGGGCGACAGTATACAGCCTTGCCGGACTCCTTTCCCAATTTTGAACCAATCAGTGGTTCCGTGTCCAGTTCTCACTGTTGCTTCTTGACCCGCATATAGGTTTCTCAAGAGACCAATAAGATGGTCTGGTACTCCCATCTCTTTAAGAACTTGCCACAGTTTGTTATGATCCACACAATCAAAGGCTTTAGCATAGTCAATGAAGCAGAAGTAGATGTTTTTCTGGAACTCCCTAGCTTTCTCCATGATCCAGCGTATGTTGGCAATTTGATCTCTAGTTCCTCTGCCTCTTCGAAATCCTGCCTGCACTTCTGGTAGTTCTCGATCCACATACTGCTGAAGTCTAGCTTGTAGGATTTTAAGCATGACTTTACTAGCATGAGAAATGAGTGCAATGGTGCGATAGTTTGAACATTCTTTGGCACTGCCTTTCTTAGGAATTGGAATGTAAACTGATCTTTTCCAATCCTGTGGCCACTGTTGAGTTTTCCAAATTTGCTGGCAAATTGAGTGTAGCACTTTTACTGCATTGTCTTTTAAGATTTTGAATAGCTCAGCTGGAATACTGTCACCTCCACTAGCTTTGTTGTTGCTCAGCTTTTCTAAGGCCCACTTCACTTCACATTCTAGGATGTCTGGCTCGAGGTCAGTGACCACCTCATTGTGATTATCAGGGACGTTAAGCTCATTCTTGTATAGTTCTTCTGTGTAATTTTGCCACCTCTTCTTAATCTCTTCTGCCTCTGTTAGGTCCCTGCCATTTTGGTCCTTTATCATGCCCATTTTTGCATTAAACGTTCCCTTCATTTCTCCAATTTTCTTGAAAAGATCTCTGGTCCTCCCTATTCTATTGTTTTCTTCTATTTCTTTGCACTGTTCATTTAAGAAGGCATTCTTATCTCTTCTAGCTATTCTCTGGAATTCTGCATTCAATTGGGTGTATCTTTCTTTTTCTCCCTTGCCTTTCGCTTCCCTCCTTTCCTCAGCTATTTGCAAAGCTTCCTCAGACAGCCATTTTGCTTTCTTGCATTTCTTTTTCTTTGGGATGGTTTTGGTTGCTACCTGTTGTACAATGTCACGAACCTCTGTCCATAGTTCTTCAGGCACTCTGTCTATCAGATCTAATTCCTTAAATCTATTTGTCACCTCTACTGTATATTCAACAGGGATATGATTTAATTCATACCTGACTGGCCTAGTGCTTTTCCCTACTTTCTTCAGTTTAAGCCTAAACTTTGCAAGGAGAAGCTCATGGTCTGAGCCACAGTCAGCTCCTGGTCTTGTTTTTACTGACTGTATAGAGCTTCTCCATCTTTGGCTGCAGAGCATATAGTCAATCTGATTTCTGTGTTGACCGTCTGGTGATGTCCATGTGTAAAGCCGTCTCTTGGGTTGTTGGAAAAGAGTGTTTGCTATGACCATCGCATTCTCTTGACAGAATTCTATCAGCCTGTGCCCTGCTTCATTTTGCACTCCAAGGCCAAACTTGCCTGTTATTCCAGTTATCTTTTGGCTTCCTACTTTAGCATTCCAATCCCCCATGATGATAAGAACATCATTTTTTGGTGTTAGTTCTATAAGGTGCTGTAGTGCTTCATAGAACTGGTCAATTTCATCCTCTTCAGCACTGGTGGTTGGGGCATAGACTTGGACTACTGTGATATTGAATGGTTTCCCTTGGATTCGAACTGAGATCATTCTGTCATTTTGAGGATTGTATCCCAGTATTGCTTTTCCTACTCTTTTATTGACTATGAAGGCTACTCCATTTCTTCTGAAGGATTCTTGCCCACAGTAGTATACCTGATGGTCATCTGAATTAAATTCACCCATTCCTGTCCATTTTAGTTCGCTGATACCTAAGATGTCAATGTTCAGTCTTGTCATCTCTTGTTTGACCACGTCCAGTTTTCCTTGATTCATGGATCTTACATTCCAGGTTCCTATGGAGAAAAAATCTTTACAGCATCGGACTTTCCTTTCACCACCAGACACATCCACAGCTGAGCGTCCTTTCGGCTTTGGCCCAGTCGCTTCATTCTTTCTGGCGCTACTAGTACTAGCCCTCTGCTCTTCCCCAGTAGCATATTGGACGCCTTCCGACCTGAGGGGCTCATCTTCCAGCGTCATATCGTTTTGCCTTTTGGTACTGTCCATAGGGTTTTCATGGCAAAGATACTGGAGTGGGTTGCCATTTCCTTCTCCCGTGGATCACGTTTTGTCAGAACTCTCTGCTATGACCTGTCCGTCTTGGGTGGCCCTGCACGGCATAGCTCATAGCTTCATTGAATTACGCAAGCCCCTTCGCCACGACAAGGCAGTAATCCATGAAGGGGATCCCATCTACTACATACCCATTATCTGAACTAGATATAATTAAACTAGATTCTGCTAAATCTTAATTACAGTCAACCTGATCCATTTAAAAAGTCTATAGGTTGGTAACAAATTTATTAGGATCCCAAAAAGCAGTAAAAAGTGTGTGCAAGATTTGAATTCTTCAGAAATTTTTATCAAAAAAAAAAATCTGGAATACCCAAATTATGGAAAAAAGCAAGGGATATCTTTTGGGACTAGATCAGGTATTACAGCCATGACTCTTGTTAAAAATCAAACTCAAAGGAAACTGAAATTAAACTGAATTCATTGTTTATCAATAAGTATAATCTGTATTAGATTACTTGTAATGATTATTTTTCCTCTCCCATCAGCTCTGAAAGCACAAATGCCATTTATTTGCTGCCATAGGTGAAGCTCGGGGGTTTCTGGGCTGACAGAAAGCATAAAAATGGAATATTAACCCTTTAAATCAGCAAAGGCAAAGAATCGTTTGGGACAGGGTACCGGGCATAAAATCAAGTGCATGCTGAAATAATATGCTGAAGTAGACAGAGGACTCAAATGAACTGCTTAGTTACCTTAAAGGTGCCAAAGTTGAAAAAAACTGTCTTAGCCAATGAGTTAAATAAACAATCTGAAGAAAAGATATATACACAGACATGCAAGCATTTCCATATATATATATACACAGGGCTTTTTCTCTCATAGAATGCTCAGAACGGAGTTCCAGCACCTTTTTTGGATGGAACCTTGTAGGGTAGGCAAGGCGGGTTGTATGACACATCTGAGTTCTGGCACCTTTTTCTTTTACAAAAAAAGCACTGTGTGTGTGTATACATATAAATACATACATACATACATATACATACATATACATATACATATACATATACATATACATATACATATACATATACATATACATATATATATATATATATATATATATATATATATATGTTTTCTGAGGTTTTCGCGGGTGTTTGTATGTGGATCTTTGGTCATTTGGGTTTTTCCCCGCGTAGAATTGAAGGTGTAGGAGCAACGTTTCGACGGAATCCCATCCGTCATCCTCAGGCTGGTGGCTTCAGCTTCCTTCTTCTGGGAGAAGCATGTGGTAGTGGCTGTTTGTTCCTCTTTTTTAATATTTTATATTTTATATATATAAAATATCTAGGATCTTAATAAATACTGTCTCAAGCTGTGTCTAAAGATGACAACTGAGGTCTACTAGAAACAGGATAATGGAATAGCAATTTTATGCCCAGAATGAAACCAATTGATTCCATTCTTTGAGAAAAGGCAACTACCGGTTTTGAAAGAAGCAATATTTTGTTGACATATCTTGTTTTCTGTTTAAAAACAGAAATAACGCACATGTTCCATCTCTTCAGCATGGAGATTCATGAATGAAAATGTTAAATTATGAAGTAACAATATTATAACAGATTCAACTTTAAAAAGCACCATGAATGAATTATATATATTAGGAATTACGTCTAAGCTTATTCCAACATAATTCTGACTACATGAACATCATTGCTCCAACCTGAGAACCAAAATCTGACAGCTGTACTCTCCATTCTTCAAGTGATTTACCCACTAACATTAGAAGTGAGACAAATGAAGAGCAAATTAAGCATTTTGTGTTTTTAGAGCCAGTCTGGTTTAGCAATTAAGGCACCAAGCTAGAAACCAGAAGACCACAACTTCTAGTTTGGCCTTAGGCATGAAAGCCTGCTGGGTGATTTTGGGCCAGACACTCTCAGCCCAACATATCACACAGGGTTGTTGTGAGGAAAATAGGAGGAGGATCATTTATAAATGACTCAAGTTGGCAAACATAGCTAATACTCTGGAGTCATTTATTTGAGTCATTTATAAAAGTAATAAAGCCATGATATAATTAAAATTAAATAATAATTTTCTTCATCTGATCACTGTATATTGCTTTCCAAAAATAACATGGCTCAAACAAGTTTTCTAACTGCATCGTGATAAATAAAATTCAAATGTTTAAACATTCTTTAGAATTAAAAATAGATCCCTGAATGATAAAAGTTAGCTTACAGGTTTGTATCTTAGTGCATCTCTGTAGGAACCAAACAAGGCCACCTGAGCTCTAAGGAACGCCCTGGCTACTCCATCACCAGTAGCTGTGGACTGCTTCTTCAGTTGATTTTTCAGGGCCGAGACCTGCATGACAGAGAAGAGCAGTTAATTTGACACTTCAGAAATTGGTAAAGGGAGGTACAAACCCAATCAGCAGGCAAGCTATGGTGTCTGCAGGTCAGCCAAAAAATCGTGCCCTTCCTTGATAGCTTATCTTTTTAACTGCAAAACACACCTGCTGATCTGTTAATTGAAATGAAAGCAGGGGATGCTGGTAAGTGCTAATGCAAATTGGTTTATGCTCTCTTTTTTTCCAAGGCCTCTTGACATAAATAAGCTTTAATTATTTTACAGTAAGTGGTTTGAGAGATTCTTCTTCTGTAGATTTCTTGCCACCATCATATGTGCTTGGTGTCTCGGATAAAGACGAACAGATATCTTTCAGTTGAGTTACAGAAACTTTTTAAATTTAGTTTATCTCTTAGTGTAACCCCACTTATTCTGTGCTACCAAACTCACAACCACGTGTTTTTTTTCTCCTGCCAGAAGAGATTTCACTAATGCTGTAATTTATCAGAACCAGAAATGGTTCAACTAAATGGTAATGGCAATGCTTTCATAAAATCACCATACTGCAGCTTATGAGTTGTATCTATCTCTGAGCAAGCTCGGTGTCGGAACTAATGTTATATAGCCTGTGTGTATATTATAAATGTCCATAGTATATTTAAAAATATAACCTGCTTTTCAAGGCATTTATCAGAAAGTTGGGAAAAGAAGAAAGGATGCGATGGATAAAGCGAAAGCTGAGACACTGATTTGGAATGTTTAGGTAAAGTATGAATGGAAGACAGACTAAAATTAATGAATTAATGAATGTATAAATATCCATGTGCTTAATAACAAAACACTTAATATGGCTCTTGATCCCCAGAACACTGCCCATTCCTTTTGTATGTATTTTTTCCAGTCAATTAGCATATAATACAATAGATTCCACGTATATATTTATTTATTTATTTATTTTATTATATTTATATACCGCCCTTTCCCGAATGACTCAGAGCGGTTTACAGGGTGATTAAAACGAAAAATGCAAAAGTTAAAAACAATTAAAAAATTATATCAATCCCTGAACAAATAAAAAACCCAGTTAAAATTAAAATTAAAATTCTCAGACATGAAGCTTAATTGAGGTCCTTGATCAATAGTATCTAGATAAAAACTATGGCAACTGTAGAAGAGCTCCACAACTGCAGAAAATATTCTGCCAATAATTCTGAGAACCAGAGCATTTCTGCTTTTACAGACGAATTGTATTAGAGTTAATAATGAATTAATGATTCTTATTTTGGAGACAAGTACACAGGTTGCAAATATCACCGAGTGCAGATTATGCAAAATATCTCATCACAGCTAGTATATATCTATGAAAATCAAAAGGCATTACTAAAATATTAATTTTAAAAAAATCAGGAACAGTGAATATTCTTTTTTCTTCAAATAAGCAGCCATGATTATTCTTGACAATGATTATTGTAATTGAAGCATCAGTCTAATTAACAATGAAACTGAATAATGCTAATGAGAGCTGAACATGGCATCAGAGAAAAGACTAGCTCTACAGGTGATAAACCTTCACAATAGTGACATTTTCCAATGTAAAGTCACAGTTACTGTGATATGATCAAAGACAAAGACCCCCATTGGGTCTAATTATAACTATACTTTTGGAAAAGAATTACTGAGTTGTTATGTTCATAAGTTATGCAAAAAGGCCTTCACCTTATAGGTCCTCTCCCTATAGTTGTGATCTTTTCCATTTAAATTCAAGCACCATGGATTCAGATAAAAGTTTAGAGTCTGATTCATTTAGACATGGAAAACCTATACCAATATTCATATAAGTTTAACCACACCCATCCAAACAAATCCCAATTTTTTTAAAAAAAAATATTGTATTAGACGTTTGTGAAGTAATTGAATCACTCAATATATTAATAATATATATATATATACAGTTATGTACCATATATAGTCGTTTAAAGAAGGAAGCAAAGTATCAAACCAACAGCAATTGTACATAATGGAGAGGAAAACTGTGTAAATTTTAGAAAATCATTTAGCTGTTTCTGTAACGTAATTATTGGAACAATGTAAAAGCAAAAGAAATAATCTTAAGCATTTTTAAGATATAAGATTCACTGAATTCAACAAGTCTTCCCTCCAATAAAAAAATGGTACAAATGAACACTATCATGCTATCTGCTGTTTTTTCTCAGATTAACAGTGTTTTAAATTAACCTCAAGGAAGACTAATGCATAGCGGAGGTGTGAAAAACATTTCAATTCGTTTAAACCTAAGAGACAGTTTGCTGCTACTGAAAAGATATTGCACATACTAACTCTAAGATTGCATCAGTTGCTCTTGTATTGGGTTCTCATTGCTCTTTGTCTTGTAGCATAAGGAAAAAGTACACTGGTGATGCTGGTAAACTGGAAAAAATGCACCAACTTTTGGAATTAGTGAGAAAAGAAAATGGTAAGTGAGCACCTGTCCAGCCTAGACAAGTTCAAATCACCAGGACCAGATGGATTACACCCCAAGGTTCTCAAGGAACTGGCAGACGTGATCTCAGAACCACTGAAATGAACTACCAGAGGACTGGAAGAGAGCTGATGTAGTTCCCATCTTCAAAAAAGGGAAAAAAATAGATCCTGGAAACTACAGACCTATCAGCCTGACCTCAATACCTGGGAAGATTCTGGAAAAGATAATCAAGCAACAAATCAGCAAACACCTTGATGCAAACAAAGTCATCACTAAAAGTCAACATGGGTTTGTCAAAAACAGATCATGCCAGACAAATCTTATTACATTCTTTGACCAAGTGACAAAATTAGTGGACCAGAGGAACGCTGTAGATATAATTTACTTGGACTTCAGTAAGGCATTTAATAAAGTAGATCACAACCTACTACTTGATAAGATAGAAAAATGTGGGTTAGATAAATTCAGATTAAATTAGATTAAATTCAGTTTAATTTCAGTTTCCTTTGAGTTTGATTTTTAACAAGAGTCATGGCTGTAATACCTGATCTAGTCCCAAAAGATATCCCTTGCTTTTTTCCATAATTTGGGTATTCCAGATTTTTTTTTTGATAAAAATTTCTGAAGAATTCAAATCTTGCATACACTTTTTACTGCTTTTTGGGATCCTAATAAATTTGTTACCAACCTATAGACTTTTTAAATGGATCAGGTTGACCGTAATTAAGATTTAGCAGAATCTAGTTTAATTATATCTAGTTCAGATAATGGGTATGTAGTAGATGGGATGATTAATCAAAATATACTTTGTAGAAATGAACATCTAAAAACTGAAGTATTTTATTAATAAATATTACTACTTGATAAGATAGAAAAATGTGGGTTAGATAGCATCACCACCAGATGGATTCGTAGCTGGCTGACAGGCCGTACTCAGCATGTGGTCCTCAATGGAACTGCATCTACATGGAAGGAAGTGTGTAGTGGGGTGCCCCAGGGCTCTGTTCTGGGCCCAGTGCTCTTCAACATCTTCATCAACGATTTGGATGAGGGGATAGATGGGGAACTCATCAAATTTGCGGATGACACCAAGCTGGCAGGAATAGCCAATACTCCAGAAAATAGGCTTAAGATACAGGAGGATCTGGACAGATTCGAACACTGGGCACTATCTAACAAAATGAAATTCAATGGTGAAAAAAGTAAGGTTCTGCATTTAGGCAGGAAAAATCAAATGGACAGGTATAGTATAGGTGGTACCTTGCTCAATAGTAGTAACTGTGAGAGGGATCTCGGAGTCCTAGTGGACAATCACTTCAATATGAGCCAGCAGTGTGCTGCAGCTGCCAAAAAAGTCAACACAGTGCTAGGCTGTATTAACAGAGGAATAGAATCAAGATCACGTGAAGTACTAATACCACTTTACAATGCTTTGGTAAGGCCACACCTGGAATACTGCATCCAGTTTTGGTCACCACGATGTAAAAAAGATGTCGAGACTCTAGAAAGAGTACAGAGAAGAGCAACAAAGATGATTGGGGGACTGGAGGCTAAAACATATAGGGAACGGTTGCTTGAATTGGGTATGTGTAGTTTAATGAAGAGAAGGTTGAGGGGTGACATGATAGCAGTGTTCCAATATCTCAGGGGCCACCACAAAGAAGAGGGAGTCAAGCTATTCTCCAAAGCACCTGAAAGCAGGACAAGAAGCAATGGATGAAAACTAGTCAAGGAGAGAAGCAACCTAGAACTAAGGAGAAACTTCCTGACAGTTAGAACAATTAACCAGTGGAACAACCTGCCCCCAGAAGTGGTGAATGCTCCAACACTGGAAGTTTTTAAGAAGAGACTGGACAGCCATTTGTCCAAAATGGTATAGGGTTTCCTGCCTTAGCAGGGGGTTGGACTAGATGACCTCCAAGGTCCCTTCCAAATTATTATTATTATTATTATTATTATTATTATTATTATTATTATTATTATTATTATTATTATTATTATTATTATTATTATTATTACAACTAGGAGGTACTGCCCTGAATAAACAAAAGGGAATACATGTGAACGTGTACACACACACACACACACACACACACACACACAAAATATTGGAACTTGACAAATCTGACATTATACTGAAAGGTTAAAAGCACTGAATCAATAACCAATTTACTAAATGTAAATAGAATGGAGCACTGAAATTAATCTTCAATCCCCCAATATTACAAGGAATGCGGCTATTCAATATTTGTAGGTAACCCATGTATTATCAGGTATACTTCTTCCTTTTAACAGGAGGGCAAGAAAGTTAAAACACGAAGTAGAGAGCAGTACAATGGAACTTTTTCTATTCATTAGATCAGACATGTCAAACACAAGGCCTGGGGGCCAGATCCGGCCCGCGAAGTGATTTCATGTGGCCCGTGAAGCCATCCTGGAAACAGTGAGGGAACGGCCCCCACTGCCTTGGCTCTGGCCCAGAGACCCTCCTTCTGCCAGAGACTCTCAGATCTGTCCCACTCCTGCCCAGGCCCCCATAGGCACCCTTGATGCGAATGATGTAGAGCTGGCCACGCCCACCCGGTAGGCCATACGCACTCTAGCCACGCCCACCCAGTAGGCCATGCCCACCCTGGCCATACCCACCCGGCCCCTTGAGGGCAACCGCAATGCTGATGTGGCCCTCAATGAAATGAGTTTGACACCCCAGCATTAGATCAACCATGGCCACAGCTTTATAACAAGATGCATGCTGCTTGCCTGTAAACATTTAAATGAATACAAGGAGGATCTGCCATCACAACAGAACCCCAACTCCACACTATGCCTAGAAAATGCGCTTTCTGTGGCTAGACTCGCTGATACTAATGTTAATGAAAGAAAAGTGCTTGGATTTGCTGAAAATTAATAGATTGATCATTCTGATATAATAAAACAATGTATGCATAAGAGAATGAATATTTATTGATGCATTTTAAAGAACTGCTGTTAAATAATATGTGGTTCATATACAGATACTTCTCGACTTACAACCATTTACTCAGTGACTGTTCAAAGTTACAATGGCAGTGAAAAAAGTGACTTATGACCAGTTCTCACATTTACAACCGTTGCAGTATCCTCATGGTCACGTGATTAAAATTCAGGTGCTTGTTGAGTGACATGTATTCATGACAGATGCATTATCCTGAGGTGATGTGATCACCATTTGCAATCTTCCAAGCTGACTTCTGACAACCAAATGGTAGATTTGCTTAATGACCACATGATTCACTTAAGAATTACAAGGATTTGCTTAAATATGGCAAAAAGATCATAAAATGGAACATGACTCACTTAATAACTGCCTTGCTTAGCAACAGAAATGTTGGGCTCAATTGTGGTTTTAAGTAGAGGATTACCTGTAATCACCTTACTAAAGACATTCCTTTTAAATGGGGTGTTACATAGACATTTAAAATTAATTAATTAATTAATTAATACACTTAGACATATATTTTGGAGCAATTTAAATAATTCAAGTTATTAAATAATTTAGAGAACATTTTGAGAAATGGTAAACGTTTTCTTTTTGATTTTAAAAATACCAATGTATTCTACTGCCCTGTCTCTCCTCTTCCCTTTGGTGACTATTGATTAGTATATTTCACTCTAAACTATGAGCTAGTTGTTTGATATTAATACACTTCCACTTACTTAGCACTATTAGAATCTCAGCAACCTGATCACTGGGGCAGAAGTGCAGCTCATCCTGCAGCGGTATGCTTTTGAAATACATTAAAAAATGATCCAAGTTCTAGAATACAGAAGTGATGCTCTGAAAGGTGTGAAGGATCCATTACTCTAGTTCTGAATGAATTGTACTAATCATTTAATTTCAGATTAAAAATCTCACTTTTTCTGCTTGTCTATTCTAAAATCTATATTGTAGTGCAACCTGGATATCTGAAAACCATTCCAATGATTGCCTGTCCCAAACTACAAGGTGATTTGAGGTTTTCTGTGGAGTATTTGAGGATCACTATGACACATGAATTATTAATTCCAGAAGTTGCTTTTCTATTTAATAAATTCTCTCTACAAAAAGGGTTTGTCAAAAAAGTTTACTTTGAGAGAAGAGTCTGTTTTTTCCTTTTTAAAAAAGATTTTATGGATTACTCTGACCTGAATTTAATGAGAATTTCATGTTCATTAGCTTTTACTTTAATTATCTTTTTATGCTGGGATTTAAATTGTAAGTCTGTTTGAAAGTTAATTATAATAAAAATATCACAAAGGCATTATATGTAATATTCTGAGAATATACCTTTAGACTTCTAGGCACTGTGCATGAAACATTAAATAATATTTAATAAATAATTACTGTCTGAAACCAACAATCTTCAATCTTTTTTCAGAAGATTGAAGATATGGTTTTCTTCTATCTACCAGCATCTTAGAACACTGTATCTTCACTTGAGGTTTTTAAATATTCTGCTTTCAGGACAGTATTGTTCGACACATTGTTATTCAGGTGTTCTGTTTAAGGATACAATTAAGATGTAAAGATGAAATTAGGATAATCATGTTGGCTTCAACTTTTTTTTATTTTGCCATTACCAAGAGTAGCCCTTCTCAACTCAATTTCCACAGAACCTCAGGTTATCATGAGTTGCCAGAGGTTCTGCAAAACATCATGATCTTTAAAAATCTTCATTTTTTTGAACTACAGTATGTATATGAAAAGGGACGCGGTGGCTCAGTGGGTTAGGACGCTGAGCTTGTCGATCAGAAGGTCAGCAGTTTGGCGGGTCGAATCCCAAGTGCCGCGTAGCAGAGTGAGCACCTGTTACTCGTCCCAGCTTCTGCCAACCTAGCAGTTCGAAAGCACGTAAAAATGCAAGTAGAAAAATAGGGACCACTCCGGTGGGAAGGTAACAGCGTTCCGTGCGCCTTTGGCGTCTAGTCATGCCGGCCACATGACCACGGAGACGTCCTGGGACAAGCGCTGGCTCTTCGGCTTTGAAACGGAGATGAGCACCGGCCCCTAGAGTCGGAAACGACTAGCACGCATGTGCGGGGGAACCTTTACCTTTACCTTATGTATATGAAGGGACGGGGTGGCTCAGTGGGTTAGGACGCTGAGCTTGTCGATCAGAAGGTCGGCAGTTTGGCAGGTCGAATCCCGAGTGCCGCGTAGCAGAGTGAGCGCCTGTTACTCGTCCCAGCTTCTGCCAACCTAGCAGTTTGAAAGCACGTAAAAATGCAAGTAGAAAAACAGGGACCACTACGGTGGGAAGGTAACAGCGTTCTGTGCGCCTTTGGCGTCTAGTCATGCTGGCCACATGACCACGGAGACGTCCTCGGACAAGTGCTGGCTCTTCGGCTTTGAAACGGAGATGAGCACCGGCCCCTAGAGTTGAAAACGACTAGCACGCATGTGCAGGGGAACCTTTACCTTTACCTTTATGTGTATGAACTGTGTAATGTGCAACCTCTCAGTGGAAATTTTTTTACATGCCACAGCTCAGCTGTCAGTTTATTGTTCTTCTGTTGTTATAAAGTAAAATATGGACTGTGTAGGTTAGAAATGAATTGTTGTGATTTTTTTTTGCATTTTTTATACAGGGCTTAGGGTTAGGAAAAAAGTTGCACAAAGGCCGCCCTAGGTACTCCTAATGTGATTTGGAAAAGAGTTATCAATGGAAATTTTGTTTGGAAAATTAATCTGCTAAAATGCTTGTGGTACCAATATGTTGAAGCATATAACATGATATTTCATTCAGTGTCTGTTCATATACAGTCTCCATTTCAAGTGACAGTAAGTATCTTAAAGTTATTCAGGACCTGGTTATCTGAATCATGTAACTGGCATCACAGAATCGATACTTGCAGGAATGCAGTAGCTTCCATCAGTGGTAGCCTCATACCTTAAAGTATTTATGACGTAATCTGGATTTGTTTTAGACCTAATGTTATTATATGTAAGCCTGGTTTATAATGAAAAACATAATGAGGATAACAACTGAATAGAAAGAGCAGAACATTTATTAAAGAAAAGTAACTTTTATGAAAAGAGCACAAAAAGACAAAAGTCAACTGAGGAACATGTATAAAAAGAGAGGTGGGATGACTGCACAGAAGAACTGTACCAAAAAAAGTATCCTAAAACCAATGATACGTATAAACTAAACCAGACATCCTAGACCAGGGATCCCCAACCTCTGGACCAAAGCACTCTGCTGGGCCATGGCCTGTTCACAACTGGGCTGCATGAACATCGGGCCAGTGCACATAAAGGTCAACTCACACAAGCGGTGGGCCAGCGTGAACACTTGACACAGCTCAACTTGAGCAATTGGCCTGACACTCATGTGACCTGGTTGCCCTCTTCTCCCACCAAGCTGAGCCACCAAGCTGCAAAGGTTGGGGACCATTGTCCTAGACACTGAAATGGCCCTGGAAAGTACTGCAACAAAATGCTGAAGTTGATAAGCTGTCAGAGATCTGTTTAAAAATTTATATGATGATGACATTAAACTTTCACTGGAAGTTCATAAATAAATATTAAAAATTGTAACAATATCCAAGAATTGAAAAGACTAATTTATATTCTAATATCACAAAAAGTAGTATGCAGGAATTCTTACACAAAGGAACAATTGCACTTATCTCACAGCTAACATCAAAATATTCTAGGTTTTGCAATCAAGATTTCAACAATATGTGAAACAAGAATTGCTAGAAGTACAAGCTGAATTTAGAAGAGGCAAAGTCACTCAAGGCCATATTGCTAACATCTAATAAATAATGGATGTTAGCACGGCAATACCAAACTAATGCTTATTTTTAATTTGGCTTTTGATATCCAAAGCACAATAAATTGTCAATAGTCTTTAAAGTAAGAGTGTAGTCCCTATTAAAAAAATATGCATGATGCCCAGGAAAGAACAGAGTTTAATATGAACCACCCTAATTATGTTAAAAACTTGGAAAAGAAAGTGTGAAAGATATGTATTACCACCAAATGTTTAATTTACATGCAGAGCATATCTTGCAGATGCTGGAATAGAAGAAACAGAAACTGAAATTAAAATCACTGGGAGAAATATTTAATAAAAATATTTAAATTGAAAATAAAAACTTAAATTAAAAATACCACTTGGGTCTCTGAAAACAATAATGAAGGTAAAAGAAAGAAATGCAAGATTATGTCAATAGCAAAACCATCCCAAAGCAGGTAAACAGTGACGATATTGAAATAGTAAGAAAATTTATTCTCCTGAGCAAAGACCTCATATTAAATATACAACTAATAATAAGCCTTTATTGTCAAAGTACAACATGTGTACATTGAGATTAGCTGAGCCTCCCCCCGTGCTCTCTCCCCCCAACACACAGTGACAACAAACCCTCCATCCCACCACACTATGTGAACCAACTACACAACACACCGGCCTCCCAAGTCAATTCTGCATAAGATTATGTCCCATTTAAAAGCCTAACAGCCCACGGATAAAAGCTATTTTTCAGCCTGTTGGTATAGCTGGCTATATTCCTATATCTTCTACCGGATGGTAGGAGAGTAAAGAGATACCGTCCAGGGTGTGAGTCATCCCTGAGAATCTTCCTCACTCTTCCAAGGCAACGAGCCCTGGCGATGTCTGTCATCCAGTGGTGTCAGGGAACAGCCCACAATGTCTTGTGCTGTGCTCACTACCCTCTGTAATACTTTCCTATCCGCGGCTGTCAGACCAGCATACCAAACCACAATACCATACGAGAGGACGCTCTCTATAGTAGACCGGTAAAAGAGGTCAGTACACAGTTTTCTAAGCTATAATATATGCCTGATAAAACTGAATCATCAGAAAGTAGAATGAAGAAAAAATAATGCCTATGAAATATGGTGTAGTTAATAAACTGCTGAAAATACTTTGGACTACAAGAAGAATAGAAATCAGGTAAAGTGAACCAGATTGCTCATTAGAAACACTAATAACGAAACACAAAATGCCAAGGACAGAATCATTGGAGAAGACTTTGCTGTTTGGAAAAAATTGAAAACAACTGCAAAAGAGATTGACAGAAGGCAGGGTAACTATTATTGATGGCACAAGATAAACAATGAGAGTTCAAAAAAGCAGTTACTGGCAGAGAATCTTGGTGATGTATGTCTGGCAATGAAGATTTGAAACTGATTGCAGTACCAACAAAGCTGTTTTTTAAACTTGTTTTCTGGAATGTCAATTTTGTAAAATACAATGTTTAAATAGCTACGCCCTGGAAGCTAACATGTAGATATTTAAATAAATGAAATATGATAAATTTAATAGAGTGTTAAATATGACTGCTTCTCTTGTACAGGAATCATAGAGGTCACAAATATTTTTCAGAAAATACAAAGGATTCAATATATGTACTGGAACTATTACCTCTTCAAGAGTAATAGGCTTTTGATAATTTGACTATTTCCAATTGCATTATACATCTTTGAAGGAAAAAGAATATAGATTAGCAACAGAGGACTAAAAATATATTTGCATACTAAGCAAATTGTATTATTTATATGACACAGAAAACTAATAAAACCTCAAGCTGGGAAAAAGGAGATAGAAAAGAAACTGAAAGGACAGGTGGAGAAGTTGCCAGCACAGAAATAATATATTATATATTATATATACAGCATAGTACTGATATTGATATTTAGAAGCTATAACAAATCTAACTTCATTTCGTCAGATAATCATACAGAAGAAAGATTGTAATTCCAATCAATTAAAAAGGCTTCTCTTTTTTATGACAACACAAATTTGTTTGGAATATCAGTACAACTCAACTAATAAATATATTCTTAAATTAAATAATTTAACTATTACCCTTATAATGCACTAAATAACTTTTAAAAAATTTCTAGTATATAACCATAATAAGATATCAATACTACTTAAATAGTGATTATCAGATAGTACTGACAAGAAATAATGACAGAAAACTTCCAATAAATCCCCACCCCTCCTTTACTACTGTTTAAATGTGTATTTTAACACTCTGTACAGAGTTTGGTTATTAAATAGAAAACAACCAGGTCTTTTGACCTTGGATATTTCAACACCCATCATCTGTTTATCTAGAAAAAAGTAATTGTGTTTACAATGGGATACCAAACTTGAAAGATTTTTGGGAAAAGCAGATATAGATAACCAAAGAAAAGCAGTATTATGAAAACATGGGCTTATGTCCAAAGGATGTTTGGACTGACCGTTCTTCACGGGATCACATTCTTTCAAAAGGAGGAGTTCATTTATGGACTCTGCCTTGCTCCTAGAGAAAGAAATGGCATCAATAATCAAAAATACCTAATAATATTTGTCTAAAATGGAAATGATCCCTCCTAATACCACAGAATTAGCCAACCTTATATGTTATTAATTAAGATATTATGTATATCTTATGGCAAAGGTAATTGAAGATGGTAGATATATTTGGAATGCTGAAAGGCTGTTGCTAACATAGAATGAGTGCTACAAAAGAGCTTGTACATTCACAAATCAGTTACCAGTTTTTTCAAAAAAAAAACACTTAAACTCATGAAGATTCTTCCTCAGCTAACTTGTCTTTTCTGCTCTGAAATAAAAACAATGTCCTGTACCCCCTGCCCCCACCAATCTCTTATGGTGCAACAGCAGATTTTCAAAAAAAATATGCTAGAGACAATAAAAGCAAATATTCCATAGTAACATACAGTACGATCAGAACAGATAAATTTATGCCTTGGTTGCAATTTCATCTTCCCTGGCCAACCTCTGTAGAATTTAACCATCTGCAAAGACATACAGAGGAAGCAGTGGCAGCTACAGTAACCAAGCCCCAGATATCTTGCTCCTATGGCACATTCCAGTCTCTCAGACTCAATCCCAGCCCCAACTTACTGCTATGTTTGTAAGCCGCCCTGAGTCTTCGGAGAAGGGCGGGATATAAATGGAATAAAAATAAATAAATAAAATAAATAAATGGCAAGCTTTCAAGCCTCCAAGCTGACTTCTTCTGCTGCTGAATGCTAGTTCAGTCTGTAATAAAGCCACCATGAGGTTTGTTGAGGAAAATGCTGATCAAGCATGCATTACGGAGCCATGACTGGGAAAAGAGAGCTGGGTTCCTCTCACTGAGATCTGCTCAGCCAGTTTCCATTTTGGCATCAGGTGAGACCACAGGATGATTGTCTGGGATACTTGGGAGGTTTCCAGGTGCCTTGGTCCAGAGATTGCCAGATGTGAGACACTGTTTAAGTTGGGCATGGAGATGTCAGATAGGGCTGTTGCTATTATACAGCCTCCCTACTTTGTAGCAACCTCTCTGCCTGAGCTCAATTTTGTGGCTGGGCTAGCAGTGGAGTTCCTGGACTTATTGTGCTAGGGAATTTCAACCTGCCATCCCTATGTATGAGGTCAGAAATAGCTCAGGAGTTTATGGCCACCGTGGCAACTGTAGGGCTGGCCAAATTATCCAGGACCCAATTCATAGCAGTGGTAATGCATCCTGTATTTTTCTGTCAGATTTAGGGAAGGGGGATTTTGATTTCTCTCCTGCCATGGACAGATCACTCATTGGTGAGCCTCAAGTTCTTGGATGCCAGACCCTTCTGCAGGCAGAACAGGCCTTTTCGACCAGTCCACCCCAACTAATAGACCCAACTGGGTTCGAGAGACAGCTTGGGGTATTCCAGAAAACCAGCTACTTGGACTGACTGAAGTCTTGTGACTACATGAAATAGTAAAGTGGCAACAGTTTTTGATCAAATTGCCTCTGAGCGGCCTCTCCACAGTCAGAGTTCCCGATGCTACCCATAGTACATGATGGAACTGAGAGAACTTAAACAGGCTAAGAGACGCATTGAGCCTCCCATTCGGAGCTTAGAATAGCCCCAACCCTGGCCACACGACCACGGAGATGTCCTCAGACAAACACTGGCTCTTCAGCTTTGAAACGGAAATGAGCACCGGCCCCTAGAGTCGGAAACGACTAGCACGCATGTGCAGGGGAACCTTTACCTTTACCTTTATTATTGTC
The DNA here is from genome assembly GCF_947247035.1 of Vipera ursinii. Classification (NCBI taxonomy): domain Eukaryota; kingdom Metazoa; phylum Chordata; class Lepidosauria; order Squamata; family Viperidae; genus Vipera; species Vipera ursinii. Next base: position 93,572,478 of record NC_139516.1, on the reverse strand, counting down.
AATAAATCTAAACTATTATGTGCAAATATCAGAATGAAGCCATGAAGATTATCACACACTACAAAATGAAGCACATGAAGGGTCCACATGAAATAAAACAGAGAGCTAATTCAGGACAAGTGTGACCATTGATATTTGAATAATTAAGACCCCTAGTCAATCTAACAAACTAATATATTTTCCATGTATAGAAAGTCATAAAGCCTGTTAAGTTAAATGTTTTGGTGAATTAGCTGAAAAGTCCTGTTAAGTTTTAGGTAATTATATTAAGCCACTGATTATATTAATGCCAAAGAATAATGTTTTTCAGATTTCAAATACTTTTTCTGCATTTTTTTTAAAAAGCATTCTCAAAAAATGAGAAGTTGTAACATGAAACAGCACTATATCACAATTTTACAAGTTCTGGACTTGTAAATACTATAACAATAGGAATAAGTATAAAATAATAATTTAAGTCTTTCAAATCATACAAAGCTGACCCAGAAAAGGCATTCAGGAATTTGGGAACAATTCTGAATTTATTTTTTGATTCCTAAAATAAATGTAAAGCTTTATTTATATGTTCATTTTTTTCAGGTGTCCCCAGTAATACACTATTCTATCTCTTTTAACACTTTAATATATAAAATCTATATTTAATATATTAAGCATTTTAATACAGTATCTTTGAGGGAAATGGGCAATTCAGAAATGTGAAATATATATAAATAAATAAAGCACAGTAGATTATATACAACAAATATAAGACATTAGATGCAATGTACATAGGTAAAGGAACTTTATTTTATATGCATGTATTTACATATTTTCATGCATTATAGACTAACAACATAAGTATTTTTATTTGATATCCTTTCTCAGTCCTACTTCTTATTGTTTAATATTATTAAAACCACCATCAAAATTGTTGCCAAGTATGTACTGTGCTTAGAATGCAGTATTGACTTTTCTTGGTCTATAAACTGACAAAATTGTAGCGAGGATAAGCATCCCATTTTCAGACTATGCTTATATGTGGTTTTAATTAACAACTGAGATCTACAAAAAGGCTCATTTAGAATGGAAGCAATCAGGATAGTTAAACAACTGGTAAAACAAATAAACCATAGTATGTATTACCAGAAGGGAAAAATAAAACTTTTTACAGTATACAAATATTATATTGTTTTATGTTAATATTTCACATGGAACATTCATTTTTGTTCAAAGGCCCACTGCCTGTTCCATAAAAGACAAATGCTAATATAAGACTTTTGTAGGATTTCCTATAGAGTTAATTGCTAAACAGATCAGCATGTTTTCACTAACAATTTATCTCAATTCAGTGATGTTTTCTTTTCATGCATAATATTCTGTACCCAAATTAATATACAAACTTGTTTGTAGATAAAAATATGTGGAAATCTTTGAATTGACATTCTATTCAGTCCAATTTTCCTTAAAATTAAAATATATTTTCTACTAAATATATTTAGGAAATCTGTCAAATCATATTGTCTTAAAAAAACAGGACAGAAGAATCCAAAATAGAAATGCAGGTGCCTTAGATCATCTTTAATAGATTTATGGGGGGGAACGTGACCCTCTTCATACACTGGGTACATAAAAATAGAGAAATGTCTTTGATACTCAAGAACTCTGTGTGCTTTGAAACTACCCAACTAAAGCACTATGAATTTATATGGGATATACCTAAATGATTATTTCTTCTTAGTGCAAGATCAAAATATATATTTCCATCAATAATCACATATTTTGAGATTTAAATTTATTCTGATATTAACTTCTAGATGTTAATGTGTTTAAAATAGTTTTAAAAATGAATCATGCAATCAGCTATTACCCACGTTTGTTAGTTCCTTTTCAAAAGCAAAGTAGTGAAACATTAATCTGAATATTTATTCTGTTTTTGCTATGTTTTAATTAACGTATAAGAATAAATATCCTCATATGATGAAACAACTTATATATTAAAATTACTATAACCAGAATTAAAGTTGCTGTCTAATTGTCGAGTGGTCTATATAAGAACATATGAATGCACATGTGTGTGTGTGTGTGTGTGTGTGTGTGTGTGTGTGTGTGTATTTCATTTGAGGAATAATGTAGTATTGTTTCATTCTCACTTTGAACCATCTGTTATCATCAACTTCTACTGAATTCTGTCTTAAAAAGGAACAAAATGTGGTAGAGAAAACGTGATTTTTCAGAACCATGTTGCAGAAGACCAAAAGAAAGTAAAATGCTATTTTTGGGGTGTCTATTTAACATGAACTGTAGAATACATCCTATTATAAGCATCCAAAAAGGGGGGGGGGAACTTCATGAGATCAAAGTCCAAGTGTAACTGCCACTTAATTTATCTGTCTTTACAGACAAAAGACAGTTTTCGTCACTTTCAAATGATCCAATGTCTTTTATGACAAACAGGGTTTGCAGTTTAATTTACAAATAGAATTATAAGTATGGCATCACTGCTCTGCCAAAGCAAATGACAAACAGAGTAGAGTTTTCAATTCATGCCATCCTCAGCAGGATAGAAGAGATTAAAATAAAACTGAAATAATTTAAACAAAACAAATAAATGTTTCAGAGAGTTGAAGGAGATCAAAGTATGCATTTTCTGACCCCACTCTACAAGCATTTCTTATTATATTGACCAATGTCATCAGATCATTAATTAAAAGGAGAAGTGCTGGCAGGTGGCAGGAACCAGAAGCCGATAATTGGCCCCCTTCTTCTTTTTGCCTTCAAAAACTTCCTTTTTTCCCCTTGCAATATATGCCACTAGGCAGACAGAAATGCCTACTTTGTAATATAATGATTAAGATGAGATGAAGAGACTCTTGCGTTTAAAGCTGCTATGCTTAATGAATGCAGCAAGCTTTATAATTATGATCTCCCCTTTTCCTTCACAATAAGAAATATGACGTTCCACTCAACATTTCCTCAATTGTCAAAAGCAAGTAAACAAACAAACACAACAAGACACCATTAAATAGGAAATCTATAGCTGATAACATGTTTGTTGGGGGAAGGTACTCTTTTTTTTTTAACTTAGCAAGGTAAAATAAGTAATTCAAACAAAGAGGATAAAACCATCTACAGTAGACTTACCACTTCACTTGGTAGATTGCTCAGGTCATTAAATGGTGTTTCCAGTGTATTTGTGTCAACATTTAGCATCACCACATCCTCCAGTGATTTACTTTTGACTCTCTGAATAAGGAAAAATATCCATGTAAGCATTTGAGGCTTCTCTTTCTGATTTTCATTAAAAAGTTATTATATTCTCAACATACAAATCTAAATGGTAAACGAACAAGCAAACAAACTAGGGATGAAGCAATCTAGGTCACAAAGAAATAAGCCAATATTTCTATGGCAGCCTTGTGTATCAAGAAATTTCTTTACATAATGCAGCGTTACCATAATTAATTAAATTTAGAGTACTAGAAACAATACCCATCAAGACTATTTGTCACTGCCTGAATAGGATCTCCTTGTTCAAGAGACTTCTGTCACTGTATAAAACATTTATCCACTATTTGCCTAGCCACTGTGAGAAATAAGATGCTAGAACAAGTGGACATTTGATCTGGTTCAGCAGGGAACTCCTTAGAACCTTTTTTTTTTTACCAATGCAAGGATAGACTGACATAGGCTTACCGACTTAAATAACAGTAAGAAATAGATGACATATTATATTCTCACATGACTGTGTATGTTTAATATATACAGTATGCATGTCCCCACTGATACCATGATACTATTGAACAGGCTTTCTAGAATTGTTCACTCTTTTAAACTTAACTCGTATGATCCTAAATCAAGCAAATCAGTACAGAAAGCTTTCTAGTGCCAGTTTTGAGCAACGTCTATGCTGGATGAAATGGCCCATTACATATGCATATACTGAGGGGAAGGTTACTTCCTTATAATAGTTTTGGGCCATTTTTTTTCCTTTACTAGTTCTCATGCACTGAACTTCTCAAATAATTGCAGGCATATTGGAAGCAAGCACGTGATCCTGCCTGGTTCCTCCCTACTCCATAACTTTATTCCCTTCCACACAGAAGTCTAGATATCATTAAATGGCACATTGCCAGAATAGCTTGGGAGAATGGTCAGCATTCCATTTTGATGCTGATATATTTAGGACTGCTTCAAGGGCTCACATGAAAGGAACTATTCTCCTCCACTGTAGCTAATGAAGATGAGAAGTTCTCCCATTCTGTTTCTCAACTATAGAGAATCTCATATAAAACAGAGGAATCTAAGGTTAACAAACTTGCTTTTTTCCCCCCTCCTATCCTTCCAATTACCCCTAAGTTTCATTTTTAAAAAATATTTAAGCCTTTTCAGGAATAGTACAAGAGATCCAGTTAGGCTTTTAAAAAGCTTACACATTTTAACATATAGCCATGGAGAAAGAGAAAATTACTTACCTCCATTAAACTGAAGTGAACTCCAATTAAATAAGGCATTGGTGCACTGAAATTAAAGGAAAAAAAGAAATATATCATATACTAGAAAGATGTAGAACTGCCATTTTATGCGAGTAAGCATATTTGCCAGCTCCAAATATTAAAACACCCAAAAACCTGTAAGCTGGAAAATTCTGGTTCAAAACCTAGCTATCATTACAGCTATAAAGTAAGGAATAACACAAGACTATCTTGCAGAGCTGTTGCAAACCTTCAACAGCTCTCACTTCTTCAAAGTGTTAACTTTACCAAATGGAAACTGCAGTCTTCTCCCAATATTTTTTTCTTATGCATGCAATTTTATATGGTCACTGATCCATCTCTCAGTTGAGTCTCAATATATATTCAGAGGACACCAACTGGATCATCCCCATCTACTAATTACTATTTTCTACCTCCTACATCTAGGCAATTTAATTATTTCCTTAATAAAATGTTGCTAATTGCACTGGATGAAGGAATCTCAGGGTGGAGATAAAACCCACAAACAAATCAATATGAAAGCACTTATTAGATAGATAAAACAGATAAATAAAGGAACAAAATGCTAAACTACCAACCGACTTGGATAAATCGTCAGGTCTCCATGTGATATTAAAAGAAAACAAATGCATGCCTCTCAGCCAGGGTTTTGAGAGAAGAGAGTTTCATAAGCCAAACAGAAAACTCTTGTCTCACATTTGCATTTCTTCCAATAAAGGGAAGGTGGAGGAAAACCCCTCTCATCAAATTTTTATATTTAATATTTAGGCAGGTGATACAACACAGGCTGTCCTTTAAATATCAAGGTCCCCAGCTGTTTTAAAGCTACCATGAATACTTTGAACTCATCAGAAGTGACTTCAGTTCCTGTAAAACTGTAATAAATTGGTCAGTTTGGGCTACCTAGCAAAATGGGAAAAATGAAAGGCCTTCACATGATCTTCCTAAAAGATATAAAGCTTCTATTATTTTATATCTACTACTACATATAAGAAGCCTAAAATAATCTGGCATTTTTGTAATGTGACCCTCCCCAAACCTGAGCAGTTGTTACAGGGGAAGGGGCAAAAACAAACACATGAAAGCAGTAAGTGAGAAATATAGAATGTTACAATGAACTGTTAAACAGTTTTGATCTACAATTGTCCATTACTGTTCCCATATATAACTTTATATTATTATGATCATACAGTGAAATTGTATTGAAATCTAGCTGTATGTAATCTGTATCTTCAAACTCAAAATGTTGGGTTTTTATTTATTTTACCTAAATTGCTCTACTATACGAATAATATATTCTTGAACAGCAGTGGATTACATTGAAATAGCAAAGTGCAAAGTGACCATGAAAATCTTATTCAGGAATTCTATTGTGTAAGAATTATGTCTTCTACTACTATATACCATTATGCAAAGCAAAAAAATGTTCTCTTAGGAAGGGAAGGGAAGGGAAGGGAAGGGAAGGGAAGGGAAGGGAAGGGAAGGGAAGGGAAGGGAAGGAAAGGAAAGGAAAGGAAAGGAAAGGAAAGGAAAGGAAAGGAAAGGAAAGGAAAGGAAAGGAAAGGAAAGGAAAGGAAAGGAAAGGATTAGACGATCAATACACAGCAGGGAAAAAGATGAAGTCTTGATGTATATTAAATGAGTAAGATTGACTAAAAATGCAACTGTGATTTAAAAAATATAACAGTATATTTGTAGATTTAGTACATAGTATTCTTTTACTTGTACATGTTGTGGTTTTTACAAAAATACAGCATTATATCACTTTCAGTTTCAGCTTTCTTTCAGTTTCTAACATTTTGGCCAAAATTTTGTCAAATTTGGTTCTATTTCTCTGTTTAGTTCTATTTATTCATTATTTCCCCAATGAGATGGAAATGCAGCCAGTGCTAAATACTCAGGTAATTCAGCCAATAGCCACAATAACTATGTATACTTAAACTTTGTGGTTTTTTTCTTTTAATTACAGTATATAATAAAAAATTTCAATAGCCCTTAAAACATTTTCCCCTTGTGGAAAATTATTATTATTATTATTATTATTATTATTATTATTATTATTATTATTATTATTATTATTATTATTATTATTATCATACCCATATTTATGCACAATATATGATAGTCAAAGAAAATGATCTGAAATAAGTTGGAAGCATTCCCAGGATATTCTTAAAATGTTTGTCTGGTTGTTGTTGGGTTTTTTAAAAAAATCGTATATCATAAAGCTTGCCCTGAATTTTACCAAAGAGGTGCCCATTTTGATGGTATTGATTAGCTGTCATCGCATAGTCTTTTCTGCTCAGATGCACGTGGCCAGCAAAATACAAGGGTCATAAGAGGGACTCAACAAGGGAATGAATGATTTGCAACATAGGGAATGTGTATTGGGACCAATTTATGTCCCTCATTCATGACATGCATCATAGGCACAGATGACCTAACATCAAATTCACCTGAGAAACAATGATATACTATCACAAACCAGCATGGGGTTCTTGGTTAAAGCAGATAAAGCCAGACTAACTAACTAATTTATTTATTTATTTATTTATTAGATTGATATACCGCCCTTCTCCCAAAGGACTTGGGGCAGTGAACAGGGCAGTTAAAACATGGCATACAAAGTTAAAAATAAATTAAATTAAATTTAGCCCCAAACCAAGTAAATCAAATTCTAAAATTTAAAATCCCAATCCCTCAGTCCAGGCCGGCAAGCTTGAATAACCAGGTTTCAGGTCACGGCGAAAAGAGCGAAGGTCGGGAGCCATCCGGAGCTCAACAGGGAGCTGATTCCAGAGGGCAGGCGCGCCCACAGAGAATGCTCTCACCCTGGGGGCCGCCAGCCGGCACTCACTGACCGATGGCACCCTGAGGAGGCCCTCTCTGTGGGAGCACATAGGACGATGGGAAGTTGACGCCGGCAGAAGGTGCTCCCGTAAATAATCTGGACCCATGTCATTTAGGGCTTTGTAGGTCATCACCAGCTAATTGCTTATAGCTAATTGCTATAAAGCTTTCTCCAAAGCACCTGAAAGCAGGACAAGAAGCAACGGATGGAAACTAGTCAAGGAGAGAAGCAACCTAGAACTAAGGAGAAACTTCCTGACAGAACAATTAACCAGTGGAACAACCTGCCTCCAGAGGTGGTGAATGCTCCAACACTGGAAGTTTTTAAGAAGAGACTGGACAGCCATTTGCCTGAAATGGTATAAGGTTTTCTGCCTGAGCAGGGGGTTGGACTAGATGACCTCCAAGGTCCCTTCCAACTTTATTATTATTATTATTATTATAAATATGACATAAAACTTTCCTTCATACTTCTCTAATACACATTTTTATAATAAATGAAACAGAGATATATACAACCTAAATGTAATCTTATGACCACCAGAGTGATATTATGCTACATATTCTATTATTCAAAATGATACCAAACACATTGAGGAGGCTGTATCAATAGTATTTTCCCCATCTAATGATAGTTCCCACCTTGTGAATTGGAACTACGAAGTTAAAATTAGAGATTTTATTCTGAACACAATGACCAGCCCATAAAGCACATTTGAACCCCCTTATTTTTGTGGCCCTCAGAGCTTTGGAAATTATACTTCCAGATTTCACTCTCACAAACAAACAAACAAACAAAATCCCACAATCCCAATCAATAAAAAGCACTGAGTTTTTTCCATAAAAATCAATTCACCCTAAATAAATGCTTCCAGAATCTTAATCCACATCAGCTTTTGTATAACACAACATTGCCATCCCTGGTGTCAAAGCTGTAAACATTGGATGTTCCCGCTCTGACAACTGATGAAAATTGCAGCCATTTCCACTTTGCTTTTAACATGCTTTTTCTTCTTTTTAGAAATCAGGTGCAGAAGAGGGTTTGGGATGAATGCTTGAGCTCAGCTAGCCATAATAATAATAATGCTACTCTATGACAACTCAAGGACGAAGAAAGCCCGTGTTTCAGGCTAATTGGAGAACGTGATTTATGACTGCTTATTGGGGGTGGGAATTACAATTTGTTACTTTGTATCAGGGCAAGGGGATTTAGTTTTGGGTTCAACTATGTTATGCTGATACTTTGTTTCCTGAATAAAACATTCTTTAAGGAAGAATTCTTGCCTTGAAGTTATTTTGATGGGTTTCATTTATCGCAGGCATGTCAAACTCGCAACATCACATGATGTCATGCAACATATCATGACTTTTTCCCCATTGCCAGCAATGGGGGGGCTGGTTTCGTTGTGATGCATACGGCCCGTGGGCCGGCAGTTTGACATGCCTAATCTATCAGAACAATGACACTTGCCTTCAAACAAACCAAACAATAACAAAGATAGTTCAGCTTCCCAATGGCAACAGTTTGCCATTAAGTACAGAACCAGTTTTGCAGTTTACAGCTTATATATTAGTCAGCTCTATGGTTTTGAATTGTGACTCCAGTGTAAAATTGAGGATAATATAAAAAGTTGTAGACTTATGATTACAGTTGTGAATTTGGACTGGAGGTTCCTAGCTATGATAATTTTTTCTAGATAAATCAGCCTCCTTTTTCATACATGTATGAACTGAAGTAGCAATATATAATGTATGACAAAGAACAGACAAAAGATATACAAATGATTCTGTATTTTGTACTGCTTTACAATTATTACAAATGTTAGGAGTAGTTATATACACTGACAGCAAACTAATGTAAGAATAATGAGATTTTTAGGTTCTTGGGAAGCATACCAATTTACAATAGAAACGATGCCAGAAGTTCTTTTCTGAAACCCACTGAGCCAAATTGCATCCGTGAAATTGTCCCACCCAAGAATGGAAATGTGATTTCCAAACATCAGTTCTTTTAATTGTAGCCTTCTAAGAGGCTGAGGAAGGTAGTTGAAGACTCCTCCAAATCCACAAGTCATAGAGAAGGGAGTGGCAGAGAAAAATTAGCCCTGCTCCCCAAAATCACATCTTTCTTTTTGCCCATGGCTGAACTCTTATTAGAACTCTTCTGTTTTCAAAGCAAACACTACAATTAAATACAGTTCTTAAACCAATAAATATTTTATATGAAGTAAAACAAATTGGTATTAGTTATTTATATAACCTTTGGTATAACCATCCAGTGTCCTGCCTTGATAAGTCAATTTATGGGCAGTTTAAATACTGTAAAATTAGATTCCTATGTTTGGTACTACTTCAACAAAAAATGCTTCATGTAAAATGGCTATCTCAGGGAATGTTTACTAAATGATGAGTACCAAATATATTGCTGTTGGGGATGCTACTCAGAAATTGGAACATTAATCTATACAGTCTGGTTTTACTTTATTATCAATATATTTGAGGATCATATCAATAGGATTGTCACTATGACTTGTATTAACAGCTTTGCATTAAGGATGTATTTCTTGGTAATGTATACAGTATTTCAAATCGATTAGGTTCTCAGGAAATCTGAATTTTCTGGCCTATGTTCCAGAACTAACATTTAACACTGAAGTACAAATCTATATCCCATTTACAACAATGCATTGTTGATACATATTGTCTGCCATTATAGACTTTTGAAGTAGTTGTGTTGATATATTAATTTGGTGAGCTTTTTTCATTCAACTGTAATTAAAATTTTAAGTTATATTATTCCATTAACTCTCTTGAATGTGCATATACTTTTAGCAACACACCATTTATTCAAAACCACTGGATACTATTTGAAGTATGTCCAAAGTACAATGACATATTATCTTGCATTAAAATCAAAATGCAGTTTTTTATTTAAAAACAATGCTTGACATGAATCAGTTTTTTCTTCATATTTTATAGAAAAGTAATACTGGGAAAAGCTTGGCATAAACTGTTTCTGATTAGTAATTTATATAATTAAAGAACATGTCAGACACTTAAAAAGAGAAAAAATAATGACAATTAAGACACATGCATGTTCTTCTTCTGGCAATCACTTTCAACTTATGAAATATATATATATTAATCCAGTCCATCATTTTCCTAAAATAACTGGTTATCTTACATAAAGTATGAACTAGAAAATTATTATGGTTTTTATTGTGAAAAATGTTCTACAATAAAAACAGGGAGAATTTCATAATGAATCATTATGTAGCTTTAAGTAGAATTCTGTAATCTTTTAAGAATATTAATAGAATTCTTAAAACAGATGCTTCATTGTGAAACACATAGTGTTATAGGTAAGAAACTATACCAAGAAGTTATTAGTATTGTTTTTTCTTGTTTAACAATTAAGCAAATCCAAAATCTTTCAGATGTTTTGGTACTTTTGGTACCAAAATAAATCTTAATTCTCCAGTCAGCAACGAAACAGAACCTTCAACACATGACACAACTTGATAAGTTGCTTTACTCCAGATAAACAAGAGAAATCAAGCTGTCTATAAATCTAGGGTTTAAATTCTAGGCTTTTCCACAAGGCCACAAATATTTTCAAGTCAACAGACTTTTGGTCATTCTTTTTCTGGCCCTGAAAGTTAGACACATCTACTCAGTATTTACATAAAATTTTCTCTGGTCTGAGCATCACTAGTTTCTCCTCATTATACTTATAAAATAATGCTATGTGATTGGACACTGGTTCTGTCAGAAAACATTTCAGCTTTTCTGAAACCTTAAAATTTTACTGTGTATACTTTTGCACCAGAATATTTATATGCTGTCAGTACATTGGATATAGCAAAGAATGAAATTATTTCATCCTGGAAGGGGAATGCTCCTTCTTTCAGCTATGTTATTTTGAAGTTCTCTCTCTGCCCTTTGATTTCAATTATTTTTAAGCCTGTTAAATCATTGCTTTCTTGATTGGGACAAGTATATTAACTTATAAGAAATTTAGATAAACTATGGTCATGAACCTGTTGTAGAATCTTGGAAGCATTTGAGCTATTTAAATTATAGATCTATTTTGTACTTGCACGGTAACATATTAAAAGATGTGAAAGAAGCTGTGAAATACCATATGTAGCACACACAAAATATCTGTATTAGTAATGATTAGAAATGTTAAATTAGTAATGATTAGCAATGGGGGAGTTCTACTCTGGAGGTGGCTCCTAGATCCGCTTCTCCTCCTACTGTCTGCTCCCCATTCATCCCTCTTTTTTTACCAGTCATATTGATGTATTTTCTTTGTTTTCTTTTTGGTTTTTTAATTTGTTTTCACTTTGTTTAAAGTTTCCTTTTATTTCTTCTTTTTTATTGTTGTAAACTGCCTAGAGTAGCCCCATGGCGAGGCAGGTGGCAAATAAATTTAATAATAATATTAGTAATTATGAAATGTAATAGCATTCAATGAGTCTGTACAGGACCTTTTAATTACTTCCTCTCAACAGAGAAACATTCTGAGCCATATTGGTATCTCTACATCCATTTGGAGCATATAAAATAGAAAGATAATACTAAATTATTGTTTTAAATTTTAAATTTGGGCATTATATTTAATCGTTTTTTAACTTTTGTATTCTGTTTTATATTTATTGCCCTGTACACTGCCCTGAGTCCTTCGGGAGAAGGGTGGTATAAAAATATAATAAATAATAAATAAATAAATAAATAAATAAATAAATAAATAAATAAATAAATTTTGGATTTTGTCTCATCTCTGTAATTCACCAACTTTTAAAACCTAGTATTGTAAAAATAAGCCGTGTAAGTCATATAAGTCATGTTTCATACCTTAGTCCTGCAGAAGTACAGTTTCAGATTTTTTATCTGTATAAAGCAGTGCCAAATGTGGCATGTTTTTAGTTAGAGTCTGTACTACTACAACTGGATTTAATGTTCAAATGATCCTATTTATTTAATTAAAAGGCAACAACATATTGTCTTGTTTAATTATTAGAGAGATGAATAATACACATTTAGCCTCTTACCAGCAATAATCCAGGAGATGTGGTGGGAGCACCGGGATGTATATATGCTGCCAGTACATTGGATATAGCAATGCAGCTGACCCATGAACACAAGCAGTTAACTAGAATTCAAAGCAGACACAGAAAAAGAGTAACATTATATAAAAGAGAAACAAAATAAAATATTGAATTAATCCTGTCAGGAACAATAAAAACCAAAAATTATGTATATACAATATTCAGATTGAATTTTGAATTCAGTGTTGTACACTGAATTTCCATGTACAACAGAAAAGTTGTATTCTGTCAGCCACATAATGAAATATCACTAATAATCATAGTCTCATAAAGAGATGTGAAATACTTATTTTCTACTGTAAAGGAAGCCAATTCAATCTACAAATGTTTCTTTATATATTGATTCATATGAAGTTGTTGTCCCTCAGAAAGAAAGAAAGTCAATTGTACTAAAAAATCTTTCATGCTAAGGGTTTAGATTCATAGCAGAACTTTGGGTTTTTGTATATCATTTTGTTTGATAAGTTTATAAACTTCAGTTTTACACACATAAAGAGTGAGATAGAGATAGAAAATATGGGAGATTGGAACAAGATTAGCTCCAAAAGAAAAGTTTCCAAAATGCTTATTGATTTTCAGAAATACAGCCGGTATTGTATGAACATTACAAATAGCTATAACAGATTTAAGCAGAAAAAAGCCAACTCAAAGCCTTTCTCTCCATGTTGCAGTATTGGAAATGCAAATAAAATACAGTAATAAAAGACAGTTACATTCTTCCTAGTTATCTCACACAGAGTTAAACATGAAGAATTGTTTTGCACATGTACATTCCAGGATTTTCTTTCAACCAACTATCTTGAACTAGGTCAGTAATCCATCTAGACAAGAATTTGCCAAAAGTCTCACTACAAGGTAATATTACTGTTATTGTTAAAGTTGTGTTCTGAAAGATATGTAAAAGAAATGAAAAGTACATGAGGCATTTTCCACTGCATGGAATCTGTTAACACAAATGCTTCTTTTCCCCTCCTACATACTGGTAATTGATTTGGCAGCAAGAAATTATGTGGCAGGTGAAAGGTTTCTTCTTGTTGTTAAAAAAATCAAACAGTCCAATTATTTTATGTATACTAGTCTACTAGAGAGCAGCTTCCATTTTTATCATAAAGCACTTTCAGTTTTTGTCTCATAGCACAGTGCCAAGTGATTCAAACTAAATGAATACAAAACAAACCAACAAACAAGTCTGGATTTGCTAGGATCTTACCATACTAATAAAAATTCCTAGGATTGTGAATCCCCCCAGGATTTCTGCACTAGAAAATATCTCTGGCCTTATCAAGGGACACCTCAAATGGATTTGTGAGTTTATTCTTCTTCACACAGTAACAGTTTATGCTATCAACATCATTCCTTAAAGTACAATTGAAATAAATGGTTAAGGATAAATCTCTCTTCACACAGAAGTAGGGTTTATACCATATAAGTACATCTTTTCCTCCTTGACAAATCATTTTCTTTATATAGCAAAGAAGCAACACTTTACCAGCAAATAAACCAGGTTATTTTAACTTACTTTGTATCAGTCAGGCCAACAGACATTTAAAATGGAAGGGAAGAAATAGGATAATTGCATGTGATAATAACAGCATAATTGTGGGTTTCCTACTGTTTCAGCCAGTCAATCAACTAAAATTTAGAATCACTGACACAAATATACCATCACAACTGCATAATTATGCTTATGGAACTTTAAGGATAATATAGAGTTACACAGAACTACACGATGTAAGTGTTAATACATAATACTATGGAAAAAAAGCTAAAAACCAAAATCAACACAGAAAAAGGTAAAATTATTATATCATATTGGGCATTGATATTTCAGCTATATCCACTAAAATGGGGCACATTTGCAGCATAATGGCTGCACATAAAATAAAATGCACATACATCTAATAATAATAAGTTATAAAACAACAGTGTAAGGACTAAAATAGGATTAAACCTTCCACAAGCCACAAAGCACCACTCTCCTCAAAAGGTTCCAACTCATCAGATGATTTATGCATATACATTCCTGTCTTACCCTGAGTGGCCTTTAACCTTTCCCAGATAGTGACTACAACCACTCCAAGATTGCATCCCATCTTAAAGAAGCAATGGTCTTTTTAGTAGAAGGAAGAAAGAAGGGGCCCTCTGAGATCTATCTTGTTTGGTTTGAGGCCAGAATAACCTGAGATAACACTACCAGCTGCAGTTTTTGCTATGCAGGGAAGGTATGGCAGAAGTGGCCCAGGTACAGAGAACAAACACTATGCCAAGGACAATATCCTAGAGAGAAAATACTATTAAGACAAGCAAATGGGATCAAGCTGGCACTACTTTAAAACCTTCCCTGAATAAAACGCTAAACAGGAGTCTTACTTTTATTTAATGAGGGGGTTAAGTCTCTACTAACAATTGTCCCAGAAGCCCCAGTCTGTTTTACAATTCACAAAGGGTACAAGGAATACATCTTGCACATAATACCGAGCACTTCTTAAGTGTTAGCCTAGCTCATATTATTAAGAGAGCTATTTGAACTATGAGGGAGATTAACAACAATGTGTTTCTGAGGACAAACCTATTGCAAAGAAAGCCAGATGTAGCCAGCAGATGAATTTCACATGAAACAGATCCTAATTCTCAGAAGGCACTGTATGGTCACATCAGCCAGAATATAATCTACTGCTCTGCTTTCTCTTTGTAAATCTCTTCTTATCAACTATGTATTATTTCCTGATGCCATAATAACGTACACTGAGAATTCTGTATAAGGATCTTTTATAGCAAACATGCCAGAGGACAAAGATATAAAAGCACAAGAATGTAACTTTTCTTATCACTTAAAATAGTGGATCACACAAAGGAAAGCACCTGTATATTTTACTATACAAACTAGGGCCATATTAATGAACAAAAGAGCCGTCTATGTAACTTAAGTGTCTGATGTTCTGCAAGTTGCACAAAAAACAACTAAGCACAGCATTTTTCTGCCTCATGCATTGGCAACTCACAATTCAGTTGTTGAAGATCCCCTAGGTAGCCTATCATAGGCCTGTCAAGAACATGACTGAAAAAGAAAAAAAATAGCACAGGATTCTACAATGCTGCTCCTGAGTGTGATGTGTACAGTAATATCAATAGATAGGATAATTCGGAAGAGAAAGAGTATGCATGTAGACATATGCATGCTCACATACACATATATATTAGGCCTTTATGAAGTAGCATCATTTTGCAGAGGCTCCTCAATGCCAATTTATGGGTTGAGCTGATTCTATGTGATGTCTTGACGCTGAAAAGCAAGGTACCTAACTATGATGTCTGAAGGTAGACCACTCCAATTGGCTAATATATTTCAAAGCTTTGTGGCCTTTGCAAAGCTATGTGGCCTTTGAAGGTCTCCCATAGTTTGGTCTATGTTAAGGCACCAGACTGTGAGTTCAGTCCTGCCTTAGGCATGAAAGCCAGCTGGGTGACTTTGGGCCAGCCTCAGCTCAACCCACCTCAAAGGATTGTTGTTGTGGGGAAAATAAGAGGATGGTGGATTATTAGGTATGTTTATGACAGCCGCTGTGTCCACCAGTTAAGTGATCACCCTATACAACCTTCCCAGTTGTCTTCTGACAAGCAAAGTCAATGGAAAAGCTGGTAGAAGGTTGCAAATCATGGTCACTTGGTGTCTCACTTAAAAAGATTGTAAAATAAAGGTTGTAAAATGAGATGTGGCCATGTGATGCCTCACTTAATTACCACCTCACTTAACAAATTTTCCTGTATTAATTGTGGTTGTAAGTCGAAGACTAATCTATAAAGTTGAGGTAAATATAAATAAATAACCAATGTTTTTAACCTAAGTTTCCTATAGAGACCTAGGGGTGAAAAGGGGGGAGGAATGTGCCCCCATATCTTTGTATATTGTGCAGATAAAAGGCAAATAGAATGTAATCAACAATTCAAAATTAAATATACACTTACATCCATACACACAATGAACCCATGTAAAGCCTTAAAAGAATGCGTCACTTAAAATTTCAAAGATTTCAAAGCATCCTTTTTAATATGGTTCCATTTTTAGGCACTGTATTGATACTGCCAATGTACATCACATCAGCCATTTTATTGGCTTCCAATGTTCTTCTAAGTGTGCAGAAATAAAGTAAAGCAACCAGCAATTGCAAATTGTGAGGTTGAAGGATTTGCTTTTTTCATGTAGAGAAGGTGAATTTCCTGGAAATAATGTATCATAATAAAATGGCTGCCCAACTCATGAAAATGTGACTTTGGATGGGATACAACAGTTAAGGAAGTAACACTTCTTTACACAGCCATGCTTATGGCTGAGGCATGGTAGCCCAGATGTATAAAGCAAAGGAATAAGCAAGGAATAAGGAATAAGCAAATCAAGTTCTAGACCTATAAGACAATATTATAAAATGAAATACCATGGGCAAAAACTGTATCTTGCTGTCTTCACCAAACAGCAGTGCCATTTCCAAAAAGGAGTGGGACACTTAACTGGGTGTAGCCAAAAAAGCTCAAATGCTTCTGTCAGTTATTCCTACCTCATGTTTTAAGAAGCTTTTATTTCTTAAATATGAATGCAATCAACAAACCAAAAATGTTTCAGAAAATTCAGCTTCCAACTTTAGAATTCTTCAACCATTTATTTTATGAATTTTCAACCTAAATTAGGAGCAGAGAAGATGCTTTTAAAAAACATGGTAAAACAACAAGAGATTACAATTTTGAACTGCATTATATGCTCTCATTCAGATTAATATAACAGGATTAAATATGGAAAAGAAGAAAGTCTGAAAGCTCCTGAGGGATATCATTAGGGCAAATTGCCAAAGAATGAAACATGAGCCAGTCAGGAAAAATTGGAGGCTACAGTAGTACCAAGGGACTTAAACATTCGACAGTTGAAGCTTCAGTAATGTGTGAACTGAGGGTTACTGTATCAAGAGACTCTGTTCACTGACACATGGAATGTCACTTGACCACCAAACAGCCCAAGCTTGACAGTTATGCTCCAGTCAGCCAAAGATGTCATAATTTCTTAGTTAAGCTGGCCATTTCTGATTGTTTCCTTACCTCTGTAGAACAGCTGCAATTTTACAGAATGCCATTATCATCTGCTTTGCTGCTTGCTGTTTAATTGCTGTTTTCTTGCTATAGAGATAATTTAATGTTTCTGCAAATGAATAGCTTGCAATTCTCCATAATGTGTATTCCTCTGGATGCATTTCCAATTACTTTCCCATACAATTTATCTAATAGTCACTATTCTAATCATAGTTCTTAAGTCATTAAATACAATGCTTTCTAGTAATTTTTACAAGCAAACAGACAGGAGATTAGATATTAAACCCCTAGCAACTCTACCCAGGAAATGGGTTAGTCATGGGTCTCATGCCTACTGATTAGTAACAGCTATTTAAAATAAGGATGCAGCACAGTTTCACTTAACCTGAACTACCTTTTACTGAATGCTAGACTTCTAGACTGTACTGGACAATAATCTAGAAATATAATCACTATCATAAATAAAAAAAACTCAACACCTTTCACAATCTGTTCTTCCGGTAATAATTACTGCATTTAAGATTTCAGGTATTTTCCTGAACTTTGCTATCTTTCTAGTGCTTTCAAGAGTGGAACAAACTGAAATACCTGAAGATGAGTAATTTTTTTTTAATAAGTCACATATTAATCTTTCACTGAACACAGATGCAAATTTCTGTTGACACAAGTATATAGTATTCATAGTGGTATATTAATTCTTATAAAAAATATTAATTAATAAAGACAAAACTCACCAAAAAAACAAACTCAGATTTTAGTTTTAATCATTTGTTATTTGTTTTTCTCCCCTAGAACTACAACCAACATCAGAGTATATCCAAGTTGGATATACTTCTAGAGAACTATTAATCATTTTTAATTTTCAAAAATCCCTGTTAATCTAAATAGGGGGTGAAGGGTGATATGAGAAAAAAGTACAAAAGTTTTATTTTGCAGCATAACAATCTATGTCTTATTTTAATTGAAACACAATTTAAGGAAAAAAATAGTAGAGGGATTTTAGCTGGTCTCAAGATAGAATTCCTTAGCATCAGCATCCATACCTATAACAAAATGGGCATTGTGACATCAAGATGCTAACTACATCCTTTCTTTGGTATTTGAGCCATGGTGTGACTTACAACATCCCAGGCAATACTTAAGGTTGGAGTTTGCATCACAATGTCATGATGCATGTTGTGCCACTTGTTCCTCTTAGGATCACTATAGCCATGTTAATCCCAATGGATACCCTGATGAACACTTGACACTCTGTAGATATATACACTGCTTCAAAATGTTGCAGAGGTAAAACAATACATTTGAAATATAAAACTACATCACAGCTGCAGAACATATTAATCTGATTACTTATGCTAAAAATTATCATTATAGTTTATTCTAAGAGTTAGAAATATAATGTACGCTATTTCTATACTGTATATTTATTTTATA
Organism: Vipera ursinii; assembly: GCF_947247035.1. Taxonomy (NCBI): domain Eukaryota; kingdom Metazoa; phylum Chordata; class Lepidosauria; order Squamata; family Viperidae; genus Vipera; species Vipera ursinii. The sequence continues at coordinate 93,553,532 of NC_139516.1, read as the reverse complement.
TATTTATAGAGTAATTATATATTTAATACTGTAGTAGTGATGTTCATTCACTGTATAACCAAATTTGCAACATATACAATATGAAAGATGGTTCGTTTACCATGTGCACCATCGACGTCAGATGTTTAGACTGAATTTGGCATTTTTATCCACTTATCAAGTCCTTCCCAAGGACCTGAGATAGACAGATGTTGTTGTTTGATGGTATTAAAGGTATGATTACTATTATTATATTATTAGATATGTTGCCCTTCTATGTACAGTATTTTCAGTCAACTCAAGGTGGCAAATATACATAATATCAAGATAAAATACCAATATAGCAAGGAGTTTCTATGATAGAAGCTATAACATAAGCTACTCTAACAATATATATTACTAAATTGTGCAAATCTAAATCTAAAATATTACAGTCTATGAAGTAAAAATGCACATCACCTAAAACAAAATAAATAAAACAAGGGATACATCTGTATATTGAATCTGAAGTGGTTAATAAATCAGAAGTAGTTATTCTTGAGACTGGTTATACCTTGAGGATGAGCTCGATAGTCTTCATCTCTTTTTTAAAAAAAAATAGTTTGAACTGAATTTTCAATTTACTCATCCTTAGATCTTCATATGTACTACTTGTATCTGTATTCCTGCAGGTTTTCTGCCAGAGAAACAAGACCAGCTGTTGATATGCAAGTACACCAAGGACATAAATCATGCCTCGTAATATTCTCATTTGAAAAAGGATGAGATTTGAAGTTGTGTACAAATGATGAACATATAATTGCTAAAATGTACAAATTTTTGCTCAGATTTGAAACAGAAGAAGAAGTTAAATAATTCAAGACTGTGCTAAGAATTTCACTTATAACATACAAATCAACCAATGGGAGAGAATGTGGCTAAAGGGATTGAAAGTCACATTGTGTTATAAATTAAGAGAGAACTTTTTAAAGATCAAAATAATAACTTTTTTGTTTGGATTTATGGAAAACCAATGAGAAAATACTTATGGAAGACTCATTTTGTATATGGTAACTGCAATGAGACTATTTCAGTGGAAAACTACAATGAAGAAGTGGATTGTGAAGAACTTACAGAAATGACAAAACTGGTTGTTTAATCAGGGATAAGACAATAAATATTTTTACAAAAGACTGGTAACCTCTTATGGACTTTTTGCTGACAGCAGAAAAAATGAATTTGTCATTTATGGATTATGATTACAAAGAGTTAAAAATCAGAAGAAGGGAACCATGTGGCAATATTAGAGAGGAGAAATAATAAGTTTGTAAGCGCTGTAAAGAAGATGGAAAGTTGCCCTTTTATAGCTCTGTTCCCAGCTTCTGCCCACCTAGCAGTTCGAAAGCGGGTAAAAATGCAAGTAGAAAAATAGGGACCACTATGGTGGGAAGGTAACAGCATTCCGTGCTAGTCATGCTGGCCACATGACCACGGAGACGTCCTTGGACAAGCGCTGGCTCTTCGGCTTTGAAACGGAGATGAGCACTGCCCCCTAGAGTCGGAAACGACTAGCACGCATGTGCGGGGGAACCTTTACCTTTACCTTTACCTCTTTTTTTCTATCTGCAGTTTCTCACATTTTTTCTTAATCTTAGTCTACATAATTCCATATTTTTTACATATGTAAAAATCTTAATACATTTTTTCAAAAGAAAAAATAAAAATGTACATTGAATGATATTTTTCCTGGAGATAACTGATGTGTGGAAAGTGTCCTACATAACATTTTTTTATGCATGATATTTCTGTACATGTGAAAGGGAGAAAATACGTTGCAGCAGAAATAATCCTGTATGTGATACTTCATATTGAAAGATCTATGGTACATTTTTTTTTCAAAACTATCAGTTTGCAAATGTCATTGCAATTTCAATTGCAAAGTAAATTGGTAAATTGCCATATTATATCTGGTACCCATCAAGATTCCCTATCTCAGATTATTACATTTCTATTTCTGTTTGTTGACAAATAAATAATAAATACTCTCTTCCCAAATAGATGAATATAATTCATGGCAAGAAAGAAACAAAAATAAACACGCACTCTATTAATAAATCCTGTCTAAGTGATTGGATTGAAATATGGAATGTAGTATTTCTAAAAAACTAAAAAGAACATTCTTGCTAAGTGTTTAATATAGCTCTTCGGGAAAGTGATATTAGGATAAAATACAATACTCTTATGGTTGATATTAAAGTTATTCAAAGCATTGTATTCATTGCTCAATGTATTCTACAATTCTTTTATATTTTGTCTGGGGATATTTTTGTCTAGCTTTCCCCAACTGAAAACTAATCTTAGATACTTTATGGTTTGACAGCACATACGCTATCTTGTCAGCATTTTCACGAGTGCTACAACCTCAAAAGTAATAGCTGAGAAGATGCAAATAGGGAACCAATGTGATTGTTTGATGGAGTAGAACTAGGGAACAATGGAAAAAACATCACAAATGATACTTATTTTTCAAATTAGAGCAGCAGAAATTCAGAAGGAATCCAATATCACAATGCTTAAGATATACAATACCCATAAAAGTATGAGACGTTTGGATGCATGAAAGGATATTAAGAAACAGTGAGCATCTATTGCAGGAGTACACTATAAAACCACTGGACAATTGTTTTTTACCAACCAATTAATTAATAAACATATTTTTTTTTTATTTTTAATGTGACTCCAAACTAGATTTGCTTAAATTTTTAATATTATGTACACATATTGTATATACAATGAGCAAGATATTCAGAAATACATCATTATCTATGGTGGAAAAAAAATATTTTTATATTTTCAGAGATCACTTACACATAGCCCTAGACTTATGACCATTCATTCAGCCCCTATTCAAGTTACAATCAGGATGAATGAAGGGATTTATAACTGGTCCCTGAAGTTATGGCAGTTGCAGTCCCATGAACAAAATTGGGGAACTTGGCAGGTGACCTGCACTTACAACCACAGGGGTGCTTTAACTTCACTCACCCACCTTTCTCTCCCCATCTATGTCCTTTCCTCCTCCCCACTCTGCAACTCCTATTGCCCTAGCTGACATTTGCCATCTTCCGTCTCCTGCTGCTGACCTAACATGGCCACTCTGACCCTTCACAAGGCAGTTTTGGCCTTATGAAGCTTTCTTCGCCTGGTTGCACACAGTGGTTTGCCAGAGGAAGATAGCCTCATGGGGCCAGCAGCTGCCTCACTAATGGGCAGGCCAGGAATGGAGGGAACAAGAAGGTGGCAATGTCACCTGGGGCAGCAGAGCGCAGGGCGGCAGGGGGCTCAGACTGCAAGGACAAGTGAACTCACGGTCCCCCAATTTTTAGTCTGGTCCTTTAACCATTAAAACAAACTGGCTCTCAGGGTCAGAATGGGAAGAAAACACCAGCCATATTGTGCCAAATTAGAAACTAATATTTCACAGTGGGATTTATCATATAGAGAACTAGGAGGTTGATTTGTTTAAGTTTTGTTTTTAATAAAAACCATGTTTGCCAAATCCACCTGGTATTATTCCCTACATATAACCTTCTGCTTTCTTATATACTGTAGCAATAAATAAACCACCCTGTGAATTCTATTCTGTTCTTTGGCAGAATGCTGTATTTCTGTACTTCTCTCTTACATGAGATAATTAGGTCTGAATACTGATAAATGATTCCAGATTCAGGCTGCTATAAATACTGAGGTGAAGAGGTGAAGAACTAGCGTTATGAAACACTCACTGCTTACTTTTTCCCTTTGTACTTTCCAGTAAGCTATTTGTGTCTCTGACACTACACCTAAGCCCAATGCATATTCACAATCTCAGATCCAAGGCCAATCCAAGCTGAAATCAAGTACAAATCAGTTCATGTTTCTATTCACAGCAGGTTTTTTTTCCAATCTTGGCCAGCTTTTTGCATTAGGAATACTGATTTTTCAGTATTCTGTATCTTCCAGGACACTGAAAGATTGATATTCCCATGGCTTGAATTTTTTACAAGGCAATCCTTCACTCTGCCTCCTCCTCTGTCTCCTAACTGGGTAAGGACAGCTTGGAGTGCCCATGGTCTGGCAACTAAGCTTGCCAATAGCTTAAGTGTGTTGTCTGAACCATCCCCAGATGGTGCCCCTTTTTGAGGCTCCACTCAAAAGTACAGGAGGATGCAAGGCACAGGTCCAAGGAAGGAAAATAAAATAATAATTCCTGTCCCATTTATTTTAAGTCTGCTTTGCCTGGTGGTATGCCAGGGATTGGGAATGGACAAGTGTTAGTCTGTTCCTTGTGTCTTTTACTCTTGCACTTTCTCAGAAAGCTAAGCACAAGAATGGAAAGGGGGGTGAGGGTGGAGAAAGAGTTACTGATCACATCACAGAAGAGATAAAGGCTAGGTAAACTGTTGAGGCTGTTTGTTCCAATCATGTTTGATAAATAATTTTGAATTCTTCCTAGAGACAAAGCTGGCTGATGTCCTCATAAAAATTGCAGTGACCTCAAGAAACCAAAGCATTACCGAAAGAAAGAGAATGGATGCTTGTTGCTTTTCGTCCGTACACCAGTGCAGTGGGCTAATGCCTCCTTAAGTAACACCAGCTGCCTGCAATTAGTGCAGGTTCGCATCCCACCAGGCTCAAGGTTGACTCAGCCTTCCATCCTTCCGAGGTAGGTAAAATGAGGACCCAGATTGTTGGGGGCAATTAAGCTGACTTTGTAATAATGCCGCTTGGGAGGTGTGTGAAAGCCCTAATAAGCAGGCATATACATAGAATGAAGGCTACTGCTAAGCTTGTAAGCCGCCCTGAGTCTTCGGAGAAGGGCGGGATATAAATGGAATAAAAATAAAAAAATAAATAAATAAAATATATTATTTAATTAACAATGAGATCAATAATGATCATACTATATATTCACTGGCAATACACATATCAGTGGAAATTGTATCAATTATTATTACAAAACATGTGAGTTAAAGAAAGAATGTCCAAAAATTTCAAAATAACTTTTAATTTAAGAAGCAGGTAGACCCCAAACTACATATAATATGAAATTTTATGAAAATTGTAATTAGACAGTATAAAGATGTGAGATTTCTGCTAACTTTATGAAGAAAAAAAGATGAAAATAAAAAATTGAAAAATTAAAAAATATATTAAAAATTAGGTAATTAAAAATATAAAATAATCAATTTTAACAATGCATTACACATATTTAATTATTGATGGATAAAGAAAATATTGACCCAATGTATCTGAAAGGGGATTTTATTATAAATTGTCTTACTAAAACAATATTTTAAAAATGTACTGCATTCAGAGCAAAAACATTAACAATTATCTCCAAATACAGAAAAATGGCATATCACTATTATGCTTATGTGTGTCTATGTCTGTGTATGATAGTTCCTTAGTTTTGAGAGACAAAATAACCTTAACTTTCTAATTAAATGATAGTGCCACAAAAAAATTACAACTGAAATAAATAAATTCTTCTGAAATACCTGTCTTAATAATAAAATAATCACCTTCACTTCCAATACTGATCACATGTAGCACAAAAGAAATTTTGAAATGAATAAGTGGAAAGAGATAATATTTTCTTGCAGATTAGTCCAAAGAAAGGCAGCTTGTTTAAAAACAACAACACCACCCAAGCAGCCCAGGGCAGGGCAGAACTTTGTGTTACAAAATAAAAACAACAGCAGGAAAGGCAAAGGGTTTTTTTGTTTTTTGCATGCTGCAACTCTGGGCTGTTTGAAGCTTTTTTTTTTTCTTTTTTCATAGTACAAAGCCCAGCTGGGCCAAGGAGTTTTTTGGTGCGCCTCAATTCAGGGGCTGCTCCAGCCTGATCCAGCAACCAGACCAGGGACACCAGAAGTGAAAGCAAGAAGATAGCAAAGGTCAGCTGGGGCAGCAGAATGCAAGGCAGCAGGCTTCTTGGAGCGCAGGTTGGTATTGCCAACTCTGGCTGGGAGTAAACTGGGGGTGGGGGGAGGCAGGGGCTTCTGGAACTGCTTGCACACCACAAGGAATGGTGTGAAGTGGACAAAAGGGTAGATATGAGGGGGAAATAGGAAGGTGGAGACAGTCTCTTACTTTATTGAGGTTAGGAAGGGCCAACCCCAGAATGGCTTGGATTAGGGTGGGCACTTGCTTAATGATCCATAACTCTTGGTTAAACGACAGTAATGGAGAGTGCTGGGATTCCATTGCTAAGTAATGCAGTCCTGTCATCTTGTTTTACGACTGCATTGCTTTGAGATGGAAATTCCGGTCCAATTGTGGTCATTAATCAAGAACTACCTATACTTCTTAGTTTTCAACTTTGGATGGGTGCAATCTACAATTTGGTCCATTTATACAGGTTGCCAGGTTCACTTGCTATTTTTCATCCCATTTCAAATTTTGTTGAAAAGGTTTGGATAAAAAGTAATTTTTGAAAGGATGTATTGCCAGGGACAAAGAATTATCTCAATGGTAGTCTGGATCTCAGCAACTGGGAATGCTTAGCCAAAGGTTAGGTCTAGTTGCTATATGGATGGGAGACAGATTTTGAGGGTTCTGGTCTGGACTTAAGGTATAAAAAAAATCCCAGGGAAAATAATGGCAAGAAAACTACATGAAATGTTGATGAAATCAGAAAAGTTGAACTTATTTTAAAGATACCTTTATAATTTTTTGCCTTCTAGGTCCTGCCTGCTATATATATATATATTGGGGAAAGTGTTCTTTTTCACTGGAGTTATTATTAGCAAACTATTTCAGCACCTTGCAGGTGGGAAAAAAACAGAAGTATGTCAAAATAAATACACTGGCAACTATAAACAATAAACTGCTGCAGAGAAATGCAACACATTAAAAACATTTTTAAAGTGACAGAAGGTAACCATCTGTCTACAGTCTAAATATTTAATTAATGCTCATTTTTAAAAAATTAAAAATGCAGCAAAATGTAGGGAGCTAACATACACACAAATAGTACTGTACCTTTAAAAGTATCATGAAAGTGAAATAAATATTTGAAATTAATAGAAAATGTAGGAATCAATGTTTCCTTTGATAGTAGATTATACTGAAATGATTATATAGTCATTAAAATAAACATTATGCTAATTGTGGAAATTATTTTCACAATTTTTTCCGGTTTTCTAAAATTACTTTCGAGTGGCACAAATCAACTTATAGAAAGCACTTAAGAACACCTTAATTTTATAAAAATGCTACCTACTTGGAACCGGCCATATTCTCTCCTTGGTTAGGATTTGAATTATTAAGTTTTCACCGTATGTAACTATGAATCTAATTATAAATTACCCATATAATAATAAACTAAAGCATATCTGAAATAAATATATACAGATGTTGAAATCAAAACAAATCCTAGTCTTATCAAATATCAAAATGTGATAAGCAATCATCAAGATCCATCTATTCCTCTATTATGTAATGTAAATTTATCCAAGTGGAAAGGTAATATATATATAAATAACAGATAAAAATAATTTTGCCAGCAGTAGCCTATGAAGTTCCTCTGATACCCTGATTTCTGGCCTTGGGTGTGACATTATGTTTGGTTCAACTATTTGTAAGTTGCCTATTCAAAGGACTCAATATAAACGCCTATAATGAATAAAGATAAATCTTGAAAAAAAGCTGAGGAACAACTCTTCCAAGAAGACCAAACCTTTCGGCTTTCTAAAACCCTTTGTGTAGTATTTATTCTTCATATATTTCCTTTAGGCAGGAAAAACCAAATGCACACGTATAGTATAGGTGGTACCTTGCTCAATACGAGTGACTGCGAGAGGGATCTTGGGAGTCCTAGGGCACAATCACTTAAATATAAGCCAGCAGTGTGCTGCAGCGGCCAAAAAAGCCAACACAGTGCTAGGCTGCATTAACAGAGGGATAGAATCAAGATCACGTAAAGTATTAATACCACTTTACAATGCCTTGATAAAGCCACACTTGGAATACTGCATCCAGTTTTGGTCACCACGATGTAAAAAAGAAGTTGAGACTCTAGAAAGAGTACAGAGAAGACTAACAAAGATGATTAGGGGTCTGGAGGCTAAAACATATAAGGAACGGTTGCTGGAATTGGGTATGTGTAGTTTAATGAAGAGAAGGGCGAGGGGTGACATGATAGCAGTGTTCCAATATCTCAGGGGCTGCCACAAAGAAGAGGGAGTCAAGCTGTTCTCCAAAGCACCTGAAGGCAAGACAAGAAGCAACGGATGGAAACTAGTCAAGGAGAGAAGCAACCTAGAACTAAGGAGAAACTTCCTGACAGAACAATTAACCAGTGGAACAACCTGCCTCCAGAAGTGGTGAATGCTCCAACACTGGAAGTTTTTAAGAAGAGACTAGACAGCCATTTGTCTGAAATGGTCTAGGGTTTCCTGCCTGAGCGGGGGGATGTACTAGAATCTAGATGACCTCCAAGTCCCTTCCAACTTTTTTTATTATTATTATTATTATTATTATTATTATTATTATTATTATTATTATTATTATTATTATTATTATTATTATTATTTTCTTTTATTCATAAAACTGAACACTCAAATTGACTGGCACTAATGGTTGACACAGGTTGCTGCCAACATCCTAGGCATCAACCAGATATCTCCTTAAAATGTAAGATGTTCCGAGTAGCGCAGTTTTTTGTAGCTTATTGCAGGAAGCTGCAATTTCTTGATGTATTTTGCAAAGTTTTTGGACATAGTTCCCAGTGACAATGGGTATCACTGTTACACGTTTCATCCATAATCGTGCAGTTTCAATGGCCAGGTCATGGTATTTCGTAATTTTTTCCAGTTTTTTCTGGCATCTCATGGTACAGCGATATCAATCAACTGTACGCTTCGGTTCTCTATGACTGCGATATCTGGCGTGTTGTGTTTTTTACACAATGCCCAGTGGATTAGTTTAGCAACTCGGTCATGTCTAGCTTTGTAATCAGTTTGTGTGATTTTGCAAATTATTATTATTATTATTATTATTATTATTATTATTATTATTATTGTTGTTGTTGTTGTTGTTGTTGTTGTTTTGTTGTTGTTGTTTTGTTGTGTTGTTGTTATATTATAATTAATATAATGTAATATAGTAATTCTATATACTGTATAATTATTCTTATATATACGAAAATGAAATACCTTTCTATAAAGAAATAACTCCCTGTCCTTCATCACAAAGACCAACAATTTCAGTAATTTATCATTTTCTGTTACTGCAAATATGTTTTCTTCCCATATATCATATCTTATATATAAATAAGTCCTTAAAGCCTCATCATTCTGTCCTAATCAACAAAAATCCTTTAAGAATTATTTTTTTAAAAATTTTTTTATTTTAATTCCATTTATATCCCGCCCTTCTCCGAAGACTCAGGGCGGCTTACAAGCTTAGCAGTATCAAAAACTGTACAGTATGAATTTTAACCTTAATCAAATCAATCAATTTTATATTCCTTTCCTTTCAAGAGTGACTCATCACTTTTTCTGAAAATTAATGTCTTTCTTCTTCCCATATCATTAGTCTTGATCAAATAAACCAATATTATGTTTCCTTTTGCTTTTAACAATCTTGATCTTGGTTTCCGGCTTTGCGCAGTTACTGCAACTGCCGAGGGATTGTGGGGCTCTGCACCCTACAGCTGATGTCTCTCTGCTAGGGGACCCTAAATGGGCCTGAGGTCTCCCCAGAGAGGCAACGAAGAAGGAGGAGTGCCCTGTCAACCCGGGGAAGGCAGCAGTCAATCCAGTCACCTGGGGAAAACCATCCAGAAACCAGCAGAAGAAAGCCTAGCTTCATTCCAGAGTCTAGCCCAAGGGTAGGCAACCTCGGCTCTTTTATGACTCATGGACTTCAACTCCCAGAATTCCTGAGTCAGCTGAATTCTGGGAGTTGAAGTCCATGAGTCATAAAAGAGCCGAGGTTGCCTACCCCTGGTCTAGCCCAAGCTACAAGCAGCCAAAGCCAAAAAGCACTAATTTAAGCTTGATCATAAACAACGTGATTGGAACTGAGCAAAAACATCAATTTTCTCTCTCCTACTTGATAATTGACTTCCTGGGGGAAAAAAAACAAAGAAGCAAAATCCTCTGAAAGTGAGGAGGGGGAGCTTTGCACATCTTCCCACAGACAGAAGCAGTGAATTAAACTCTCATGGGGGACTGAAATATATCGAAATGAAATGAATATAAGACTTAAATTTGGGTAATTTTGGAATTGGTAGAATTAGTTAAGATTTTCTCTTTAAAAGATTGTTGAGAAAATCAGAAGATAGTAATTGTTTGTTTGGAAAACTAAAAAAACAACAACTGAAAAACGAACTGGTACTTACATCTAGTGGTGGATGAAAATATACAACTGCAGTTAAGAATTGGCTGGAAGCCCAGAAAAAAATAACTTGATTTTGTGGCTTTCAGTGTCTTCACTAAACAGAGAACAGCTTTAACAAAGAAAAGAAAACATTTTGGGCTACTTACAACATGAGAACTATAAACTTTAGAAAAAAAACTGATCTTCCTGGACTATAAATACTTATTGAACTGTGGCTCTAAAGCTGTTTGCAGAGAAAGGAAAACTTTGATTTTTGGCTAACATGGAATGTCAGAGATCTGCAGAAAGAACATACCAAGAAAAACAAAATTATTTCCGGTAGGAAATGTATGTTATGTTACAACTAATTCAAATAACAATAACTTTGAAGCACAAGGAAATAAAAACAACTTTGAAAATATACATGAACACATCTTCAATTTAACCTCACAACAAAAAACTCTCAGAAAATAAAAATAGACAGTGATCAGATAAAGCAGACAATTGAACAGAAACAAGAGAAAAAAGATTTCAAGATGGAACCATTAATGAAAGGAATTATGACTTAACTCAGGTGGAGAAAAACTTGCAGGAAATACTAGATATGGAAAAGATAACCTATACTTCAAGATTGCAAAATAAGTCTGAGGACAAGAAAAAAGATTTGACAAAAAAAGATTTGACAAAATGGATTATAGGGCTGTCAGGAGAACTACGAGAACTTGAGAGACAAAGAATGATAAGAGCAACTAAGAGAGAAAGAAAGAAAAAGATTTTTAATGAATACGAAGGGGCAAAACCTTCCCATAAAAACCTCTTACTTGACTTGCTTCTAGAATCTACAATAACATTTACAAGACTATGGGAAGACTCTTTGATTCAGTGGAGCATACTGACTAGGAAAGACGCTTGGCAAAAAGGCTAAAGTTAGAATCAAGAATCTAGATGATGGGATTTATCAGATGGAATATCTAAATATTAAAAATCTGGAGGGGAGAGGCCCCTTAAGTAACACAGTATTTTTTATTATATGAGAAATATAAAAATGTGGTGATGGTTTATATGAGGGAAATGTCTTAGATATTTAAATGTAAGGGATTTTGAGAAAATCTCGATAAGAATGTTCTGAATATATTCAAAAGAATAGATGATTAGATTTACTGCACCAAAAAAGGAGCGGCCTGCGCGCCTGACGGTGCGCGTATTATATAACTAAATATCAAAAACAGCAGCGCTACATTCAGGGCAAGTGCATCTGAGATTCGTTGTAACTCAGCATGTCTGGCTTAGTTCAGTGCAACACCTGTTTTGCAGCTGTCTTTCGCAGTACCCTTTTCAAACTTGGAAAGTGTCCTATCTGTAAACAAATCACTAGTCTACAAGGACAGATTATTTATCTAGGGTCTGTAATCTGTGCTCTTCAGGCAGAAATTAGGTGTCCAGTTCAGCCCTTCTACCCTATTGAGCCTCCGTGCTATCAGCCCCCTCTACCACAAAGATCCTGCAGGAGAAGGGCAGTGTGGACAACCGTGGGATCTGGCAGGGTGAGATCTATGAACCATAAACCCAAAGCTTTCGCTGTGTCCCTGCACAACAGATACAGTGCCCTTTCTGACCTTAATAAGGACATTAAGGAGACAGGTAAAGGTATCTGTGATAATAACTCAAATAAGCAGGGGATCGTGGTCCAAGATGAAAAACTTGTTTTCGACAGGGAGAAGTGTGAATCTGGTATTACACACCAGTCATGCAAGAACAGAAAGGCATCCAAAAAGAGAAGCCACCTTCTGGTTGGTGATTCAATTATAAGGGATGTAAATTTAGGAAAGGACACAGAGGTTTTGAAAGAGGTCAGGTGTCTTCCAGGTGCTACTGCCAGTAGGGACAAGAAGCGTATTTCTAAAATAATCAAGAATGCCAGCAAGGACTGTGATGTGGAGGCTATTGTACATCTTGGCACTAATGATCTGTCCCAAAAAGATGTACTCTCTGTGCAGAATGATTTCCAGAGCTTGGCGCAGGAACTTAGCAGAATAGGCTGTAGGCTTACTTTTTCAGAGGTTTTACCAGTGTATAAGGAGCAAAATGGAAAAGGCCAGCGTATAGCAGAATTTAATATGTGGCTAAAGGAGTGGTGTAAAGGAGAAGGCTTTGGTTATATTAGTCACGATGTCTGTAGCTGGTCCAATGAAAAAATGTATAAAAGAGATGGTCTGCATCCATCCAAGAAAGGGACTGAGTTACTTGGCAATAAAATCACAGCTTTTTTGGAGGAACATTTAAACTAAATAATGGGGATAATGAGTTAATTGATACAGAACATCACTGTCCCCGGCAATCTAAGAAAATAGGGGAAGCCAGGCACCACACAAGTTATGCAGCAAGTAAACACAGGGTCAGTCATAAAGGACTCAAATGTCTATACACCAATGCACAGAGTATGAACAGTAAGCAGGGTGAACTACAAATTCAGGTAAATGAGGGCAGATATGATATTGTTGCCATTACGGAAACATGGTGGGACGAAACCTACAAATGGAACACACAGCTAGAGGGATTTAAACTAAACAAAAGAGGAGGAGGAGTTGCTCTATATATAAGAAATAACTTTATCTCTACAGAAATAGAGCACAACAATGATGAAAACTGTAAACTTGAAACCATCTGGGTCAATATCAAAGGGGGAAAAATGACATTGCCATAGGTGTATACTATAGGCCGCCCAACCAAGCAGAGGGAATAGATGAACTTTTTGCTCGTCAGCTAACTAAGGTATGTAAGAAGCACATCACAATAGTAATGGGGGACTTTAATTACCCTGATATCAACTGGGAGACAAACTCTGCACCAAGTGGAAGATCAAACAGATTCCTGTCAAACCTAGCAGACAACTTTCTCTCCCAAAAAGTAGAGAAGGGAACTAGGGGATTAGCCATATTGGATTTAATTCTCACAAACAGAGATGAAATGATAGAAGGTGTCGAAGCCACAAGAACCTTGGGGGGAAGTGATCATGCAATATTGGAATTCAACATTCTGGAGGCACAAGCAATAGAACACAGCCAAACTAGAATCTTGGACTTTAAAAGAGCTAATTTCAATAAACTTAGAGAGACCATGGGAAGAATTCCATGGATGAGAATCCTAAAGGGGAAAACAACTCAAGAAGCTTGGGAAATTTTGAAAAGTGAGATAATAAAGGCCCAGTCTAGTACAATACCAACAAAGAAGAAAAATAACAGCTCTCAAAAGAAACCAGCATGGCTGCATAAAGAACTGACTGATAAATTGAAAGATAAAAAGGACAAGTATAACAAGTGGAAAGAGGGGCACATAACTAAGTCAGAATATCAGCAAATAGCCCATGCCTGCAAAGATGAAGTGAAGAAAGCTAAGGCTCAAAATGAACTAAGGCTTGCGACCAAAGTAAAAAATAACAAAAAATGCTTCTTTCAACATATAAAAAACAAGAAAAAAGTTAAGGAAATGATTGGTCCATTAGTGGGTGAAAGTGGCAAGAAGGTGACAAGCAATAGAGAGAAAGCAGAACTATTTAATTCGTTTTTTGCATCTGTCTTTACACAAAGGGAAAAAACAGTCCAACCTACCCAAACCAGTGCCATAAAAAACAGAATAGAAACGTAAGTTAAGATAGGCAAGAAAATAGTAAGTGAGCACCTGTCCAGCCTAGACAAGTTCAAATCACCAGGACCAGATGGATTACACCCCAAGGTTCTCAAGGAACTGGCGGATGTGATCTCAGAACCACTGAACTATATTTTTCAAAAATCCTGGAGCACTGGGGAACTACCAGAGGACTGGAAGAGAGCTGATGTAGTTCCCATCTTCAAAAAAGGGAAAAAAATAGATCCAGGAAACTACAGACCTATCAGCCTGACCTCAATACCTGGGAAGATTCTGGAAAAGATAATCAAACAACAAATCAGCGAACACCTTGATGCAAACAAAGTCATCACTAAAAGTCAACATGGGTTTGTCAAAAACAGATCATGCCAGACAAATCTTATTACATTCTTTGACCAAGTGACAAAACTAGTGGATCAGAGGAATGCTGTAGATATAATTTACTTGGACTTCAGTAAGGCATTTGATAAAGCAGATCACAACCTACTACTTGATAAGATAGAAAAATGTGGGTTAGATAGCATTACCACCAGATGGATTCGTAGCTGGCTGACAGGCCGTACTCAGCGTGTGGTCCTCAATGGAACCGCATCTACATGGAAGGAAGTGTGTAGTGGGGTGCCCCAGGGCTCTGTTCAGGGCCCAGTGCTCTTCAATATCTTCATTAATGATTTGGATGAGGGGATAGATGGGGAACTCATCAAATTTGCAGACAACACCAAGCTTGCAGGAATAGCCAATACTCCAGAAGATAGGCTTAAGATACAGAAGGATCTGGACAGACTCGAACACTGGGCACTATCTAACAAAATGAAATTCAATGGTGAAAAAAGTAAGGTTCTACATTTAGGCAGGAAAAATCAAATGCATAGGTATAGTATAGGTGGTACCTTGCTCAATAGTAGTAACTGTGAGAGGGATCTCGGAGTCTTAGTAGACAATCACTTCAATATGAGCCCGCAGTGTGGTGCAGCTGCCAAAAAAGCCAACACAGTGCTAGGCTGCATTAACAGAGGGATAGAATCAAGATCAAGCGAAGTACTAATACCACTTTACAATGCTTTGGTAAGGCCACACCTGGAATACTGCATCCAGTTTTGGTCACCACGATGTAAAAAAGATGTCAAGACTCTAGAAAGGGTACAGAGAACAAAGATGATTAGGGGGCTGGAGGCTAAAACATATAGGGAACAGTTGCTGGAATTGGGTATGTGTAGTTTAATGAAGAGAAGGGTGAGGGGTGACATGATAGCAGTGTTCCAATATCTCAGGGGCTACCACAAAGAAGAGGGAGTCAAGCTATTCTCCAAAGCACCTGAAAGCAGGACAAGAAGCAACAGATGGAAACTAGTCAAGGAGAGAAGCAACTAAGGAGAAACTTCCTGACAGTTAGAACAATTAACCAGTGGAACAACCTGCCTCCAGAGGTGGTGAATGCTCCAACACTGGAGGTTTTTAAGAAGAGACTGGACAGCCATTTGCCTGAAATGGTATAAGGTTTCCTGCCTGAGCAGGGGGTTGGACTAGATGACCTCCAAGGTCCCTTCCAACTTTATTATTATTATTGTTATACTAGATGGAATATTTAAAGATTAAACATTGGTTTGAATATGGCTAAAAGAATAGAAAAATTCTAGATATAAATGTATTTTAGCTTAAGAGGAGTATGTTTCTCAAGTAGTATAGTATTTCTTTTTTTTCTTTTTCTACTCTTTTTTTCTTTTTGTTCTTTAAGGTTGGCAAAAGATAACATCATTGGAAGAAGAGAGAATCAAGGAAAGTTACTATGTGGATTATAGAATTATAGAAATTAACTGTTATTGTGTTTAAATATAAACCCAGACAACACACTGTTTACCAAATATTAAGGTGACTATGTTAAAAAAATAATAAAATATATTAAAAAAACAATCTTGATTTTTTTTAAGTTTTATTGATTTTCTAGTTTTACATTTAAAAAGCAACATGGTGGCTGAGTTAATCGATAATTCAATAATATACAAATATCTTTAGTACAAGTCTCAAGCTATTACATTAAATATTTCCTCTCTTTTTCCCCTAGTGTTTACTGTCTCATGTTTAAACTAATATGATTTATTATATCAATTAAATAAAAATAACTTTCTTACATTTATCAATAATTTTTAGTTTATACATATCCTAGTTATTTTAACATTCAATCTTTATAGACTATCAATGTCTTAATTAGTTTTTCCCAATTTTTAGTTTCCCATTAATATTTAAATTTAACATTTGATATTTATAATTTCCAAGTTTTAAATAACCAGTTCCCTTCATCCCAATTCATCACAAAATCTAATGTTCAGGATACACATCTTATCTATTTGAATATATTCTTATTAATTTGAATATATTCTTATTAATAATATAGTATTCTTATTTTATATTAATTTCCAAATGTCTTAAATTTATTAACCGAAATTTATCTTATTTCAACATTAAATACTTCCTCTCTTTTTCTCTTGGTGTCTACTATCTCACATTTAAGCTAGCAATTTTTATTATAGTAGCTAAATAAAAACATAGTTTACATTTATCAGATTTTTAGCTTATATATATCATAATTACTTTTACATTCAATCTTTATAAGCAAATCAATATTCAAATTTAACTTTTAATATTTATACTTCCAAATTTTAAATGACCAAAGTTTTCTTTATCTCAGCTCATAACAAAATCTAGTGTTCAAAATACACATCTCGTCTTGATTCAGAAACAGAGCTTGTTAAGGACTGTATGATAAAATGGGCCCAAAATATTCAGGAAGTTATTACAATGGACATGTGGGAGAAGATCTGGGTGAGGAATGTGAAATTTACTCAAGCTCAAAATTTAAGAGAGAATTTTTATAAGATGTTTTATAGATGGCATTTAGATCCTAAAAAGCTTGCAAGTATGTACCCGAATTATCAGCCTAAGTGTTGGAGGTGCGGGGTTGAAGATGCAACATATTTTCACATATGGTGGACATGTAAAAAGGTTAAGGCCTTTTGGATTAAAATCTGGTGGAATATACAGAAGATCTTTAAAAGGAGGATAAAGTTTTGTCCGCAATTTTTTTTGTTGGGAATAATTGTTGATGCTACAGTGGTGGACTCTAAGTTGATGCTGAATTTAGTCACGGCAGCAAGACTTTTGATAGGACAATATTGGAAGAAAGAGGAGCTGCCGACCATAGAAGAATGGACTTTAAAGGTTTCCGACCTGGCAGAGATGGCGAAGATATCGGCTTATTTGAAAGATCACTCGCAAGAACGTTATATTATGGAATGGAGAAAGTGGATTGAGTTTATCCAGAATAAGTATAGGGTTAAGAAGTTTTATCTAGCATTCGAATAAGTCTTCCTTCGTGTTTTTTCTTTTCTTTTCCTATTTTTTTTATATATATTTAATAATGTTAAGTTTTGTTTGTTCTTATATAAGTTAGAGAGTGATGGATTTTAGAATTTATGGTTGTTAGTATATGGTTGCTTATGATTGCTTTTATATATATATACCTTGTATTTAGCTCTGGGAAGTCCGGGGGGGGAGGGGGGTGGGGGGGAGGTAGGGGAGGGAAGAGGGAGGGGGGAAGGGGGGAGGTAAGGGGGGAGGGAAGAGGTAGGGGGGAGGTAGGGAGGGGAGGGTGGAGGGGGATGGGGGTTTTTAATGGAAAATTGTATTGTAAAACTTTTCAATAAAAAAAAAATACACATCTCGTCTATTTGGTACGTTCTATTTTAATTCTCACTAAAAAGTCAAAACCCCAATTTTCTTCAGCCTTATTTTAGCTTTCTTTGTTTACCAACTTGCCTTCCAAGTCCATGCTTTCAAGTCATCAAATAGATCTCCCTGTATTATTATATATATTGTTTGAAGTAGAAAAGGCCATCCAGTCACCATTTTTTTTTGAAGGACTAACAAATTGTCTCTCTATTTTTCCATCTCGACGTAATTGTCCTGAAATGTTTATCTTCCCTTCAGTCTGTTCTTCTTCTTGAGCCTCAAGTTTCTTCTGGTTTATATAGAAAGTCTTTTCCCTTTTCCATGTTGTCAGTCTCTTTTCTGGGTTTTCCATTAACTGTGTTTGTTGATCAATTGAATCTTCTATCATAGTATGTGATTGTTCCACTTCTTCTATTACATTCTGTGTGGTTAATTCTTTAGTTGTAATCAAAGTTTGGGTTCGTATATCTAGGCTGGCATCTTGTTCTTTTCTGTAACTTCTTATTTCATCAGTAGCTGTAAGAATAGTTTCATAAATTGCTTTCAACATAAGGAGAATCTGATCCTCATCTTCTTCCATGTTCTCTTAGTAGAGTGTTCAAGTTAAAAGCTTTACAATCAGAGAATGAAAATAATTTTGTCGCTGAATATAGAACACAGCTGGGCTTCTCACAATTGATATCTGTCAAGGTTTCAGTCTTATCTATAGTCTAGGCTTCAAGCCAAATCTCTTTTTAGGCAATAACAAATAGTAATATCAGGTTTAGCCACAAGATGTCACCCATACCATTAAGGGTTGGTTTTTTTAAGTCCAAATTTTTTATAATCCTTTGTCCAATTTTACTTCTTTTTGTAGTAAAAACCCAAATCTTCAATAAGAATAAGAAATCTTTTAGTCCACAAATTTTAGAAAGATAAAGATCCAGTCAGAATCAGGTTATTCTTGCAACGTTTTGAACTCCCCTGGATAGTCAGTCGCCGCTGTTTTTAGAGGGTGGGATAGAATCTCCCTTCTCTCTCTTACGGGGGGGAAATACTTTGGGCAGCTTATACAGGTGGAAAAAACAGTTAGGATTGAAGAGAAGTAGATCTCACCCAGTCTCATCCGCGCTGCTTTGTAGGTGTCTGGTGGTAAGTTTGACTTCGGCTGTCTGCAGCCTAGGGACGAGCCATATTGCTATGGCCGGTCTTTCATCCGCCGGTTTGGAGGGCTGCCCCAGATCGAGAGGAAGGGCTACTGCCCTCCCGTGATCAAGCGGGAATCCCCTCCTTGCTGGTCACCCCTACAGGGTGACTTTCGACCCTTTCCAGGGTCCCCCAGTGGTGCGAAATCGTATATGGAAGACAGAGTTCGCCTTCCGAACGTCCATGGCAGCCAAGTTGGCAAACTGGAAATAAAAAATAATAATCTTGATCTTTAATGTCTTTAAATGATGTCCTGGAACCTGATTTCTTTTCATTTTCTCTTAATCTCCTCAGAAGCTTCATCAAAAATTTAACTGTTTTATAATAGCAGACAATTTTAACAGTAATTTCTGAATGCATTTTTCCAGATATCCATCACCACAGGAAGGTGTCTTAATTCTTAATTTCAAAATCTTTATATATTTTAATAGAATTCTAAACAATCCACAAGAAGGATTATTGTAATTAATTTCAAAATCTTACTTCAAAGTCATATGGCCTCCTAGTCCATTTACAACTTTCCAAAATCAATGTTCTAAACACCTTTTTGCTGTATTCCAAAATAAGAATTTTTTAAATCCTTAAACTTTCATAAAATTTATCTTACCAAGGACTAAAGGAAACTCGTTCAATGAAACATGCCATTCTGAAGGTTCTTAATATCCCCTAAATACCCAATAACAAGCAATTTGCAGAAGTAATTAAGAAACGAAGTATTCAAAACTAGCATCCTTTTGAAAGTATTGACAGTGGTATGGACAAAGATGGCGATCTTTTGGCTTCTAGAGATCTAAACTTGCCAAAGACCACTTATGGCCTTCTTCCAAGGAGATGCTGTCTGGAGGATATGTGGGCAATCCCAAGTCCTCTCCAGACATGAAGCCAGTTCATTTACTGGTTCCTTGTTCTGTCATGACTGGAAGCTCCATTCTCAATGGAGATGTCTTCAATTTATCATTGCTTCCCCAGAGGTCTGGGTAGGCATGTACTTTAAAGCTAGCATATAACTCCCTTTGCTTTTTGTCAGGCTTGATGTTAATTCTTTTTTTCTTCAAATGACACAGAAACTGAAGATACAAGAGGTGCAGAAATTAGTGAGTTATTTTCTTTTTCTTAGATCTGCTTATTCTCACTCAGATATCTCATAAAAAGTCACACTGGCAAAAGGGTCAACCATATTTTTCAAATTATCAATAATGCTTGAACTGGTCAAATTCACAATCCAATAGTGGAAGATCAATCTTTTGGCTTCACATTGAACAGTAGAGGAGGGAACCATTTTGGATCTTGAAAATGCATTATATCTCGATGTTCCTTGAGAGGTAGCTGACTGTGGACCAAACATTTCTTCTTCTCTTTCTTATCTCACCCTCCCAGTCTTGCTACTAAGCATTTGATCAAGTTTTAAAAGCATGATTCAGCATTTTGATGAAAATGTTATCAATACAAATAAAGCTTATATCCAGTGGGATAAAAAGCATCAAGAAATTATTTTACAAGTAACTAAGTTATGATATCTAGAGCTGACAAATATTCATGAATCTCTTTAGAGTCAGCTGGAAGACGAGCATGTTGAAGGTTAATGCAATTATAACAAATGGAGGTTGCTTTGCATTCCCTAGCATCTGGTCAGTTGCTCTGCTTCTTTCAAATGTTCTTAATTCCCTTGACAACATTAAATGAAATACCATGTCTGTCAAAGGAAAAAGAACTGATAAGAAGAAATGTTTCTTATTTGCAGATATCAAGTAGTTAAAGAGTTATCTAACAGAACATGAGGTCATAATAGATTCATTGGGTTAGGGAAAGGACAGTCTCCCAACTGCAGTGAATCACTTTACTTTCTTATTTTTAGCTTTTTCCTTCTGCTGCTTTTATTCAGATGAAAATATATTTGTGAGAAGATCCAAAATTATGCAGTTAGAATGTACTTACAGATTTACTGGTCCATTTTCAGATAAAGAAATGCTCTGTGTGTGTGTGTGTGTGTGTGTGTGTGTGTGCGCGCATATATGTTTAAAGGTGGGGAAGGGAGCTAATATTTCGACCACCGATTAAAGCATAGCATCCTTTCCACCTGCTTCTCTAACAGAGGCCTTGAAACAGACACCCTCTACTTAACATATTACTGACAGGATGATGAGAAGGCTCCTGTCAGGCACAGGCCAGCTGGGTGTTAGAGACAAAATGCACAGCCCCAGCTGACTAGTTAGAGTAAGTCTGGAGAGGTACAATTACAGAGGCATATGACAAGCCTTCATGCCTGACTGACTTGAGAACCAATGACATGGCATTAAACAGCAATCCTTCCCATCCAGTGGTCACAAAACAGCAATAAGTCAACTGATGCACTGTTGTAAAATCATGATTTATTCCTTTGCTTTGAATACACAAGACTACAGCATGATGTTCTGGTAGAGTACCACAGCAGGTTCACTTGGGGCCCAAACTTCTCAGGCCTGTCTACAACAGGCATAAAATCAATGCTCTAGCAGTGCCTTTCTGAAAAAGCTTCTCACGCTAGTTTAAGGAGAGGAAAAATATACTGAATTCACACTCACAAGTTATGATATATAATATCATAGCTTTAAGAAGTACTACAGGCACAGGGTATGTACTTCTGTTATGTGAGATGGCAACATAAAAACATTATAAAATAAATGTTTTGGAAATAAATATGCACGTGACATGCATTCATTCAGTTAAAATTCTATTGTAAGGTAAGAAATGCAAATACAGTTAACCAGGAAGCTGATTAGAAGTGGAATTCTCATAATTTTAAAGCAAAATCTGTTGCATTCCACCAACACAATCCTCAGAGATCTCAGACATTCCCTCTATTTAATTTTTATGCTAGCAAGCTTAGTGCTTTCTTGTCACAATTCAATGGCACAGGGTTCCCAGATGTAAAGAATGTGGATTAAAGTACAGCAATATTGCATTCCCAGCTCCCTTCTTCTCCGCCCCCCAGAAAAAGGAAGAGAGAGAACATGAATTATGGGTTTTGATCTTGGTCCTACTGTCCTTAAGACAGTGAACCAAAACTGAGCTGATAACATGGAAGTGACATCATAAGTCAGTCTGCATGAACTGTCATAAACACTTGATATTAAGTTAACCTCCAAAGATAAAGGACAACTGCTTCAACAAAAGAAGGGAATTGATAACACTGTTATAGAAAGTTAGCCTTCATTAAAAAAAAACCTCCTGGTCTTACTTGGGAAAATTAATTCCTTGGTAGAGATAATACACTCTCATTTAAATATCCAAGATCCATACAAAATATTAAAAATAACTGACAGCTTTAGAATTCAGTGTGCAATTTTATATTCAAAATGAAATTTTCTGCTTTTGTCTTTTCTAAAAATTGAGAATAATTGCATTGAAATCTGATCCATAATTTATCAGTAGAATGAAAAGATTTGGCTTTCTCCCCATCGGATCTAAGGTTAAACATGGGGTTGGAGATCAGGAAAAGAGAGTCCATTCTTCTTTTGCCCAAAGTATCTCTTGATATCCTTCCAAGGCTAACAAGGTAAGGATCACTGTCAAGGAGTTGGGATGGGATGGAGATCAATTCCATGAACTGGAGAATTGCCAGCTACTGTACAAGCACCCTCTGCTACTTTTGCTAAGCCTCCCAACCTCCTGCCAGGACTGGGAGTAGAAGCAGAAGATGTGGGGAGAAATAGCTCTTTGCCCATCAGACAAGATTCATGGGACTGGAGATTCAGCAAATATAAAATTGAGCCCAGATGGGGGAAAAATGGAATCTTCTGCTGCAAAAAAATAGAACTGCCCAAACAACAACAATATAGATAAGAGGAGAATGGGTGCTCCTGCACTAGCCCACATGGACACACTGGAACTGAACAGCTCCCAGCCCTGATAGAATTATCACCAGAATCATTGAGATATCACAGATTGTAAAGCAAGACTTTTGTCAGGAAAGGAGGAAAATAGTCTTTATGGAACTGTTAAATAAAAAAGTAAGCAACCTTGACAGTAGGCTAAAAATGAGAGCATCCTCTGAAAATAGTTACAACAGCATTAGCAGGGCATAAGAACGAACTTTCAGAGTATAAAGCTATTAGCTTATTTTAATGTAAGCTAAGAGTATAATTGTTAGACTGCACTGTTGACTACACAGTGGTTACATTTGCAGTATCTTACTAGTTTAAGCTTTTAAACCCTGCTCCAGTGATCAAGGAAACAAAAAGGTTAAGATGCCTTCAAATTGAAACCATTATATTCATATAGTATTTTGAGGAACACAAAAATGTTGAGGAACAAGAAAAACATTTTGCCATTACATTTTCCAGATTTATTTAAGTTCCTAGACTAGTCCATACCAATACTGATCAAGTACAAGCTTGCTTAGCTTATTTGTGTCGTTATCGTTGTGGGTTCATTCAAAAAGCAAATCCAAACCCACGACGATAACGACACACAACCACAAAACAGAAACCTAACTACAGCTGCAACATCAGCCACTTTAAACTCCTCCAAACCACACAATAAGCAAACTGACACCCACTATAAAAACATGGCACCACCACAAACACGGAGCCGAACAAAAGCAGCACAACTCACCAGTTCAGGTCTAAGGCTGGCAGCTGAGACCAGCCCATCCACTCAAAACACATCCCCACCCAATCAGAACACAGCCCCCATTCAAAACACACTCCCACCCAATCAGAACACAGCTAACCCCCCACCCAATCAGAGCACACCTCCACCCACAGAACACACCCCCTCTGGCAGTTTAAAAAAGAGGAACAAACAGCCACTACCACACACTTCTCCCAGAAGAACGAAGCTGAAGCCACCAGCCTGAGGATGACGGATGAGATTTCGTCGAAACGTTGCTCTTATACCTTCAATTCTACGTGGGGAAAAACCCGAATGACCAAAGATCTACATATAGATAGATGATAGATAGATGATAGATAGATAGATAGATAGATAGATAGATAGATAGATAGATAGATAGATAGATAGATAGATAGACATAGATATTGATATAGATATATAGATATAGATATATAGATATATATAGATATATATAGATAGATAGATATTTTGGGGGGGAGGTCTAAGGATTTGTATTCCACAAATAAAAAGCCAACAAATAGTTCAAAAATATTTTAAAATTAATTAAAATTAATGGTGTTTTTGTAATGGATTTATCTTCATATGAACATTAGTTTTGAAAATGTTAACATATCCACCTTAATATTAAGGGAAGAATAGAGGCTTGCATGGTTAAAGTCTGGTATTAAAGTATTAAGTAAAGCAAAGGGTTTGAAGGAGTTTAATTAATTAATTTATGGGCTTAAATTAAGCAGACGCTATGGAGATAGAAATGATGCCCACTGGCATGAAGGCAATATTATTTTCAACTTCAGAATGATGGATTTAGAGTTATAAAGGAAACCACGAGGGAAAAGCTGAAACAAACAGGACTATCAAAAAATTTAGGCATGGATAAACACAGCACACCCTTTATCTCATTTCCATCTGCAATGACATAAGAAAGCCATTTCAGCTTAGGCAGAGGCATAAAACTGGTGTAATAAAAAAGACTATTTGGAATAGTAAGTCATTATCAGTCTGAAGAGCTGCTCAAAATCAGAGTCATTACAGTACATCTTCCCCAAACACTACTAGATTTAGGATAGCAGCTATTATCATGGCCCTTTGATTCCTGTCTAGTAGGTCCGATGGAATAAGCCACAAGTGAATAATAAAGATCTTATAATAGCCCTTAAGAATTCTTTATAGGTTGGAAGGCATAGAAATCTAATTCTAGAGGTTTAAAGAACTCTCATCCCTGGGTAACAAAAAGTAATTAACCCACCTTAATGTATTTGAGTAAGCCTATATCAATCAGACTTTCGTGCTTCAAGAGTCAGATTAAAACGACTTCTTTTAAAAAGAGTATGTAGATATTGTCTCATAAGTATATAAGGGACATATTTAAATCTAGAGAGATATGCAAGCCTTTTTTGTGAGATGCTCAATATAGTCTACTTGAAAAGAGATGTGTGAAGTACTCACAGTGCTTAGCTTGCTGGAGGTAATAATGATGCGTCTCTCATGCAACATGCTGGCATAAAGTTGTAGCATGTTATTCACATCCACAGCAACAAAATATTCAGTAAGATTTCTCTAGTTAATGAAGAATAAAGTCTGTTAACACATTAATAAAGGTAACTGAATGATATATAAATTTATTTCTGCCTAGTTAAAAGGGAAAATAATCTTTTTGAAGAAATTTGTCTCTTTAATAAGCATTTAACTAAAATTTATCTATTATAATTTGCATATTTTGAAAACATGTTCAAGAATAATCTTATATTTTCAGAAAGGAGCCTCTTGAATTGTCTGCTTTTGAGTTTACCATATATCTATAACTATTTAAAACTCCAATTATATATACATAGTAAATCCTAAGTAAATTAATTTTAGCTAAATTAGCTGCCTAAATGAAGATATAATCACAAACCCATTGCAACCCATACATATAAACACATTATCCAAAAAAAATCCAACATTATTACATTAATATTTAATTATGCAATTCATATAGGTGAATAGAGCCATGTTAATAGGAGGGAGTTTAATCAATAAGTATTCAGATTTCTAAAGATATTTATTAAATAAATATTGCAAATATAGTCAAAACTTACACTTTCAGGAACAGTTGGTAATCCAGTTAAATCAGGAGTAATAAAGTATGAGTGCTAGTCAAGGAAAAGAATAAAAATACAAAATTATTATTCAAAAGGACAAAATCATTATAAAATAATACTGTCTATATAAGCAACTAAAGTTTATATCTGCTTTGAGAGGACATATTACTAGTAATCAGAAGCACCAGATAATTCAACCCATGCTGACGTAGCCATTAAAAAATTATTTTTTGCTGAAATAATGCAGTAATGTTTATTCTGCATACATACTAAACAGTTTTATGGCAGCATCAATGCAAAAGAGAATCAGAAAATAGCTTTGCACAGTAAATTTGAAATGAAATCACTTGAGATTTTTTTTAAAAAAAATATCCCTTTAGTTTCTCTGACATATACTACTATTCTAATCATTAACTAGTTTTATTGGAAAATGAATTAATGGAGATGCGCACTACAATAAAAACATATCCAGTTACTATTTTCTTACCTCTAGAGTGACACATGAGTGGAAGTAAGGAAGGGGTATGTGATATTCCTTATAAAACTTAATTTTGTTTTGGGGATTATAGTTACTGACCCTTACCATGTATGGTTTTGGGGATTATAGTTACTGACCCTTACCATGTATGGTTCTCATTGTGAAACATTTATGAGCAGTTTTTAAAATAAGATGTGTTCTGCACAGTTGTTTGAAAGGAATGAGAGGTAACCAAATACAGTTAGGTTTTACAAAGGAGTTTGAAAAAAAAGTTGTCCACACTCATTTGGCATATAATTAGTAGCCAGGAAATGATTCTTCTTTCTACTGTTTCTCACTCTGAAAAATCTTATAGTGATAAAATAGTTAATATAAAAGACATATAAAAGACTGCTAAGCTTGTAAGCCGCCCTGAGTCTTCGGAGAAGGGTGGGATATAAATGGAATTAAAATAAAATAAATAAATAAAATATAGGTTGTTTTCAACTTATGACCACAATTGGGTACCAGAATTTCTGTCAGAAGTCAGTGTGGTTGTAAAGCAAGGCATCACATGACCAGACTCAATTTTGCAACCATTTCTGCTATGGTCATTAAACAATTCATATGATTGTTAAGCAAATTCAGCTCCCCCAATTGATTTTGGTTGTTACAAGCCAGCTGGGAAGATGACAAATCACAACTGCTGTAAAGGGAGGTTGGTTGCCAACTGCCGGAATTGTGATTATGTGACTGTGGGGGATAACATAATTGTCATCACTTTGAGAACCAGTTGTTATTTTTCAGAGGCCATCATAACTTTGAACCAAAGTTAAACAAATGGTCATAAATCAAGAACTACCTACATTAACTATTTGTCACTGTGAGCTTTTTAAAAGTAGCTTTCAAGGCTTCTCAAAGAATATCCAAACTTATTCAAATAAATGTACATTTGTTTTAATCAAAAAAGCAGAAAGCAAGCAAATGAAACTAGAAAAGAGGGGGGGAAAATCCTATAAATACCCAAAATTAGAAAGGGGGAAGGTTAAAATAATTAAGGTATATTTCACCACCAACATAAATAAAGTATATTTTATGAATACTACAGAGATAAATGAGAAAAAGACCTATTACCTCTCTCCTTATGTTTGCAAGAAATAATTTATATTTATGGAATGGCCGATATTGGATTACATGAGGTACAGAATGATATTGTACTTTTATTTATTTATTTATTTATGGGATTTATATCCCGCCCTATCTCCCGAAGGACTCAGGGCGGCTAACAACAAAACATATAATAAGTACAGAAATTAAGATAAAAATAAAATTAAAATCATCTGTGCAATAAATTAAAATTAAAAACTAAAAATAAATTAAACAACAAGACAACATGACAGGTTGATAACAAAAGCTGACTGAAGTAAGATTTGATCAATGGAGAGTCCTGAATGCCACAGGTGCATAACACAGAACTAAATTTCATTTCATTAGTTACAAATTACAAATGTCCTACTTTTGTTCTAATGTTGGGCGATGGGAAACCTTATTTCAAAATAGAAATAATCCCAATTGTCATGCAGCTTTACTTTCAATTTTACTGCACAGCACAATCTATATTCTACTGTCTGTTTGCCTGCTTTTAAAAAAGTGCATCATAGTACACAATTTTTTGAGCCAAGGCAACTCAAAACAGCTAACTTATAGAACATTGGGACCCATTAGTCCCACAGTAATGGAATTTGGGGAAGTTGTGGCTGACATAGTGCCTCCACACTGCCATGGTCAGATGATTGTCATTTCCAAAGCTCCCTGTCAGCTTCCCACAAGTTAATAGGGAAGCCAACAGGATGACCTATAAAGCCCTAAATGGCTTGGGTCCGGGATATCCGAGGGAACACCTGCTGCCGGCATCAAGTTCCCTTCGTCCAGTGCGCTCCCACAGGGTCTTCTCAGGGTGCCACCGTAAAGAGATTGCCGGCGGGTAACACCCAGGGATAGGGCCTTCTCAGTGGGGGCGCCTGCCCTTGGGAACCAGCTGCCAGTGGAGCTGAGGACTGCCCCCGACCTCCGTTCATTCCGCCGGGGCCTGAAGACCTGGCTCTTCGAGCTCTCTGGCCCAGGCTGAGGATTACCGTAATCTTATTTTAACTGGGGTTTTATTTAGGCAGGGACACATATATATATATTTTAAATTTGTTTTTAACTTTTGTATTTTGGTTTTTTAATCACCCTGTAAACCGCCCTGAGTCCTTCGGGAAAGGGCGGTATATAAATGTAATAAAATAAATAAATAAATAAATAAATAAATAAATAAATAAATAAATAAATAAATAAATAAATAACTAACTGTAAATTCCATCATGATTGTCTACAAGTTTTTATTTATGGGAAACTAGCAGAGAATGTTTGTAATGAGGAAGCCAGATGGAAAGGTTGCAAGTTCCCCGGACAAGTCTTCTCCACCTGCACAACTTCCCTAGCGCCTCAGCACTTGCATTGTGCAACCACTTGAGCACCCCCATGCATCTTTCCTGACCTACACTACATCCTTATGTGCTTTTCAGAACACTGGTTTTTATTAGCATTTTGGCAGAGGAAAATGGTAACATCAGCTCTTGAAAAGCTCAGAAGGCTGATGTTTGCTAGTGTTTTCACCAGATTTGAGGTCCGTTCCTCCACCACACATGATAATTTTCCTTCCCTGCAGAGGGGAGAGGAAAGCTTTGCTGTACACCAAGGTAACAGACTTCAAATTCTCCATCTCCTCCACTTGCAACTTTCCCTGCCAATTCCTCATTGTCTTTCTGGGGAAGTTGACAGAGAAGATTGCAAGTAGTAATCACATGATTGTAGGGTACTTGACAACCGGTTGTAAATGTGAACAGATTGCCAAGCCCCTGAAATGTGGTCACATGACTAGAGGCAACACAATCATTTACAACAGCTGGTGACTGTTTACATACCATAAAACACCTGTTCTAGGGCTGTCATAAAGGCAAACTCATAAAATCATCGGCAATAACTCAAGGACTGTCTGTATGTTTAATCTGACTGATTTTGGCTTGTATCCTTGGGTTTTTGTACTTTGGATTATTTTTTTTTTTTTTATTGAAAAGTTTTACAATACAATTTTCCATTAAAAACCCCCATCCCCCCCGACCCTCCCCTCCCCAGCTTTGGATTATTTTTGATCGCAAAGACCTTTCCTGGGTTTTTTTTGGCAAGATGTAAATTAGAGAGATTTTATAATCACTGAAAAGCCAAACATTCAATCTGCTGAACAATTATCATACAAATGACATTGAAATGTAATGAAGATGTAATGGGAAGACATTTTTTCACATACTTTCAACAAGGCTATCTGTAAATATATTCAATGAAAATAATTTCATTAAATATATGATTTCTACAATTGCAAGAAAAAGTATGTGAACCCTTTGGGATTACGTGGAGTTTTGCATGAATTAGCCATAAAATGCGCTCTAAACGTCATGTAAGTCACAACAATAGAAAAACACAGTCTGCTTAAAATAATACTACACAAACATTAGCTGTTGTCATGTTTTAACTGAACATAACATGTAAACATTCACAGTGCAGGGTGGAAAAAGTATGTGAACCACTAGCCTAATGACTTCTCCAAGAGCTAATTGGAGCCAGGAGTGAGCCAACCTTGACTCCAATCAGTGTGATGATATTGGATGTGTTGCTGACAGCCGTCCTGCCCTTTAAAAACACACACCTGTTTTGGGTTTACTGGTCGCAAGAAGCACTGTCTGATGTGAACCATGCCTAGCAAAAAAGAGCTCTCGGAAGCCCTACGATCAAGATTTGTTGACTTGCATGAAGCTGGAAAGGGTTACAAAAGTATCTCCAAAAGCCTTGATGTTCATGTGTCCATGGTAAGACAGACTGTCTACAAATGGAGAAAGTTTAGCACTGTTGCTACTCTCCCTAGGCGTGGTCGTCCTGTAAAAATGACTGCAAGAGCACAGCGCATAATGCTTAATGAGGTAAAGAAGAATCCTAGAGTGTCAGCAAAAGACCTACAGAAATCTCTGGCACATGCTAACATTTTTGTTGACACATCTACAATAAGGAAAACATTAAACAAGAATGGAGTACATGGGAGGACACCACGGAGGAAGCCATTGCTGTCCAAAAAAAATATGACGGATTGTTGTCATTGATGGGAAAATGAATTCCAGAGTTTATCAGGACATTTTGCAAGAAAATGTATGACCATCTGTCTGCCAACTGAAGCTCCACAGAGGATGGGTGATGCAACAGGACAATGACCCAAAGCATACAAGTAATTCAACAAAACAATGGCTTCAACAGAACAGAATACGCCTCCTGGAGTGGCCCAGTCACAGTCCTGACCTCAACCCGATTGAAATGCTGTGACATTCACACCAGACATCCCAAGAATATTGCTACACTGAAACAGTTTTGTAAAGAGGAGTGGTCCAAAATTACTCCAGATCGTTGTGCAGGTCTGATCTGCAACTACAGGAAACGTTTGGTTGACGTTATTGCTGCCAAAGGAGGGTCAACCAGTTATTAAGTCCAAAGGTTCACATACTTTTTCCATCCTGCACTGTGAATGTTTCTATCTTATGTTCAATTAAAACATGACAACAGCTAATGTTTGTGTAGTATTAGTTTAAGCAGACTGTGTTTTTCTATTGTTGTGACTTACATGACATTTAGAGCGCATTTTATGGCCAATTCATGCAAAACTCCACGTAATCCCAAAGGGTTCACATACTTTTTCTTGCAACTGTAGGCTACTGAGATCCCTCCTCTGAAATACACAAACAAGTGAAATAGAGAAAAAACATTCTCTGGAATTTTTTTAATAAGCAAAACAGGTGTAAGAACAAACTATTGTCACTTTATTAAACATTAAGACCCTTTTAAGTAGACAATTTGCACAAATCTAAGAAGAAGAAGAAGAAGAAGAAGAAGAAGAAGAAGAAGAAGAAGAAGAAGAAGAAGAAGAAGAAGAAGAAGAAGAGGAGGAGGAGGAGGAGGAGGAGGAGGAGGAGGAGGAGGAGGAGGAGGAGGAGGAGGAGGAGGAGGAGGTTGGAAGGGACCTTGGAGGTCATCTAGTCCAACCCCCTGCTCAGGCAGGAAACCCTATACCATTTCAGGCAAATGGCTGTCCAGTCTCTTCTTAAAAACCTCAAGTGTTGGAGCATTCACCACTTCTGGAGGCAGGTTGTTCCACTGGTTAGTTGTTCTAACTGTCAGGAAGTTTCTCCTTAGTTCTAAGTTTCTTCTCTCCTTGACTAGTTTCCATCTGTTGCTTCTTGTCCTGCTTTCAGGTGCTTTGGAGAATAGCTTGACTCCCTCTTCTTTGTGGTAGCCCCTGAGATATTGGAACACTGCTATCATGTCACCCCTCACCCTTCTCTTCATTAAACTACACATACCCAATTCCAGCAACCGTTCCCTACATGTTTTGGCCTCCAGCCCCCTAATCATCTTTGTTGCTCTTCTCTGTACCCTTTCTAGAGTCTCGACATCTTTTTTACATCGTGATGACCAAAACTGGATGCAGTATTCCAGGTGTGGCCTTACCAAAGCATTGTAAAGTGGTATTAGTACTTCACTTGATCTTGATTCTATCCCTCTGTTAATGCAGCCTAGCACTGTGTTGGCTTTTTTGGCAGCTACACCACACTGCTGGCTCATACTGAAGTGATTGTCTACTAAGACTCCGAGATCCCTCTCACAGTTACTACTATTGAGTAAGGTACCACTTATACTATACCTGTGCATTTGATTTTTTCCTGCCTAAATGTAGAACCTTACTTTTTTCACCATTGAATTTCATTTTGTTAGATAGCACCCAGTGTTCGAGTCTGTCCAGATCCTCCTGTATTTTAAGCCTATCTTCTGGAGTATTGGCTATTCCTGCCAGCTTGGTGTCGTCTGCAAATTTGATGAGTTCCCCATCTATCCCCTCATCCAAATCGTTAATGAAGATACTGAAGAGCACTGGGCCCTGAACAGAGCCCTCGGGCACCCCACTACACACTTCCTTCCATGTAGATACAGTTCCATTGAGGACCACACGCTGAGTACGGCCTGTCAGCCAGCTACGAATCCAGCTGGTGGTGATGCTATCTAACCCACATTTTTCTATCTTATCAAGTAGTAGGCTGTGATCTACTTTATCAAATGCCTTACTGAAGTCCAAGTAAATTATATCTACAGCATTCCTCTGGTCCACTAATTTTGTCACTTGGTCAAAGAATGTAATAAGATTTGTCTGGCATGATCTGTTTTTGACAAACCCATGTTGACTTTTAGTGATGACTTTGTTTGCATCAAGGTGTTCGTTGATTTGTTGTTTGATTATCTTTTCCAGAATCTTCCCAGGTATTGAGGTCAGGCTGATAGGTCTGTAGTTTCCAGGATCTATTTTTTCCCTTTTTTGAAGATGGGAACTACATCAGCTCTCTTCCAGTCCTCTGGTAGTTCCCCAGTGCTCCAGGATCTTTGAAAAATATAGTTCAGTGGTTCTGAGATCACGTCTGCAAGTTCCTTGAGACCTGCCACCCCAAACCACCCCAGTGATGCCCTCAATGTGATGTCCCGTTGCCTGGAGACGGTTCGGGTCTGGATGGGGAGGAACAGGCTTCGGCTCAATCCCAACAAGACTGAGTGGTTGTACGTGCCGGGATCTCGGGAAATTCAGGTTAATCCATCTTTAACCATGGGGGGTGAGGTATTACCCCCCGTAGATAGGGCTCGCAACTTGGGTTTCCTCCTAGATTCACAGCTCTCCCTGGAAGATCATATAGGAGCTGTGACCAGGGGGGCCTTTGCCCAGGTTCGCCTGGTGCGCCAGTTGTGACCCTATCTGGACCGGGATACCTTGCATACAGTCACTCATGCGCTCGTGACCTCTTGTTTAGACTACTGCAATGCTCTGTACATGGGGCTGCCCTTGAGGACCACTCGGAGGCTTCAGCTGGTGCAGAATGCGGCTGCGCGATTGTGTTGGGGGTCTCTCGATACTCCCATGTAACACCTCTACTCCACGAGCTACATTGGCTTCCAGTTGCCCTCCGGGTGAGATTCAAGGTGCTGGTGATGACCTATAAAGCCCTAAATGGCATGGGTCTGGATTACTTATGGGAGCACCTGCTGCCGGTGTCAACTTCCCTTCGTCCAGTGCGCTCCCACAAAGAGGGCCTCCTCAGGGTGCCGCCGGTCAGAGAGTGTCGGCTGGCGGCCCCCAGGAGGAGGGCGTTCTCTGTGGGCGCGCCAGACCTTTGGAATCATTTACCAGTTGAGCTCCGGATGGCTCCTGACCTTTGCTCTTTCCGCCGTGACCTGAAAACTCACCTATTTGAACAAGCCGGCCTGGTCTGATGGGTTTGGGGTATTTTAATTGTAATTTTAATTAACTTTTCTCATTTTAACTTTTGTATATTTTATTTTTATTGCATTTTATTGCCCTATACACCGCCCTGAGTCCTTCGGGAGAAGGGCGGTATAGAAATTAGGCTGCATTAACAGAGGAATAGAATCAAGATCACGTGAAGTACTAATACCACTTTACAATGCTTTGGTAAGGCCACACCTGGAATACTGCATCCAGTTTTGGTCACCACGATGTAAAAAAGATGTCAAGACTCTAGAAAGAAGACAAAGAAAGAGGGAGCCAAGCTATTCTCCAAGGCACCTGAAAGCAGGACAAGAAGCAATGGATGGAAACTAGTCAAGGAGAGAAGCAACCTAGAACTAAGGAGAAACTTCCTGACAGTTAGAACAACTAACCAGTGGAACAACCTGCCTCCAGAAGTGGTGAATGCTCCAACACTGGAGGTTTTTAAGAAGAGACTGGACAGCCATTTGCCTGAAATGGTATAGGGTTTCCTGCCTGAGCAGGGGGTTGGACTGGATGACCTCCAAGGTCCCTTCCAACTTCTTCTTCTTCTTTCTTCTTCTTCTTTCTTCTTCTTCTTCTTCTTCTTCTTCTTATTATTATTATTATTATTATTATTATTATTATTATTATTATTATTATCATCATCATCATTATTATTATTATAAATTAAATAAATAAATAAATAATAAATAAATAATCCATCTGAACTCGTCTAGGCTGGACAGGTGTTCACTTACCATTTTTTTTGCCTATCTTAACTTGCGTTTCTATTCTGTTTTTTATGGCACTGGTTTGGGTAGGTTGGACTGTTTTTTCCTTTTGTGTAAAGACAGATGCAAAAAACAAGTTAAATAGTTCTGCTTTCTCCCTACTGCTTGTCACCTTCTTGCCACTTTCCCCAACTATTGGACAAATCATTTCCTTAACTTTTTTCTTGTTTTTTATATGTTGAAAGAAGCATTTTTTGTTATTTTTGACTTTGGTTGGAAGCCTTAGTTCATTTTGAGCCTTAGCTTTCCTCACTTCATCTTTGCAGGCACGGGCTAATATATATTCTTGGAAAATATATTCAAGTAGATTGCCTTCTTTCGACCAGTCACAACACAGTAATTTGTCAGAGGGCATTTATAAATTTCTTGCAATCAATAGACATCATTTATCAAGCAATTTTTAAAAATAGTGAGTATTTTGCACTCACTATTAACATATATGGTTCAGTTTTCAGAATGTGCTCACTGGAAAATACCTTGTTATTTTTCCAATAGGATCAGTCAATTCATTTTTTGAAAGAAGGCTTATTGGGCTTTTTTAAAATGTGTTCCTTTCTAAATGAATTTGTCTCTTCTTTTTGACACAGGACTATTTCATCTTTTTATGCTTTTCCTTTCAAAATGATATACGATTTTATTTTTGTTTTGCAGAAGAAAAAATAGGACTGTTAAACAAGAAAATGTTAAAACAAAAAATGGTAAAAAACTAAGATACATATTATAATTATTGATAAGTACTGTAAGTACTTATTGTAAATAGGCTTGTAACTACAAAATGTTTCTGGAAAGGTGTTTTAAAAAAACTTCTTAAAGGAAGCCACTTCTTTATTAATAAATAATTATATTCACTGCTGTGTTAAATTTAAATTTGCAATAAACCATGTCCAGATTGTTGCTCTCCCTTGTATTTATCATGGGGGGGGGGAGAATCAGTGGGAACAAAAACCACATGACACCAAGATTAAATTTTAAAGAGAATGAGAATTCTAAAGGCAGGTTTTTTTGTTTGTATCATCAATGTGCCTATTTGCAATCTTCAATATAGGTTTATGTGCCTTCTATCTCAAAATAGCAGGAAACCAATTTTCAACCATTATGATGAGGAGTTTCAGGGGCTGAAAAAATGAAGACAAGGGAGCTGCAAATGAGGTTCTGACACTGTAGGTTGTCCATCTCGGTGTTAAATCAATTTTTTAAAAATATTTTATCCACTTTTTTTCCTTTAAAGAATTCAAAAAAAGGAAATGAGTTATGAGTTTTATCTGCAATAATGAAATCTTGTATCATGAATCGCTTCTGGGTAGAAGGCTTCTAAACAAACATCTGATTTCATACTAATTAATCTAGTACATTGGTTGGCTGCAATAAATTTCAATTTCAAAATAGTTTATTAAAAAACTCCCAATGTCAATATGTTAGCCAAGAAAAGATTTCACTTTGCATTCAGAGTCCTGGAAAAAGTGACAGAAAGAATAAAATATATTTATGGAAGACCAAATTACTTTAATCTGGACTGATTACAGTTAAAGATAGCATCCCAAGTACTTTTATCATTTAATAACTACTATAACTTTGCATATAGTAATCCCTTATTAAAGAATTTGTACACCCCTGTGTGTACAAACTATAATCACTGACCTATCTTTAAGTGTATGGAATGCACTAAGCAAAAAGTAATAACCAGTAACATATGTTGTGTATGTCAAGTTTCCAATGGATTGAGCTCTTCAAAGGACTCTGAGGCATTGTTTACCTTAAAAGTCTTTTATTAGAGCCCTATAACATAGTTATAACAGCGTTCCGTGCGCCTTTGGCGTCTAGTCATGCCGGCCACATGACCATGGAGACGTCCTCGGACAAGCGCTGGCTCTTCGGCTTTGAAATGGAGATGAGCACTGGCCCCTAGAGTCAGAAACGACTAGCACGCATGTACGGGGGAACCTCTACCTTTTACTAACATCGGCAATGGTTGCTAGGGAAGCTGTAATCTGAATTCCCCTCCCCTTAGCACAATATATTAAACACAATTCTCCTCCTTTTCATTGCTGTCATTAATCACATTCTCCAATTAGTTTGAAGGGTCAGTTTTCCCTTCTGTTAGACAACCTGCCAAATTCTTATCTTCTCTTATTTCAAGACAACCTTGAGAGACATTCTTCCTCTTCCCCTCCAGCAACAACTGATTCTAGCTCTAAAAGTAACACACAAGTTTTAAATATGAAATAGCTGCTTCTTCATCTTTTGTCAAAGCAAGAACATTCGATGTTAGCAGCGTTGACAGTGTGCTTGTGTATAAAAAGGCAATAAAATCATAGGTATTTGTTAAAATTAAAGGCAATGTAAAAAGGAAACAGCACATTTAAAAGAGACACCAATTCCTTGAATCAAAAATAATGTATTTTTGATATCAGAGTATTTCCTAAAACTAAAATAGGTTAAAGAAGTATAATGGCACACTTACTAGATTAGTATAATTTATATGGCCAATGTCAACATTTGGACCTTTGCCCTGGATCCCAAAATTAAAGGTAATGCTATAGTACATAGCCACAATTCAACCAAATAAATTGGTTTTAATTTCTGAATAGAAGTGTCCTTTGAAAAGAACTATAAGAGTGATTGTAAACAATTTCTATTTCATCAGAATTAGTTAGCAAAACTGCATTGAATGTGTCTTATTTCCTGCACAATTGGCATCTCTTGTAGAACTTGTAGAACTTTTAGAGATATCTAAGAGTTTGGGATTCAAAATAAAACTGGACAAACATGAGCCATTTACTGAGTAATTAGCAGCTACTCCTCCAAGATTATATGGGAGAATAAGCACAATGGAACACTCCACAATAACAATCAACATATTTACTAATATCTATAAAAAGTCATATCGATAAAAAGTATTCTATAGGAAAACCAAATTCACCACTCTTTACAGAGTTGATCTATTTTATGATTGAGCTTGGACTTATCTTTAATATTTTAATTACAATTCAACTTTCTACAGTAAAAGCTATACTTACCAAATTTAAGCTGATAGGAGTATTTGCCTCTGGCACAGAATGGTTATACCATGTTTCTAATAAATCATTCAAGTCAGATTCCTATGCAAAATAAGTTTTTCTTTTCAAAAATATATTCAATAGACATAAAAACTTCATTTACATTCACTGTTTATCAAAAGCAAAAAATATGCAAACAGAAACCATCTCATTTTCCCTCTATTCTCAAGTGGACTCATGAAAAACTCCATGATTAATTGGCAAAATACTGCAGTCTTTCTATGTGTTAATCAAAGCTTTATGGATTATGATTGTATTTATAATAAAGCATATTCCTATATGAACATGCAAAGAAAAACATTTTATAAAATAATGTATAAAAATATGAAACAAACATTGGTACAATCTGCAACAAAAATAACCAAATGAACACTAGAAAAAAAGAATAATAATACAGGTGGAAAGGTCAACCAAGCCGTATAAAAATCAAGCCAAAATAAAATAAAATATGTATAGCACATGCCAGATTTCTTTATTTTCAGGACAAAGCTTTCTAAGGCACTACAAAATCAATGAAAACTATAAAATATGAGCACTCTACGTGCCTAATTTAAAAGCTTTACAACCCACCACTGTAATCTAGATAAAGCAGAAATGAAATGAAAATATTACCTGATATTAAATATCAAGTCCATAGTCTCACTTTAAAAAACAGCTTTTCTACAAATTACTATAGGGACCAACATGTCTCTTTTGATAGGTAATTCAAAAATATCAATACATTCCTGAATGATGCTCACCAATCTAAAACAATTTGGTAATGGCCCTATGATTAGAGTTTCTAACGTTGATTGTAGTATTCAGAGCAGGTTCATATTTCCAAAAATTATCCCAAACTATCTAAATTATTTTTAAAAGTGTAGCCCTTCCAGGAATTGATTCTATATTCAAAGCCATTTTAGAAAGAGTGCTTATATAAGCTAATTCAAATACGGCCAAACATGAGTAACTAGGAAAATTCAGTCTTTATGGATATTGATAAATTATGGGATATGAAACGTTCAGAATTATCATAAGTTTTGTACTAGTGTGAAACCCAGTTACTTTTATTTTAAGCACTTTGATTTGTGATATTGAAGTATACCGTATCTAGAAACTGAAGAATGGAAATCATTGAAAACTTCTATAGACGTTAAATCTTGCCTATCAATATTGAAATGTGTTCTATGTCAGAATGAAACAGGAAAATCATGGAATCTCACACTCAAATCCCAACTTTAAAAAAGTGTTACGTTTTCACAATGTGAGATAAATTCAAATCCATACTCATATTATCCATGTATGTATGTATGTCCTATTATGTTATTCTACGATTTCTGCAACCATACCTATAGTTCAGATAGCATTGCCTCTTCCTCGTTCCCTTTAGTAATCAATCTGATTACTAAAGGGAACGAGGAAGAGGCAATGTTATCACTAGAACACAGAACAGTTGGAAGGGACCTTGGAGGTCTTCTAGTCCAACCCCCTCCTCAGGTAGGAAACCTATACCATTTCAGACAAATGGCTTCCAGTCTCTTCTTAAAAGCCTCCAGTAATGGAGTACCCATTACTGGAGGCTTTTAAGAAGAGAGTACCCCTGTCAACAAAAGTGCGTATAGTCAAGGCTATGGTCTTCCCAGTTGCAATGTATGGCTGTGAAAGTTGGACCATAAGAAAGGCTGAGCGCCAAAGAATTGAGGCCTTTGAACTGTGGTGCTGGAGAAGACTCCTGCGAGTCCCTTGGACTGCAAGGCGATCAAACCGGTCAGTCCTAGAGGAGATCAATCCTGACTGCTCTTTAGAAGGCCAGATCCTGAAGCTAAAACTCAAATACTTTGGCCACCTAATGAGAAGGAAGGACTCACTGGAGAAGAGCCTAATGCTGGGAAAGATCGAGGGCAATAGAAGAAGGGGACGACAGAGAATGAGGTGGCTGGATGGAGTCACTGAAGCAGTAGGCGTGAGCTTAAAGGGACTCCAGAAGATGGTGGAAGACAGGAAGGCCTGGAGGAACGTTGTCCATAGGGTCGCGATGAGTCGGACACGACTTCGCAGCTAACAACAACAACAATGGAGTACCCAAACTTTGGAAGTCTTGATTTCTATCTTTACAGTTTCACAAATAACTGGTTTCTTCTCAATAACACAATATGTCTTATAGTAGGTCAAACTAAGCATAAACAAATGACAATCACTGAATAACATTATCTTTATCAATATAAATTGTGGCACTTTCTTGCATTTCTTTAGCAAATTTATTTAATATTTTGTAACAAAGTATTAAAAATGGCCACACTCAAGTTATATCCCAGGTTTTAATCCTGATGTATAATTTCTAGGATAGAAATGTCATTCAATTTCTCTACTTAAAATGCTTTTAAATTATTAAACTATTTATTTTAAAGAAAAGTAATAAAACAGTAGCCTAAAATGTATGCAATTCTTGATTTTTTTAAAAAAAGAGGGACTACTACAGTAAGATACTTGATGATTAGCAATTCTTCACAACATCATTTCTATTTATTAATAACAAAATTACCTGTTCTTTAGCTAAATATTCTGCCAGTGTATTTAAAAGTTTGTAGTACATCTCAAACCATGGCAAATAGCTGAAAAGAGAAACAAAACAGCTTTAAGAGATGGAAGCATTATTTTAAAATAGTTTTACTGTAATGCGCTTTTTGAAAAACCTTAAGCAAGCTTGACAATACAGAAGTGGAAAATTCACAAGAAACGATAACTTTGTAAATATTTCAAACCACAAAGAAAGAAGCAATGTTAAAAAATACTCTGTCTAAAATTCAAGTTTTGATTAAGGAACTTCTCTCTGTGGGAAAGTATCAGTTCTTGTTATCTACCTATCTTACACGACATTGACACAGAGTGAATGCACCGGAAACTATTGGCAGGAGAAAATTAACATGCAGACCTTATGTAAGGCTATCATATTCCTAAAACAGTCAGAAAAGTTTAAGAATGCAGAGCAATTTCCTTCTATGTCATTTTTCAAATATTCTGATATTTAGCGGAAAGGATTTTTTAATGAAATATTTTACAATTAAACAGTATTAGCAAACAATCAAAGATAAATATCTCCAAGCAAGTCAAATATGACGCTAATAGCACTCATTTAATCCACTTATTCTCCCTTTTAACCCCATCAGTCAGGGTTCTATAATAGGACCTGCTTTCTGAACAATGTGGATTTTTCTGTATATGTCCGGTGACAATAAATCTAAGACTGTAACTTCAATGAAAACCTGAGGTTTCTTCTCTCTCAAGAACACATTAATGGTTGTTTTAGAAACATCTATTCTTTTTAAAAACTAGAACATATTTTAAGCCTGTTTTGTTTTAATTCTCAAAAGAATATTCAGAATATCCAGTATTCGCCATCCCTTAAAAATCTGTAATATCAAATCAGAGTTCCATTTTACAGTTGAAATGACTCAAAAACAGCAACTCATAACCATAAAAAAAAACATAATGGCTAAAACTATTATAATGTACCTTCTATATTTTCATCCACACATTTGTGCCAATATCTTCATATATATATAATCAGGATGATCGTGCATTCACTAGGCCAGACATGTCAAACTCGCGACATCACGTGATGTTATGCAATGTATCGGGACG
The DNA here is from genome assembly GCF_947247035.1 of Vipera ursinii. Classification (NCBI taxonomy): domain Eukaryota; kingdom Metazoa; phylum Chordata; class Lepidosauria; order Squamata; family Viperidae; genus Vipera; species Vipera ursinii. The sequence continues at coordinate 93,512,640 of NC_139516.1, read as the reverse complement.
ATTTTGCCATTGCCGGCAATGGGGTGGGCACGGCTTCCACATGACGCATCCGGCCCGTGGGCTGGCAGTTTGACACCCCTGCACTAGGCCATTATGTTTTATGAAGAAACGCACCAATTATATACACACAAGGAACCCTGCAACACATAGTTATACTGGGCAAATGCATACTTCCTGTTACATATTCCTCGTATAAATTACCATAATGTCCAACAATGCTTCTGGAAGCCTCCTCAATCAGATATTTGGTCATACTTCCTCCCCTCATTTCCCCCAACTACATGAATATTTTTTTTACTGTGGAGCTTCCATCCATTCAGCTACATAAACATACACACAAATCCTTTCTGAAAATCTGGTTGCAAGGCCTGGACTATTCTCTAGAATGGGATGGGTTGAGGCACTTATATGATAACTCATAATGATGGGGAACACGATTAGGAGTTGAATAACTTTAAGCTAGATACTACCGTGTTTGTTTGTTTGTTTGTTTTTTATTTATTTATTTATTTATTTATTTATTTATTTATTTATTTATTTATTTATTTATTTATTTATTTATTTATTTATTTAGATTTATATACCGCCCTTTCCCGAAGGACTCAGGGCGGTTTACAGGGCATTTAAAAAACAGTCAATACAAACGTTAAAACAAATTAAAAGAGATTAAATAGAACCCTGAGAAAATTAAAACCCAGTTAAAATTAAAATTAAAAATATTCTCAGCCTGGGCCAGAGAGCTCGAAGAGCCAGGTCTTCAGGTCCCGGCGGAATGAACGGAGGTTGGGGGCAGTCCTAAGCTCCGCAGGCAGCTGGTTCCACAGGGCAGGCGCACCCACTGAGAAGGCCCTACCCCTGGGTGTTACCCGCCAGCAGTCTTTAACCGGCGGCACCCTGAGGAGACCCTCCCTGTGGGAGCGCACTGGACGAAGGGAACTTGATGCCGGCAGCAGGTGTTCCCTCAAATATCCCGGACCCTCGCCATTTAGGGCTTTATAGGTCATTACCAACACCTTGAATCTCACCCGAAGGGCAACTGGAAGCCAATGCAGCTCGCGGAGTAGAGGTGTTACATGGGAGTATCGGGAAACCCCCATCACGACTCGCGTGGCCGCATTCTGCACCAGTTGAAGCCTCCGGGTGGTCCTCAAGGGCAGCCCCATGTAGAGAGCGTTGCAGTAGTCTAAACGGGAGGTCACGAGCACATGAGTGACTGTGCGTAGGGCATCTCGGTCCAGGTAGGGTCGCAACTGGCGCACCAGGCGAACCTGGGCAAAAGCCCCCCTGGTCACGGCTCCTATATGGTCTTCAAAAGTGAGCTGCGAATCCAGGAGGACGCCCAAGTTGCGAGCCCTATCTACAGGTGGTAACACCTCACCCCCCCATCGTTAGAGATGGAATAGTCTGGTTGACCCGAGATGCCGGTATGCACAGCCACTCAGTCTTGCCAGGATTGAGACGAAGCCTGTTTCTCCCCATCCAGACCCGGACCGCTTCCAGGCAACGGGACATCACGGTGAGTTTCCCTGAAAACAAGATCACCAGATCTTATTTTCAGGGGATGACTTATCTACTTACCTTAGGACTGCCGCAGCCAGGCCTCCCACATCCTAACACCTGTCACGCTGCTGCCTGAGTTCTGTAGCTACTTACAGTCACATGCCATGTGCGCATCATGCTGGTGCCGCCACTCGTGACAGGAGGCCATGTGACTTGGTGCAAGCGGTAGCATTAGTACAAGCGGCACGATGAGCCACATGGCCTCCTGCAGCAAGCAGTGGCACCGGCACAATCAACACGAATCACGTGGACCCACCCCTGCCCTAGCTTGATTTTTATGAGTGCGCCTTCCCCAAAACTAGAGCTTATATTGGGGGTAGGGCTTATATTAGGTGCACATGTAAAAATCAAGCTAGGGCTTATTTTGGGGGAAACACAGTATTGAATCTAGAGAAATACTTACTTTAGCAATAATCACATAAAAGCTAACTCACAAAACTGGCTCACTTGGTATGTAGAAATTTCAGCAGGTCAGCAAAAGTTTCAACAAATTTGCTGCCTGGTATAAAAAACACAAAAGTTGGAAATAGCATCTGCAAAATCAATCATGGATGTGGCCATGTATTGTTTTTAAATTCAATAGATCCTATCCAATGTAGTCCTTACCTGTCATACAAACAGCAACACCAAATATTTCATTACTAATTAAAAACATATTTAACATACTCTTTTAATCCAGTGAGCTACAGGCAGGCATTCAAGCCTTCATTAAAAGACAGTCTTCAGCTTTGTTGCACAAGGCCGATTTCCAGCTCTCTTGCACTTCTACTACAATTCTGATAAAGCTTTTATATTCACAAGTCAAAGGTTAAATAAAGGAAAGGAAATGTTTTCTGTCAAACAGTCAGGCAACCACTAACAGTCCTGAACTATCAGCAGGAATCTTAACTTCTAGTATTCAAATAAAACTAAGGAAACCGCCTTTCTGTAGCTAAATATCTGGGGGCTACTTTCTGTCTGGAAAATTGACACAAAATGTGTAAAATTGAAACATTCTGTTTCTGATGGATTTGCCTGAAGTGGAGGATGGGGTGGGGAAACTTCATATAGACTAAGATAAAGAACTATAGTAGAAAGATTTCCCAAATAAACCAGTTTACCATATTAAAAAAATCATTTAGAAATCTAAGGGTTTACGATAATAAATTTTCATTAATCATATTCTAGGCTGAACATTTAAATGATGACATAGGAATTTCTCAGAATGCAATAAGTTTAACAGAGAACAAAATAGTACTAATTATACCAGTTAAATTATTTTGAGCACCATATTATAACTATTGGGGGCAGCACAGGGGCTCGGTGCTTAAGATGCTGGGCTCCTTGGCTGGAAAGCAGGCAGCCGAGGCTCAAGACTCAAGCTCCAAGCGATGGTGTGAGTTCCCGTCCTCACCCCAGCTCCTGCCAATCTACAAATGTAAGTAGATAAATAGGTACCACTTTGGTGGGAAAGTAACAGTGCTCTGTGATGTCTTGCTTGCATGACTGTGGAAATGTCTTCAGACATTAATGGCCTTGAAACGGAGATGAGCACTACCCCCTATAGTCGGCAACAACTAGCAGAGTAAAATCTGCAGTGACTTCTTTATCTTTATTTTTTGCCAGAAATCAGAAGTAAAAAAAAATGCTGAGAATTGTGGTCATGTTACTACAGGATACTGAAAATTGTTATAATTTTATTCATTTTTATTTATTTATCCCTCCTTTATTACTTTTACAAATAACTCAAGGTGGCAAACATATCCAACATATCTTCCTCCTCCTGTTTTCCCCCACAACAACTCTGTGAGGTGGGTTTGGCTGAGAGTGACCAGCCAAGGTTGCCCAGTTGGCTTTCATATCTAAGGAGGGACCAGTCTCCTGGTTTCTAGTCTGCTGCCTTAAACACTGAACCAAATTGTTGCTCTGCAAATGCAATCATGAGACTGCGGCTGTCAGAACTTTGAAACTGGGTCAAAAGTAGCTCTGGGGAGATATGTTATAGCTTTGAATGGCTGACCAGCCATAAATTAAGGACTCCCTATATTAAAAAGCAAAGCTTGATATATCCTTTTTATGCTGAATACCAAAAGACATGAAATAAAACGTCTTGTGGAAACCCTGACAATGTTAGAAATGTTGGCTGAGAATTTGCACAGAAATTTCAAATGAAATAATAAAAAAATTACATATAGCTCACAAGAAATTCCATCAATCTTTTTCAGAGTACCAATTTTTTCTTCGTTTGTAGTATCATTTAGTTTTAGTAACTAGAATGAGGAACAAATACTTTCACCTAAAAAGGAAGCATAGACGTTGTTTGAAATTTTTCATTATCCAACTCCATTTTTTCCGTTGTTCTTATAAAATGTGCAGTCATTTCCCACAATAAGTCAATGAACGGGTATAATGAATCATTTGTTTAACTAAGTTCTCTAATTTTCTAGTATTAGTTTTGGAACTTGTATGGAGAACAAATCACATTTTACATAATTTTTATGCAGAAATATTGAAAACTCAATTTGTTCTTGTTGTTGTTAGCTGTGAAGTCGTGTCCGACCCATCGCGACCCCATGGACAACATTCCTCCAGGCCTTCCTGTCCTCTACCATCTTCTGGAGTCCATTTAAGTTCACGCCTATTGCTTCAGTGACTCCATCCAGCCACCTCATTCTCTGTTGTCCCCTTCTTCTCTTGCCCTCAATCTTTCCCAACATTAGGCTCTTCTCCAGTGAATCCTTCCTTCTCATTAGGTGGCCAAAATATTTGAGTTTCAACTTCAGGATCTGGCCTTCTAAAGAGCAGTCAGAGTTGATCTCCTCTAGGACTTACCAATTTGATCGCCTTCCAGTCCAAGGGACTCGTAGGAGTCTTCTCCAGCACCATAGTTCAAAGGCCTCAATTCTTTGGCGCTCAACCTTTCTTATGGTCCAACTTTCAGAAAACTCAATAGAGTTCATCAACTTTTAGGCACCATTGTAGGAAAGCAAATTGAGAATTGTGATATTGCTAATTTATAAATGTCTTTGCAACTAGCAACCAGGAAAAATAATAAAATCATAACTTGATAATATATTGTGATTACAGGAAGTCCTTAGCTTACACCCATTTGCTCATCCACCTTGCTGCTGGTGGTCTTCTTCTCTTTCCTAACGTTATAGACTTCTCCAGAGAGCCCTTATGTGGCCTTTTAAATAGAAATAGAAAAAAATGAAAACAATATAAAAAAGATAAATCCCAAACTTTCAGGGATTATACCAGAGAAGGGAATATAAAATAAGGTGATTCTACCATCTAGCCAAAAATGTAAAAATGATTTGATATGACTTTTACATCCAATAGCTTGCACATCTTACAAAAGTAAGGTTCTACATTTAAGCAAGAAAAACCAAATGCACGGGTATAGAATAGGTGGTAACTGGCTCAATAGTAGTAACTGTGAGAGATCTTGGAGTCCTAGTGGGCAATCACTTAAACATGAGTCAGCAGTGTGCTGCAGCTGCCAAAAAAGCCAACACATTCCTAGACTACATTAATAGAAGGACTGAATCAAGATCACATGCAGTGTTAATACCATTTTTTAATGCTTTGGTAAGACAACACTTGGAATATTGCATACAATTTTGGTCACCACAATTTAAAAAGGTGTTGATACTCCAAAAAGAGAAGAACAACAAAAATTATTAGGAGACTGAAGGCTAAAACGTATGAAAAATGCTTTCAGGAATTGGGTATGTCTAGTTCAGGGATAGGCAACCTTGGCTCTTTTATGACTTGTGGACTTCAACTCCCTGAGCATGGCTGGCTCAGGAATTCTGAGAGTTGGTCCATGAGTCATAAAAGAGCCAAGGTTGCCAACCCCTGATCTAGTTCAATTAAAAGAAGAACTAGTATGTAGGTGACATGATAGCAGTGTTCCAATATCTAAGGGGCTGCCACAAAAAAGAGAGGGTCAACCTGTTTTCCAAAGCATCTGAAGGCAGGACAAGAAGCAATAGATGGAAACTAACCAAGGAAAGAAGCAATCTAGAACTAAGGAGAAATTTTCTGATAGTTAGATCAATTAATCAGTGGAACGACTTGCTTCCAGAAGTTATGGGTGCTCCAACACTGGAGGTTTTTAAGAAGAGATTGGACAACCAATTGTCTGAGACGCTATAGGATTTCCTGCTTGACCAGGGGATTGGACTAGAAGACTTCCAGGTCCCTTCCAACTCTGTTATTCTGCTAGTCTATTATCTACATGTCACTGATTATCATAGAATTAGCATGGGAAATGTTGAGATTTGTTGATTCAGTGCAGGATGGTAAGAAAGAATTTGCCAAAACACCATTACTAGAAATCTGAGGTATGGTGTCTCTGTACCTGTTCCCTGAAAGCAAGCAAACAGGGAATTATTTTTTTTTAGTGAAGTAGTAAATAATCTATTTCTGAAGTACATGAAAGCTATAATTGATGGCACAGTTATTGGAGACGGAGGAATCTATTGAGTAGAAGGACTTTAAGTAATTCATAGGAACATGTCAGATGCTATCTAGCTAAACATACAGCACTGATACCAAATGTTGTATAAACTGGGTTTCTGAGGGTTTCCTTATACATACAGGTGAAACTCAAAAAATTAGAATATCGTGCAAAAGTTCATTTATTTCAGTAATGCAACTTAAAAGGGGAAACTAATATATGAGATAGACTCATTACATGCAAAGCAAGACAGTTCAAGCCATGATTTCTCATAATTGTGATGATTATGGCTTACAGCTCATGAAAACCCCAAATGCACAATCTCAGAAAATTAGAATATTGTGAAAAGGTGCAATATTCTAGGCTCAAAGTATCCCACTCTAATCAGCTAATTAAGCCATAACACCTGCAAAGGGTTCCTGAGCCTTTAAATGGTCTCTCAGTCTGGTTCAGTAGGAATCAAAATCATGGGGAAGACTGCTGACAGTTGTGCAGAAAACCATCATTGACACCCTCCATAAGGAGGGAAAGCCTCAAAAGTAATTGCAAAAGAAGTTGGATCTTCCCAAAGTGCTGTATCAAAGCACATTAATAGAAAGTTACGTGGAAGGGAAAAGTGTGGAAGAAAAAGGTGCACAAGCAGCAGGGATGACTGCAGCCTGGAGAGGATTGTCAGGAAAAGGCCATTCAAGTGTTGGGGACTTTCACAAGGAGTGGACTGAGGCTGGAGTCAGTTCATCAAGAGCAATCACACACAGACGGATCCTGGACATGGACTTCAAATGTCGTATTCCTCTTGTCAAGCCGCTCCTGAACAACAAAACAACGTCAGAAGTGTCTTACCTGGGCTAAAGAAAAACAGACCTGGTCTGTTGCTCAGTGGTCCAAAGTCCTTTTTTCTGATGAGAGCAACTTTTGCATCTCATTTGGAAACCAAGGACCCAGAGTCTGGAGGAAGAATGGAGAGGCACACACTGCAAGATGCTTGAAGTCCAGTGTGAAGTTTCCACAGTCTGTGTTGATTTGGGGAGCCATGTCATCTGCTGGTGTTGGTCCACTGTGCTTCATTTAGTCCAGGGTCAACACAGCCATCTACCAGGAAATTTTGGAGCACTTCATGCTTCCTTCCGCAGATGAGCTTTATGGGGATGCTGACTTCATTTTCCAGCAGGACCTGGCACCTGCCCACACTGCCAAAAGCACCAAAACCTGGTTCAATGACCATGGGATTACTGTGCTTGATTGGCCAGCAAACTCGCCTGACCTGAACCCCATAGAGAATCTATGGGGCATTGCCAAGAGAAAGATGAGAGACATGAGACCGAACAATGCAGAAGAGCTGAAGGCCACTATTGAAGCATCCTGGTCTTCCATAACACCTCAGCAGTGCCACAGGCTGATAGCTTCCATGCCACGCCGCATTGAGGCAGTAATTGCTGCAAAAGGGGCCCAAACCAAGTACTGCATGCTTATACTTTTCAGAGGTCCGATATTGTTCTATGTACACTCTTTGTTTTATTGATTGCATGTAATATTCTAATTTACTGAGATTGTGGATTTGGGGTTTTCATGAGCAGTAAGCCATAATCATTACAATTATGACAAATCACAGCTTGAATTATCTTGCTTTGCATGTAATGAGTCTATCTCATATATTAGTTTCCCCTTTTAAGTTGCATTACTGAAATAAATGAACTTTTGCACAATATTCTAATTTTTCAAGTTTCACCTGTATATTCTTGGCATTGCCCTACAATCTTCACCTATAAGAAAGAGTAATAGTAGATATTAACACAATAAATTAAGCTCTAGGGGGGAAATGGAATAATTTAATGGTGATTAAATTAGATTGTTTGGATTAATGTACTATTTAAACTGTCCAATTAAATTTATAAAATGTAACTATATCTTGCAAAGAAAAAGATCCCATCATACCATATAGACAACTTTCCTATATAAGAATTATCCCTATACAAGCTAGTTGCTCCTATTTTTGTAATAAATACACCTGGCTAGTTACCCAGATTATACTTTCTAAGCATGTCTGATTGTTTTGGGTTTTTTTCCTAGATCTGCTTTCTATTTCTGTTATCTTTACGGCTAGCCCACTGAGCTAGCAGGCTCCCTTCCGTTGTAATTATATGTTATATTTGTTAGCTTCCATACAGTGCTATTATATTTGTTAGTTCCCATACAGTGCTGTTTTAACTGTCCAAGGTAAGATTCAATTGCCTTTCCTGTTTATCTGTGAGACAGACTGCTCCATAATTTGTTCTAAGCTGCTAACATAGGTATCTCGGTTTTGTTTTAAAATGGCTGAATGTTACTTTCATTTGGTTTTAATTAGCATTTTATTGTGGATCTGTCTTAGAGCTAGTTGATGAGATCATATTCACCATAAAAACTATGCAGTTGTAGTAACATTTTAATCACTTTAGCCTATGGTGTTTTGTTGTTTATAGCATTTCTCATACTATTAAGTATTCACTTAATTCTACTATAACAAACATACTAGCAACTGAATCGCTTGCTCACAAAACAATACTACTGCTTCAGTTACTGTATTGTTCCTCTTGAACAGCAGTGCTGAGCCTTCTTAGGGAAACCTAGGCCTGCTCTCTCAATGGCCTAGAACAGATTTTCTTTTTTTTTTATTAAAAAGTTTTAACATACAATTTTTTCTTTAAAAAACCCCCCTCCCCCTCCCTTCTCCCTCCCCCCCTCCCCCCCGACTTCCCAGAGCTAAATACAAGGTATATATAAAAAAAAAATCATAAACAACCATATACTAACAACCATAAACTCTAAAATCCATCACTCTCTAGCTTATATAGGATAAATATATATATATATATATAAAATATATATAGAAAAACAAAAATAAAAAAAGAAGAAAAGAAAGAAGACCTATTCAAATGCTACATGAAACTTCTTAACCCTATACTTGTTCTGGATAAACTCAATCCATTTTCTCCATTCCATAATATAGCGTTCTTGCGAGTGATCTTTCAAATAGGCCGAAATCTTCGCCATCTCAGCCAGGTCGGAAACCTTTAACGTCCACTCTTCTATGGTCGGCAGTTCTTCTTTCTTCCAATACTGGCCTATCAAAAGTCTCGCTGCCGTAATTAAATTCAACATCAACTTAGTGTCCACAACTGTAGCATCTGTAATTATTCCCAACAAAAAAAGTTGCGGACAAAACTTTAACCTCTGTTTAAAAATCTTCTGCATATTCCACCAGACTTTTATCCAAAAAGCCTTAACCTTTTTACAAGTCCACCATATGTGAAAATATGTTGCGTCTTCATCACCGCACCTCCAACATTTAGGCTGATAATTCGGATACATACTTGCAAGCTTTTTAGGATCTAAATGCCATCTATAAAACATTTTGTAAAAATTCTCTCTTAAATTTTGAGCTTGTGTAAATTTTACATTCCTCACCCAAATCTTTTCCCACGTGTCCATTGTAATAACTTCCTGGATGTTTTGGGCCCATTTTATCATACAATCCTTAACAAGTTCTGTTTCTGAGTCAATCTCTATCAACGCAAGATATATCCGTTTAATATGTGCTGGTCCCTGATTTCTGATTTGCTTTATCAAATTTTCATCAGTCATTGTAAAACCATTTTTCTGGTCTTCTTTCCACCTGGCCCGTAACTGAGTATATTGAAACCAGTTTTGAACAACCTTCTCTTCTCGCAAGAGGCTATATGATTTCAAACACCAAACATTTCTTTCCAAGCTTAGGATCTCCTTATACGTAGTCACATCATGTTTGAAGCCAGCATGTATATTTTCTATTGCGTGTTTTGGAATTGCCCACAATGGTATCTTGCAGTCTAACTTATGTCTATACTTCTTCCAAACTCTCAACAATGCCTGTCTTAAAATATGCACTCTAAACACATTGTCAACCTTCTTGTCATACAACAAATATGCATGCCAGCCAAACAACAAATCGTGGCCCTCAAGATTTAATAATCTCTCTTGTGTCAAATTAATCCAGTCACTTATTCCTACTAATGCAGCAGCTTCATAATATAGTTTAAAATTAGGCATTTTAAGACCACCTCTCTCACGAGTATCCTGCATAATCTTAAGTTTAACTCGTGGCCTTTTCCCTGCCCAAACAAATTTATTGATACCTCGCTGCCATTCCTCCAAATTAGAATCTTTCTTAAGAATCGGTATCATTTGAAATAAAAATAAAAATTTAGGCAGGACATTCATTTACACTGCTGCGATCCGTCCCAACAAAGACAATTGCAATTTTCCCCAACTCTCCAATTCTTTTTGAATTTTCCCCCATAATTTTTCATAATTATTTTTATATAACTTTGTATTAGAGGGCGACAAAAGCACCCCCAAATATTTAACCCTTTTAACAATCTCAAATCCAGTTAATCCTTCTAAGAGAGCCTTTTGCAAAACTGTCATATTTTTGGCCAAAATTTTGGTTTTCTGTATATTAACTTTAAATCCAGAAACCTTCCCATATTGTGTTATTATCTCCATCAGGTCCACAACAGAGTTCTCTGGCTGGGTCACTGTAACAACCAGATCATCTGCGAATGCTCTCAATCTATAATCCTGATCTCTAATTTGTATCCCCTTGATTTTTTCCGAATTCCGTATTTTAACCAATAATATCTCTAATGTTAACACAAATAACAAGGGCGATAACGGACACCCTTGCCTTGTGCCCTTCTCAATATTACATGCTTCTGTCAGACTATTATTAACTATAATTCGGGCAGTTTGTTTTTGATATAATGCCCTAATCGGTTGTAAAAAGCTTTCCCCAAAATCCATTTTCTCTAAAACTTTCATCAAAAATTGCCAATTCAATTGATCAAAAGCTTTTTCAGCATCTAGAAAAATTAGCGCTGCAGGGATCTGGTTGTTCCTTTCCAAAAACTCTAACACATCAACTATATGCCTCACATTATTTTTCATTTGCCTACCACTAATAAACCCCGTTTGGTCCCCATGAATCACCTGTTGCAGAACCCTCATCAGTCTATTAGCCAAAACCTTAGCAAATATCTTGTAATCTGTATTTAAAAGCGATATCGGTCTATAGTTTTTAACTTGAGTAGCATCTTGGTCTTCCTTCGGAATCAAAGAAATAAAAGCTGTTCTCCAAGACGGTGGCACCTTTCCCCCCCTCTGGATTGTCTGGAACAGTTCCTTTAACGGTTTCATCATCTCTAATTGTAAATTTTTGTAATAAGCCGCAGACAAACCATCCGTACCTGGTGCTTTATCCACCTTCAATTCCTTAATTGCTGTAAAAATTTCTTCTTCTGTAATTAATTGATTAATCTCCTCTTTTTGTACTTGCGTAAGAACTGGGATGCTAGCATTCTCCAAATATATATCAATGTCTTTTTCATTAATCTTCTCCTTAGCATATAGTTTAGAATAAAAATCCACAAAAGCGTCCTTGATAAGGTCCTGTTGGAACACAACCCTTCCTTTATACTCAATTTTATCTATATTAGAAGCCCTTTGTTTTTTCCTCAATCTATAAGCTAACCATCTACCTGGTTTATTAGCATTGCAAAAAGTATTATGCCTGGCAAACCGCAAATTGGTTGCCACTTGGTCAGCCATTAATTTATCAAATTGTCCTCTTAGCAATTTAATAGCCTCCTTGGTCTTCACATCCTCTGGATTCAAAATCAAAGCCTTTTCTTTTTCCTTCATTTCATTCTCCAGTTCTTTCCTCCTAGCTTCCACAGCACGTCTATGTTTGTTATTCATATATATCAACGCCCCTCTCATATAGGCCTTGCTAGCATCCCAAACCATATCCATAGAGGTGCCCTTATTCATATTAATTTCAAAAAACTCCTTCATCCGCTGTTTACATTCTTCCACATTTCTCTGATTTCTAAACAAATTCTCGTTTACGCGCCATGAGCGCCTGTCTCTATTCTCCTTATCAATCTCTAACCAAACTGGACTATGATCAGAGATAGTTCTTGCACAAATCTTCACCTTTTTAGTCCTCAAAAAAAAATCATTAGTCAACAAAATAAAATCAATCCTAGAAAAAGATTGATGTCTGTCAGAGTAAAAAGTATAATCCTTTTCCTGCAAATGTCTCTTGCGCCAAATATCTCGCAGTTCCAAGTCATCCTTCATTTCAAAAAAGGATTTAGGCAGTCTAGCATGACTTGGGACGCGCTTAAAAGCTCCAGCCTTGTCCATCTGTACATCCAAAACACCATTCCAATCCCCCATAAAAATAAAAAATTTATAATCCAACTGGGTATACTTTGTATGAAATAAACTAAAAAAGTCAGCTTGTTGTTGATTAGGAGCAGCCTTCCCGGGCTGCCCGCGGCTCAGCTGAGTGATTTTCGCCCGAAACAGCGCCGATCAGCTGTTCGGGCGAATTTGAAGCCCCCTCCTCGGGAGAAGAGGAGGGGGTGAGGCCCCAGGTAGGGGTCGAGTTCTCCGGGGCCGCCTGAGCTTCGAGCTTGGGCGGCTGAAGGATTGAACTCCCCCGTAGCCTGGGTCGCTCCCAGCTGGTCAGCGTCTCTGCTCCGGACTTCTTGGAGCAGAGCCAGGCGTCTGCGACCACCCCTGCCTGAAGAAAGGACTATGGATTAAAAAGAGCAGGCAGAGCGGTACAAGAGGAAAAGGTGAAGAGGATTATGTTATTTTACTCTCGAGCTTGATGGACTTTTTAAACTTAAAGTGAAAGTGCGTCACAATTGAAAGTAAAAGATGGCGGCTAAACCTCCCCCTAAAACTCTTCGGAGTGGTGGAACTTCTCCGGTGCAACAATCATCATTGCAGGCGTTGCATCCTCCTGATGTATTGACACCGAAGGATCTACGAGATGCTCTTGATAAACATGCCCAGGTAATTTTGGAATCAATGGGTGATAAATTTGCACAGATGGAGGAGAAATTGGAGAAATTGGAGGAGAGAATGGAAGAGAGGATGGAACAGAAGTTCAGTGTGATGAAGGTAGACATTTTGTCTTCAGTGCATAAAGTGGCGGAATGTGTGGAAGATTTGGATGAAAAACTGGAAGATTTGACTCAAAAGAATGCCATATTAGAAGCAAAAGTATTGGAGAATGAAGATTTAAGAGACAAAATGGATAGAGAATTGAGTCTTGCTCAATATTACCAGATGCAGTTTGCTGTTAGAATCAGAGGCTTAAAAGAGAATACTAAGGAAGATTTAAAGCAGCTGGTTTCTGAGGCTCTCGAAGTGGTATTGAATCAGCCAGCGTCTGAAATAAAAGGAGGCATGGATAAAGTGTTTCGTGTGAATTCATGGATTGCTAGACAGAGAAAGTTGCCTAGAGATGTGGTGGTTTACTTTGCAAAAAGGGAAATTAGAGATGAAGTTATACAAGCTGCCTATGATGCTAAAGTTGTGATTGCTGATCAAGAAGTTTTGGTTCTAAAAGAAATTCCTCCAAAGATTCTAAGGAGAAGGAAGGATTTTACATTTCTTGTGCAAGAGCTCAAGCAACGAGACATAAGGTTCAGATGGGAGATTCCAGTTGGGTTGATGGTGATGCATGAACGTAAAAGATACCGTTTGACTACTGTGATGCAAGCGCGTGATTTTTACAATAACGTTTTAAAAGCAATCCCATTAACACTTCTGGAAGCTGCAAAGGGATCTGGAGAAGGAGAACATCAAGAGGCTGAAGATGGACAGACAGAGGAGAATGGTGCTGGAGGAGATCAAGCTATAACTTCTTTGGATGATCCTAGAGAGCAAAGGGTGACGCGTGCTGCTTTAAAACGATCAAAAAAAATAAAAGAACAAGACCAGCAGAAGTCTTTGGAACTTCCACAACGTATTTACAGCCAAGCAGTGGGAGGAGCACGGCCTAAAAAAGAAAGTCCCATCAAAGCAGTGCTCCAAGAGCTTTGGGATGATATGCATGGCGACTAAATTTTTAACTTGGAATGTTAATGGACTAAATTCACCACAGAAGAGGAAGAAAGTTTTTCAATATTTAAAACAATTCAAGATAGATGTTATACGTTTGCAAGAAACGCATATTAGGGTTGTGGATCAAAAGTATTTATCGAACTCGAGGTTGGGTACGCAATTTGTTGCTTCTGCAATGAATAAGAAAAATGGAGTGGTTGTTTATGTTAAAAGTGCTTTAACAGCAGACTTAATTGAAGCAGATAAGCATGGAAGATACGTTATGATAGAGCTGCTGTTAGAAGGTAAAAAGACACTTTTAGTTGGATTATATGCTCCGAATCAACAACAAGCTGACTTTTTTAGTTTACTTCATACAAAGCTTACCCAGTTGGATTATAAATCTTTTATCTTTATGGGGGACTGGAATGGTGTTTTGCCTAGAACAGATTTTCATATGAACCAGTTTAAACGTCCAGCTCAAAATCATAAGGTTTTCTTTAAATACCTTTTTCTTGCCACAAAATCTAATATTTGTCAGTCTTAATAAACAGCAATGCTTCTCCGCATTAACAGTTTTGTGACTTAGGTTAGAGTTATCTTAGAAAGAAAAGTTTTCCCCTTTTTTTCAGGGTTTGATATCAAATTCTAGTTAGCAAAATGTTGTTCAAGATCATCCAGAGCCCTACATGAGAAGGGAAATCCCAGATATTCAAGCAAGTTTCAGAAAGATAACACAGCTGATAATTGAAAGTGCCCCAAAATATTGAAAATAAGTCAGTATGTTCTTTAGCGATCATAGGCAAGTTTTGACCATATTAACATCTCCTTGGAAAACAAAGAAACCCCAGAAAAATCTCATTGTCCTTATGTGAAATCTATACAGAACATAAAGTCCAAATTCAACAAGGTGAAACAGACTGGCTCCAGGTCAACAGAAAAAAACCAGACAAAGCTATACTTTTCCTTCATTTACAGAGATATAAATAAATATTGAATATATATTATATATGTAATATACTATTACATATGTGTTGAATGTATATTGAGTGAAACTGGACTGGAATAATACGAGCACGGATTTAAAATTTGAGGAAAAAAAGATTAGTAACTGTGTATGTCACTAATCTGACAGGTCAATATGTGAATAATCTGCATACTCTGCTAATGAAATCAAAGACACAGTAATAAAAATAGGTGTTGTTGTTGTTAGCTGCGAAGTCGTGTCCGACCCATCGCGACCCTATGGACAATGTTCCTCCAGGCCTTCCTGTCCTCTACCATCTTCTGGAGTCCATTTAAGCTCACGCCTACTGCTTCAGTGACTCCATCCAGCCACCTCATTCTCTGTCGTCCCCTTCTTCTCTTGCCCTCAACCTTTCCCAGCATTAGGCTCTTCTCCAGTGAGTCTTTCCTTCTCATTAGGTGGCCAAAGTATTTGAGTTTTAGCTTCAGGATCTGGCCTTCTAAAGAGCAGTCGGGATTGATCTCCTCTAGGACTGACCGGTTTCATCGCTTTGCAGTCCAAGGGACTCGCAGGAGTCTTCTCCAGCACCATAGTTCAAAGGCCTCAATTCTTTGGCGCTCAGCCTTTCTTATGGTCCAACTTTCACTGCCATACATTGCAACTGGGAAGACCATAGCCTTGACTATACGCACTTTTGTTGACAGGGTGTTGTCTCTGCTTTTTAGTGTGCTGTCTAGATTTGCCATGGCTTTCCTCCCCAGGAGCAAGCGTCTTTTAATTTCTTGGCTACAGTCCCCATCTGCAGTGATCTTGGAGCCCAGGAAAATAAAATCTGTCACTACCTCCATTTCTTCCCCATCTATTTGCCAGGAATTGAGAGGGCCAGATGCCATGATCTTGGTTTTCTTAATGTTAAGTTTCAACCCAAGTTTTGCACTCTCCTTCTTCACCCGCAACAAGAGGCTCTTTAGTTCTTCTTCACTTTCTGCCATTAGAGTGGTATCATCTGCGTATCTTAGGTTGTTGATATTTCTTCCGGCAATCTTAATTCCAACTTTTGATTCATCTAGCCCTGCCTTTCTCATGATGTGCTCTGCATATAAGTTAAATAGGCAGGGAGACAGTATACAGCCTTGCCGGACTCCTTTCCCAATTTTGAACCAATCAGTGGTTCCATGTCCAGTTCTCACTGTTGCTTCTTGACCCGCATATAGGTTTCTCAAGAGACAAATAAGATGGTCTGGTACTCCCATCTCTTTAAGAACTTGCCACAGTTTGTTATGATCCACACAATCAAAGGCTTTAGCATAGTCAATGAAGCAGAAGTAGATGTTTTTCTGGAATTCCCTAGCTTTCTCCATGATCCAGCGTATGTTGGCAATTTGATCTCTAGTTCCTCTGCCTCTTCGAAATCCTGCCTGTACTTCTGGTAGTTCTCGATCCACATACTGCTGAAGTCTAGCTTGTAGGATTTTAAGCATGACTTTACTAGCATGAGAAATGAGTGCAATGGTGCGATAGTTTGAACATTCTTTGGCACTGCCTTTCTTTGGAATTGGAATGTAAACTGATCTTTTCCAATCCTGTGGCCACTGTTGAGTTTTCCAAATTTGCTGGCAAATTGAGTGTAGCACTTTTACTGCACTGTCTTTTAAGATTTTGAATAGCTCAGCTGGAATACTGTCACCTCCACTAGCTTTGTTGTTGCTCAGCTTTTCTAAGGCCCACTTCACTTCACATTCTAGGATGTCTGGCTCGAGGTCAGTGACCACCTCATTGTGATTATCTGGGACGTTAAGCTCATTCTTGTATAGTTCTTCTGTGTAATTTTGCCACCTCTTCTTAATCTCTTCTGCCTCTGTTAGGTCCCTGCCATTTTGGTCCCTTATCATGCCCATTTTTGCATTAAACGTTCCCTTCATCTCTCCAATTTTCTTGAAAAGATCTCTGGTCCTCCCTATTCTATTGTTTTCTTCTATTTCTTTGCACTGTTCATTTAAGAAGGCATTCTTATCTCTTCTAGCTATTCTCTGGAATTCTGCATTCAATTGGGCATATCTATGTTTTTCTCCCTTGCCTTTCGCTTCCCTCCTTTCCTCAGCTATTTGCAAAGCTTCCTCAGACAGCCATTTTGCTTTCTTGCATTTCTTTTTCTTTGGGATGGTTTTGGTTGCTACCTGTTGTACAATGTCGCGAACCTCTATCCATAGTTCTTCAGGCACTCTGTCTATCAGATCTAATTCCTTAAATCTATTTGTCACCTCTACTGTATATTCAACAGGGATATGATTCAATTCATACCTGAGTGGCCTAGTGCTTTTCCCTACTTTCTTCAGTTTAAGCCTAAACTTTGCAAGGAGAAGCTCATGGTCTGAGCCACAGTCAGCTCCTGGTCTTGTTTTTACTGACTGTATAGAGCTTCTCCATCTTTGGCTGCAGAGCATATAGTCAATCTGATTTCTGTGTTGACCGTCTGGTGATGTCCATGTGTAGAGCCGTCTCTTGGGTTGTTGGAAAAGAGTGTTTGCTATGACCATCGTATTCTCTTGACAAAATTCTATCAGCCTGTGCCCTGCTTCATTTTGTACTCCAAGGCCAAACTTGCCTGTTATTCCAGTTATCTTTTGGCTTCCTACTTTAGCATTCCAATCCCCCATGATGATAAGGACATCATTTTTGGGTGTTAGTTCTATAAGGTGCTGTAGGGCTTCATAGAACCGGTCAATTTCTTCCTCTTCAGCACTGGTGGTTGGGGCATAGACTTGGACTACTGTGATATTGAATGGTTTGCCTTGGATTCGAACTGAGATCATTCTGTCATTTTGAGGATTGTATCCCAGTATTGCTTTTCCTACTCTTTTATTGACTATGAAGGCTACTCCATTTCTTCTGAGGGATTCTTGCCCGCAGTAGTATACCTGATGGTCATCTGAATTAAATTCACCCATTCCTGTCCATTTTAGTTCGCTGATACCTAAGATGTCGATGTTCAGTCTTGTCATCTCTTGTTTGACCACGTCCAACTTTCCTTGATTCATGGATCTTACATTCCAGGTTCCTATGGAGAAAAAATCTTTACAGCATCGGACTTTCCTTTCACCACCAGACACATCCACAGCTGAGCGTCCTTTCGGCTTTGGCCCAGTCGCTTCATTCTTTCTGGCGCTACTAGTACTAGCCCTCTGCTCTTCCCCAGTAGCATATTGGACGCCTTCCGACCTGAGGGGCTCATCTTCCAGCGTCATATCGTTTTGCCTTTTGGTACTGTCCATAGGGTTTTCATGGCAAAGATACTGGAGTGGGTTGCCATTTCCTTCTCCAGTGGATCACGTTTTGTCAGAACTCTCTGCTATGACCTGTCCGTCTTGGGTGGCCCTGCACGGCATAGCTCATAGCTTCATTGAATTACGCAAGCCCCTTCGCCACGACAAGGCAGTAATCCATGAAGGGGAAAAATAGGTATATGATGAAATATTAGGAATAAACTACTCTAATATTAACAACAAATACATAGATCTCCTGTCTTTTAGGAAACAGTAAAGAGTCCAGCAGTAAAGCTTTGGAAAGGATGTTCAGATGCTTTTCAACTGGTGGTACTTTGGCACCCGGAAGGTGGTACGCGACCATCCTAGACAAGCGCAGCAGGGGAGGGGAAAGAGCTGAAGCGGCGGCAGCACTGCACAAGCTTGAGGGAGAGAGGGCTCAGCAGAAACCTCAGATCATCACAGGGCTCCAGCTGATTGGCGCTTCCGGAAGCAGCGCATAGCTGGAGGTGGACCAAAGGGAAAATGAGGACGGGGGGGGCAGAGGAGAGTATATAAAAGCAGGTGGTTTTGCAGGAAAGGGAGAGAGGAAAAAAGGCAAGGGGGTAAACAGAAGGGGATGGAGAAAGAGACGGAGAAGCACAGCCTTCAGGAGATGAATCACCTGGAGGAGGGGGGAGAAAGGAGAGGATATATAAAAAGAGGTGGCATTGGTGGGAGAGGCGGAAAAAGATAACAGGGAAAGAGTAGGGGACGGAGAAGAAGCTGGAAGGAGAGACCGGCAGGCAGGGAGGAAAAAAAGATGGGAGAAAAAAATGTGGAAGGACAGACCAGCAGGCAGGGAGGAAAAAGAGAGAGGAGAGGGAGAGAGGAAGAAGGGCCGACCAGCCAGCTAACCACCAAAGCAGTAGTGCATATTAATAAATATGGAGAAATTCATTATACATTTATTAGTGCAAAGGGAAACTGCCACTGAAGAAATTAAAACTGGTACTTTTTTCCTTTTGTTTTTACGGTTTGTAACGTTTTATTAGATTATAGAAAAAAATACAAAAGCGAATGGTAGGACACTATGGGGAGGAAAAGGGGGTGGAAAGTGCGGGGAGAAAAAAAAGAAAAGAAAAGGCATTGACTTCTGACTTCCTCTGTTGCAGTAGAATGAAGCATTAACATTGAACCTCAACTTTTTACTTTTCCATAATAGTATAAACTAGCCGTTTCTATAACAAATCAATCTAATCAGTAAAACCGAAAATCCCCCCCCCCTTTATTTTAGTCATCAAGTTTTTGATACCTTGCTAAGCACTGGTGGTACTCATGTCCTAAAAGTGGTACAATCTGTGAAAAGGTTGAAAAGTCCTGCTGTACTGTATCTATATCCACAAAATCTAAAATGATTGAAAAATGGTTGGATTTTTGAGAACCAGAAGAGAAAGAATGTTGATGTTTCAAATCTCTGGATAACCAGGAAAAAGGATCATAGAACAAATCAATCCAAGATTTTGACTCGTGGCATGAATGAACAGGCTCAAATGCGAAGATCTAGATCCCTTAAGAATTTCATAATGTTAGGAAAAATTAAAGGAAAAATGGCCAGTAGTAAACTAGGAATAATTATATTGAAAACCAAATGGCCAAGGTGAATACAGATCTCCATGCAGAGAATCTATCTACATAGTAGCTAAGACAGACCAATTTGAAGAGATTAAGCAATCATTTCTGCATTCTGAATTTTTAAAAAGTATTTTAATAGTAACAAGACCTGATGTACTTGAAAGGGAGAGCATATATATGTATGTGTGTGTGTGTGTGTGTGTGTGTGTGTGTGTGTGTATACATATACATATACATATACATATACATATACATATACATATACATATACATATACATATACATATACATATATATATATATATATATATATATATATATATATATATATATATATATATATATATATAAAGGGAACACAAGATAAGACATCCTACTATTAAATACAGTACATTGTGTTGTTTAAGTGTTCCCTTTATTTTTTTGAGCAGTATATTTATATAGGAATGGGTAGAGAATGAGATTATCTATGTTAACTCAAAATGTCAAATTGAGCTTTCTCATCACAATAGCAAGTTTACCTTCCTTTCCACTGTGTTCACATGAGACTACTTCTGTTTCATACTTAAATGAAGATTAATCATGACTAATCTTAACGATTAAAGTTAACAAATCCATTTTAAAAGGGATTTATTGCAATTAAGACTAATAACACCTAATCCAGATTCAAAAAAGATAATTTGGTCTACTTAAATTAATTCATATTTTCTGGGTTTCTATGTAAACTGACTCACAGGTACCCTTCAGCTTCTATACACATGGAATCTGCGATACTGTTTGCTCAGAAACTAGCATTCAAAAATGTTAATATTTATAGAAATTTTCTGCCAACCATGTATTTATGAGGAGAAAATACAGGGAAGCAAAATCACATCAAATGTAGAGCAGTTATTTTATATGATATAAAAACTTGCATGGAGGAATAAATGCATATTTTCTTACAATTTTTAAAATGAAATATATAAAACAATGCAGAATCCTGAATGCATCAGACACTAAATTAACATCACAATAAAACTACCTGCACCTTGTTCAGTTCTGGCTGATTAGTGCTGGAAGCAGCTTTGCTTGTACTTTACATAGAAAATATTTCTACACAATACTAATAGATTTTCAGATCCAAATTCAAGGGGAAAAAATCCCACAAATTATTGTTCCAATGACAACCTGTGTTAATCCATGGATAAATTGGGTGGGGGCGGGGGGGGGGAACAGGAACCTTGCAAAGTATTATCTGTTCATAGACAAGGAAACAAACTAGGTCAAGTAGTAAAAAATCAATTAACTGAATAAAAAGTTGTCAACTGAATTAATATTCAGGGTAGATTAAAATAACCCTGTCAGATATAGGCTTCCTGAAGTATTACATGGATTACACACATATCACTTATTAAAAAAGGACACTTTATCAGGAAAAAAAAATAACCCAGCCAGAGCTGAAAAGGAAGAGCTGTATTTCTGGGGCACTTTCCATAACAGCAAATCAGCCTCATGAATTACATGAGCATTTTTTCGGCTGTTCATCTCATAAAAGTAAATTCAATCTCAAACTTTTGCCATTAACAATTTTTTATCTATAGGAACATTAGTTGACATTCTTATCTAAGAACAGATTTAAAATTGCAGTATAAAGATTGAAAATTTAAATTTAAATTAAAGTTGGTTAGATCCTGCTTCATGAAAAGCCAATCTACTCTTAAAGAGAAAAGTCAGAAAAGGAGAGGAATATCCGCATTCATACAATGAATATAATATTATTCATATCAGAATAATATCATTTTAGCACTTAATTAGGTTTTATTATAGCCAGTAACATGTGCAGGAGCCTATTAAGAAATAACATCCACATGCCAACTATGGAAAAAAAATCGTATTTTTGTTGAATAAACTGCATAAACCTTGATACCTAAATATTATTACAATTGTACACGTTGATGAAATACTGAAACAATGGCATTAAGAAAAGCAGAAGGCAAAAATCCATCAACTTTGGTCTCTGTGTGATCAGTCCAATTCAACGCTTTATACATAATCTGTTTTCAAGATTAAATATTCACATATTGCATTCAGATGGCCTGCTTTTCCGTAAAGAAGGCCACTAAGCCTACATGTAGTCCATGACTAATGACTACAACAGAGAACCAAATTTCTGTTACAAATTGATGCAGTTATGAAGTCAGTCATTGGGTGACAGGACTAGGTTTTGCAACCCTTTTTACCATGGTAGTTATGCAAATCACATGGTCATTAAGCAAATCCATTCCCCAATGGACTTTTTTGTAAGAAACCAGCTGGGAAGAAGACATTAAAACTGGTTGTAAAGGCAACCCAGTTCCCAAGCACCCAAACCACAGTCAAGTGATCAATGCAGGGACACTTTTTCTGAAGTCACTGGAATTTGAACCACCATTAAACAAATGGCCGTAAGTCAAGGACCACCTATATTCCACTTTATGTCTGGACCAAATCTTCCAAGAATCATCTGCATTAGGCTCTACACGGAGCTCCAGAATGCTCTCGCACATACCATCTTTTACCTTTATATGTTTTGATTTTAATTATAGTTTCTTTGACTATTGTGAGCCACTCCAAATCATTGAGAGTTGGCTGGCACAGAAGTTTAATTAATTAATATTAAATCATAATCCCAGTCCAATACTTCATATTTTCTGGTATTCCCTAAAGATATCATCCTATGACCTCCATCCTCTACTACTTTTTACTTATTAACCAAAGGTATACATCATAATGTATGTTAAATTTATCGTGAATCAAAGCAAGTACAAAAGCAAAAGTATAATGCAAAAAGCCTTGTTATAAGGTTAGGATGAAAATTCACACATACATTAATATACACCTTGTTATGTTGCAACTTTGCTTTTCCTCTGGGTCAGTTAGAAGATGAATTTCTATTAATTAGCACTAGGCCTTCACTTCATTATCATAAAGCAAATTCATTTGCAACTGCTGTGTCAATTTTTCTCTTTAAAAAAAAGTTATACAACCATTTATATAACCTGCCAAGCCAGGCAAACTATGCAGCATTTGTAAAATATCTCATTAAAACAATTTCTCTCATATATAAAAAAAATACTCTTTAATGTCAACTATGCTTATTGTGATGGCAGCATACATCCATACCCATCAAAGCTTTTCAGTGATCATGGAATCTACAATTTTAAACCAATAATTACCAATAACTGTCAAAGAAGGTAGCCAGGCATTTGTTTTTATAGATAGCAGCTTACCTTAGAATGCATAGGCACACTTTGCCTCCTGATGTTAAACGGCAAAATCCAAATCTTTGCTTGCTTTCAATGTCAGTAAGCACAAAAGTAAAATGCTGTCCAACTTGTGTTACCCTGGGGGGGGGGGAGAAAAAACTGGGTTAGAAAGCACTCCCTTTAACACTAAAAAGTAAACATGCTTAAAATTAATGTTAATACTATTAGATTATTTGTTATCATATAATATTTAATAAAATAAAAAAACATTTTGAATCAAATCTAAATAATATAGGAAATAATATGAAAAGCCTTTGAGTAAACAGACATAGATGTAGTACAGTAGTCTTCACTTAACAACTAGCTCATATGGCAACCATTTGCAATTACAAAGTGGTGATCAATCTGCATTTATGACCCTTGCAGGTCTGTATAGCAAACAAAAGATGAAGTAAAATCATAAGCATAAATGGGGTTTCACTAGCAACTGCTTCACTTAATGACCTAGTTGCCAAACACAACTGAGATTGCTAAACAAGGACTACCTGTACAACTTTTTTAATGATGTAGAATGTTTGTACTTGAAAGAATAGAAGGTCATTTCTTAGAAGAGCTTTAGTGGAAAAAATGCTATTAGTAATATTATTAAAATATTATTTGTAACAGGCAATAAAGAATTAAAGATGTTCCATTTTTACTTAGACCAGAAGACCTTAAAATGGAGATTACGCTCCTGTGAACTGACTCCAATATCTGAATTATAAACCAAACAATAAGAGGGAATTTAGGTTTTAAAAGTAGCTGACACTAACCATTAAAAGGAAATGTAACTTTTTAAACAAGTAAATAGTACTTCAAGCTGTTTTCTAATAAAACCTAATATTTTAGTACATTTCTCGCTTTTTGTTTATATGTGTGTTTTAAAATGATCTTAATAGCTAAATAATGATGAAGAACATATATAAATATTCATCAATCTTGTTGACTACAAAGGACTTTTTCAAGGTCACTCTTATAGATGGCAACATTTTAAATAGATATTTAAACAACAGGGCACACTTATCTGACAATGAAATAGATAGGGAGTATTTATATTTCTGCATTTATTATCAAGACATAATTTAAAGTTTTCTTGGAGGACAGATTAAGAATTACCTCTTGTTATATATGTAGTTATCAACATCAAATATGAGTTGTTTGCCCTTCTACAGGAAAAAAAATCATTTTCCTGTAAATTTATATGTGTCTGTGTAATTGTTCAGGAATGTGTAGCCATTCATGTGACAGAAAGATTTACACTAAAGTTATGACCTGCTTATATGTCTTTGATACTGTTTTCATTAGCATATATAGCATATTTTCCAGTTTTTTAAAAAAAACAAATGTTCATAGTTTAAAAGTACAACTAAGATAAAGACAAAAGCTACAAAATTAGAAATGATATGAAGTAAATAGGGATCTTTTTTTCACACAGAAGCAAATGCAATTAAGACAAAGTAACTCCATGAAGTTGTTATTTGGGAAGAGGAAACATAACAAAATATATAATTAAATTAAAAAATTCATTGACTAGAAATATTCATTGGCTGATAATATTAATTTTATAAAATAAAATATCTAAGGATTTTGTTCGTTTCGGACAGCCATTTGTCCAAAATGGTATAGGGTTTCCTGCCTGAGCAGGGGGTTGGACTAGGTGACCTCCAAGGTCCCTTCCAACCTTATTATTATTATTGTTATTAAGTGTTAAATGAAACTGCCATATTCAAAAAAGGACAATCTCAATGAATTGAGGGGGTTTTTTGGACAAACATCCCTTTGTTTTGCTAAATCGAAATTGTGTGTGATCAAAAAAGGACACTTCTATATATTATTATTCTATTTTCTACAGTTTAATTTATATGTTGAAATTTCATATTTTCACTGAAAGATAATATAGCCTACCTTTAATGGTTAGTACTTATATATCATATCATAAGTAAAACATATTAGATGAGCAAACATATAGCAGGTATGTTATTATTATTAATTCTGAAGCTACACTCTATATGGACCAATTTAAATTGCCAGGGCTTTGCTGAGTCTGGATTCTAGAAACTAATACCTACCCACAATTTATACCAAAAATCTTCATATGTTTTCTAATATTTACCAGTGTATAATATGACATTACGAAAGAATATGAATCTTTAACCTTAAATTGTGTTTCTCAATAATACAGACCAAGAATAGCTAGACATTATCAAATTGTTTTGAAGCTATGCAAAAAAGCTATGAGCTTCTTACTCTTACTTACTCCAAATTATAGGAAGAGAGCCATGTCAGGCTAAGGAAATAAAAAAATGGAAAAGAAGTCTCGTAAGATCTTTTCAAACTAACAAATTAAAAGGCATAATCTTCCACGATCTACTGCTCATTTCAACAGATGTGATGGAGTGGCTACATTGATATAGGATATAACTTTGAGATGGAGTAAGGGGGTGGGCTCTATTTGTCTACTGATCTCATTAGCCTCCTGAATGCCTGATTTATTTTATCACTTGAACATTTCAAGTGATGGATCAAAACAAATGTAGTTAAAAGTCTAAAATCTGGCTATAAATGCTACATTTTGTGGTACATTGGATAAAAGCACAAAGGGTGCATGATGATTTGTAAGTGTCAGGACCCACCCCAAACCACGTCTTAGGAAGACAAAAACTCTTGGAGTCAGTTCTAGTCCAAAAGGAAGCTTTACTAGGACATGCTTGGTTGTGGGAATACAAGACAGGACTTAGTATTGTTTTACAAATTGAAATTTTATAAAGGGTACCCGGTTCAACCCCCCTTCCCTCAACCCCATTTGGTCAGCTCTCATCCTTCTACTTTGTGTCATCCCTTTCGTGGGGAAAAAAGGAACTTCGAATCTTTATGGTTATTGCCTTCTTCCTCTCCAGAATTAAAAGAAAACACAAGCCAGATGCCTTCTTCTCTAACCCTCCCTTTTGATCCCGCCAGTTCAAAAGGTTTCCTTGGTCTTTGAAATAACCTAAGGCAAGCTGAATCCACATATGCTCCTCCTTCCTCGGGAGATGGCAGAATCCATATTGGGGGGGATGTTTCAAACATACATTTATGAATGTGATATAAATGGATTCTGACAGTAAGTTTCCTTCATGTGTCCATAGTATAGTTTTACCATGACATCAAAGCAGTGAATTCATTCTATAGATTGACTGATGATAAGGAAGAAGTTGAGGTTATGATGAAATGTATTGAAAATTCTTTTCCATGGCTCCAGATAATGAAAATGTCATAAACGTATCTCCAATAAAGGAAGTAAATGTTACAAAATTATTATTTGATCAACTGTAATGGAAATTATAAGTCCTACTAGTAGTGTCTCAAATTCGGTGAATTTTAGTGAATTAAGTGTGATTGTCAGTATTTATAGATAAATGACAAATCATATTTGTCTAATACACAGGTCTACAACCCGTGGCTCCGCGGCCGCATGCGGCTCTTTCAGCTGACTCCTGCGGCTCCCAGTCCTCTGCCACGTGCAGTACCCCCCCCAAAAAAAAGTGGGAGTAAAAAAGTTCAACCAATCAATTCAAATATGCAGGGTAGGTGCATATCTCGCCTTGGCTCCACTCTTCAGTCAAACCCTGTTCTGCGCATGTGCGCATGTACGCACATGCGCACACATTTTTTGCGGCTCCCAGTTTTTCCTTTTGTGAGGGAACCGGTTCCGAGTGGCTCTTTCACTGTTTCAGGTTGCTGACCCCTGGTCTAATAAATGTAAATGAAATTAACTGAGAATGAAATTAGCTGATACTATTAAAAATGAGTTTTCATATGTTTGGTCCTTTTTTAATCTGTCATTTGCTTAAATATTTTCAAAAATATTGGCTTTGACATGCTTTTTCTTGTTGAAAGATGACAAAACATGATGGAATTTCTAGGAACAAATTATTTTGGTTATTATTGCTCACATATTACTACTAAGCGACAGAAAAAACATTCCTCCATTAATTTAATAAATGAAAACCCATAGAAGAGAATTATTTGTAGTTCAGAGTTAAAGTGTGGAGTCCTTGGTGCTCTCGTTTTCTTCCACATGTTTCATTAACAAATTAGTAATGCACCAAGAACCCCATAAATGAAAACTTCTCCAAAACATAAAGGTAAAGGTTCCCCCGCACATGCGTGCTAGTCGTTTCCAACTCTAGGGGCCGGTGCTCATCTCCGTTTCAAAGCCGAAAAGCCAGCGCTTGTCCGAGGACGTCTCCGTGGTCATGTGGCCGGCGTCCTGCCAAAGGCGCACAGAACGCTGTTACCTTCCCACCGTAGTGGTCCCTATTTTTCTACTTGCATTTTTACGTGCTTTCGAACTGCTAGGTTGGCAGAAGCTGGGACGAGTAACAGGCGCTCACTCTGTTACACGGCACTCGGGATTTGACCCGCCAAACTGCCGACCTTCTGATCGACAAGCTCAGCATCCTAACCCACTGAGCCACCGCGTCCCTATAGTTTAATTTTATTTATTTATTTATCACATTTAATTGCTGCCCATATGACAGTTCAGGAATTACATATCTAATTGCTGGTCACCATTCCATCAGCAAATGCTCAAATGAAGCTTTTAAAATGGCTGGGTAATCTTGGGCCAGTCACTCTCTTTCAACCCAATCCATCTCACAGGGTTGTCATTAGGGGGGGAGGGAAATAGAAGGAAGGTGTATTAGATATATCTGCTGCCTTGAGCTATTTGTAAAAAGGTGGGATAGAAATAAATAAACAAACAAATCTATACATAGGGCTTAAAAGTGCCCACTCACGTATCGCCGTAACATATGCATAGTGTATAATTGAAAACATCCTGGACCAACTGTTTTATAGTATAGTTACTAATACTAATATAGTATAGTTACTAATTTTTAGTGTTCAAAGAACAAAATAGTTGATTAACACAGATAATGCCTGGACTTGCCAATATATTTTCCAGATTTCTTTTAAAATCTTGTTTTGCATTTATCCTCATATAAATATCTCAATTGGATTATCTTACTCTATTAGTTCAAGTAACTGCACTGATATTTCATTAATTCCTAGTCACTGGATGGCACTAAGAAAGCCTTAACTTCTTCATTGTTCCTACTTTTTTCATTTGTAGTTATAAATTTAATAACATGTAGGTTTTAATGCTTTACCAAGAACACTATCTTAACTATATTACGTTATATGCATTTTTACTTTCTTTTCAACTTTTAAGTAGCTACTCTAAACTCAATGGGTAAGAAAGACTGCACAATACATACACGCAGATCTAAAGAACAGGGAACATTTCCAATTTTCGGATAAATACTAAAAGAGTAGCTGTTTCAGCAAAAACAACAAAGAGATCCAGTGTGTATATAATGAAAAACAAATAATACTTCTATTAGAAGAAACACTGGCAGGCTTCATGCTCAAACACAACTGTATTTAAAAAGTTTTAAATCTACTATATTTTCCCATTAGAATAGTTCTGATGTGATGAAACTTACTTTATACAGTTAGAAAAAGACTGATTTTCAAATTACAAGTCTCATTGTTTTCAGTTTGTTTTATTCCTTTTCTCAACACTGGTATGATGGAGTTCTGTGATTTATTCAAAGTTACATGCAAGTATAAAAGGAGTGAAAGCGTATCTGACTCTGAGACTTTCTTTCAAGTAACAGAAAAACATAATTCTTTATTAATTTTTACTGGATAGCAGCTTAAACATTTAAGAATTTTTAAGTCTTTCAAGACTAAAGTCCACCTTCAGATAGCTGAAGTATTACTCAAATTAAAAAAGTAACTGTAACCAATGCCATGGTTTATGAAAGTAATAAAGTAACTGAGTTTCAATTATACTGACATAGTAAAGATTTCTGATATCAATGCTACCATAAATGTATATGGAAGTCTTCTTAACTAGTATACTCTAGGTTTGCTGGGATGATACCCAGGAATCTGAGGGGCCAAGTTTGAAAATACTGCTCTTTACCCATTATGATCATCTGGATTTGTCTTCTCCTACCTTCCTGCACATTTCTGTTTCTCAATTCCTTAATTCACATTGATTTTCCAGCATGACTTACTATGTTGCCATTTTATGTAATGAGTAGGGTGAAAACTACACAGTAAAAAATGGATGGGCTTTGATCTCATAGTCAATGCCTGTATTTTGATTTATCTTTACCCCCTGTACCACTGAATAGTTAGAATTGTTTGTGTGTTTCCTGCCTTTATTATTTTTACAAATAGGTAGCAAACATATCCAACACATCTTTGCCCTCCTATTTCCCCACAAGAACAACTCTGTGAGGTGAATTGACAAAAAAAAATGACTGGCCCAATGTGACCCATGGCTTTCATGGCTAAGGTGGGACTTGAACTCATAATCTTCTGTTTTCTAATCTGGAACCTTAAGCACTAGACCAAATTATCTTTTCCCTTCTTTCTCTCATTTCCCAATTGTTACACTTGGTTATTTGGGTTTTCAACTTATACTCATTTCAAAATACTGTATTAAAGACACAGAACAATTAGTATTTGGAAGATAACTAGTAATACATAACAACAATGGTTAACTCGAATCAATTTAAACAATGCCCCCAAATGTTTCTTGAGTTATGAAAAAATCTTATGCAGGGAAAATATCCATAACTAAATGCAATTATATGGAATAGATCCTACAGTTGACAGAATGTTTTCTGTATGACAAATTTTCAGAGTCAAATCTTTGTCTGGCTGTGAAGTTCAATAGGTGTGCTTGGAATTTTTTTAGTTGTTCTTCCTGACATGTGGCCTCCAACTGGATTTAAAAATTGTAAAGAATTCTGTCCATTGAATCTCCAATGACTAAGTTAAGTTATAATTAAGCATTTCATTAAGCCTGCACAGAGTTCCACATGGAACAATAATTGTGCTAAGCTGGTATCATAACATCCACTGTCAGAAGAACCATTCCTCCTATGACAGAATGAGGAGCAATGCCTCTGCTAATGGCATCTGTCACCCACATTTTTAAAAAAAGTATTAAAAATCATGAATGATTTTTGTTTAAAATCTACTGCTTAATAAGCTGAAACACATGCTTGCTCTACCAAAGTATTAAATGTGAATAAATATTGCAGACCTACATATACAACACACAATACATCCATTTTAAATTTAAAGTACAATCCTCAGAACACATTTGTACAATCTTTAAGAGATATTTCACTTGGAACTTCTTACGTATACTTTTTTTGAGGGCTGGAAGTAAATGTACAGTTATAAACAATGTCTTATCAACTTTATATTAATAAGAAATGCATACTAAAGATTTATGGTTATCTATTAAAAGCCTAAAAGCATACTAAGATCATTCTGCCTACTACCAAAGATGCAAACTAAAATTTAAATTCAGAAAACACTTTAGTTCTTTTTTAATACAGTGATTCAATCCATTCACTACTTTCCTATGAAAATCAATATTTTGCGGTGCAAATTGTTTTCAGTGCACCAACCTCACTTATTGAAAAGCCATGATAAGACATACCTTGTAATGTCAAAAGGAAAGCAGAATTTAGGTATACTCTGGAGGATTGCCTGTAAAAGCAGAAAAAAATGTTATATGTATTTAACAATTACCTGAATATGGCCTGCAATTTTTTCCCCCACAGAAAAATCAAGCAATATTTGATAAGAAGAGGAAACTATGCTGCATGTTACTGGATTAAAATAATTGATTATTAAAAAGGAATTAAGTTTGTGCTTTGGCAGATTGCAAAGACAATACCACAGAAACCCCAGGAGGGAAAGGCCTGGCCTGAAGGGTATTAACACCCTTCACATCCCTGCTGGGATTCCCTTCAACAAGGCCATATGGATTTTACAAGAAGCACCGTACCATATGGGTAAGCCACGTCTGCTGCTACTTGTACTACAGACTAGCCATAGGGACTTCTGACAGATCCTGGCTCAAAAATACAAATGTTGTTTCAATTAAAATGCAAGCAGAGGAAAGAGAACTAAGTTGACAGCATATGCATTTTATGAGCAAATGTTTTTAAAAGCTGGAACTTTTCATTTGTTATATGCAGAAAATTGGACAGAGTTAACCCTTTACAATAACAACAAGGTTCAAAATTTCCTGCCAATTAAAAAGAAAATAAAAAGAAAATACCTGTAATTTTATAGAAATTATACACCTATTTCTTTCTGTTGGGTTTGACATGCTGCTCAGTGACACATTTCTAATTACATGAATGGCATATACTGGTTTGAAAATTATTATAAAGTGAAGAAAAATATTAGAATAAAAGAAGCAGTTATAACTACCAAGTGTTCAATGCCACTATGATAAAATAAGAAATAGGATTGCCACCTTTCAGCTATGTTGTACTAAAATTCACACAGAATTAAATGGTTTTCTAGTGACATTAAGGTAAAATGCACGGAAAAGATTAATGTTATAATGAAGAAAAGTTCCTGCTTGAACATGTACAATCTAAGCTTTAACAGAGAGGACTGACAGGACTTCATATCGGATATGGCAGCTATGCTATCTCTGCATTTCCACGCAGACAGACAGAAGAAGTAAATTTACTGAAATAATTAGAACACTGTATATAAGGAAGAACTGGCCCATCTAACAGAACTCCAGCATCCTGCCCTCCACATAAAAGTTATTTGCCAGGTTTAAATGCTGGCCCCCTTTCCTCCCACCTTCTGAATCAATGGCTGTTAGTTGCTCCTTTCCCACCTTGAAGTTTCTTCACATCTGTTTTGTCTTGTTAACAAAACAGCTTCTTCAAGCAGGAGAATCAGAGATTCTACCTTGCCAGCTTCGACCCTTACAAGAAAGAAAAAACTGAACAGATCACCTGGGGGGAAAAAAACATACAAGAAAAGAAGAATGCCTGTATTTTCTTTCAGTTACTAGTATAAAATTAGTACTTCACAAAAGAAGTGGGTAGGAGAAATTTGGAGGAAATTGGCTAGTTACATTAGAGAAGCACAGATTAAGATAGTGGGACAGAAATCATTGTTGTCTTACTGGATGCACCTGAATTACAGATCCTAGTCAAGTATTTTCCAACTTCAATAAAACACAGGATGGTAGAACTTGGTAATATGCATCCCATGTATTATAAGAACTAATATAGCTGGGGGGGAATCACTCCTACAAGCATATGTCTTATGTCCTTAGTTCTTAAGATTTGATTAACAACATCAGGCAAAATATACATTTCTCATAATTGGATTTCAGATATATTAAATTAATTGTCATAATCAGTTATTTCTGGGAAAATTTAATTTTCATGTTATATGGCTATAATTTCATATTACATCAGTGTGAGCATATTCTTTCATAACTAAATTTAGCTAATCTTCCAACTTAGGTTTCAGGCTCTAAACCAGATGCAAAGCTTGTACTGTACAAACGCAACGTAAGTTCAAAGTGAAAGCCACAAGAAATTGGCAAAATCATTGTAGAAAGAAAAGGAAATGGAAGAAAGTGCATGCTCAAAACCCTGACTACTGATTTATTAGACGCTAGTCCCAGGGAAGCAATCCTAGAATTTTATTTGGGCCTTCCAATATGCTATATTTTCAGGAAAGATTGTCACTCTATTTTATGAATCATCATTAAAATCAGATTGGGATGTTAAACATAAAGACTCACAATTTACTTAGAGATAGTAAATTAATGCTCCTCATAAAAAAGGCAAAGTATTAAATATAATATTTAAAAGCTACTCATCTTATTAAGTTTATTATAGTAGAGAATTCTGTGTTTCCCCCCTTTTAGCAACAATATTAGTATTTTAGACTCTAGATCCTTCACAGTAATAAATACAAGTTTGTGTTTAACAAACCACCACAAACTATATTTCTTCGCAATATTGATTAGTAAGCACATAAGATTCTATCTCTAAGGAATTGTATTTGCAGACATTTGTAACACCCGTGTTACGTTTTCTGGTCTTCCATAAAATAAAAACGCATAGAAAAGAGGAAAAACAGATATTATTGTATTTCACTGTAATAGATATATCAGCCCTTTCTGCAACACTGTAGGGGCAAACAAACTCAATACTTTCCTTTCCATCCTTCCCCCATCCATGTGTGTGTGTGTGTGTGTTCACGCGCACACAAACACACACACACACTTCTGCAAAATAGGGCCTCAGCTCGCTTCCCAACTGGCAGGATCATCCCTCAGGGGACAAGTCTTTAAACCTCTGCACTCTTTAAAATTCAGCCAGCCAGCAAGTCTATACACTGGTGTATAAACAGTATAGAAGAAAAAAAAATCCTCTCAGCTTATGTCAGTGACAAAGCAACTCAGCAGTTGACTGTTTCTCCCCTGACAGTATAAGCCAGATCAATAGATGGCAGGCTACCTAGGCTTGTAAGGATCAGTTCTCTGCTTTAATTACAGGTATTATTCAAATTTTAAAATAAAGGAAATTAAGATGCTGTCCCGAAAGTTTCTTAGAATATGCAATCAGCTGAAAAACTAAATTAAGGAATGTATTTGTAGAAAGTATACCCATTTTAAAGTTGACTGTATAACGCTGAAATACCCTTAATGACAGATAATGTTTCTACAGAAGACAAAAAGACATTAAATGTATCACTTAAGTCATGCCTTGGCTAGTAGTCAGATCAATTTGACATACGAGTAAAGAATTTCTGTAACTAGTGCTATAAAGAGATACTGAAAGTTGTTTTCTTGGTAATGATTTAAGTAAAAAAGAAAAATGTCTAGGGGTTAATATACCAGGCTACAACATGGTTATTCAGGTTGTCCATGGGTGCAATCCAGGTAGATTAGAGAAATAAAAGCATTCTGTAAGCTTGCAACCAAAACAATTTCAACTACACTTACTGTAAAGACCAAAGCTGTCAGGCAAACCAGTCAATGACTTTGCTTATTAGAAGTTGTTTTAAAATTTCACACTTAAATTAATTACTAGGAAACAAATAGTGAATGTTTCCATGCTGTAAAGAAAAAAATATTTCTCTGAATTTGTTTTAAGAAAACAGTTCTAAGTTCTGAAACACAAAGTGAAAACAACATACTGAAGGAACAGCAAAAGCTTCCCTACCTAACCCTTTCTAATATACAGGTAGTCCTTGACTTACAACCATACATTTAGCGACCTTTCAAATACACAATGGCACTGAAAAAAGTGAGTTATAACTGGTCCTCACACTTACATCCACCTCCATGGTCATATATTCAAAATGTGGATATATGGCAACAGGCACATATTTAAAACAATTGCTGCATTCTGAGTTCATGTGATCATCATTTGTGACCTTTCCAGCTGACCTCCAGCAAGCAAAATCAATGGGGGAAGCTGGATTCACATAACTGCAGTGATTCACTTAACAATCGTGGCAAAAAGGATCATCAAATCAAGTGTGACTCATTAAACAACTACTTTGCTTAGGAACAAAAATTCTGGTCTTGATTTGATCATAGGTCGAGGACTACCTGTAGAGCAGGAAAAAGAAATTGGCTGACTGAATCTCAGGAACCTTATATAACCGAGGCAGCTACCTTTAAGTTTGGAGTGCTATCAGTGGACATGTTAGATATCACTTTTTAATAAGCAGTTGCGACAAAATTTCCTTCATCAATGTCAAGCTCTGGGAGTTCTCAATGCTTTACACCTAACTAGAAAGCTCATAAGTCTAAAAATAATAAACAAGTATAAAGAAAAAACCAGTATCACAATACTATCTATTGTGACTTATATTTCATGCAGCAAAAAGAATTAGTAAAAGCCACTGTGAAGTTTACCAAGCAGCCACTTGAGCACGTAATCAGGGCTACAGCATGAAAGGGAGGGCTGCAAAGAGTACTTAATTTACAGCCTCCATTTCATTCTCAAGTAAAGTCCAGCAGATTCTTTAATATGGTTAAAAGTGGCTTGTTGTCATCTGCCCCAGGTAATCCCATAGTGGATTTTTTGGAAACTTGTGACAAATTTCACAGCACTTCAAGAATAAAATTGCTTATCTTCATACAGATTTGCACTCTGCTTTTGACACAAGTTAAGGTGTCTATTTCACTGCCTGGCTCAATTATACGAGTTTGTTTTCTATTGCTACGGCAAGATGTTTATAGCTATGGAGTCTACAGCCTGCTGTCTTCAACTTTACCTGTCTTGGCTTATTCAAGTTAATGCGGAAGACAGGGAACAGAGGAAAGATTATTGGATGAATCCAGTGAGTGATAAATCTATCTTTGTGTAATGAAGCAGTTCCACTAGACCGGGGTAGGCAACCTTGGCTCTTTTATGACTCGTGGACTTCAACTCCCAGAATTCCTGAGCCAGCCATGCTGGGAGTTGAAGTTCAAGAGTCATAAAAGAGCCAAGGCTGCCTACCCCTGCACTAGACTTTAAAAGAGGAAATAATTAATATAATTATGAAAGAATCCTAGTTTGATCCAGACATTTATAACAGCTAGTGCTTGGGCTGCAATAGCCTATGTTCAGAAAGCAAAGTTTTGAAGACAGCAGTTTTGTTACTATGCTAAAAAAAAAATAGAAGAAACTGATTAATTTAATCCATTTTAGCCTAGGTTCAGATATGCTTTCTGGAATTAATCAGCACAGAATAATCTGATGGATGGTTTCCTATGGGACAAAGACAGGGGAAATATAATTCTGTTCATTCTGCTTGA
The DNA here is from genome assembly GCF_947247035.1 of Vipera ursinii. Taxonomy (NCBI): domain Eukaryota; kingdom Metazoa; phylum Chordata; class Lepidosauria; order Squamata; family Viperidae; genus Vipera; species Vipera ursinii. The sequence goes on along the minus strand of NC_139516.1, from coordinate 93,476,948 downwards.
CATTTCAGCAGCATCTGACTGACCATGGAGACTTTTGCAAATGTGTCTGAGAGACAAGGTTGAAAGCACTATTCAATAGTTCTATTCTTACTCAAAATAATGACTTCCTTGATATCAGGGCTTTTATATGATGGGAACCTACAAGACATTACATTCTCTTTAACTTCTATACAAAGCTGCTTGAGGCATTCATCAGGGGTTTAAAGTTGAGGTACTATCAATGTAGTAATATACTGCTCTATTTCTCAATAACATCTGAATTAGGAAAGGGTCTGCATGGCCTAAACAGGTACGTGCTATAAATACTCTGATGGGTTAGCCAGTATGGTGAAAATGAATACATTGGAGCTGGATTTTGAGAAGACAGGGATTTTTGTGGAAGGATATATTAAATGGGGAATCTGCCTATTCTAAAAAGATTATTACTTCTCTACAGAAAATGAGTTCTAGTTTAGGGAGTTCCTGGACTCATTATTACACTAAAGGAGAACCTACATTATTAACAGCTTCAGTTTCTTAAAGACATGAAAACCTTTCAAAGGAGCTAGTTCACAATATGTAGATACGTGTATAATGCAGTTTTTCAGATCAATAAATTACGGAAGTCTTTATGAATAGCTACTTGCAAGCTGCTTCCAATGACTACACCACCCACTACCCCGAGCCATTTCACTTCATTTTTTCCTAGATCACTAAAGTCTGGTGATTGTTTGCCATGTACTAATAACTTTATACCTGTATTATTTATGTATTAATAACTTTATATAGCCACCAGTCTACCAAAATGGGGGGGGGGGGGTTGTTTACATAATGTGCTCTGTGTGTGACTATCTTTGTACCAGGTCTTAAAGATGCAGCTGGCATGGAATGAATCAGATAGGTTGCTTACTACAGCACCTGGCCATGCACATACTACACCAGTGCAAAGCAAATGCTCTGGGTACCAATCAGCTATCACATCCAATAAATGCCTTCTGATGTGTAGATTACAAAATAAAATAAATTCCAGTTCATTTCATACATTTCTGGAAAACAACTTTTTTGTATTGCTATTTACAGTAAAATTATAGTAAGAAAGAGGCCATATCAACGGTAAGAGAGCTACTTCTACTTCTGGAATCCCACTTTTTAACTTTGGAGGTTGGGGGACCCACTGTAACTCCTTTTCATCTGCATTTATAAAGGAGGCAGATTTTATCTACATCAGGCAGCCTCACAGAAACTGAGGACTCAGACCAGTGATGGTGAACCGTTTAGAAACCGAGTGCCCAAACTGCAACCCAAAACCCACTTATGTATTGTCGGGTGCCGGGTGGTCGTGGCCCGTTGGGTGGGCATGGCCCATTTTGTGGGCGTGGCTGTGGTGGTAACGGCAGACTGGGTGGGACTAAAAAGTTCAATCAATTCCAAGTGTGTGAGATTTTTTTTCCCCGAGAAGTTAAAATTGAGCCTTTTTTTTTTTTTTTGCACAGGTGGCGGAGGCCTAAAGTGAAAAGGTTTTATAAAACCCAGCTGAAGGCCTAGAACTGGGGCGACGGTGCACGTGCCCACAGAGAGGGCTCTGCATGCCATCTGTGGCACCCGTGCCATAGGTTCGCCACCACGGACTGAGACCATAAAAGGGCTTTATGGGTAATAATCAGCACCTTCAATTAGAGCCCAAATTTATATATAAAGGAATTAAAAGCAACCAGGAGACCAAAACAAGAGTGTTCAGACCTCTAAATGTAACTCAATCCTAGAACTCCAATTCCAGAATAACACTAGATGATGAGATCTGGAGGTTAACTAGAGAATTATAACCCACAAATTATCTCCTCATGCCTTAAGATAACCAACAAAAAACAGTTATAGGTTGTGTTAAATCTCTTCCACTGCAGTGGGAGATTTAACACAACCTATAAAAAGTTGTATTAAAAAGTATAATTTAAAAATACAATTAAAACTAATTACAGGTTCATGTCATACGGAAACAAATCTTTGTTACAACTGTTTATCCTGGCCTCATTCTTTTTCTTATGAATTATAAAAAGTGTTATGTATATATGCATATGTGTACATACGCTGATAAAGTCTGATCTAGTGCTCAAGACATCAGGCTAAATACCAGAAGACTGTGAGTTCTAGTTCCGCCATCACCAGCTGTGTGACTCTGGGCAAGTCACTCTCTTTCAGTCCATCCCACTCCACAGGATTCTTGTTGTGGGGAAAACAGGAGGAAGTTAGGAGTATTAAATATCTTTGTCACCTTGAGTTATTTATAAAAACATTAAAGGCAGGATGAAAATAAATAAGTAAGTAAACAAACAAACAACCTTAGAAAGTTAGCTAACTTGTACTATTATTGTAAATCTGTCATTGTACATGGATAGGCATGGCAGATCAGTATTTTATTAATTAGCCAACTCCAGAGCAAAGTTTAAGTTTTCTGACAACATTTTAAGGAAAAAAATATAAAGAAGCTTTCTAGACATACTAACTGAAAACTAGACCAGAAAAAAAACTTGCAGGACTTCACTGAAAATATAGAGATGCGCTGCAGAAACAGTATCCAAACAATGAGCACACACCTGACTTGAAGTTGTTATATGCAGCTATTTCACTACATCCTGTGGTTGGCAAACACAGCAAGACTCAAAACCACCTTCTGTGAGTCATACTGGTATAGAATCTAATTAGTAGGGTGCCTATAGTAAGAAAAATGAATAATTTATCCAATAACACCATCATATCTTTAAATGAAAATAGGAGAACAGAGACAGAAGGGAATCTCACACCTTTTCCCCCAGCTTTTAAGATATACAAATGCATGCATTTTGCAGGGCTTTAGAAACACCATATGGAAGTTGTGAATACTAAAATAAGTGTGGATTGAGCAATGGAATGAAATACTAGATCTTATGAATTTTCAGTCTGCTCCCAATTTATATAAGCATTACAAGGCAAAATAGCAGTTAATGTTAGTTATTGTTTAAAAATGTGTGAAACACAACAGAAAACAGAGCAAAGCCACCATGAAAATCAGATACCAATGTAAGTTCCAAGAATGGCATTTTTGGAAAAACTGTGGGTTAAGAAAAAATGTTGGCATCCTATTTAAACCAGCCTATCAGAAACAGCCTCAGAGTCCCAGAAAACATGAACGTAACATTAAAATATATTATTCAGATAAATATGAATGAAAGTAAACTGTAATTGCTTTGAGATCTGCAACTATAAAAAAAATTGAAGAAAAGAACAATTTCTAATTTTTATGCAGGATAACAAAAACAATTTCTTCTAGAACCTGAAAGTACTTCCAATTCATTACCCATATTTAAGAAATAAGTGGCCTTTTTAGATCTAAGAAATTCCCCCTTTTCCGTGATACCAAATCATGTCAAACATTAGCATCCAAAAGTATTCCTTCAACATCTGCAATATATTCCTTGACATATGCCATGTATCTGTAAATTAAATACATTTTAACGTATAGAAACAAACTGATAAAAAAGCCTATGTGTACTAAGAATATACTGAATACTCAAAGAGAGATAATGGAGAAAGGGCCAAGAAGCAAAAAAGCAAAAAAATATTTTAAACTACAATTTAGCTACCTGAACATGAATATCTGTTAGCACTGTGGTTTTCTGTTACTGTAGCATATCACAGGCCTTATATCCTTGTCCAACATTTGTAAGCAAGATAGAAAGTACATATTTAAGAAATGTTGTGATGAAAGACAACATTTAACTGAAAGAAGCAAGCAGGAAAATTACTGTATTTTAGAAAAGAGGAAGACTTTAACAGTACAATTTTGCTGGAAGTAAATGAAGGAATCCACTCTGAGTGAAACTTCAATAACCTATTCTAATTCTAAAGATGCTACTCTATCACTGAATATTAGTTATTTTGTCTAGTTTTAAAGACATAGCCATCAGTGAATAGTTAGCTTTTGTATATCAGCTTTTTATAAGGCACTGAATATAGACCAAATCCAACATTCAATTTAAGTTAATATGCAATATCAAAAATGCTGTCCTTAATTAAATATTACACAATAAAAAAATAAACATTTTTGTTTTTCATTTAGTGTCAAATATTACAGCTGTACCATAAAAATGAGTAACATATGCATACAGTCTATTAAAATGCACATAATTTATCTTGCTTAAAATGAAAACATATCTAACAAGTAATTCTATTCATCTGGCCCTTTTTCACCCAGCCTTAAGATATACAAATGCATGCCTTTTCACCAGAACATAGCAGCTGGTAATGAAAAGGAAAGCATTCAAATGATCATTTTCACATCATATTCCTTCGTCTTTTCTCCAGTTTCTCCTGTCTTTCTTTGAGCTCCATTCTATTACGAGAGAGCTATTTCTTAGATCAATTCATATTTCCATAATCCACACTGCTGTTTCTCCCTCTTCTCCCCAGGGTAGACCACCCCCTACATCCAGGACTGTGGCTTACAACTGTCATTAAGACCTGTAACAATAACAAGACAACAAAAGAGTTTGGTCAAGATGAGGGTTGCCTATACCATATGCTGATCAGACTCATGGAAATGCTATAAAGCAAAATCATGATCCTAACAAGACTTTGGACTTGCCACACGTCCCTCCAAATGCAAGAAAAATGATCTTTTTAAAAATGTCAACTATATAGTTGCGGTACATAAAACATTTATGTACAAATGATAATTTGCATTCAAGGTGGAAGGATTCAAACTCTTTGGATACCAAATAGTAGGAAAGGTTTCAAAAATATTTACTTCCAAAAAAAAGAATCAGACCTTAACTCTGTGTATAAAACAACTGGAGTGATAATTAGCTGTAAGTTAATAATAAAAACATAATGAATAGTTCACATTTAGATCTGTTATATGTGTATCTTCCGAATATTTACATAGTGCCATGTACATATTTTAACAAACGTTAAGAATAATTGTCTAATCACACAAAAATTTCAAGGTTTGGGGTTATTGTTCTTGAAATCAGATCATATCACATCAGATGTCTACAATTCTCATCTGTAAAGTTATAACAAAATTATGGGTCTTTCCAGAATCATTAAGGATAAAATATACAAACAGTACAATTTTTGTTTCTCTTGGGGTCGTCCTTGTTTACATTTAAGTACAGTCCAGTTGGAAAAAAAAAAGAAGAAACAAGCAAAGAGGAAAATAGGCTTCTTCCATCTTTATTTTTCCACTTTTTTGTTCCCTATTAGCTAAAATCCCCTTCATGGATTACTGCCTTGTCATGGCGAAGGGGCTTGCATAATTCAATGAAGCTATGAGCTATGCCGTGCAGGGCCACCCAAAACGGACAGGTCATAGCAGAGAGTTCTGACAAAACGTGATCCACTGGAGAAGGAAATGGCAACCCACTCCAGTATCTTTGCCATGAAAACCCTATGGACAGTACCAAAAGGCAAAACGATATGACGCTGGAAGATGAGCCCCTCAGGTCGGAAGGCATCCAATATGCTACTGGGGAAGAGCAGAGGGCTAGTACTAGTAGCGCCAGAAAGAATGAAGCGACTGGGCCAAAGCCGAAAGGACGCTCAGCTGTGGATGTGTCTGGTGGTGAAAGGAAAGTCCGATGCTGTAAAGATTTTTTCTCCATAGGAACCTGGAATGTAAGATCCATGAATCAAGGCAAGCTGGACGTGGTCAAACAAGAGATGACAAGACTGAACATCGACATCTTAGGAATCAGCGAACTAAAATGGACAGGAACGGGTGAATTTAATTCAGATGACCATCAGGTATATTACTGCGGGCAAGAATCCCTCAGAGGAAATGGAGTAGCCTTCATAGTCAATAAAAGAGTAGGAAAAGCAATACTGGGATACAATCCTCAAAATGACAGAATGATCTCAGTTCGAATCCAAGGCAAACCATTCAATATCACAGTAGTCCAAGTCTATGCCCCAACCACCGGTGCTGAAGAGGATGAAATTGACCGGTTCTATGAAGCCCTACAGCACCTTATAGAACTAACACCCAAAAATGATGTCCTTATCATCATGGGGGATTGGAATGCTAAAGTAGGAAGCCAAAAGATAACCGGAATAACAGGCAAGTTTGGCCTTGGAGTACAAAATGAAGCAGGGCACAGGCTGATAGAATTTTGTCAAGAGAATACGATGGTCATAGCAAATACTCTTTTCCAACAACCCAAAAGTCGGCTCTACACATGGACATCACCAGACGGTCAACACAGAAATCAGATTGACTATATGCTCTGCAGCCAAAGATGGAGAAGCTCTATACAGTCAGTAAAAACAAGACCAGGAGCTGACTGTGGCTCAGACCATGAGCTTCTTGTTGCAATGTTTAGGCTTAAACTGAAGAAAGTAGGGAAAAGCGCCAGGCCAGTCAGATATGAATTAAATCATATCCCTGTTGAATATACAGTAGAGGTGACAAATAGATTTAAGGAATTAGATCTGATAGACAGGGTGCCTGAAGAACTATGGACAGAGGTTCGCAACATTGTACAAGAGGTAGCAACCAAAACCATCCCAAAGAAAAAGAAATGCAAGAAAGCAAAATGGCTGTCTGAGGAAGCTTTGCAAATAGCTGAGGAAAGGAGGGAAGCAAAAGGCAAGGGAGAAAAAGAAAGATACGCCCAATTGAATGCAGAATTCCAGAGAATAGCTAGAAGAGATAAGAATGCCTTCTTAAATGAACAGTGCAAAGAAATAGAAGAAAACAATAGAATAGGGAGGACCAGAGATCTTTTCAAGAAAATTGGAGAGATGAAGGGAACGTTTCATGCAAAAATGGGCATGATAAAGGACCAAAATGGCAGGGACCTAACAGAGGCAGAAGAGATTAAGAAGAGATGGCAAAATTACACAGAAGAACTATACAAGAATGAGCTTAACGTCCCTGATAATCACAATGAGGTGGTCACTGACCTCGAGCCAGACATCCTAGAATGTGAAGTGAAGTGGGCCTTAGAAAAGCTGAGCAACAACAAAGCTAGTGGAGGTGACAGTATTCCAGCTGAGCTATTCAAAATCTTAAAAGACGATGCAATAAAAGTGCTACACTCAATTTGCCAGCAAATTTGAAAAACTCAACAGTGGCCACAGGATTGGAAAAGATCAGTTTACATTCCAATTCCAAAGAAAGGCAGTGCCAAAGAATGTTCAAACTATCGCACCATTGCTCTCATTTCTCATGCTGGAGGCGGTTCGGGTCTGGATGGGGAGGAACAGACTTCAACTCAACCCTGACAAGACTGAGTGGCTGTACATTCCGTCTCCCCGGGACACTTGGGATGTTCCATCTCTTTCTATGGGGGGTGAGCTTTTACCCCCTGTGGATAGGGCTCGCAACTTGGGAGTCCTCCTAGATTCACGACTCACTTTGGAGGATCACATAGTGGCCGTGACTAGGGGGGCTTTTGCCCAGGTTCGCCTGGTGCGCCAGTTGCGGCCCTATCTGGACCGGGAGGCCTTATGTACGGTTACTCATGCGCTCGTGACCTCTCGCCTAGACTACTGTAATGCTCTCTACATGGGACTTCCCTTGAAGACTACTCGGAGGCTCCAACTGGTACAGAATGCGGCCGCGAGAGTTGTCTTGGGAGTTTCCCGGTACTCCCATGTTACACCTTTGCTCCGTGAGCTACATTGGTTACCGGTTGTCTTCCGGGTAAGGTTCAAGGTTTTGGTTATGATCTTTTTTTTTTTTTTATTGAAAAGTTTTATAAAATACAATTTTCCTTTAAAAAAACCCCCCTTCCCCCTCCCTCCTCCCCTCCCTACCTCCCCCCTATCTCCCCCCCTCCCCCTCCCCCTCCTCCCTCCCCTACCTCCCCCCCTCCACTTCCCCTCCTCCCCCCTCCCCCCCCCGACTTCCCAGAGCAAAATACAAGGTATATATCTAAAAGGCAATCATAAACAATCATATACTAACAATTATAAACTCTAAAATCCATCACTCTCTAGCTTGTATATAGTAAACCAATCCTTAATAATACTAAATATATATAAAAAACTAAAATAAAAGAAAACTAGCATCATTCCCATCTATGTTCTTCCACAATTCACTATTACCTTAACATATTCTCATTTGCACATTAATAAATAGTTCTTACACAAATTAACCCACATTAACCCACAAAACTTTCTTCCTCTTCCTCTGTAGTAAGTTGTCCATTAATTCCAAATTAAAAAAAAAAAAATCTATTACCATACATAGCATCCCAAAACTTTTTTTTTTTTTTTTTTAAAAAACACAACTACCACTTAACTATAAATATTTTGTGGAAGTTCCATAGATTTCTACTGGTCTTATTTTTTTTTCTTTTTTGAGCGTTTTAAGGCAGCACGCGTCACCCTCTGTTCTCTAAGATCATCCAAAAGAGTTGCAGCTTGAACTCCTCCTGTACCCTTCTCGTCTATCTGTGCATCTTCATCCTCTTGATGTTCTCCTTCTCCAGATCCCTCTGCAGCTTCCAGAAGTGTTGATGGGGTTACTTTCAAGACATTATTATAAAAATCATGCGCTTGCTTCACATTACTCAAACAGTACCTTTTGCCATCATACATGAAGCTCAACCCAGCTGGGATCTCCCATCTGAACCTTATATCTCTTTGCTTGAGCTCTTGCAAAAGAAATATAAAATCCTTCCTTCTCTTTAAAATCTTTGGAGGAATTTCTTTTAGAACCAAAACTTGTTGACCAGCAATCACAACTTTGGTATCGTAGGCAGCTTGTATAACTTCATCTCTAATTTCCCTTTTTACAAAATAAACCACCACATCTCTAGGCAACTTTCTCTGTTTAGCAAACCACGAATTCACACGAAACACTTTGTCCATACCTTGTTTTAATTCAGATGCTGGATGGTTCAATACTCCCTCAAAAGCCTCAGAAACCAGCTGCTTTAAATCTTCCTTAATATTCTCTTTTAGGCCTCTAATTCTCACAGCAAACTGCATCTGGTAAAATTGGGCCAAGCTCTGTTCACTGTCGATTTTGTCTTTTAAATCTTCAATTTCCAATACTTTTGCTTCTAATAAAGCATTCTTTTGAATCAAATCTTGCACTTGATCATCCAGCACCTCCACACATTTAGCAACTTTTTGCACTGAGGACAAAATGTCTACCTTCATTTCTCTAAGTTTCTGTTCCATCCTTTCTTCCATTCTCTGCTCCAATTTCTCCAATTTCTCCTCCATCTGTAGAAATTTAACACCCATTGACTCCAAAATTAACTGGGTATGTTTTTCAAGATCCTTCGATGTCAATACATCAGGAGAATGCAACGCCTGCAGCAATGATTGTTGTTGCACCGGAGAATTTCCAGCACTCCGAAAAGTTCTAGGGGGAGGTTTAGCCGCCATCTTTTACTTACAATTGTGACGCACTTTCACTTTAAGTTTTAAGCAAAATCCATCAAGCTTGAGAGTAAAATAAAATCTTCTTCATCTCTTCATCTTTCCCTCTTGTACTGCTCTGCCTGCTCTTTCCCTTTCATAGTCTCTCCTTCAAGCAGGGATGGTCGCAGACGCCTGGCTCTGCTCCATAAAGTCCGGAGCAGAGACGCTGGTCAGCTGGGAGCAGCCCAGGCTACGGGGGAGTTCAATCCTTCAGCCGCCCAAACTCCAAGCTCAGGCGGCCCCGGAGAACTCAACCCCCACCTGGGGGCTCACCCCCTCCTCTTCTCCCGAGGAGGGGGCTTCAGATTCGCCCGAACAGCTGATCGGCGCTGTTTCGGGCGAAAAAACACCAGCTGAGCCGCGGGCAGCCCGGGAAGGCTCCCTCCGTCGCCGCGGAGCCACCGGAAGTCGGTTTTGGTTATGATCTTTAAGTCCCTACATGGCATGGGTCCGCGATACCTCGAGGACCACCTGCTGCCGGCGTCGACTCCCCTCCGCCCTGTGCGCGCCCACAGAGAGGGCCTCCTCAGGGTGCCTCCTGTCAAGGAGTGTCGACTGGTGGCCCCCAGGGGGAGGGCCTTCTCTGTGGGTGCCCCGGCTTTGTGGAACCAACTGCCGGTGGAGCTCCGGACGACATCAGACCTCCGATCCTTCCGTCGCGGGTTGAAGACCCATTTATTTGAACTAGCGGGTCTAGCCTGATGGGGGTACATGGGTTTTTATTGGCTTGTTTTATTTTTGTTTTAACTTGGGCATTGATTTAATTGTTTTTTAATGTTTGTAATGTTTATATTGTTATTTATATTTATGCCCTGTAAACCGCCCTGAGTCCCTTTGGGAGAAGGGCGGTATATAAATCTCAATAAATTAAATTAAAATCTCAATAAATTAAATTAAATTAAATTAAATTAAATGCTAGTAAAGTTATGCTTAAAATCCTACAAGCTAGACTTCAGCAGTATGTGGATCGAGAACTACCAGAAGTACAGGCAGGATTTCGAAGAGGCAGAGGAACTAGAGATCAAATTGCCAACATACGCTGGATCATGGAGAAAGCTAGAGAGTTCCAGAAAAACATCTACTTCTGCTTCATTGACTATGCTAAAGCCTTTGATTGTGTGGATCATAACAAACTGTGGCAAGTTCTTAAAGAGATGGGTGTACCAGACCATCTTATTTGTCTCTTGAGAAACCTATATGCGGGCCAAGAAGCAACAGTGAGAACTGGACACGGAACCACTGATTGGTTCCAAATTGGGAAAGGAGTCCGGCAAGGCTGTATACTGTCGCCTTGCCTATTTAATTTATATGCAGAGCACATCATGAGAAAGGCAGGGCTAGATGAATCAAAAGTTGGAATTAAGATTGCCGGAAGAAATATCAACAACCTAAGATATGCAGATGATACCACTCTAATGGCAGAAAGTGAAGAGGAACTGAAGAGTTTCTTGTTGCGAGTGAAGAAGGAGAGTGCAAAAGTTGGGTTGAAACTAAACATTAAGAAAACCAAGATCATGGCATCCGGCCCTCTCAATTCCTGGCAAATAGATGGAGAAGAAATGGAGGTAGTGACAGATTTTAGTTTCCTGGGCTCCAAGATCACTGCAGATGGGGACTGTAGTCAAGAAATTAAAAGACGCTTGCTCCTAGGGAGGAAAGCCATGACAAATCTAGACAGCACACTAAAAAGCAGAGACATCACCCTGGCAACAAAAGTGCGTATAGTCAAGGCTATGGTCTTCCCAGTTGCAATGTATGGCAGTGAAAGTTGGACCATAAGAAAGGCTGAGCGCAAAAGAATTGAGGCCTTTGAACTCTGGTGCTGGAGAAGACTCCTGCGAGTCCCTTGGACTGCAAGGCGATCAAACCGGTCAGTCCTAGAGGAGATCAACCCTGACTGCTCTTTAGAAGGCCAGATCCTGAAGCTAAAACTCAAATACTTTGGCCACCTAATGAGGAGGAAGGACTCACTGGAGAAGAGCCTAATGCTGGGAAAGATTGAGGGCAATAGAAGAAGGGGATGACAGAGAATGAGGTGGCTGGATGGAGTCACTGAAGCAGTAGGCGTGAGCTTAAATGGACTCCAGAAGATGGTGGAGGACAGGAAAGCCTGGAGGAACATTGTCCATAGGGTCGCGATGGGTCGGACACGACTTCGCAACTAACAACAACAACAATTAGCTAAATTTTCTTTGAAGTAAACGTCCTTCAAATCATAGGTTATGAAGCTGAATAGTTTCAGAAACCAAGTTTAGGTTTTATTGCAGTTAATCAGAAACAGGACAGAAATATCCTTACAATCATGCTAAGAGAGAAGTGAGCACCCATGAGAGAAGTGAAAATTTGAACTATAACTGAACAGCCAATGCCTAATTCTGGTTATATATCATGCCTCTCAGCTGATAAAAAAACATATCCCAAATTTCTATCACAGGGAAACACCACCTTCCAACTACCCAATTTTCAGGAAGTATCCATGCTTAGTCTGTTGCTTAAAGCCAAAGTTCAAGAGCAGGACAGCCAGCCATAAGAAGCACATCACTGTTCCGCATGGTGATCCAAACCATACTGAGATAAGCAATGATAAGGACAAGTGTTATATCTTCTTACAGAATGCATTTGCTGGACTCAATATGGACTTTACTCCCCAAAGCCTTATTACTATATAATATTTATTGAAGAATTTTTTATCCTGTCATTCCAAGAGCCTTTGTTCCTATTACAGGTTTGGTTTCTTTTTCTTTTCTTTTTTTCTTGCAAAGACAATATAAAGAGCATTACCCCTGGAAAAGCAAACCAGATTCCTTAGTATAGCAGAAGTTCACAAAGCTAAAGTTGTTCCTGGCAGAGAGTATTTTTCACAGTACTTCTCCAGATCATGTCTGGAGTTCTTGTTTCTCCTCCAGAAATTCTGGTAATTTTGTGTTGGCAAAGGACAATCTATGATAGAAAGGAAGTTTCCTGTCCAAGTAGATTACATGTAAACTGGAAAGCTATTGTTCTCTCCTTATAGATTAATCCTCACTTTATGAGCAAAATTGGGATCGGCAACTCCATTTCTAATCAACATAATCATTAGAGAGACATCACATGATGGTGAGATTTGCAGTCTCATTCTCATTCTCACTCTGTTAAGTGAGACATGACCTACGCGGGACTTGAGATTTCACTGTCGGCTTCTCTGTTGACTGGTCATAAAATTGCCTTTTTTCAGTCAAGTGTGCAACTTAATTTTGTGAGAATTAAGAATTTGGTCAAGAAGGAACATTTGACTGAGCATTTCTGTCTCTTAATTAAGATAGCATCTTAGGGCTCTGAATTCTTCGAATATGAATAGTTGAAAAAGTGCTTTAGACATTGTAAAAATGAACACAATATTTATTTGCTACCAATTAAAGCAGCCATATTTCACACTAGTTTGAAAAAAGATGCAGCTACTTTAAGAGCCATTTTTATTCCACCTATTTTATTCTGATTCTGCGAGTGAGATGGGTGGAATCTAAATTTGATAAATAAATATTGTGGATAAAACTGATGCTGGCCCACCTCTTAACAAGACTGGTTTTAGATTTTTTTCCCATTTTCAGTGGAATATTTTTCTGTATATGTAATAAATTTCTACAAAATCATTTTTGAAACATGCACAGCTCTATAATAACAACTACTGAGAAAAGCTGGACAATAAATAATAATAATGAAATTTCCACAGTAGAGGAATGGATTGTGAAAATGTCAGAATCTAAAGAAATAGCAAAACTTGTTTGGCCAGAGAGTAAACAACAAATTATTTATTTATTTATTTATTTTTGAAGGACTGGAAATCCTATGTGGATTTTTTGCTTGAAAGAAGAAAAGTAGAAATCTATCATTTGTGGACTTGAAGATTAAGAAAGATGCAAATTAAATGAACGAGGGAATTTATAAAATATTTCAGAGAGAGAAGGGACAATAGGATAATTATCTTTGAAAAGAATGAAGTAATTTACAAATGTATTAACCTTATTTTTTTCTTTTCTTGCACTTTTGGTTTTTTCATTTGATTGGTCTATTATATTTATATTTTTAATAAATTTAATAAAACAACTGAAAAATGATTTGTCTTGTACACTGGAGGAAACAGCTATAAAGATCATCTCTAGAGAAACTAAGCAAGCCCAACCTTGGATGGGAGACAATCAAAAAAATCCTAGGACTAAAGAAAGGAAATCAAAAATATCCCAGAAGAAAGCAGTAACAAAATATGCATGGTTTTTGGTTAAAACATCTGATTGATCTACGCTAACTCATTGCCAAACAGTTTAACAAGATATTGCAAGGAAGTGAAAGTGAAGATTCATTAACATGTGCTAAAACCTACCTGATGATGAACAACACAGCAAAAGGAGGAGCACCACGCAGTTATGGGCTAATTACCTGCTTATCAACAACTTTCAAATTGCTACTTGGTGTAATTTCTGATACAATCAATCAGCCTCTAGCTGAAAACAAGCTCTTTCCACCTGAAGTAGAAAGAACTGAAAAAGGAGGAGTAACTTGAATATAGCATGGATTGATTATAAAAAGGTATTTGACTGACATGTGATTGGCTAATCAAGTGCTAGAAATAATAAACTGGTGAAGGTTAATATTAAGAGAGGAATCTTTCAAAAGAGACTCTCTGTTACCACTAGTCATTGCACTGATTCCTCCTGTCAGTAATACTGAAAACATCAGGCTATGGCTATCAAACATCCAAAAATCTGCCCGGCCATCCTACTGCCTTTACGTGGATTATTTAAGTTATATGGAAAAAACACCATCAGCAGTTTGGAGATGCTCTATCGAAATAACATCAATAACATCTGAATGAAGATGACCACTACAAATACCTGGGCATCCTTCAAGTTGAGATCAGGCACACTGAAGTCAAGAAGAGAGTTAGAAGAGAATATATCTTTGGAAGACAAAATATCTTTATTTTATTGGACTTTGAAAACTAGAATGGAAGTAAAGCAGAATGCGCTTATCATGTCATTAAAAGACTGCACACTCTGCACTTTGAATAGCTGGCCTAATATAAATGAGAGCAGCAGAGGATTACAGAAATATGGGGAAATCTTATATGATTTCTTTTCATATTGAAGAAACTCCTGTTTTAGAAACAGAAGCCCTGGGCAAAGTCCTGAAGCAGGATTGATTAAAAAATAAGTTTGCAGAAATGTAAAGACAAACAAGAAAAAAAGTACTTAAATTCAGAAAGAAGAAGCAGGTTGGGAGGAAGGGACATGAATGGCTGGCAGAGGAGAAATGAATAGATTTCAATCAATCAGTATAAAGCTGGAAGGGACCTTGAGGGTCTTCTAATCTAACCCCCTGCTCAAGCAGAAGATCCTATACCATTTCAGATAGATGGCTGTCCAGTATTTTCTTAAAAACCTCCAGTACTGTAGCACCTACAACTTCTGAAGGCAAGCTGTCCACTGACTGTCCCCGCTGTTAAGAAGTTTCTCCTTAATTCCAGGTTGCTTCTCTCCTTGATTAGTTTCTATCCGTTGTTCCTTAACTTGCCTTCTGCTGCTTTGAAAAATAAGCTGACCCCTCCTCTTTGTGGCAACCCCTTAAATTCTGGAATATTGCTATCATGTCACCCCTAGTCCTTCTTTTCTCTAGACTAGCCATACTCAATTACTGAAATCGTTTTTCATATGTTTTTGTCTCCTTAATCATCTTATTCGCTCTTCTTTGTACTTTCTCCAACGTCTCAACTACTTTTTTATAATATGGTGACCAAAACTGGATGCAGTATTCCAGGTATGGTCTTACTAAGGCTTTATAAAACAGCACTAATACTTTACATGATTTTGATTCTATGCCTCTGTTTATACAATCAAGGATTGTATTAGTTTTTTGGCTGCTGCTACACACTGCTGGCTCATGTTTAAGTGACTGTCCACTAGGACTCCAAAATCCTTCAAACAGTTACTATTTTTGAGCCAGATTTTGCCTAATCTGTACTTGTATCTTTCTTTTTTCCTGCCTAGGTGTAAAACCTTGCTTTTCTCCACATTAAATTTCACGTTGTTGCATAGCCATTGTTCATGTCTGTCAAGATCTTTCTGGATCCTGAGGTTGTCTTCTGGGGTACTGGCTATTCCTGCCAATTTAGTGTCCTCTGCAAATTTGATGAGTTCCCCTTCTGTTCCTTCATCTAAGTCATTTATGAAGGTATTGAAGTGTACTGGACCTAACATGGAACCTCGTGGTATTCCACTGCTTACTTTCCTCCATGCAGACGTAATACCATTAAGGACTATTTGTTGAGTATAGTTTGTTAGCCAGTTACAAATCCATCTGGTGGTGAAAATTTGTGTGTGTTGTGGAATATCACAATGTAATGATTTGCCAGGAAGAGTGATACTTCAGTTAGTTACATAGTATATTAGAACAGAAACTATAAAATAGGGAGTGACAATGTGTACCTTCTCATCTAAACTTAATTCAAAAAATGGTGGTCCCTGACCCAACTGCTTTTCCTTCACATGGAAAATAAATCTCCAGGAAGCAGTGAGCAATGGCAAGTAGTAAAAAGGTTGCAAAAGATGCTACTTTGAAGTTTCTTAACTTTTTATGAGCATCTGAAAGCCATGGAATAGTAAATAGGGTTTTACTGAATAATGATCCAACATACTTCACTATATAGTTCTTTGCCTACTCACAGTGAAGGAGGAAGAAAGAAAATGAGGCAGTTAACATGAAGCTTTTAATATAACTATTCAGAAAAAAAGAACTTCAACTTCAGTGCCAAAAGAACAAATCTTTGAAAACCATGCTGCTTCTATAGAGAAATATTGGAAGGTACTATAATCACGATTTTGACCTTAAGGGTGATATTTTGACCAAAAACATGTCAGAGAGTATTATATAGATATTTGAAGAAAACATAAAACTGGTGATTATCACAAGAATAAAGCAAAAAAAATTAACTATAATTGTTAAAATAGAAAAAAAATACAGGACATGCAGTAACTAAATATAAACGATATATTAGTTTGCTTTGTGGAAATCAAAAATCTACTGTAGCCAACAACTCAAGAGTCAGGATGAAAATATTTTTAAATTTATTATACAAAACAGAAAAAAATTTATTATACAAAACTTGCCACTTTCAAGAAAATTGAAAAGAAGCAGATATAATTAAGAAAAAAATACTACTGTGCATGCCTTAATTTTAGTTGCACCTTTTAATCTTTTTTTTACCTTTTGCACTTTGACTGGTAGAAGCTGATCTATTCATTTATTTAATAAACTATAAGGTGCATTTATATAATCTGACCACTTTCTCATATTATATGCATCATACATGGTCAGCTTGTGGGCCTCTTCATCCTTCATGTTCTCTTTGTGCTAAAAATCTATATCCACATTTCTTCCATCATTCATTATGTGGTAGACAGCAGAAGGCCACACATCTACCTTGATAAGAATGATGGGGGAGGGATTCATCTCTTTTTCACTCCTTCTCCCAAGCAAATCTATGGGGAAAAATCCCTGTTTTCTGTTTTCAAGAACTGTATCTATAAGGCTTCAAACGGAGATTTACCTAACACAGTAAAAGCAAATTAAAATATTAATTTCAAGTATAATACATTTGTTATACATGCAAGCCCAACGTATGAATATATATGAACTGTAGTATGCCTTTGAGATTAAACCATAATTAAGATAGTAAGGCTAAAAGTAACAAACTTTGCTCTCAGTCAAAGATAAGTTTCTGTCTGCTGAAATAGAGTTCAACTTCTATTTCTCTGTGAAAAATTGTCAAAAAAACCCAATACCAGAATTAAAATCTAAATTAAATTAAAATTTCTATACTATTATGAACACTTGCTGTTGATATTAACAATCGGTGTTGTTGATTTTAATGGCGCTCACATTTGCATAACTATGCTTGATACAAGAGCACAAGTGCAGAGTTGTAAACCACGCTGGCAAACATAGTTGTTATATAAATCCCCATATTAAAAACAGAATTAAAAACAGAATGCAAGCTGTTGTTTATATATACCTTATTTTTCTGCAAGTATCTGACATTCCTCAAACCAAAATTGAAAAATATGCTTGAACTATTGAAATTACAGTTTTGTTTTTTAATTAGTGAAATGTATTAAATACAAATTTTTACCCAGGTTCTCATAACTTGGTAGCACAGATTGTTAAAAATAATAATGTATATGAAAAAAGGGTAACTGTTATCAGACTAAGTGCTTATTATGAATTAGCCATCAAAAATTGTAAGCAGGAGTCAGGGGGGAAAATAAAAAAAAAGTAGGAGAGGCCAGTGTAAAATCAAAATTTTAATTTCTATTACAGCTATTAAATCCAACTTTCATACAAATCAAACTGAATTGAATCAGGTTACATGATTATTACCTGTGTATTTAATAACTGGACTATCAAACTAAGAATTATAGTTTGTAAGTTTTGAAGGGACTCTGAAACTATGTGTTCTCAGAACTCAGATTGTACACCTCTGATGAATATTTTATGCACCAAATACTACAGATTTCTATGAAAAAAGATGTTCAAAACCATTAATATTTAGTTTAGCTCCACCTGTTTGGCTTTAGGTGTAAGACAAACTGATACTGTGGCATCAGTATATGACAGTGTTTCTCAACCTTGAGAGCTCAAAGATATGTGGACTTCAATTCCCAGAATTCCCCAGCCAGCTTAGCTGGCTAGGGAATTCTAGGTATTGAAGTCTACACATCTTCAAGTTCTCAAGGTTGAGAAACACTGATGTATGATATTTCTATCATTAATGGGATGAGCTATCATGAAACATTTATATGTGATTTGATTTATCAGTATTGTGTGAATAAATATATCTAAAATCACTATCTGAGATTGATAAAATTATGCACCTTGTGACAATTTTATTTTTTATATCAATCATAATTTACACTAATGTAGTCCACAGGAAGTTTATTAATAATAGTAGGAAAAACAATTCCATCAAAGAGATACATCCACACATACATCCATGGCCTTAACTTTTTAAGGCCATGAAAGTAACTAATATTCTGTGTAATGTTTCATGCAGCACAAAATTCTAATAATACAATCAGCTAGTGAAAATTCTTACTGTTATTCCCAACTCTGTCTTTCTCCAGCTCAGTAGAAAAGTTGGTGCAGAGAGGGAAATGATGTTAATATTATTGTTGTTGTTACTACATTTACTACTCTGTCATTTTAAAAGGATCAATCTCACATGTCTAACCTGATCTCCAAAGTCCTCCGGGAACTTCCACAAAACCACAGGATCTGTAAATAATTGACAGGCAGCATTAATCAGAGGCAAAGAAGTATCATCTTATAGTAGAGTACATTAATATTAAAGAGGGCCAATGTTGCTTTAGGCTCACAGAAAGATACTATACAAAAATGTATCTAAGAAAAAAATCCAAAAGTATTCAAAATATGCTCTAAAATATATTATAAAATTATATTATAAAATTATAAAATATATTATAATTATATTATAATTATATTTGTTAACAGTTCAGTAGGCTATTCTATGCTTATTTTACTCAATGCTTTTTAACTATACAGTTTTTCAATATTATTTAAATTATTTACCCAACTGTTTAATGTATTAAAGAGAGTTAGAATTAAGGGGAAATGTATTGCTTCCTAATGTCATAAGTACTCTTTAGTCTCTTAAATAACCATCTGGATTTTTTTCCCCTGTCCTCTAACCTTTGCAACAATTGGGATTTTCAGAGAATAAGATTGAAGAAAACAAACAAACATATCAGTAGTTGTATCATGGCACTGATGCACGTATTTGCTTTTGTTCCTGCTTCTACCACTGAAACTTCCACTGTTGCATCTGCAAGTATATTTAAATGCTGCATCCATTTAATCAAAGAATCTTTCAGACTGTGTGTGTCACATGGATGTTCGGATTCTGGCTCATATTTTGCTAGTAATTTATAAATTACGGCTAACCAATGTTCAATATTACACATTATAAGATTTCCAGGTACATCTCTCAGCATTCCTCATTCTGGATTTCTTTTATTCCTGCATTGCTTCATTGTATTTCAAGATACTGCACCCAATTGAATGTTGAGGAGCACTGTGTGATAAGAGGCATTATTACATACACAGACATTGTGATTGTACCTTACTCATTTTTATATATTTACTACTACATCGTTATTTTTATATGCATCTGAACCATAACTATATTCAATTAGATATAAGACAGCGAGACACTTTAGATTATAGTAGTGCCCATAGAAATTCTAACCATCCACTTACAATACATTTGACTTTTAATAAATATATAGTAAGAAAATTATTTCATTAAAGTCAAGTGGGAAGAAAAATATTACATTATTTTATTCCATACTATTTGAAGGAAAATAAAGCCAAAAGAACTCTACAAGTATTACAAGCACATTACATATTCAGAGTACATATAAGCTCTTATTTGAATGTAGTATAATAAGCAACAATGGGAATTTCAATGAAAATATTTAATTTCTTCCACATATTATATTTAGAGAAAATTGATATAGGATGTCCCACTGTTGGTACTGTATTCCAGTTCTGATTGTTAAAATGAACAATTCATTTTCTAAAAATTGTTGGAAATGTAATTATCAAGTTAGATGATTATTTTTTATTTGGTGGCAATCTTTCAAAGCCCATCAGTTCCAGATTTGAAACAAATCTTAAAAGTTATTTTCCGGTTTCAATATGCAATTTTCTTACTGAACATTACAGAATCACGTTTCTTCAAAGTATGTTGAACCTGCTTTGCATATGCCAACTGCTGCAAGGAAGGACTAGTGCACCTATGAGAAGGTTAAAGGAGGACGGCACAGGGACTTGCTTGCAAAGGGAAGCCAAGAAAAGTGTGGCATTCAAGAAGGCTGGGGTGGGGGGAGGAATTACATTGTGGCTTTCCCTGTCAGCTTCCCCATTGACTTTCCTTGTAGGAAACTGAAAGGGAAGGTCACAAATGGCAACTATATGACCGGAGGATATTGCAACTATTGTAAGTGTAAACATACTGCTAAATACCCAGATCACATGCACATGACCGCAGAGGCACTGCAACTGCCAGAAACTCAATGAACAGTCATAAATATCACTCATTTAGCATCATTGCATCTTCAAATAGTCATTGAACAAGTGATTGGTGAATGAGGGCTACTTGTAAATTGAAACTATACCTATCCTCATGAAAAGTTAACTGTATATGACATGAAGCCTAATCCCAAAAGCACTAAGAAATGACTAAAAGATCACACCAAATTTCTGCAACCATTCACCGGATATTCTTCAACCATAATTAATTATGCAAGGTAGTGTTTCAGACCCATCTCCCAGAATAAATTTTTAATAAGACAAATGATTTATTTTTCTTAAGAATTATATAAATTTTATTCAAAAACAGTAGTACTCCACATATTTACAAAAAACAAAATATTTAAATTATTTTTACTAGATGCATTGCTCTGTGTTGATTTATTTCTGGTAGTTGTAACCTACTAGACATCAAAGCTTCAAGAATTATGAATTTTCTTCATGCATGGAAGCTGACAAAATTATGCAACACTGGCAGGAGAAATCTACACCTAATTTGCAACAAGAGGCTTTTGATAAGCACTGTCAACACTTGAATTATTATTTTTTAATAAAAGAACAAAGAAAGAGTATATAAGAGTGTAATTTTAAAAAAATACCATTTTCTATTAGTTTCTTTTCTCTTTATTTTAAGGATTAATTTTGAAGTTAAACAATATTTCATTTTTTTTCTTTTGTTGAATAAAATATATTGAAACTAGTTTTACATAAGATCAGTTGCACCTGTGAACCACTACCATTCATACCTCTTCATGCAGGACTCAAGTACACAACATGTGGTGTATAATCAAATCATCCAGTAATAGATGCACTCTGAAAGACTGTCAAAGCCAAAAGATATTGGCACCTGCTGAAAAAATTGTCCCTCTCATCTGCATAGAAGTCTGTTATTCTCACTTAGAAAAGAAAATGGATCAAAGTCTCTGAGAATAATGTATCTATCCTAAATCCTTTTGAAGACACAGAAGTGACTTTACTATTTTGGTTATTGTAATATATAATATATGATATGCTTACCTAATGTATTTAAATCTACATGTAAACTACTTAAATCTAGATATAAAATATTTATATAATCTTAAATAACAATGTTGAGCAGGAGACAAAGGATACAAAATTGTGTGTGGTTTATTTAAAAAGAGCTTTCAACAGTGACTAATAAGACAGGAAAAGTCATTGTTCATTGTTCAAAGATACTATTATAAATCAATTCAAGAGACATTTCAGAGAAAATGTTTTTATTAGAAAATGTACCGGTATCTCAAAAACATTACAAATCCAGTATTATCTAAAAAAAATTTGCTTATATATATTTAAAACTTACTTAATTCATCATTCAAAGTATCCTATTTTATATTGCTTCAGGTTGAAGTACTAAGAGTAGACCCTACTACGATAATAGAAATGTGAGTTAAAACAAATATATAATAAAATATATAATAAAAATGTACATATCCTTACCTTATTTTAGTTTTTTTTAAAAAATAGGAGTACATACGGTATTTATATGAAGATCCAAAAAAGTCAAGTGTATATTAATAATAATGGAATGCCTTTGCAAGGCTGGTTCTGCTATTTTCTCATTTATTTTTATACCATGTCATCTCCTCTCGCATTCCTAGAATTGATGCTGCCTTGGAATGCAGGGCAGTTTACACTCAAACTCACAAAGTGCCCAATCTTGAGTGTTGACTTTATTATCTTTGTAATTAATACATATGTATACAATAATTAGGGAGAGGGAGAGAGGAAGAACAGGTAGACTTTCAAGCTTTTTACATAGTGTAAGACACTAAGTCCCTCTGAACTACATACAAGTCATCCTGAATTTATGATAGAAATTGGGACCGGACATTTCTGTCATTAAGTGATACAGTTGTACAGTGCAACCGCATCACTTTAGCAACAGAAATCCCTGTAATCCCAGCTACCACTGTTAACTGAATCCCATAGTCAAGAGGTGTGGAAATTCATTTCCAGTTTCCCATAACTAAAGTCAGAAAGAAGTTAGCCAATAAGTGGCTGATGGGAAAGTGGCTGCTGCTAAGCAGGAGAGGGATCAAGAGGCTGCATGGGGATGTGGGGGAGAGATGCTGTGCAGGTCAGGGAGAGTGTGCAACAAGCATGGCGTGAGAGGTGATGTATGGGCCATGAAGGATCGGAGGCTGTGTGCAAGCGAGTATAGTAGAGGCATGGTCAGGAAGAATCAGAGAGGCATGCAAGTGGTGTGGCACAGATTAGGGAATCATTTGCACAAAAGAATTTAAGTGACAAGCAACACAGATTTTTTTCCCAGTTCATAATCCCTATGCCGTTTGCCATTAATGGTTTTTAAAAGATACCTAGCATTTTCTCATAAGCAGACATTTTAAGAAAATTAATTTGAGTAAATGGTAATAATCAGAAAGTATGTATTTTCTATGTGGTGTTTCCTCATATAATTTGAGGGGGCGCGATGGCTCAGCAGTTAAAGATGTTGAGCTTGTCAGCTAGAGCTGGCAGCCCAGGTTCGAGACCCAAGCTCCACGTGAGCTCCTGTTACTTTCCCCAGCCCCTGCCCACCTAGCAGTTTGAAAGTATGGAAATGCAAGTAGATTAAGAGGTACCATTTAGGTGGGAAGGTAAAAATGTTCCGTGCCGGCCATATGACATGACAATTGTCTTCAGACAATGCTGGCTCCCTCAGCCAAGAAACAGAGATGAGCACTGTGCCTAGAGTTGGACACGACTGATAGAAAAACCTTCACCTTTACATATAATTTATACTGTTTTGCATTTTGTATAATGGCCTCATATACCAACAGCATTTTATATGTAAGGACAGGGTGGCTAGCTATTGTGCTTACTTCATAATCAGAAAATTAATAGTTAGTTCTCAAGTTCCATTCATTTACTCAACAAAGTTATGAAGGCACTGAAAAAAAATCCTCAAATTTCCTGCTCCCACAGTGCCCCTGTGGTCACATAATAAAAATTTATACCCACCTGCATTTATAACCACCAACTTCCACCACCCCACCACCACCATCTCCAACTTACCCTCATTGTGTTTTTCATCTGGGAAGAGGCAGGAGTCCCAGACCACCAGGCTGGCAGGCAACAGCTGTGAATGGATGCTAAAGACTACCTGGCTTGAGTTGACATGAGGCTTGCTGTGGCACTGAGCTGGGGTTTGAGGGTAACCATCTTGGGGCTTCCCAGAGCCAGTGCTTGAGGCAAGTGCTCTGTATAATCCTGGGCTTAAAGTAGAAGCTTGGGGACAGGCTGAGACTGCTGAAGACCACCATCACCAGGGAATACCACTTTAAGTCTCATGTTTTAAGTCTCATGCTCTATAGCATCTACCTACAGGACTCTTTTGGTCCATAGCTCTCATTTGCTGGACTCAGCTAATGATCTGCACTGTCCTGGGGTTATGATGGCAACCGGGACTGCTAGGATTTCAGTCACTAAGTAAAATGGTCACATGACATTGAGCTTTATGACATTGCTTAGTGACATAAATCCTACTTCCAGTTGCCATTGTAACCAAAGGATTACCTGTATTATTTTTCTAGTTTCAAAGAAGACAAAAGAAGAGGATGACATTAACCATATACATTAAAAAAGAATTAATTATTCTTCTTTGAACATTCCTGCACTTCAAATTAAAATGTTCTCAGCATTTCATGTATTTCATATGAAAGGTACATACTAGAGGCTAAGCATATTTGTATCAGACACATCCAAGATTAGGAGGGAATCTTAGAATCCTATCTCTAAATAGATAAAAGCTTTAAGGACTTGAATAGACGCTCGCACAGGCAAGCAAGAGAAAGCAAGCAATATTTGCCAGACACCCAATATAATCAAAAGAAAGAACAGTTCAGAACACAGAAGCTTAATAAAAAGGATCATCATTTGGAACAGAAATATATGCTGTATGACATTTAAAATGCATCAGATTAAAGACGATATGTAAATATCTATATTAGTTTTGTAGATTCCTGACAGCAGACTTTTATTCAAATCACCAAAAGGCATTTTTGTATAAAGAACAAACAGATTTTTTTTATTCTTATAACTTAATCTGAAGCCTATTAAAAGAATTATCTGGCCAGAAAAGTATATATGTTCACATATTCTTACTAGAGTGAAAAAAGTTAATTATTCTGATTACATTGTTCATGAAATAGAGAATCTCAATAAGAAAAAATGAGAAAACTCTATCTTGTTTGGAAGAAAACAAAAAGCTTATCCCTTAATTAAAAGATTTATGGTCTGATAAATAGAATATAGGTAGATCTCTACCTATAATCATTTGTTCAGCTATCAGTGACGTGATTGTGATCTGGGTGTTTGACAACTGTTTGCATTTACATTCTGTTACTAAGCTCAGCACAGTCATATATATGATCACCATTTACAATCTTCCCTGCTGGCTTCCCCAGAAAGCCAATGGGGAAGCTGGCAAGGAAGGTCATAAGTCACTGTGTTAAGTTTCTCCCATCCATGCACCTCCCACAGCCCCTCTTCACTTGTACTGTGCTTTTCAGGCATCCATTCATACCCTCCCTGACCCACAATCCCTCACACCATCCCCATCTCACACAGCACTTATCACACAGCCTCTTGAAACATTCCCAACAGCCAATGGCAAATCCAACCCACATAGCACCATCCACACATTCCCCCATACCCTCTCTGAGCCATATGGAGCTTCTCATGCACACCTTGCACCCATTCTGAGCAGCACCTTTATACATTCCCTTCCACCCCCTCCCACCCTATGCTAATACTTTTAAAGCTACTTTAAAAACTGTTGGTATCAATAGTTTTTTTTAAAAAAAATAGTTTGGTTTCAGCTAGGGACACAAGAATTGATCTCTTCTCCCCAGTAACATTTTTTAAAATATCATTGAAATAATTTTATAAAGATTTCTATTTGTTCTATAATGTGCGTACAGTCAAGTAAGTTTCCCATCCCTGATAAAAATCATGAAAGGTTGATGTTATTTCTTGTAACTTTTCTAATTTTACCAGAAATGCTAGCTTCTGAAATATTGTTACCTTATATATTTTTGCTGTTGCAAACAAAACAAAAACAATCAGAGCTATCGTTTTTCCACCTTGGACCATGAATCTCTTTTGCCCAATATTGTATTAGAGCATTTCCATGGATAGAAAGCCATTTTCAGCTTCCTGGGAACATAAAAGGAAAGTCTTTTTCGCTGCAATGCCATTAGTTATGCCATAAAACGAAAACCTTAATCGGGTGAAAGTTCATTGCACAGAAAGTGCAAAGATGAAATTGAACATGCCATGCTTTTAGCCTGGCTACAAAATGAAGGATTTAGAGAAAAGGATCCCCAGCTCATCTACTGCGCTAACAATTGGGCCTCTCAAGCATTATTCTTTTCATCACCCCTGCAGGTTACAGGGATGACCTACCTGACCATTTTCCACAAGAAACTGACAACCAAATTTTTCTAGAGACCATTTGAGTTGTGATGCCTAGAGAACAAATAATATATTTGTTTGATTGCTCATTGTAGTTTTGCCTTTTTATATCATATTCTAATTATATTAGTAAGCTGCCACGAGTTGCAGATTTGGAGGGCATTAAAAACTAATAAATAATGTAATTGCATCTGCAAAAGTAAATAATATTCGTAATTATGTATACTTCAAAGTAGAAATGTGAAATTTGATTCCTCAAAACAAGATCATCCCTAAGACAAGACAAGCAAACAATATTCTCATACCTAATAAGTGTCACTATAAAAATATTATATAATGATCTGTAAGCATTCTAGTCGGTTCTATTAAAAGAAATGAAATGTGGCAAACATTCTTTAACTGTTAACTATTGGGTATTTCATTGCATAAACTATTTCTACATTACAAAAATAATAAAAATGCTGATCCAGCAGCTTTCACATGAGTTTGTTTTGAAAAGAGTGAATTAGGCTCATTTAGAAGCTTCTCTCAAAAAGTGTTTATGAGAGATAAAGGCTGCAATCTTGGCTACAATAAAACAATGAAATCAGCGGGACCTGCACACAAGTTCCATACTCTCAAGCATCTTGTCATCTCCAGATGCCGAGGTATAGATGCCCCACATTATCAAGTGCCTCCCCATATGCAGCTATGGTGGTGGGTCATCCTACTTGTTGATGATGAATAGGATATGACAAAAGGTTAATAGGAAAGGAAAAAAGACACATACAAAACAATTTGATTTACTTAATCCATCTATATACACTGTTTATGGCACTCTGATACTTACCAGATAAAAGAGAATGAGTTGGCAACAGAAAATGCCAAAGAGATTTGTTGGCATCACCTTGGACCTGAAAGCAAGATCATTCTCCTATCCCAACCATCTTTCCCAAGAGATGCCACGGCCATGAAACTGGACTGATACTGGAGGATACTATTTTGTTAAGTAGTATAAACCTACCTACTTATCTCCTCTGTTTAACTATATCTCAATCCTCTTGATTGTTCTTCTTTTAATTTTCTGAAGCTACGCTTCTATACTTAAAATAATCAAACAGGAGATGGTAGAGTCTGTTGTTGAAGAAAAAAATCCACCATGATTTTCAATATATATATATATATATATATTTCTGACAAAAAAGTCCATTGGTTCAATTAATAACTGCAGTATTCACTTAACAACCACCATGAAGTACAACCTTAATTCCTGGCTCTACTACGGTCATAGGTCAAAAACTACCTGCAAGCTTTTTACAATATTATATCAATAGTACATCAAAGTTCATTTAAATTTGTCCTGGGTTGAATGGTTACAAAACCACTCCTCAAAAATCTTTTGGAAATTGTATTTATATATGGAATTCTAATACACATTTTTTCAATTACCTAGAAGTTTTGAAACTGAAACGGCTGAAATGTTTAAAAAAACATATTGCAGTATTATTATTATTGTTGTAATATTGTTGCTAACGTAAGTATCTTAACTGAGATTTTCTTTTCTGAGATTTTTAACATGAAAAATCCTTTCAAAAAGATATAACGACTATTTTATTTCATTTTTTGTATAAAGGAAATGGAAACCCTCTGTTTTTTAAAACAGGTAATGCAGGGACACACAGGGGAACTTAGCTGACACTAAAACCCAAATCTGATCCGATAGATCAATTCCCATTCTGGGAGTATCCAGGATAGCATAATTCAAACCACTCTGATTGTGACATTAC
The DNA here is from genome assembly GCF_947247035.1 of Vipera ursinii. Taxonomy (NCBI): domain Eukaryota; kingdom Metazoa; phylum Chordata; class Lepidosauria; order Squamata; family Viperidae; genus Vipera; species Vipera ursinii. The sequence goes on along the minus strand of NC_139516.1, from coordinate 93,449,214 downwards.
CAACTGTATCAGATTTTATTTTGCAGCCCTGTGATCCCACTAGGAATTTAACTTGAGAACCTAGGATTTCTTACTTGTACAAAGAGGTATTTAAAAGCTCTACTAATTTAAATAGAAAGTCACAATCAAAATAGAGAATCACAATAATATTTAAAATAATGTCCATTGATTCCTGCTTATGTGTATTTTATATACATACATATATACGTATACATATACATACACACACACATATATACACACACACATATATACATACATACACATACACACACCTATATGTATGCTAGTCTATTATTAAGCTTTCATTTTTTGCATTCTATTTACATTTAATATTATTTTACAGTTCAAATATATCAATCCAAGGGACAGATTAAAGACATTTTAGTAATCAATAACTGAAAACTTGATTTTCCTTTTCCATTTTACACCATCCTATTTCAATAGCCAAAGAGAGGGAAATACACTCATCAGTCACCTGATAGAGTAATTCAAAACTTAACAAAACAGGGCTAATGGGTGAGAATTGAATTGAAAACACCTTGACAAAGAAAGCAATTTCTTTTCTTCACACTCCTCTGAAGCTGTGGGTCGAACCATCAACAGTGAGGGGCCATCTGTCCCAAGGGCCTTCCATGTGAGTACAAGGGGGAAAAAATTAAATGCTGTTCCACATACATTTAAGTATTGATTTATCTATGACAGGCAACATAGCTGAAAATCTATGTTTTGACGTGCTTCACATATCAGTCTTTAAAGGCAACACTAAACTTCTGATAAGCAAAGAAAACAGGTTAACAGGGTTGTTTCAGAAAAAATAATCAGTGCTACTCCAACAGATAAAAACGATCTTTTAAAGGAAATATGCTATTAGGCTAAGTTGTAGGCCTTCTCCCTTGCGGCTCTAATCCACACGCACATTACTTTTGAGAGTTTTCAGAATTTTTTAAAATTATATATTATGAACATTTATATTTCCCAGAGTTTTCCTATTATAGAATTATATATATGTCAAATGTATAAATATCCACATTTTCCAATCCGAGTAACCCAACACACAATCTATGCTATTAGTCAGAGTCCTAAAACTGTTAGAAGGCAGAGTAGCTGCCAGAGGGAGGCAAATATCAGAAAAACAGCACATATCACACATCCCATAGCTACTACTTTCAATGGTTCCAACCTATAGTTATGATTTTCAATGGTTTTAGTGCAGTTTAAAAGACCATGTAATATCTTAACATATTAATTTCTGCAATATCATAAAACAAAAGAACATAATGCCCAAATCATCTGAATTATAATTATAATATGACATATTAGGAGAAATATTATTCATTTAAATCCTTGACTAATGTCTAATAGCAAAAAATATAGTTAATTTTAATTAAAAGCAAATCAAAACAAATTTTGTTCAAATTCCATTCATATTTTTAACGTAAATCCAATTTACTTTCTGGTTTAAAAAGACATACTGCCTGAAAGGCTGAACGAATCAGCAAGTCAGGGGAAAAAAAGAATTGGGACATATGAATCATTTCACGAGCCACCCAGAATCGTGACAGAATGGAACAATCTATAAATTCCATAACTAAGTTCATCTTCATCCACTTTTATTTCAGATAAAACAGGTATTCCATGTCTTATATTATTTCATTCAAAATCTACTCAAATAGAACACAGAAATATTATGCATGCAATGAGAAAAGGCTCAAATTATTTACTAAAAAAAGCTCATATTTGAGATTTTAAGATTAAATAATTTATACAACTGTTAGCATATATTTTTATAAAAAATATGATTATAGATGTAAATATAGCATATATTATTTAAAGTATATGCTATATACACAAAATATATGCTACATTTGTGTAAAGATGATTTTGGGTTCCCAATAAAAATTATAGATGAAGATAAAAAAGTAAATCACACAATTCACCTAGCCAACAACTTCAAAAACAGTTTTCATATACAGTATATTTAATTTATATATACTTAAGAAGAAAAAGAGTACTGATTATCTCAGACCTGTAAATCTGACTATGGAGATATCTGTCTATTAACTGACACTCAGTTCCATTATATATAATTGGATTGGAACTAAGTTCCAGAGCACTTTTAATGCCAAAACAAAATCAGAGAAAAAATGTCTTAATTTCTTTAGCATTACAACTGAGAACAGCTCTCCCCTGGTGTTGTACAATAACAATGACCACCCAAAGAACTCTGTGTTAACTAAGCACAGTCTTCCCATTGTCTGCCAAATAAATTATATGAAAGAGATTCATAACATAGTTTGTTAGTTAAAAAGAGTCCAAGGAGTAATACCATTTTCTACCAATGGAAAAAAACATCCTAGGAATAAATATAGTTAGCTTGAATAGTTAATTAGCACAACACACAAAAATCCATAAAAACACAAAGGGATGTTGGCATTATTTCAGAAGGAAAACTGATGTAAAACCAAAATAATTAATAATTACGCTTGAACTAAAGACCAAGGGACAAAGTTTACTCTGCTCTTCCTTACACTAAAAGAGGAAGAGAAGAAATCTTCACAAGTCACAAGAAATTCAAAGTCAATAGAAATCATGCATCTCATGAGAATTCACATAACCACCCTGACAATCATTTCCTTGACCCGTTTTCAGTAAACAATACCCAAAGTACTTGGAGAGGATTTTCCCTGGCCTTGTTCATCCCACTCTTTGCTGATCTCTTATTTTACGGTCAGAGGTTAAACTCCTGACCTCTCACCCCTAAGGCAAGTTCTTCTCCCCTCTTGCATAAAAAGTTTTTCACACTGTGCAGCATTTAGATTAGCCCCTTTCCTTTGGAACAAAAGCCATGTCTTTGTACTTCTGGTTTGGGCACGGAATCTGTACATCAGAGGATGCTGCTTCTACTTAACATTCACAATAACTATATTGTGAGGCCCCAGTAAAGCCTCATCTCTCAGTGTCTAGACTTTCACCCAACCAACCAGAAAAAGAAAATCCTATCAGGCACTCAACTGAAAATTAACTAAGGTATCCTGTTGTGAACCTGATGAAGATGTTATTTGAACATACGGAAAAACTTTCCATTGTTTAAGCAGAAAGACAGGAGAAAAATTTAAGAGATACAGGCCTTAAACAATAATGGCACTAATTTTTTTAAGACTCAATACATAGATTTTATCAGGATGCAATTACTTGCATTGGTGTTTTTTTTAAAGGTACTCACGGTAAAATTTAAACTATATGTTACGGGAAAAATATCTTTCTCTAACTTTAAATCTCAAGGGAAGACACCTAGAAAAATCTTAAAGCTTTTATGAGTCAAAATAATGACAACTTTTTTTAAAAAAATGGAATGGGATACACTCCACTGTTGCATCATCAAAAATGATGGAAGTTTTTTCAAATTGAAGAATAATGTGCTGCTGTAACTTAAGCTTGGGATGTTAAAGAAAAGGTAAATATTTTATCAAATGATAGACCTAATGTTGTGATAATTAGACCAAGCTGCCCAGACACTTCAGCCATACATGGAGAAACATGCTTAAAGTTCTGCAGAGTCCTGGCGGCTTTTTCTGAGGCAAGAAGATTTAAGGAACTCAGTTAATATCTAGCTTGCAGAAATCAAACAGACTGAAAATCTTTAAATTAAGAGACCCCAGGGCTTCTTTGTTTCTTCTTTGTTTCTATGAAACTAAAGAGATCCCTGTCCTGATTACACTTAGGTTACAATTTAGCAGACCCAGACAGGGTACGGAGTTCCCTGCAGAAAGGGTGAATCAGAGTGGGCAAAAAATGGAAGACAGAAAATGGCTCTGCAAAATGCAGAAAAAGAAGACCGTGAATAGACCTGCTCTTCGTAATTCCTCCCTAGACAAGGAAAAGACCTGAGATCACTCACAAGTGCTCCTTGCAAGTCAGCAGTTTCCTGCAGATTTAAAACTCTAGGAGACATGACAACAGCCATCTTGTTCAAATTGCAGTCGGTGCCTTAAAAAGGACACTGGGTTGGTATACTTCTTTTTCTAATCACTTTTGTAAATGGTTTCTTAACTGCTTTTCAGCTGTTAGGAACTTTTGGACTGGCACATTACATAGAGTTTCCTTCTATCTTTCATGAAAGAAATTTTAAATACATGTTTAAGGACTTAAAAAAATCTGGAGTAAAGAGCAAAAGGGTGATTAAAACTCTGATTTTAGAAAGTTACAAATAGATTAAAGATCCAGATAAAACAAAGATTCTGCAATTAATTATAAAGTATTCTTTCATGGGAAATAAGATAAGGCTTAAAAACGTAGATATTAAAGAGAAGTAGAAGAAACTAAAGATTACAATTAAAAGAGAAGAACACTCAAACTCAACTTATTAATACCAAATAAAGCAAATATTTTAATATTGGATATACTGAAGTATATTTTTGAACAATGGACCCAGAAGTTAATTTAAGAGTGTCTACTTGCTTAAGATTGACTGACTGTATGTATTACCTGACATGATTAAGACAGATTTAAAAATGGATTTTAAAATGACAGCCTGTAAGAATGATATAGAAAAAGATGTTGCACTGGACCTAAGGAAACCAGCTGGTGTCTTAATAATTAAATTAAAAATTAAAAGGGATATACAAATAGCAATACAAGAGAACCACCTGGATAATTTTCTGATAAAAGCCTAATGAGACATTTTAAAGCTTTGAAGCAACACACAAGGGCTGTCCCTTCCTCCTAGTCTCTTTATTACAAGTCCAAGAAAAGTATTAGGTAATTACAGGTAGTCCTTGACATACAACAGTTCATTTAGTGAATATTCAAGTTTACAATGGCACTGAAAAAAGTGACTTATGACAATTTTTCATACTTATGATCATTGCAGCATCCCCATGGTCACATGATTTGTATTCAGATGCTTGACAACTGATTCACATTTATGACGGCTGAAATGTCCCTGTGTCATGTGATCCTCTTCAATAGGGAAAGCAAATTCACTTAACAACCATGTTATTAATTTAAGAACTGCAGTAATTCACTTAACAACTGTGGCGAATAAGATCATAAAATGGGGTAAAATTCATTCAACAAATTTCTCAATTAGCAACATAAATTTTGGGCTCACTTGTGGCTGTACGTTGAGGACTACCTGTACTCAAAATCTCTTTATAAGCTTTAGTGTTGAATGGCTCTTTGAATATGAAACTCCTCATCCCAGATTCCAGCATTAAGCACTATGAAACTGGAGTTCTATACTGATTGGTGGACCATCTTATACTCTCATTTTTTATTGGTACAAATCCCCCAGAAAGAAACAGGTTAGCTCAAGAGAGTTTAATAAGAACTCAATTATGTCAACTCTGAAACTTCTTTATTTAGCTACCTTATTGGTACATGAAAAGGGTTATTCCTTTAAAATCCCATATAGCTTGATGCTGGGGTACCTAATAGTTTATTACATTATTAGTGGATCATTAGTGGATCAAAGTAATCAATGGATTGTTAGTATATGCCCATACTTAAGTACAAAAACATTTTCAGTATGCTGCCATACGCAAAGGTTGTTTGGCTGACAGGTAGAAAGAAAGGAATACTCAAATCTCACTGTTTTCCTCATTGAAATCTATTCAATAATTTATTAAACTTCTATGTTGCCCATCTTGTCAAGGTGACTGAAGGTAGCTTACAGTCATTCAATAAAAATATAATATACTGCTCAAAAAAATAAAGGGAACAGAAAATAAGACATCCTACTATTAAATACAGTACATTGTGTTGTTTAAGTGTTCCCTTTATTTTTATGAGCAGTATATAAGGCAAACGTCCCCAACCTTTTGGCACCAGGGACCGGTTCCGTGGAGAGAGGTTTTTTGCGGACCAGAGGGGACATGGTTTTGTGTGCTGCCTGCCTGCATCCCCCGGATGGGGTTTTGCTTGTTTGTGCGGACCACTTGCTGGCATGCCGTGGCCTGGTACCAATCCACGGCCTGTGGGTTGGAGACCCCTGATTTAAGGCATTAAACAATAATGACAATAAATTTAAAATTCAGTTAAAATTCATTTGACCAAGATGGAGAGGAAAGGAGTAAAGTACTCATGAGGAGGATGTGAGATCTCTCTAATTCATTTACCACCCCCAGGATGCCACTCCCCCACTAGAGCCCAAGAACAATTGGCAGAGCCAGTTCTTCAATCTTCCAAAAGGCCAAAAGGGTGGGTATGAATCTCACTCTGAGGGGCAGGTTGTTCTTGAGTGTGGGCACCATGGCTCTTCTCCTGGATTTTGCCAGCTGAAATCCCTTGATCAACGGGATTCGTAACATCTCTTCTGCCAGCATGGGTGAGGCATGCTAATCCCATCAGGGTGAGATGGTTCCTCAGGTAACCTGGACCCATGCCATCATTGGCTTTAAAAGAGATAAACAACACCTTGAATTGGACCCAGAGCAAACTGGCAACCAGTACAGCTCGTGGAACAATAGTATAAATGGGCCACTCTTGGAGCCTTAAGAATTGCCTCTCTGGCTACATTCTGTACCAGCAGAAGCTTCCGATGCTCTTCAAGGGTAGCCCTATGTAAAGCCTGTTGTAATGCTCCAAATATGAGATGACCAGGCTTCAATGACTGACACAGAGACTCCAGATCCAGAAAAGGACACAACTGGCAGACAACACAAAGTTGCACAAAGGCTGTCCTAGCCACGACTGCCATCTGCTCATTGAGCATGAGTCATGAATCTAGGAGCATCCCCAACTTGTGCACTGTATTACTTCTGGAATAGCGCAACCCCATCCTGAACTAAACAAATTAAAGTCCTGGAACCCTGTAAGACTAAGTTGCATGTACCCAAAGAAAGTCAGTCTTACCAGGATTCAGTCAAAATAAATTCTGTTGTCCCCCATCTAGACCCCCACCGACTCTAAGCACTGTGAAAAGGCAGTGACAGCATCATTTGGGTCACTCAGGACAGAGATGTAACCTTGAGTATCATCAGTGAATAATTGATGGTACCTTACCCCACTGTGTGGATGATCTGATCTCATGGTGGCAAATTCTACATGCTTTTTCAGGGTTGAAGTCCTTTTCCAAAACTTTTTGTTGTTTTATTAAAATCAATCTCCTTCTAAATATGCTACATAATTACTTTATTCTGAATTGTTATATTATGGATATTGATAAGGAAAGTGTAACGCTATCAAAGAAAAATGGTAGAATCTCCTGTAAACCACAGCAGCATTCATTTTCACATCCTGGAAGCAAAAATAAGAGAAATAGGGAAAAATGGTAACGAATAAGACTACTCAAATAGCTGCAGTAGGAATGACTATGAAAAATAAGTAAAATATATACTTCAATTATTAGTCATCTCATGGATAAAATTAAAAGATATTCCTGTAAAATCATAAAATGAATATGATTAAATTTACAAATAATGCACATCACTTTCAAAGATAGTGAACAGGACCACAATATAAAAAAGTGACCATTTCAACATAAGTCAGCCCATGAAACAGGTACACAAAGATAATTTCACTTAAGGCACAGAATTTGAAATTGATTATAAATCATTCAATTTTTACCAGTAGCTGGATATATATTGTATTTTAGAATAAATGTAAAGAAGCATGGATAGCTTGCTTAGCCTTGCCATTTAACACACAGACCAGCATTTCAGCAAGTACATGTCTCGTTCATTTTCTATTTCACAACAGAAGGTTCTGAAAGTAGGAAATGCCACAAGACTGCCCCTACCCACTACTAACTATCCTAGTTGAGCATTAGAACTGAAATCTAATTTCTAAGTAGCAAACCTTCTCCCCCTGCCAAAAAAACTCCCCGCAGAATTTCCAAACCATATTTCTCCCCAGTATAGGACTACAAATTAGTGTTATAGGAAAAGGAGTGTCAATGGTTTAAAAAATGTTGGTATTTGAAAAATGAGAATTCAGTTATTAACAATGAAATCTATATATCCTATTCTAGTGCCATATATCAAGCTTGTAGCTTGATGCCTATTCTGAAATTGTTTTTACTGTTATTCCCAGATAGTTCTTTTTAAATTTTGTCACTTTTAACCTTAGAAAAATACATATCACTTGATCAGATGCCAACACTTCACTTTTTTATTCATTCAGAAATTGTAATGATATGCAGGAATGACCTTGGGAGACAGAAGTAGAGTCACAGACTAGGAAACAGACAGACAAGTGGTAGCTGAGCTGCACAAGCAATGGGAGCATGGTAACATCTCAGGAGAGACCCTTTCTAGTTCCTTGGGCTGTAAATATGAGGGTGTGTGTGTGAAATATACTTTCAAACTTGCAATATTCTGTTCATGTAACCATGAGGAGGAATAAAGCAACTCTAAATGTAGACCATACTATTTAAAAAGTGAACACATGGAGAAGTATAACAAGCAAACAAATTACTCCCTTCGTTCTACTAAGTTTAGTGGGGTTTATTTCCATGAAAGTGTGCATGGGACCACAGCCTAAGATGCTCTTTAGTTGAATCCATGGGAGTTTCCTCTTAGGTTGAAATCACAAGACTAGTTTTTATCACTAGCACATAGTTTCCCATTCAAAGTCTATATCACAATAGTATTACTAAAACAAGTTCCTCATGAATTTTTGCAAAAATGTTATTAATCCCCATCTCCACCTGAAGGACCATTCAGGTTAGAATTCTTCTGTTTACCAGTTACCCAACGATACCGATATTCTATTTTTAACTGCACAGGACATTACTAGATCAAAATGTAACAAAATAAAATAAGAAGTTGTAATCGTTCCTTGCCGGCAAAAAACAAACTAGCAGGAGTAGGCTACAAGTGACTGCTCTCCACTGATAATTGCCAATTACCAGCAGAAAAAAGCTGGCTGGACTGTTTTTTGTCAGCAAGCAAGAAATAAGAAGTGCTTTTATGGCTTCCAAAAGAATAAGGACATCACTATCTAAGCCTTATCTTATAGCAGTCACAACGTAGGCACTTAAAAAAAGAGGCTTCTGCATGGTTGGGGATGCCATGACATGTCCTACTTTACTGTTTTCAGTTAATTTTATTTCAAGATTTAAAATATTTATACATCATTTGTTTCCCTGATCAGGAATATTATGTATTATTAAAAATACAGACAATAAAAATTGCACCAAAAAAGCAAAGAACAAAATTTATTTTAAAACAAACTAAAACAAAACAAAATCGACCAGCAGCCATTAAAGGCCCAATGAAACAATACATTTTAATTAAATGTTCAGAATTCGTGGGAAGGTCAGCTACTGTTGGGTCATACTGTTGGTTCTACAACAACCGTAGGAATCCATTCTTTAGTGAAAAGGCCACATTAGCAAATATGGTGGGATCACGCTAAATGTTAGTAGGAAATGCTGGAATAGGTAGGAAGTTAGTAGTAAATTGGGGCCAAAATCCAAGGTTTGCAAACTTACTATTATCTTTCTGACACTTCATTTTCTATCTTTCTCTCTTTTCCCAAGACCCCTTTTTATTATCTATTCCTCCCACTGCAGGCTAATTTAAAGGAGCAGATCGGTTTTGTAAGAGATCTGAATTGCTCGCTAATTGCTTACTTTTGAAAGAGACTGAGAACCAGGGCAAGAAATGCATGTAGCCTGGAGGAAATAAGCTGCCCACACCTACAATAGACAGAACATCAAGATGGAGAGAAAAATCTTCAACCATGTGAAATATTTAGTATTATACGGTGGCATGGATCAGACATGATCAATATAGCTATAAAGAAAAACCAATAAATCTTTACCTGTTTCTATTTAGCATTATATCTGACATGTTCATCTTAGGGTGGTGTTTTGTTTGTTTGTTTGGTTTGAGTCAGCTTTTGAGTCCTGGACAAGTCCTTGCAGGTTTTTTGGCAAGATTTTTCGGAAGAGGTTCCCCTCTACATGTTTCCCAGGGCTGGCAGGGTATATATTTATTTATATAATTTATTTATTTATTTAATTTGTATACCGCCCTTCTCCCGAAGGACTCAGGGCGGTGAACAGGGCAATACATAAAAACAAGATACAAAAATTAAAAATTATTAAAAAGTAATTAAACAGTGCCCGTAATAAATTAATACAGATTAACAGTTAAAATCCATTTATAAAACTGGGGTAGTGTCACCCACCTGGCTTCATGCCTAAGGCAGGACTAGAATTCACTGTATCCTGGTTCCAAACTTGATGCCTTACCATTACAACAACTGATTAAATGTTTTAATAATTACATCCAAAAATATGCTTCAATAAAACCCTACACTCATATTCTAAAAAAGCGTGGTAAATGTCTTTTTAGTTACGATATCTCGATTACTCCCATTCCAAATCATTTTAAACTCTCTAACACATGCACTTTCAAGAATGGGATATTAGAGTCTCATGGATCTTTATCATACTAGGCTTTTCCTCTAAAAATGAAATCATTGTCAATGGAATTAATATTTAAATCAGTTTCAGCTTCATCGGGATAAAACTAGAAAGCTCTTTCAATCTCCTTATATTTATTAGAGCCATTACACAATAATCCGCATTTAATCTTATGTGCTTTATCTCTGCCATTTATAATCTACATATATTCAATATTACTGGTAATTCATGATCTCAATGTGCCTGCTATGAAAAATGCCATACATATTTTTAGATTTCATCAGCCATTTAAATAATCTCTTTAACAAATCAAAGTGAACTATTTGCATATCTTATTGATTCCAACTTATAACAATAATGTTAGAAAGGATGTGGAAGAAAAAGAACATATTTTTGTTTGTTAAGTGTCTGTGCCATATTTCTTCCAGGAGCCCAAGGCAGAGTACATAGCCTTTCCTCCTGCATTTTCCCCACAATAGCAATCCTGTGAGATATGTTGAGCTATAAAATGACTGGGCCAAGCTCATCAGCTTCCATGGCTGAGGTTGTATTTGAACTTGAATCATCCCAGTTCAAGTCCAACACAATCACTGTACTACACTGATTCACGAAATCACTCACAAGTTGGGACATGCCAAAGAATGACCAATTATATCATGTATAGCACATTTATTACTTACTTCCTACTAATTACTTACATACCACTTACTATTCACTATTATCAATCTCTGTAATACTTTCACTATGTAATACATGCATTGTATAATAAATTAGTCATGCTGCTCCTGTAAATAGTCCAATTAAAAATGACTTTTTACTGGATATATGGGATATCGTATTGTCAAGATATATGATTCAGCGATTTAGAGCAATATATGGCATTCAGTAACAAAATAAGTTAGAACTGCCTTGGTTTCCATTCTATTATTAGGCTAATCTGTGTTGGATATCTTCTGATTCATATTTTTCCTACTATAAAAGGTTAAGCATTTTTACTGTTGTAATTTCAAAATAAGAGAAAGAAGGATGAGAGGGGAAAAAAACCCAGAGTGCTGTTAATTGAAAGAGATACCTTATAGCAGGGGTGTCAAACTGCCGGCCCGCAGGCTGGATGCATCATGGCGAAACTGGGCATACCCCATTGCCAGCAATGGGAAAAAAAGTTGTGATATATCGCCACACGTCAAGTGACACACCCCTGCCTTATAGCATATAATGCTGCTTGTGCCTTGAACTGGTTTAAAGACTTTGATCTCAATTCACACTGATTTCTGCCATATAGTGGCTACTTAAAATGTTCATGGTCTTCATGAAATTAGCCCTTCACATTTCCTCTGTATTTTGCATCCATTTGACCCAAACACATTCAAGAAAATACTTATATTTCTTAAATACACAGAATACAGGTTGTTCAGTTAATAAAAAGTGACTGATGAGTTGATAGCTGAAGAGTTGATAGCTTACCAAGTATACAGATGACTGAAGAAATAAGTTGGTCAGAAATAAGAAATGATAAAATGGAATAAACTGAAGAATATGTTCTGTTAATGAGACAATCTAGAATACTACCAATGGAGTGTCTGTTCCATGAAATGGAGGATTAGCACATTTTTCTATCTACAGGAAGTAGGTTCCCCCCCACACACGCATTGTCATATATTACATGTTTTATTGATTGACCAATTGATTTTTGTATTGATATACCACCAAATTCAACAAAAATTATCTGGTAGCTTATAACACAGAAACAGAATAAAAACATAAAAGCCAATAAACATACAAGCAAACATAAAAGGACTTAAAGTAAGCATAATGATGATCATTAATTTCCAAAGGATCTTCAAAGAAAAATCCCTCTATTTTTAAAGTTTCTGAGGGCCAATATGAGCATGGCAATCTAATCTTAAGAAGAATGTTCCACCATCTCAGAGCTGCAATTGAAGATAATCACTCTCCTTCACCTTCCCTAAATACATCACGGTTCTCCACATATCCCTATCATCCAGTGGAAAGCAAGCTCTGTTGCAATGATTGTATTGTATTCAGAAAACATGAGAGTATTGAAATAGCAACTTTTTTCCAGTTGCATGGCATAAGAGTTTAGTAAGCATGAAGGGAAGAGTTCACATCCATTGACTCTGTTCCTGAAATTTATGAAGCAATACGATGCTACTAAAAACTGCCATGGGACAAACCAAGAACTTGTGCCCCAAGAAGCAAGCCATTGAACAGTAAATTGGAGTTTCTCACTGAGCAATTAAATAAGTTCTGGTCCTGAAAGGACCATATTTATCCAAATTGGATCTCTTGGGCAGAAAGTACTGTTTTACATTCTCAATTTCTGGCTGCACTCCTCGGTTATTCTTTCTAACCTGGCCTTGGGCACCAGATCCAATATCTACCACATTCTTTGGCTTTGAATTCCTCACTTAAGTGTACACTTTTATGCACTGATTCAGTTCTTTACTTTTTATACACATCAGCTTTTGGAGCTGAAAATGGGACCAGTAAATGCAATACAGGAAAAAAAACAATACACAGATGCATGTTACTTCTATACTGTCTGGTATAAACAGGGAATTCCCCTTTCAGCTTCTCTTACTGCATTCTTTTTCAATGCTTTTTCCCCCTCTTCCAAATATAGTTACTAGTAGCTCAGTAAACAAATGAAAATCTTATTCCACATTTTAATAAAATAAATATTACTAATCACAATTAGTACTGTGGCCTATTGATAATATAACTTTGAACTAGAGTTAAGACCAGTATCTAAGAACAATCCTTTCTCCTTTTAAAATAAAATTAAAATATTTTAATGTTGAAATTCAAGTAACAGTTGGAGAAAGACAATTTATACTAATACTTGTCTTCCCTCTTATTGATACTCAGTTTCTTATTACTTTATATCATATATTATTATGAGGTTACATTTAGATTTTTTAAAAATAACTTTATGGCAGTCTTAAGACATTTGTAATTGTATACCTGCTGGCAAGGCTAGTATTGACATTCCTGTAATACCATAGTAAGGTCACACTTTGTGATAAAATATTTCCCAAGGCTGATACAATTAACCACAAGCAAATGATTTTTCCATGCAGTAAGCCTTACATTGGGGTGGGGGGATTGAATTATTAAGTGCATTCAACAGAAATTTTGTAAATCTTAGCATAAAAGTACTGAAATAATAAGAGAAAAATCTAAACCTTTTATTTTATAGAATAAATTCATCATTGGATTTCCATAACAAAAAGACCTACACTAACCATATTATTCATTCCAGAGTTTTAAATACCATAATGGATCAGAAAGGGAAAAAAAACAGTGTACTATTCTGTTCAATGAGTAGCAGTATAAAGGAACTGAAGAAGAAATATCACAGTCTTCAGCAAAACAAAAAGTTAACTCATCTGGGAGACATTCCCTGATGGAAAAATGATTTTATTTATATATCATACTAAACTTTAGTTTATTGACTGAAACATAGTTGACTACTTTTGCAAATGTACTGAGCCAAACACAAATATCTACTGAATATTGCTCAATTTAATTGAATTTGATAACTTGATGTTAAAGACTGTTGAAATATATGTCCATGCAGAAAATTTCCTATTTGCTTGTCTACCAAACCCATCTCTAAAACTCAGATTACAAACATCCATTGATGCAGTACCATCAGCATAAGAAAACTAAGGATGGCATGAATAAAATCTGTATTAACTGAGGTTTGGTCTAACAGAATTTTTTTCCCAGATTTTACATAGCACAGAAGATGTCAATTGCTCTGAAAAGTATTTCAAAGGAAGTGAAAATACAAGGACATCCAAAGAGGTAATTATGTATCAGCTGCTGACCCATCTAGTTTGGTCAATAATTTTAAGACCAGTGACATTTAAGGCAATTATCCTATATTAGGGAAGTATAATGAAATAAATTCGACTCATCTCTGCATAAATAAGGTTACATTTCATTTCTACTATTCAACTTGAAGAGGAAAAAGCAGAGCTTATTTTTATTTCTATTTAAATTTTTCATGTGGAAAGCACTTTCTCTTAGGTTAACTGTATGCTGACTCTTATTTATTTATTGTATATGGGCAAAGGGAGATAGGGCAGGAGCCAGGGGATTGCTAACCTTGGGGTTTGGTACTGATAATTGCCTTTTAGTTCCCTTTGCTTGGACCCAAAGGCTGTTGGGACTCCAAAAACAACAGTTTCCAAATGTTAATTTAGCCTGTAATAGTCTTTCTCATCCATGATTTACCGTATTTTCCGGCGTATAAGACGACTGGGCGTATAAGACAACCCCCTACATTTCCTGTTAAATTATAGGGTTTGGGCTATACTCGCCGTATAAGACTACCCCTCTTCCAACGCACACAAAATAAAAATTAAAAAACATCAGATTTGATTTTAATATGGTAATTTTAATTCAAATGCTTATGACATGCAGGTACTTAGTAGAAAAACTGTCACTTATAAACATAAGGCTGTTTGTCATCAAACATGTAAACATAAAACAGTGCAAGTGGATTAAACTTTAATAATAATAATAATAATAATAATAATAATAATAATAATAATAATAATAATAATAATAATAAGAAGAAGAAGAAGAAGAAGAAGAAGAAGAAGAAGAAGAAGTAGTTGGAAGGGACCTTGGAGGTCATCTAGTCCAACCCCCTGCCCAGGAAGGAAACCCTATACCATTTCAGACAAATGGCTGTCCAGTCTCTTCTTAAAACTTCCAGTGTTGGAGCATTCACCACTTCTGGAGGCAGGTTGTTCCACTGGTTAATTGTTCTAACTGTCAGGAAGTTTCTACTTAGTTCTAGGTTGCTTCTCTCCTTGACTAGTTTCCATCCATTGCTTCTTGTCCTGCTTTCAGGTGCTTTGGAGAATAGCTTGGCTCCCTCTTCTTTGTGGCAGCCCCTTAGATATTGGATCACTGCTATCATGTCACCCCTCACCCTTCTCTTCGTTAAACTACACATACCCAATTCCAGCAACCGTTTCCTATTTTCCTAATTCACTTTTTCACTTTTCCTAATTCACTCTAAAGCTTTCCCTGTGCAGAGCCTTAAGTAACACCAGCTGCCTGCAATTAGTGCAGGTTCTCATCCCACCAGGCTCAAGGTTGAGTCAGCCTTCCATCCTTCCGAGGTAGGTAAAATGAGGACTCAGATTGTTGGGAGCAATAAGCTGACTTTGTAATAATGCTACTTGTGGGGGGGGGGTGAAAGCTCTAATAAGCAGGCATATACCGTATATACTTGAGTATAAGCCGAATTTTTCAGCCCACTTTTTGGGCTGAAAAATTCCACTTCGGCTTATACTCCAGTCAACAAAAAAAACTTACCGAGGACTTGTGCGCGGCCGAGGCTTTGGTGCTTCCGGGATCGCCCGCACCTCTCCCAAGCCACCGCCGTCCGAGACCTGCCGAAGTTTGGGGAGGTTTGGGGAGGTGCGCGCGCACCTCCCCAAACTCCGCGCCTTGCCTGCCTGCTTCTTTCCGCAGCGGAAAGAAGCAGGCAGGCAGGGCGCGGAGGAACGGAGACTTGCCGACGTTTGGGGAGGTTTGGGCGCCTCCCCAAACCTCCCCAAACCTCGGCAGGTCTCCGTTCCTCCTGCCGACCTTTGGGGAGGTTTGGGCGCCTCCCCAAACCTCCCCAAACATCGGCAGGTCTCCGTTCCTCCTGCCGACCTTTGGGGAGGTTTGGGCGCCTCCCCAAACCTCCCCAGGTCTCCGTTCCTCCGCGCAGACCTGCCGACGTTTGGGAAGGTTTGGGCGCCTCCCCAAACCTCCCCAGGTCTCCGTTCCTGTTTGGGGAGGTTTGGGCGCCTCCCCAAACCTCCCCAAACCTCGGCAGGTCTCCGTTCCTGTTTGGGGAGGTTTGGGCGCCTCCCCAAACCTCCCCAAACCTCGGCAGGTCTCCGTTCCTCCGCGCAGACCTGCCGACCTTTGGGGAGGTTTGGGCGCCTCCCCAAACGTCCCCAAACCTCGGCAGGTCTCCGTTCCTGTTTGGGGAGGTTTGGGCGCCTCCCCAAACCTCGGCAGGTCTCCGTTCCTCCGCGCAGACCTGCCGACGTTTGGGGAGGTTTGGGCGCCTCCCCAAACCTCCCCAAACCTCGGCAGGTCTCCGTTCCTCCGTGCAGACCTGCCGACCTTTGAGGAGGTTTGGGCGCCTCCCCAAACGTCCCCAAACCTCGGCAGGTCTCCGTTCCTGTTTGGGGAGGTTTGGGCGCCTCCCCAAACGTCCCCAAACCTCGGCAGGTCTCCGTTCCTCCGCGCAGACCTGCCGACCTTTGGGGAGGTTTGGGCGCCTCCCCAAACGTCCCCAAACCTCGGCAGGTCTCCGTTCCTGTTTGGGGAGGTTTGGGCGCCTCCCCAAACCTCGGCAGGTCTCCGTTCCTCCGCGCAGACCTGCCGACCTTTGGGGAGGTTTGGGCGCCTCCCCAAACGTCCCCAAACCTCGGCAGGTCTCCGTTCTTCCTGCCGACCTTTGGGGAGGTTTGGGCGCCTCCCCAAACCTCCCCAAACCTCGGCAGGTCTGCGCGGAGGAACGGAGACCTGCCGAGGTTTGGGGAGGTTTGGGGAGGCGCCCAAACCTCCCCAAACAGGAACGGAGACCTGCCGAGGTTTGGGGACGTTTGGGGAGGCGCCCAAACCTCCCCAAAGGTCGGCAGGTCTGCGCGGAGGAACGGAGACCTGCCGAGGTTTGGGGACGTTTGGGGAGGCGCCCAAACCTCCCCAAAGGTCGGCAGGTCTGCGCGGAGGAACGGAGACCTGCCGAGGTTTGGGGACGTTTGGGGAGGCGCCCAAACCTCCCCAAACAGGAACGGAGACCTGCCGAGGTTTGGGGACGTTTGGGGAGGCGCCCAAACCTCCCCAAAGGTCGGCAGGTCTGCGCGGAGGAACGGAGACCTGCCGAGGTTTGGGGAGGCGCCCAAACCTCCCCAAACAGGAACGGAGACCTGCCGAGGTTTGGGGACGTTTGGGGAGGCGCCCAAACCTCCCCAAACAGGAACGGAGACCTGCCGAGGTTTGGGGACGTTTGGGGAGGCGCCCAAACCTCCCCAAAGGTCGGCAGGTCTGCACGGAGGAACGGAGACCTGCCGAGGTTTGGGGAGGTTTGGGGAGGCACCCAAACCTCCCCAAACAGGAACGGAGACCTGCCGAGGTTTGGGGACGTTTGGGGAGGCGCCCAAACCTCCCCAAAGGTCGGCAGGTCTGCGCGGAGGAACGGAGACCTGCCGAGGTTTGGGGACGTTTGGGGAGGCGCCCAAACCTCCCCAAACAGGAACGGAGACCTGCCGAGGTTTGGGGACGTTTGGGGAGGCGCCCAAACCTCACCAAAGGTCGGCAGGTCTGCGCGGAGGAACGGAGACCTGCCGAGGTTTGGGGACGTTTGGGGAGGCGCCCAAACCTCCCCAAACAGGAACGGAGACCTGCCGAGGTTTGGGGACGTTTGGGGAGGCGCCCAAACCTCCCCAAAGGTCGGCAGGTCTGCGCGGAGGAACGGAGACCTGCCGAGGCTTGGGGAGGTTTGGGGAGGCGCCCAAACCTCCCCAAACAGGAACGGAGACCTGCCGAGGTTTGGGGAGGTTTGGGGAGGCGCCCAAACCTCCCCAAACAGGAACGGAGACCTGCCGAGGTTTGGGGACGTTTGGGGAGGCGCCCAAACCTCCCCAAAGGTCGGCAGGTCTGCGCGGAGGAACGGAGACCTGCCGAGGTTTGGGGACGTTTGGGGAGGCGCCCAAACCTCCCCAAACAGGAACGGAGACCTGCCGAGGTTTGGGGACGTTTGGGGAGGCGCCCAAACCTCCCCAAAGGTCGGCAGGTCTGCGCGGAGGAACGGAGACCTGCCGAGGTTTGGGGAGGTTTGGGGAGGCGCCCAAACCTCCCCAAAGGTCGGCAGGAGGAACGGAGACCTGCCGAGGTTTGGGGAGGTTTGGGGAGGCGCCCAAACCTCCCCAAAGGTCGGCAGGAGGAACGGAGACCTGCCGACGAGCCGCGGCTACACAGGGTATTCCTGTGTATTCAGGCTTGCAAAATGGCGGATCGAGCCTCTGCTGGCGGCAGAGGCTTGCAGAACGGCGGATCGGCTTATACTCGAGTCAATAACTTTTTCCAGTTTTTGGGGGTGAAATTGGGGGTCTCGGCTTATACTCGAGTCGGCTTATACTCAAGTATATACGGTACATAGAATGAAGGCTATTGCTAAGCACATTGATTTGTGCTTTAAACTGTAAGCTGCCCTGAGTCTTCGGAGAAGGACGGGATATAAGTGGGATTAAAAAAAAAAGACCAAATGGGAGATCCGCTCCAGGTTTTCCAGCCAGCCCGCCCAGTTCCTGAGTCAAATGTGTCCTTAGAGTTAAGCAGCTGCTCTGGCTAGGGCATTCCCCACCTGCCTTTCAATTTGCTCTTGCATTCCCCACCTGCCTACAGCTGCTCTTCAACTTTAGAAGGAAAGACGCCCAGACCCCAGCCTGTAAAAAATCAGACTGCAGCTTCTACTCCAATTGGTCCCGCTTTCCCTGCGCAGACTAAATGGAAGATCCACTCCAGGTTTTCCAGCCAGCCCTGTCCCTAAAGTTTCAGCACCCAGCGTATAAGACGACCCCTGACTTTTGAGAAGATTTTCATGGGTTAAAAAGTCATCTTATACGCCAGAAACTATGGTAAAATGGAGATGAGAAGGCTGACTTTGTTTACATTACTGAAACCTAGCTGAGTGCTACTAAGGGACAGCTAAGTTTTAGGTCTGGCATCAACCATGAACTCAGAACCTAGAGTGTAACCACTGTTGTTAGTGTCATCCTAACAGAATGGCTAAAAGAAATGCTGCTCTGCAGATAGCAGTTGTTAAGACTCTTTTGTGAGGTTGGACTGTAGGATCAAAGTGGACTGTGTTACCAGCCTTTCAGCACCACAACATGCCTACTTGAGTGCTAGAGTTCATGAATGGGCTGGCAATGAATTTTCCCAGATTTATGGTACAGAGGACTTTAATATGACTGTGGAGTCAGAGGCCGCCAGGAGTTCATAGCCACAATGGACCTAACCAACCCAGGTTTCTTCTGACGCAATTCATTGGGGGGGAGGGGGATGTTGTTACATGTTGAATCTGCTTTTTATCTCAGAACACTGGAAAATGATTGGGAGACAGGAGACATTATCATCTGTCTCATCCCATATAGAGATCACACCCTCTTGGCTTTGCATTTCTCTGAAACTACCTCCATATGTGGAGAAGCAAGACCTATTCAGTCTGCCTCATGTGCCTGATGGATACTGTGGATTTTCAAAGCCTGGGGTTATTTTGGGACCTTAGGTATTGTAAAGGTTATGTGGGAATGATGTTAGGAGACAGGAGGAACAGCCCAGGGTAGATTTTTGTCCGATAAACAAAATCTAAATCCATAGGAAGGGGAGGGGGTAGTGAAAAGAGCATCTCAGAAGGGATCTTCTCTAGTTATCAGGACAATAAAATTAATGAAGGAAAGAGATATTTTCAGACTTGCAAGTTTCTATGACTGTATCCTTATAATAAAGGTAGTGTTAGTACTCGTGGTTTATTCTTCTTGTCTGGACTAACTCAATGGGCTGAAAAATATACTCTACATTCTACTGAGACCTTAGTTGCCATTTGGAATAAGTGAATGGTTCTAGCCAAGGACTGTCTTATGGCTAGATAGATTCTCTATCCACAAGAATCTCAAAGAGCTCTTTGGTTTTTACAGGAGCCCCAGGAAATGAAGCAGCATAAGAGATGCCTAAAGCTGTCCTACACAGTGTGGTCCATGGAATAGCACACCACGTGAACTGTTACCAGTCCACAACAAGGCAAGTTCAAAAGTGTTTAAAATATTTATAGCAATCTGACATTGCTACAATGTTCAAGCATATGATCAATGCAATTTTATATTTGCTAAATGTGAAAACTCTGGGCTCTATAATTTCATTTTTCTAATAATTCATTTTTATTATATATTACAAAGTAACATTCCGTGACAGATTAGAAATTTTAAAAACTAATCCTTCACCATAGATCATTTGAGAAATACTAGTTTAGAGCACTATTGGAGGAAAGCAAAGAGTGAACCTAATTGAAATCTTTCTCATGCAATACCTTGTGGCAATATGGGCAGCAAAACTTAATTTTACACTCTTATCAGGTTTACAGACAACTGACTGGCAGCCCTATTTAGGGTGAATCAATCCTTCCTTACTAAGTGGGGAGGAGTCTGAGGAAACAGTGCTCTGAGGGCAATTCTAGGAATCTGTAGGATAAATTTGCTTGGATTTGCTCTTAATTAGACTCTATTTGTACAGATATTACTGAGGTGCCTGAAGCATGCACTCACCCAGTTTTCAGGGAAGAATTTGAATTATTGATCCTGAGGAAGCAGACAGAGTCTTTAGAGCTGTGATTTTGGTCAGTGGTAAAAGGGATGAGCAAGAATTGCTGGAGCAATATCCAACTCCCAGATGCACCATAGATGATGCAAAGCACAATAAAAGCACTCTGCATACTCTTCACCTAACAAAGTTGTTCTTTGATTGAACCTTCTGGTAGAGACTCAGCTTAACAAGCATAAGTAACAGCAAAAGTTTGCTGTAGAGTGCACGTGCCTGAAAATTTGTCCTGAAACTGTCACTTGAACCTGAACTAGCAATTTTCTCACATCTGACCTTTTGAATATAATCTGATATCACTCTCACCTACTGCTTTGGGGTCTGGTTGCTGGAACTCATGAAAGCAATGCACCAAATTTGTTTGGAACTTTGTTCGGACACAAATGCACTTGCACAGAGATCCTGCCTGCTACTTCTTATATTTAATATCAAAAATAAGGCCACTGTAAACTAACTACTACGGATGGGCACGTGTGGTTGAAAATAAAGACATTGGTAATACAAGAATAGAACCAGTTCAAGGTCATTGCTTTGCAGAAAACCTCAGAGCTCTCCTTTCTCCCTGCTCCTATTTAATATTTGCATGAGGGCATATGTGGAGGTCATCAGGCAGCACTGGATCACTCTGCTGATGACACCAGATTATACCATTCAGGACCAAACAAGTGATCCCATAAAAGGTATTTCCCAGTGGCTTCCGGTTCTGGACTTTCGGTGCTCCCAGACACGATAGGGAATTGCTCGTTTCGCCTGTATTTCTTCATCGAGGGGCCCCTGTAAAGGGGTCGAAAGTCACCCTGGAGGGGCAATGAGCAGGGGAGAGGTCTCTCCAGTCAGCAGTAGAAGGGCGGCAGCCCTCCTGTTGGCTTGGAGCTACTCTCTGAACCAAAGAAGAAAGGATTGGCCACTCCCATGGCCCATCATTTAGCCGTTTCCTGCTGAAGCCAAAAGCACAACAAAGCACTTGAAAACTGGGTGAATACTACTGGCAAACAAGCTTGCTTACATTTTGTACTGACCTTGGCATTAAGATAAAAACCTGAAACAGCTGGAGATGAATTTGGCTTAGACTTGTGGAGGTGGACTCTTACTGATTTTTGTTTTAAAAATAGCCTCCACCAACGACTATTTATAATTATTACAAAATGGAGAAGGATCAGCCACAAACCTTGCTTGATTATAACCTCATACTTGAAACAATCTACAGAGTCACTGAGATGTCTATCTCCAGATTTAATCATTTACATGCCAACTTTAAGTCACAAATTGAAACCCAGACTGCAACTAAAGAATTTATACTTCAGAATATAACAAAATTGGAAGATATTACTATTGAGACAGAAGAATATAAGCAACAACTATCCAAAGAACCAACAACTCTAAAAGTACAAGGAACTATCACTATGGCAAATAACCTTAAGTACCAACAACAAACTATGGGAAAACTTAATACTCAACTTTTGACTCCATCAAGAGCCTATAACTTTAGAAGTATACTATGTGCAAGATAGTGATGTTAACATAGAGGACATGGAAGATCTACAAAGACAGTTTTCTGAAAGCCTGGATAGCCAAGCATTGATTACAAAATTGGATAAGACTCTTTACTTAAAGCAGATGAACCCAGATGGAAGAGGAATCCAGACCGAACTGAAGATAAAGTTTTTAGAGCAAATACAGAGACTAGATCTAACAGGGCAACAACATAATGATTACAAATGGTTTGGTTTTTGTGATTCACTGATGGCTAGATGGCCTCCTTCAATTCAAATAATATATATTGGAGCGAAGGGAGACATATCTGGCAATTCAAAGGCCTTGGTTTGGAAACCTGATTGGCAAAAATGAAACCCAGAGTTAGATTTAAAAAGTGAGTTCTTAGAGAACCATTAAAGGTTATCCTTTTAGTAATCAGTGATCTATCAGGATCTAAAATAGAAAACGTTTATGAGATAGAACTAGAAAGTCTTTATGTATCTATTAGGCTTATTTTAGACATTATAATTTGTGCACTGAAATAATGGAAATTTGGTTTATAGATCCCAATTTTGATGTTAAAAGACATTTGATTATTCTATTTAAGAATTAAGAATTAACTAAAATTTAAAACAGAATCTGGTTGTGCATAAATAGTTGTAGATTGATAAACATAGGCTGTGGTCCTGTCAGTAACGTGTGATGTATTAGGATGTGAAAGATGATGTTTATTAGGTAGAACATAGCTACTCAGCCACTGTGTACACGTTGAATGCTATAGTTTTTGCTGTAATGAAATAAGGGAAATTTGAGTTGAGAATATTATTTGGGATGTTAAAATTTGAATAATATAATTAAAATTAAAATTAGGTAAGCTTTAATAACAAGACATAGATATATTTCAATGAAATTGAATTGACAAATTTTTCAACTGACCATGCTATTTCTAGAAATTTATTAGTTTAAACTGGTTGTATGAAATGTTAAGGGAAATTGAGAAGGATGTTTTGATAATGTAACCTGAATTACGTACTGAAAACTCTGTTATTGAATCTCTGATTACCCAGTCATCATGATGCTTTCTAAATATGTAGATTTTAACTGAAAAACCAATAAAACTTGTTTTGTTTTGTTTTTTTTTAAAGTTATTTCCCAGTGTCTCAGTCTCAAGAAGACTGGTTGTGGTTTTTAACACTTCCCAGATCTAGAGATTTTTCTCTTTTTTAATAAACTTTTTATTAATTTTCCAATTTTAAATTATATCTTTGAAAAACAATGTGGTGTCTGTGTTACAATAATTTCATTACATACAAATGTATATTAATACAAATCTCCACTATTACAGCCAATATTTCTTCTCTTTTTTCCTTTAATACATACTGTCTCTTGTCTAAATTACTTCTCATTCTATCCATCAGCTACTTAATAGTTTTCTTACATTTATCAATAATTTTATATATTTTATTTATTTTGATATTCCATCTTTAAACCATCAATAACCTTATAAATTTTCCCAACTTTAATACTGCATTAGTATTTAAATTAAACATTTAATATTTGTCATTTCCAAATTTTTAACTGACCCCAATTCCCTTTGTCACAATTCCCCCCAAAATCTAATACATATCTTATCTATCTCATTTCCATATCAACAAATTGGTAATACAATGTAATATTCTTATTTTCATTATAATTTCCACATATTGTAAATTCAATAACCAAGATTTCTCCCATTTCTGCATTTAATACATCCTCTCTCTTCTTCATGTCCACTCTCTCATATTTAAACTTATTTCATTCTCACTACATCCAAACATATTAATTACATCACTCTTAACATATATATGTTTTAATCACCTTTATTTAACCTTTATAAACAACTCAATATTTCAATTTAACTATTGATATTTATACATCTAGGTTTTAATTAGCCAACATTTTTCTTTATCTTCACATCATAACAATATCTCATATTCAAAATACGGGTCCTGTCTACTTAAATATCTTCTATTTTAAACCTCCTAAATATGTCCACACTCCATTCTTCTTCAGACTTATTCTAGCTTTTTTCTTTTGCCAAGTCATCTTCTGTGTCCTTGCTTCAGGATCATCGAAAAATTCTTGTATTATTATAGCATATTGATATGTCCATCCAATTTCCTCCTCTTGACATAGCTGTCCTGGACTGTTTATCTTTTCTTCCATCTGTTTCTCATTTTGATCTTCAAATTCCTTCTGAATTATATAGTAGGTTTTTTCCTCCAACCATTTTGTCAGATTTTTTTCCAAATTTTCTCTTGTCTGTACTTGTTGGGCGGTTAAATCTTCTGTCAAAATATTTAATTGTTCAATTTTTTCTGTTGTGCTCTGTATAGATTATTAGTTGTAGTCAAAGTTTGAGTTTGCTTATCTAAGGCACTTTCTAGGTTTTTTTTCCAAAAGCTCTTATTTCATCACCAGCTGTAAGAAGAAATTGGTAAGTCTGGCAAGTTATTTTCATCATAGCAAAAATTTGTTTTTGCATTTCTTCCCTAGTAAAAGTCTGTTCCTGGTCTTTTCCATAGTGATGAGTTAAATTGAAAACTTTTACAGTTCTTTTTTCCCCTCAGTAAATAGGAAACAGCTAAGACTTTCACAGCTGGTGTTCAAGGTTACATGAATCTTATCTTGTTTTCTAAAATTATCAGCCAAGTCTCTTTTCTTTAAGAATAACAGATTGCAATTTCAGGTTTGGCCACAAGATGTCCCCCAACTGGTTAGGAAATTCCTTTCAATTATTTCTACTGTTTTAGGAGAAAAAAGCCAAATTTTCAAATAAAAATAGGAAATGAAAAATAGATAATCAAAAGCTTTTAATCCACAAGTTTTAAAAAATAAAGTTCTAGTGGGAATCCAATTATTTTTTCAAGGTTTTTAAAATCTTCCCTTATATTCAATTGCCACTGTTTCTGGAGGGAGGGCTAAAATCCCCCTTCCCTCTCCACAGAGGGGAAAAGTACTTTAGCAGCTTACATAGGTAGAAAAAAAGTTGAAATTTAAGAGAGGTAGATCTCACACAGTCTTTTCCACGCTGCTTTAATGTTGACTGATGGTAAGTGTGACTTCGGCTGTCCACAGCCTAGTGACTGGCCATATTGCTATGGCCGGTTTTTCATCCACCGGTTCAAAGGG
This sequence comes from Vipera ursinii, assembly GCF_947247035.1. NCBI lineage: Eukaryota > Metazoa > Chordata > Lepidosauria > Squamata > Viperidae > Vipera > Vipera ursinii. Next base: position 93,423,770 of record NC_139516.1, on the reverse strand, counting down.
AACACAGGCACTAACAGAAGAGTTGCCGCTCTCCCACATTCTTGCAAAAGCCCCTCTTGCTGGTCGCCTCTCTGAGGCGATTTTTAAGCCCTTTTAGGGGCCCCCAGCAATGCGAAACTGGATATGGAAGACGAGAGTCATCCTCCAAACATCCACAGCGGCTGCATTGGCAAACCGGAAGTCCAGATCTGGAGATTTTTCATGTCTAGCTCTGTACTCCCCCAGATAAAATCAGTGCACCATTTGGAGGTTCTCTTAAACTTGTGGCTCTTGCTCTAAGAGAAGGTAGCAACCATAGCTTTACAACAGCCTTTGCAGTTTTATCTTCTCCACAAACTGCACCTGAATTTGGATTAGAAAGATCGCAGTAACTAATGCCTTAGTCCAGGGGTCTCCAACCCCCGGTCCGTGGACGAGTACCGGACTGCAGCATGCCAGCAACTAGTCCACACAAACAAGCAAAGACCCATCTGCAGGATGAAGGCAGCACACAAAACCACACACCCTTCAGTCTGCGGAAAATCCACGGAACCGGTCCCTGGTGCCCAAAAGGTCAGAGACCTCTGCCTTAGTCAGCTCCAAGTCACTTCCACACATTATATTTTACTACTAGTCATGCTGGCTAAAGTCTCTGGGTCATGAATCAGCAACTATGGGATGGTAAGAAATTCTACACTCCTTGCATGAATAGCATTTTCTCAGCTGTGATCAAGAGTGTTACAATAAACACCTTATGGCTAGAAAATGAGGAATAAAACAATGACAATACAGATAGTAACTTCATTTGGTTCCAGAAAAATGACCATAGCAAACCACCTGACGGAGAGAAACAGATTGCAAAGACTGTTGATTGATTGCTATCTCATTCAGGTAAAATTCTCTCAGTGTGTCTTGTGTCTGACAGTTTTATTTTGTTTTGTTCTCCCCTTTGTAGAGCAGAAAGATTACTTAAACAAGCTATTTCTTTTTAACTTGCTTTTTCTCTAGAATACAGCACTTCCCTAAAAAGATCTAACCACAAGTTAACAAGTTCAAGTCTGACTTTAATAAATGCTCTCTGAGACAGTTAACTAGATAAAGACTATCTATATGATAGGAATTGATTTTTTTCCACTTCTAAATTATAAGGTAAATAGACTTTGAAAAATTTCCTACTCTAGAATTTTTAAAAGCAAACAAAGTAAACATTTATGTTTCTGTTTCTGTCAGTTTCAAGGAATAAACCAATTCTACTTTAGTATGAAGCTTCATTGACAGAATTTGCAAGTACGGTATGAGAAAGTACAATTCTCTCTCCCCCCCCCCCTCCATCTTCTTTACAGCCTAAGAAACTAGGGAGGGTAACTTCTGAGACTTGCCCATCTATGCTTATCTGACTGTTGTCTTGGCAGCATCTCTTTGTCCAGTCTCCCAAGGTATTCCCCATATAGCTTCATTAACAGTAGTAATTACTGTTCCAATATACATGAAGAAAATATTTTCCTCTAAACTGTGCCCTCTTTGGGCACAGGACAATCTCTAAAAATTAAAATCAATTTACTTCTCCTCCCCCCCCAATTTTCTATAAAATCATATATCAAATTTATTTTGTACAAAAAGAAAAACGTAATAAGAGATTCTACATATGCTATGCTCTAACTGATCACATATCTTTAAAAAGAAGGGTAATATAAAAGATAAAATGTTTATTCTTATAGTCAAGATATATAGTATATGAGGTAAACTTTCTCACAAGGTGCAGAAATAAGTACAGAATAAGTACACAAAAAGAAGTAAACACTACAATCAGCTAATGCTAAATGCTAAAATCAGCCGATATGCCGTATGCTTTTTTTAACAGAGGCCCTTTCATGTTATCCCAGAAGCCGGTGCTATTTTGAGAGCAGCTTCAATTCTTGTGATTCAAGAATTGTGGCTGTTTCAATGATGCCACTTCTAGAATGGCATGAATTAGTTTAGGAAGACTGCATGTTTCATCAGGTGATTCTTTTTTGGAAAGGTGATTTCCAAAAATTGCCTTTCTAAAAGAGAATTAGCCATTGTGTTGCATGGCCTTTTACAGAGGCCCCTTCACACCATTCTGGAAGCAGCTGGCATTTTCAGGATCTCTCAGGATTTGGAAAATTGCAACCTTGTGCAATTGGCGCCTGACTCCAGAATGCTGCAAGGTGGCCTCTTTAGGAAGGCCACATATTGCATCAGCTGGGCACTCATTTGGAAAGGTGATTGTCAGAAGCAAAGCAAGAAGGCCCAAGGGTGGGGAACCCAGTGGGGCAGGAAGATGTGCAAGAGGTAGTTCAGAGGTGCTAGGAAAGCTAGCGCAGGACCCATTTAAGATAGGGAGATGCCTAGGCCTGCATCAGGCTTCCCCAACCGCAAGGAACCATGTGCTCCACTTTATGACCATAGCAAGGACAGCCAGAATTGTAGTCACTAAGTGAGGCCATCACATGGGCACTTCACTTAATGACCACAACTTATGGTGATAATTCTGGACTCAACTATGGTTGTAGGTCAAAAATTACCCTTCCTTATTAATTCTCTACACTGAATATACAGATTCTTGATTCCATAATTTGACACATATACAAATACAAGTGGCCCTCCTTGTTCAGTAACTGTTCAAACTTACAATGGTACTAAATGAGTGTTTGTACTTGTGGTTGTCCCAGCATACTACAATCATGTCACCATTTGCGACTTTCTGTCAGACTGCTTTCAATTGGTCTTCTGAATGGAAGAATACTAGTGTTAAAAAATGGGAGGATAATAGCATCTTAAGAGTACCACCTGTGATAGTGCTGAACAAGTATCTCACCAAGAAATGAGTGCAGGTTGCTAATCTCCTCTCTTGTTTATTTTGGGTGTTAAAATACTGAACGTAAATATAAGACAAGACAATTGTAGGAATAAAGATTTTAAAAGAAACATAAGTTAAGGGCTTTTGCAGATGACTTTTCTTTTAAAGGGAATTGGAGCATTAATGAGAAATGAGTGTAACTGACAGAGCAGAGAAAGATGGGAGTAGAAAAAATAATCTCCAGGTGCTGTGGTTATAAAAATATCTCACAATACACCATTATCTGCTGCTACTACCACTATTGTCATTTTACATCACGCAGCTTTGCGTGCTACCTCTACCCAATCAATTGCCTTAAAAATTAAATGTAAGAGAAGTGAATTGATTACAACCAAGGCACTGAAGGAATTTAATGGCCAAAGAGGAATGTCAGTGAGAAAGGAAGTAATTCCAGAAAGAAAAAAAGAAAGCCGGAATCACTTCTTCTATTTGTGTGTTTGGTCATCATGACTGAGAAAGATTGTCCATATGTTTGGCTGATGAACCTGAGATACAAATTGTGTGCTTTTGACATGATTAACTTGTTCAACTTTTGGAAATGAAGATGATTACATAATATCCAAAGAAATATTATTCTACATTTAGGGTGCAAACTGACGTTCTGCCTTGTTTTTGAAAAGTTGCTTCTTTTTTGTAATTAGACAGGCCTGCACACTAAGCTCACATTTATAAATTTGTACACAGGCCTGAAAAGATTGTTTGTTGTGCCTTAATAAGATAATGAACCAATCACTAGAAGACATAATGCAGTTTTTCTCCTTCCTGCATCAATCAGCAAATGAAGAAAGATCAAGCTCTTAATCACTAACCAGCAGATTATCAAGACCTCTAAACTTGGCAATATTCACATCATATCTTTATTATAAATCCAAAAGTAGGAGCAACTCCTTTAAGCATTGTACTTAAAAAGTCAAGCTTCCGTAAATTAGCTGTAGTTTATGTAAGGTTCAAAATACATTAGAGTTATGACAAAACTGCACCACAATTTGCCTATTTAAGGCAAGCCTGGTTGAAATGATCACATAAGGCTTCCTGTTTGTTTAATAATAGTACAAAAATATATGTCTAAATTTAAACTAACAAAAGAATATACATTTTTTCCCTTAATTGTGTCCATCCTCTCCTATCATTTCTATATTTGGAATTCAATGTGTAAACACAGCCTTCAAAAAGCTAAGCATACAAGACAAGAATTTTCTCATGCAGCTTCTACTTTCTCAGGTGATCCAGTCAAACTGAACAGTGTTAATATTGCTTATAAAAGAAATGGGCTTTACTTATTCACAATACCCAGGAGTGTTACACTGCCGGCCCATGGGCCGGATGCATCATGCCGAAACCACTCCCACCCCAGCTCCAGCAATGGGGAAAAAGTCATGATACATTGCGACACGTCTCATGATGTTGCAAGTTTGACACCCCTGCCATAACCCAATCTTGCTACTTCACATGGTCAGTCATAAAGATTCACTGCACTTTTGAAAAATGTTCTTTTGAGAAAAACCACCACTTTATAAATCCTTAGGAAAAATTTGCCAATCAAAACTATGGTAATAACATTTAATAAATTGATTAAATAATTGCAAGCAGACACCAATGACACTAACGCATATGAGTAATTGTCAATTTTATATCCCCACCTTTCCTCCATGAGTTGGGGGTGGCTTACTTGGAGATCTTTACCTTCTCATATTGTGAGAGTCTCCTCATAACTCTCCTCATAACAGTAGCCCTATAAGATAGTTGGGCTGGTAAGACTACTCCAGAATTATTTAGGAAGCTCCCATAGCTGATAGTGAACATGAACCTGTGTCTCATCAATTCTTTTAACTACTACAGAACCATTAGCATTCTCCACATCATTTTTCTCTCTTCCTCAAGTCATAAATAAAATATCCAGTCAACAGAAGCTAGATCCACCAAGCCAATCAGCTATAACTGGTAGTACACATAACAGACTATTAAAACATTTTACACACCCACACACATCTAGTTTAGTTTAGTTTTATTTGATTTCTATACAATTTATTAAATTATACAATTTATTTATTATTATGCAATTTATTAAAAACTAAGAGTCATAAAGCCAAGGCTACATGGAGATGTTAACATTGCATGGATGAAATTCCGGGGGGGGGAGTCATTCATGGGTATGCTCATGCATAGGGACTTGACAAAAAAGATTTGCCTTGGATTAAATTCAGATTTCTTTTTTTTTAAAGCAGAATCTGGATGATCTACATTCAAGTTATAATGAAATTGAAAATGATTTCCAAAATGTATTCTTCCAACTTGAAAACCTTCTTGAGGTTACCACTGCAAAGTAACAGATCAATTAATCATACGCAGTATGAAGGATAGGAATAGTTAAATACTATGCATACCAAAAAACACAGGCTGCAAAGTACTGTTAATGTACATTAACTAATGCAAAGGTCCTCTCAGTGTTTGCTATCAGAACATAAGTAGATTCATGATAACAAGATAACCGTTTTTTAATTCTATATTAAAATTATTTTTAAAAAATAATGAAAATATCAGCAAAATATTAAAGCTATGAGCATATTTTTCCTTCCAGTCTTTCTTGTTGCTTAATCTTGTTAGAAGACAATATTCTCTATTGCTGATATTTCCCAGCAACATTTGTGACTGTGATGTCATACACTAACCTCTACTTCACAGCAAGATCAAGCACAGCAAGCAGATGGGATACAAAAACAAAAAAAGAACACCCATTTAAAATACAAATCTCTTTTATAAAGAAGAAAAGAGTGCAGGCACAGACAATGAATAGGTCACATTTTTAAGTATGATATATTCAAACGGTTATCCTAGCATGAAAATCTGTTTAAAGCTAAAGCTGGGTAACTGATGAATGTGTGCATTTTATATTGGATTCATAAATATAAGTGAAATATTTTTTTAAAAAGGCAACAGAGACATAAAATACTAGAAGAGCCTAAAATCTGCCACAGGAATATATAGCATTAGCATCTTTCAAAACAGTAGGAAACATCAGTCTGAATTTTTAATATGATTTTTAAATGTGGCTCACTGAGCAAAGGACAAATCCCACACCATTACTCATCAGTCAGGCCTTTATTACAATCAATGACCAGAATTCCACCTAAAAGGTAGAAACTGAACTTTTAAAATAAGTTAAAGCTAAACAGTAACTTTCATTTCAGTGATTTTTATAAAAAATAGAATAAAGTTTAGTCATATTCAAAGAGACTGAATCATATTTGTCATCTAACAACAGTATATAAAATAAATTCAAATGATCCAGGAATTTAGTTAATATGGAGGATGTAAAACATAAGCGTTTTATGACATTGGGCCAGTTACTCTTTCTTAGCCCAATTCAGGATTATTGTTGTAGGGGAAAAAAGGAGGAGGAAAGTGTGTTGGATATGTTCACCGCTTAAATTATTTATAAAAATAATAAATGCTGGGATGCAAATAAATAAATAAAATGGGCAATGCAACAATACATTAGCTGCATTTCAACTGTTCCTTCGCTACATGGATAGTCTTAAAGAATAAGGAATTTCTCTGAATTTTCCTTCAAGTATAGTTGTTAGATGCATTAAAACATGCTAGAGTTAGTGATCCCCTAAATTTAGAGATAGATATTTGGTTTAAATATTTTGCTGAACTAAAAAAGGGAAAACAAGTATTATTATTTTTTTAGTGAGGATTGACAAATTTAACTGAATTTTTATCCTTAACATGTCGCTTGATGCCACCTACTTAGGCCATCATCATCAATAATATGTCCTGTGAAAAACCATGACTCTGCCACTTCTCATAAATTAACTTTAATTAACTTTTCCAAGTTATCAGCTAGGGTTGAGGTACATAAGCCAATGGCAAAAAAACGCCATTTCAACCAGAATGAAAATATACATAACCACATGCTGGTTTCCACTCTAATCATACTAGTTTCATGACAAAGGACCACATTAGGCACACTTCACACTACTTGGAAAATAACCTTAGAAATTTAGGCTGTATTCTCTCTATTGGAGCAAAAGAGCTATATGGGTGTGAATACCAAGTAAGAGTTGTGCATAAATATTTGCTGTTAATACTTTAAGAACAGCCAGTATAAATCTTGCCCCAGTATAAATCTTGCAGAGCCATTGTCAATTTTGTGGCATTTTGCTTAATATAATCCTAATGGGACCTACACTAACCCAAGAAGTGAAATCCTACCCCCAATATTTAACTGATCATTCATTTAACTACCAAATATCAGCTTTAGGGCATTTGGCAAACACCAAAATGCTTACTTTTGGAATAATTTATCTTTGAAGTTCCTTCCTTACAATGTACATTCCCACTATTACCATACAGAGATATAACTTATTTCCTATATGACAATAAGAGTTCTGTAAGAGGAATTATTTTTGTGAGTTGTTTCCCATGTTGCTCAGCCTAAAACTTCATAAATGGTTCAATCATCAATCAAACAAATTTGTCTTGCAATGTCAGAGGACAAGAGCCTGAAACTAGACTATTTCACTTCTAAAACAAGTAACAGGTTCCTTCAATCCAAAACAGTGGATAGTTCCAAGCTTGTTACACTACATAGACAAAACAAAAAGGTGCAAGTACTTAAACCTTAATTTCACTAGAATTCAAATTTCCATTTGATACACAGCAGTCACCAGATTTATTTCATTCTCTTCATTATCCTTTTTAAAAATAAATTATTATCAGGGGTTATGGGTCCCCAAGTGCCTATGGTACTTGTATCCAATCTAATGTTGATGAAAGAAAGCCAATTAAATGTTCAGTAACCCTAAGTAGGGTGGGGGAGTCAGTCAATCCACTTGGATTTTGAAAGTATTTCATAAAGATTCCCTCAGCATGATAGCCATAGGAAGAGAAGCTGATCATTCACAAAATGACTATCATTGGTTGTCATGGCCAGTCACAAAAAACATTTACCAGAAATCATGCTGATAAATATCTTCTCTATTATTCCCTGGACTCTAGTCACTCAAGATATTCATCATGACCTTCCAGATTATCTTTATGTCTTTCGGGCAATGTGAACTCACTTCCAAGCAATGATGTAGTTTGTATTTATCACTATGTTTATTTTTGAAAAAAGACTGTGGGATCTATTTGAAGCATCATTTTAATGACACATTTTCAATTTTATGCTAGAAAAATATTTTGGGTGAAAAAAACCCTTGATTTATAAAATTATTTGGCTCTAATATACTTTCCACGAGAATGAAACCCGCTTAAAGAATGGTGCAATGACAGAAAGCTGTGCCTCACATCAGCTTGGCGCATCTATCAGCACCTACTGAACAATGCAAAAGTAAGTGGACCTAGGCATGATGGGGTGGAGAGAAATGGGCATGGAGCAGGCCAAAGCTTCCAAAGTTGAGACAAATTTGCACATGAGGGGGGAAGGGCAGCTAAGAGGACATATAGGTGAGTCCTCTAACCCTTACCCGGATTTTGACCACATGACAGTGAGGGACCTACAACATCCATAACTTCGGAAAGCGATCATAAGTTTCTTTGTTCAACATATCATAATCCTGTACAGTTGCTGAATAAATGGTCATAAGTTGGGGACTACCTGCAAAAGTCATGAACACTTGAATTTAGCTAATCCATATTCTCTACAATGCATCTAAATTGGGTATTGTTTCCATACCTAACTTTAAAGATTAAACCAATGCAAAAGCTTATTTGAGAAAAATATTTATTTTGTATTTAAGCAGGATTACCAGATCTAAGTAGATAAAGCATAATGTTGTTACTATCCATAAATATCTCCTTCCTAAGATGACCATTATCCATTTGTTTTTCAAATAGTAACGGCAACCAAATGATTTAAACTAGCAGCCCAAACGCTTATGCATACATAGCCAAAGAGGATTCCTGCTTAAACATCATAATTATATGTACTGCTAAACACAACTTACGGAATCCATTATAATGTGCAAATTGAAAAAAGGCTAAACCACACACTCAAAGCAAACTGTATGTCTCTAATTAAATATTATTGTGGTTGCTACAGCTAATAGTATATAAAACATGTAATGTGGTAAGCTATAATTACCGTATATAGTTCTATTATTAAAAATAACCATAATAAAAACAATTAAGCACACTTCCTAACTATATTAGTCTATCTACATTAAAAATATAACTTGTTACATTTTGCACAACTAATTTATATGCAGAATATAAAGATATGTGCATTACCTTCATTTTCAGAAGCCTGGCATTTTACTTGTATCACCAAATCAAAGGTAGTCTCTGGATCTTCTCTGGAAGTAAAAACAAAATATTTGACTAGTCATGAATTGGTCACAAACATTTAAATAATCTAATCACAGGAATGCTGTGTTTGTTATAACATTAAACTGCATAATAGTATTGACTCATAATTACTTGTCCCTTAGAATGCACAATGATTATTTACCAACCAACCTTGAGATATACAGAATTGCATTACAATGCAAGCTCAACAAATATTATTTAAGCTTGACTGTTGAAATTCATTAGATTATATAATGGTTAATCCAGCTCTAGTACACTAACTCTCAGCACTGAATGACTCAGAAGGACAAAGAGAATCCTGCCAAGATAAACACAAGTGGGAACTGACGCTGAAAGTTAGAAATAACATTTGTTTTACATCTTTAGGAAAATAACTGTTTTCCCTTACTTCATTAGGGATTAAAATAAAGAGTATAAGATAAGAGATAACTGATCACAGTAACCTCGAAGTACATATGTATGCAAACCAATAATATATCTTTTATAATCCTATATATTAGCCAGTTCTTCTTTCAACATCTATTTCAAATTCTGTAGCTATAAATTTAAGGATTCTATCATTTCATAATGGGTGAATAACCTTTCACCATGGAATTTTATTGTTATTCTTGCAAGACTTCTAGTATGTCATATGTAATGTCATGCAGTATATGCTTTACACATTACTCCTCCCAAATTCTATACATATTTTAGTCCTCTATAAATTTTCAAAGCAACTGCTATGCAGTTCTAGTATTTATTTATTTCTTACTGGCTATATAGAATATAAAATATGAACTCAAAGATATTATTGTGTATAACTTAAATAAACTGAATTTGATAAAGATTTTTTCGTTGGTACGCTCCAATTTTTAAAAAACACTCACCTAATGGCTTAAGGAAGGGTTGCCCTCACATGTACAATTATGGAAACTGTCTTACAGCTTAGCATGGATTTTTGTTTTACAATCATCTCTAATGGAATTTTGTTAATATTAATTTTCCCTGAATCATGTTTTCCAGTTGTGTTGGAATTAAACTTCTAAAATTTCCAGCCAATAACTCAAAGAAATTATTCGCAAAATACTAAAAAGTGCTAGAATGGGCATGGAAAATCTAAGACAGAACAACTGAACAGCAATAAGCAAACTGTAACTTCTTCAATAATTACTTGAGTTTGCAAATATTACTGTTTCATGCAGATGAACATGTGAGCATTCCCCCCCCCAACTCTAATAAAGAAGTCACCCTCTGTTTGGTTACATAACTGTTGGACCATGAGAATGAATAAATATGTAAATAGAAGGCCAGAAGAAGCAGATATTAAACTGGAACTGGAGTTGAACGTGCTACATTCAAGAAAGTTAAACTACATAATTAAGGAACTATAAACATATTTGCTGTGGAACACAAAATTCAATGTATTAAAATAGTCATAAAATTATTATCATTTTACCAAATTTATATTCATGGGGCTTCTACCCTTAAAAATCAATCATTTATAATTTCTGGATGTTATGCTTCTTTGCACAATGTAAATACTATGCTTGCTCAATTTGAAATTCGTCCTTCTGTGAGACTTATTCCTTAGTAATTGTATACATGATTGCAGCTATAATAGGATTTGCAATTGAGCTCTCTCCTGCAATGGTTTGTGTAGTTGAGACTGCTAACTCCAGAACTACCCACAATGACTGAAAAGAAAACTACTATGATAACAGGTTCTCCAACTATAACCACAACTTCTTCTTTAGAAACTAGATAAACATCTCATAGGTCAATATTTCTGTTTTCTGTGTAACTGCTTCTAGGCTTCCACAAAAGGCTTTTCAAATTTTGTCACTTTGCATCATAAAGTATCAAACCAGTTCAATGTGTGTTGGGCAAGGGCTTTTATGTCTATTCCAGCTGGCTCACCATGAACAGATCATTGATGGTTTGCAAAAAATAGTTCAAAATGCAAAGTTTAGCAAGGCTTGCAAGGTCAAGATTTTAAGTGCAATCACCAAATGAGAAAAAAGTTAATTCATTTTTCACTGTAAAAATAATTCGTTTGGAATTGGCGTAGATATTCAAATGAGGTATATTTTTCCAACCCCCTGTGGGAATTATTAAAACCCGAAAATATTTATATCCATTAAGTCTGTGGCATCATTCTACTCACATTACTCTCAGACATGGGAAATTCCTTGCCAACTTTAACATCCTCCTGCCCACTCTTGCCACACATGCTCTTTTCAGTAATGCTGGGGAATTTTGGTGCTCCTATCAAACTGTTACCTAGAATACACCACAGTACTGTAGTGTTTAATCTTCAAATCCTATCATTTGGGGAAAGGGGGAATGACATCTTAAGTTACCAGGCTGCAGAGACTGTGCACTAGAAATGAGGATAAAGAAGTTTTTTCACGTGGGTTTTAGGTTGCCAACAGGTCAGAAAACACCAGCCTTGGCCTGTTGTGTTTTAGTGGACTTCATTCTGCCAAAAAAAAAAATGTGCTGTCCGACCTTTACTAGGGAGGTCTGCACTGTCACTTGCTGACGGTATGTGTCAAAGTACTGGACAAGAAAGTAAACCCAGCAGGCACAGCCAAGCAAAGGCAGACCGGAGACAGAGGAATCCAGGTATTACCGTCGGCCATTCAAAAAAAAACAAAAAACCAAAACCCAAGACTGTTGGATTTCATTCTGCAAAGGGAAGGAGGGGGAGGAGAGTCGCTTTGGGCGATAAGCTAGTTTTATCCAAAGACAAAGCAAGCCCAGAAAGAGCCGGCGGATCCCACCTAAGCAAACCCAAGTGCTTGTCAATGGATTTCTCCCCTCCGAGCGCGTTTGGGAGCGCAGCCCCCGACAGACGCGCGCCAAAAGCAGGGATGGGGCTCCGCTCCCTTCTCCTCCCTCCCCCCCGCCCGCCCGCCGCTTTCCTGCTGATCTCGGCTCCCGTCCCCGGCCGGCCTCCTCCTCTTCAGCCGCCGCGCACATGCAAAGTGGGGCTGGGGGTGGTTTTGAGGCCTAGCCTGACGCCTCCCCTCACTCTCTCCGCGGCGGCTGGCGAGCGCCTTTCCCTCCTTCAAGCCGACTTTGGGCCGCCGCCCCGCTTCCGCTGACCCCCTTACTTGATCCTGCAGTCCATGGTCGCATCTCGGGGTGAGGGGTCCCAGGAGGCGGCGGCACCCCCTGAAGGGAAAAGGCAGGCGCCAGTCCGGCCTGGGCGGGAAAGGAGGGCGAGAGGGAAGGGACGCGCCGGCTCCTCGCTCGCTCGCTCGCTCGCTTCTTCTAGCCCCGCGTCCCAAGGGGAGCAGGTCGGGGTCGCGGGCGACTCTTAGGCGTCGTCGCCGAGAGTGGCCCGAGTCTCGCTGTTTCGCCTCCCCGGCCAGGCCCGGCGTGACGGCGGCCGTAAAAGCAGCACCTCCCTCCCAGCCTCTCTTCTACCTCGCTCAGTTCCTGCCGCAGAGAAGCGGCTTCTTCGGCACCTTGTGGAAAGCAGGAAGCTCTACGGGGGCTGGAGGAACCTCTTCCCTGGGCCTTGGCCAGGGCTGCTGCGACGGACGGACGGACGCTTAGCCCAAGGGCGGAAAGGAAAGACAGCAGCCTCGCCGTAGGGTTCCTCCAGCAAGGAGCTGCGATGGCCAATTTAGCTACATCAAGAAGCAAAAGTAGATTCCGGTCCGGGCCTGTGGACTTTTAGCAACTTAACTCCAGGAAAAAAAAACAAGGGGATAAACTTTTAACACTGAACTGAAGCTGAAGATGCTTGTCCGCAAACGACGCAACCCGCAACAAAAGTTAGCAATCTTAGAGCTGAATTGAAATCCCCGTTTGTGGAGTGATCTGCTTGCTACTACTCAGCCGATCTCTCTTGCTATCAATTCAGAAGCCTTACGTGTATGTAAGTGCACGTAGTGGCCATATTTTCTCGGGGGGAGGAAAAGACAAACCTGAAAAGGGGACAAATCTGAAAGAGGTTCATAAGGATTAAAAATAATAATGGTTTATGTTTATAAATTTGATTGACAAAGGAAAATTCAAGATGAGAACTAGAAAAAGTTAATCTGAAGGTCAGGTTTCTGAAATAAAGGATTGGCCTTTATTATAATGCAAGATGTAGGCTCACTACAGTGTAAGGGGGTATCGCCTTTCCACTTTCATATGTTGCCCTCCCGGAACTTTTTTGAAAGTACTAACTAGCCTGATTTTTCAAAGATTTAAATTTTGATAAAGTAAATAAGAATAGATGGATAGTAACAAAAATGTCAGGCTATCATTCTCGCTAAGTGCCCTGCAAATTAAGAAGACTCCTGTCTCCTTGGCCATGAGTTGGCATTATTTTCTTACATGCAATACTTTTCAACAGCAGATGAAAACATCAATGGGTGTAAGTTTGCTAAAAGAGCAAAATTGGTGGAAATTGCTTGAATTGCATTTTTACCTCTTACTATTGTGTTCCATCCAATCTTGGCCCACTACTATGGTCCTATGGAAAAAAGCTCTCCAAGCTGTTGTGTCTCTCCCTGCATTATGCAGGTGCATTCCTGTTCTCTCCAGTACTCTATTTATCCACCTCATGTTCTGTTGGCTATTTCAGAAATCACTTATCAGAATGATCAAATACTGGAACATACCCATTACTTTCAGAGATTTCCTAAGTTTTGAATGGTCAATACAATCAAAAGTTTTGGAGTAAACTGTAAAACAAAAAGAGTCCTTTTTGATATTTTTTTTGCGGTTTCCATCAATATTAACTATGCAACCTTATGTTCCTTCTGGAGGTTGAATATTCAGTTGCCACTACTTTCTCCTTAAAGGTAAAGGTTCCCCTGCACATGCGTGCTAGTCATTTCCAACTCTAGGGGGCGGTGCTCATCTCCGTTTCAAAGCCGAAGAGCCAGCATTTATCCGAGGATGTCTCTGTGGTCATGTGGCTGGCATGACTAGACGCCAAAGGCACACGGAACGCTGTTACCTTCCCACCGTAGTGGTCCCTATTTTTCTACTTGCATTTTTACGTGCTTTCAAAGTGCTAGGTTGGCAGAAGCTGGGACGAGTTACAGGCGCTCACTGTTACGCGGCACTCGGGATTCGACCCACCAAACTGCCAACCATCTGATCAACAAGCTCAGTGTCCTAACCCACTGAGCCACCGCGTCCCTCTCACTTTCTCCTTACATGGTACTAATTTCATCTAAAGGATTTTCCACTGTATCTGAAAATTAATATTTGGATAATTAGACTGCAATTATGTAATTTGAAAATTCCTTTAAATATCTGTTTTTAAGGATTGGGTTACAGGTAGTCCTTGACTTATGACCAGTGGCTTAGCAACCATTCAAAGTTATGACAGACCGTCCCCAAATGCTATTTATTTTTTATTTTATTTTTATTTTAATAATATTTCTATACCGCCCTTCTCCCGAAGGACTCAGGGCGGTGAACAGGGCAAGAATAAAAATACAGAATTACAAAAATTAAAAAAGGATTAAATATATGCCCACTAAAAACAATCAATACAATATTAAAACCCCAATAAAACAACAGTAAAAAAAACCCCACCAATCCCCCATCAGGCCAGGCTGGCTTGTTTGAATAAGAATGTTTTTAGATCACGGCGAAAGGAGCGAAGATCGGGCGCCATCCGGAGCTCAACCGGTAACTGATTCCATAGCTCCGGGGCGCCCACAGAGAAGGATCTCCCCCTGGGGGCCACCAATCGACATTCTCTGATCGGTGGCACCCTGAGGAGGCCCTCTCTGTGGGAACGCACAGGGCGAAGGGAAGTTGATGCCGGCAGCAGGTGTTCCCTAAGGTACTCCGGACCCCTGCCATGTAGGGCTTTAAACACCATTACTAGTACCTTGAATCTCACCCGGAAGACAACTGGTAACCAATGCAGCTCACGGAGCAGAGGTGTAACATGGGAGTATCGGGAGACTCCCAACACAACTCTCGCGGCTGCATTCTGTACCAGTTGGAGCCTCCGGGTGGTCTTCAAGGGCAGCCCCATGTAGAGAGCTGTCCTAGTTTCAAAGTTATGACCACTGCAACACCCCAGGTTCATTCACTCTTAACAACTGTGATTAAAACAAAGGATCATGAATAACACCTGCATGCAGAGTTGCAGGAGGCTACCACCAGGCTGCCTCTGTAGAGAAGCTGAGTCTCATATCACATCAGCTGGCTGCCTTCTCAGAAGCTTCAAAAAGCAGAAAGGTAAGTTGGTGCTACTTGTCCCCGGAGCTGGCTGAGGAGCAGGCCCTCTCCTGCAAGTCCTTGAGTGGCTAAATGGGAAGCAGGCCCAAGATCTATGGGGACCCCAAGAGGTGGAAAGCAGAGTCTGGGGTACCTCATGGGGTGGCAAAGACCTTGGGAGGCCCAGGACAGGTGAGTCTGACCTAAACTAAGCCTATTAGCAATGAACAGACCATTTTCTACACAAAAACCTACTTAACTATTGTCCCGGATCATTGTACCATTCTAACTCACACTTTCCAATAGTTTTTCATACAAGTTTCTCTCCAACTTTTGCATTTAAGTTGTCAGCAGTGATTAGAACAATTTTTTCAGTGTTTAATATGTTATTTGTTGTTGTTATTTGCTTCTCTATTTTTTAATCATTGTAACAAATCCATAGACAAAATAGGTTTTGCTAGCCAAAGCAATTATGGAGGTACTGTAGCAGCTTCTACTGAATGTTTAACTCTTCCTATAACCAATAAAAGGACAAATCTTTTATAATGAAAGATATTGTATAAAAGGAAGTTGAAGAAGCAATGGAAAAACAGGAGATTTACAAGTAGAAAACCAAGTGAAGTGTAGTTGCAGATAACATCCCCTCACTGCGGAGGCAGTGGCATAATAAATGCCCAGTCTAGATCATTCCCAAAAGGAATATTTTTTAGAAAGCACATTGTAATTTATCTGTAATTATTCTTAGAGGAATTAAGCAAACAATCCATACAGGCATAATCTTATAAATATTTTGGAGGCTTGGATATAACCTAAGGATCATTTTGCTAATCAGGCCTTGACATTTTCACCATTTCCTCTATGAACTTCTTGTTTCAATTCAAATAAACTTCTCTATTTTCAGCAAAATATGCTTTCTGGGGAAGGGAGGTTTTATTGACAGGAGGAGGAGATAAACTATGATCTTGGGGGAATATTCTCACTTTTCACTGAAACATTGGCATAAGGATATGAAACTGCTTGAACACAATCAATGGAACACCTATCAATATCACATTTTATTCCCAGCTAATTTTTTCCTGTTTTGAAAAGGAACTAAAGAGTTTAAATGGAACTGGAATGAATTCAAGTTATGCTAAACTGCATGAATGTTAACAAAATCTTTCAGAGAAATACTATTCTAATCAACTGGATCATGCACATACAGTTGCAAGAAAAAGTATGTGAACCCTTTGGGATTACGTGGAGTTTTGCATGAATTGGCCATAAAATGTGCTCTAAACGTCATGTAAGTCACAACAATAGAAAAACACAGTCTGCTTAAAATAATACTACACAAACATTAGCTGTTGTCATGTTTTAATTGAACATAAGATGGAAACATTCACAGTGCAGGGTGGAAAAAGTATGTGAACCACTAGCCTAATGACTTCTCCAAGAGCTAACTGGAGCCAGGAGTGAGCCAACCTTGACTCCAATCAGTGTGATGATATTGGATGTGTTGCTGACAGCCATCCTGCCCTTTAAAAACACACACCTGTTTTGGGTTTACTGGTCTCAAGAAGCACTGCCTGATGTGAACCATGCTTCACAAAAAAGAGCTCTCAGAAGACCTACGATCAAGAATTGTTGACTTGCATGAAGCTGGAAAGGGTTACAAAAGTATGTCCAAAAGCCTTTATGTTCATGTGTCCACGGTAAGACAGACAGTCTACAAATGGAGAAAGTTTAGCACTGTTGCTAGTCTCCCTAGGCGTGGTCATCCTGTAAAAATGACTGCAAGAGCACAGTGCATAATGCTTAATGAGTTAAAGAAGAATCCTAGAGTGTCAGCAAAAGACCTACAGAAATCTCTGGCACATGCTAACATTTTTGTTGACACATCTACAACATTAAACAAGAATGGAGTACATGGGAGGACACCACAGAGGAAGCCATTGCTGTCCAAAAAAAAAAAATTGCAGCACGTTTGAAGTTTGCAAAAGAGCACCTGGATGTTCCACAGCACTACTGGCAAAATATACTGTGGACAGATGAAACCAAAATTGAGTTGTTTGGGAATAACACGCAACACTATGTGTGGAGAAAAAAAGGCACAGCACACCAACATCAAAACCTCATCCCCACTGTAAAACATGGCGGAGGGAGCATCATGGTTTGGGGCTGCTTTGCTGCCTCAGGGCCTGGACGGATTGTTGTCATTGATGGGAAAATGAATTCCAGAGTTTATCAGGACATTTTGCAAGAAAACGTATGACCATCTGTCTGCCAACTGAAGCTCCGCAGAGGATGGGTGATGCAACAGAACAATGACCCAAAGCATACAAGTAATTCAACAAAACAATGGCTTCAACAGAACAGAATACGCCTTCTGGAGTGGCCCAGTCACAGTCCTGACCTCAACCCGATTGAAATGCTGTGGCATGACCTTAAGAGAGCGATTCACACCAGACATCCCAAGAATATTGCTACACTGAAACAGTTTTGTGAAGAGGAGTGGTCCAAAATTACTCCAGATCGTTGTGCAGGTCTGATCTGCAACTACAGGAAACGTTTGGTTGAGGTTATTGCTGCCAAAGGAGGGTCAACCAGTTATTAAGTCCAAAGGTTCACATACTTTTTCCACCCTGCACTGTGAATGTTTCCATCTTATGTTCAATTAAAACATGACAACAGCTAATGTTTGTGTAGTATTAGTTTAAGCAGACTGTGTTTTTCTATTGTTGTGACTTACATGACGTTTAGAGCGCATTTCATGGCCAATTCATGCAAAACTCCACGTAATCCCAAAGGGTTCACATACTTTTTCTTGCAACTGTAGTTACATCAGATTAACTATAGATTTTGAAAATAATTTTGAAGTGAAACATTGATACTGCTAAACCCCATGCATACACATACACACACCTGGACACACAATGCCTATGAAATATTTTAATATTGTATGTTCTCAGATCCTTATTAACATGTATAATATCTCTATAATGTATAAACATCTAATTATGTGAAAGGAATATTACAAAAGCTATTTCTGGCACGAGTGACCAAAGAAATGCATAGATCCGGAAGTACGAGCCGTCTGTACTTTATCTTCTTCTCAACTTGCATTTGGTAAAATCCAAGTTGTTCTAAGCAGGGTAGATTGTGCATCAGGTACATATTAGCCCCAGCAGGAATGCACAGTGACTAATAGCAATAGCACTTATATACCACTCCACAGTGCTTTACAGTAGGGCTTTTCAACCTTTTCACCCATTGTACCACTTTTAGGATATGGCAACATCCGAGGGACACGGTGGCTCAGTGGGTTAGGACGCTGAGCTTGTCGATCAGAAGGTCGGCAGTTTGGTGGGTCAAATCCCGAGTGCCGCGTAACAGAGTGAGCGCCTGTTACTCGTCCCAGCTTCTGCCAACCTAGCAGTTCGAAAGCACGTAAAAATGCAAATAGAAAAATAGGGACCACTCCGGTGGGAAGGTAACAGCGTTCCGTGCGCCTTTGGTGTCTAGTCATGCCGGCCACATGACCACGGAGACGTCCTCGGACAAGCGCTGGCTCTTCGGCTTTGAAACGGAGATGAGCACCGGCCCCTAGAGTTGGAAACGACTAGCACGCATGTGCGGGGGAACCTTTACCTTTTTAACATCCGAGTACCACCAGTCGCCTAGCAAGGAATCAAAAACTTGACCAAAAAAAGGAAAAAAGTGATGAAGTATAGGTAGTCCTCGACTTACAACAATTCGCTTAGTGACTGAAGTTACAATGGCACTGAAAAAAGTGGCCCCCAAGCCACAGCCAAGCAAGACACCAGCCTGCCCTCCTCGCGGCGCTCTTCCTCCTGTTCAAGGTTTTCATTGTGAGCATTTCTGTTGAGGATTGGCAGTGGGGGAGAGGTGGGGGGATGTATTTGGTTTTTATTCTCCCCCCCCTCTGCTGAGTTGTTGCAGCAAGTTTTGGTCACTTCACATGACCCTGGGACACTGTGACTGTCATAAATATGAATCAGTTGCCAAGCATCTGAATGTAAATCACAAGATCCTGGAGATGCTGCAACATTCCAGCTGATCGGTGCTTCTGGGTTCAGCAGAAGCGCCAGGATCAGCGCCGAGCTCCAGATGGAGCCTGGTGCTGATCCTGGCGCTTCCGCTCAGCCCTGCAGCTCCAGCCATCTCTCGTTCAGGCTTGTGCAGTGCTGCCACCAGTTCAGCTCATTCCCCTCCCCCACTACACTTTTCTAGGATGGTTGCGTACCACCTGCCAGGTGCCAATATACCACAGGTGGTGCCCGTACCACTGGTTGAAAAGCCCTGCTTTACAGGACTCTAAGCGGTTTACAGAGTCAGCATATTGCCCACAGCAAGCAGGGTCTTCATTTTACAATAATGTGTGCTTTAATAAGAACCAGGACTACTATTGCACTGTCAAATAAGAGTCCACAAGATTGAGCAGTTTAGCTGTATAGTTCCATGCAGCATCCAAACTAGAATTATTTTTGGATGAAACCTCTGGAGAGTGATTTAAAAGTCTTACATTAAAAGAAGCATGCCAGATTAATATACTTTATAACAATGAAACTCCATATTCTTTATGCAATTCTGTGAACCCATCTTGCCTCTGGCTCGTTTTACAAATATTTTAAAAGATTTGGTGGGACAGAGTCATCTTTGTCCTGATGGACCGTTTGGATTATTTTAAATACCATGCAATCCCTGGTCTACCTGGGATTGGATGGGAGGGAAGGAGAGGGCAGCCTGCTTACAATTACAATATCTGGAGCCAATAGGAGTGAATTCACTTCCATAACGATTTTATGGTTTTGAGGGAATGAGAAGTTAGATTAAATGTTAAGTGCTTAGTCCCTCCTAGTGGGATTTACATGAATGGATTTGTTACCAGATTGCTGAGCTCATATTTAACAGGTGAAATAATAGTGTATTTGGGAAGGACAATGGAAAAAAACCAGTTCCCATGTTAAATATGTTTGGAGCTTGGAGTGGGGAGGACAGAGTAGGACAGTCGTATCCTAGTACTACTGGACCATATTTCCAATCTGGTGGTGATCATTTCTTCTGATCATACAGATGGTGATTAGATGGTTAGTGTTCCTTGTTAATGCCAGCTATACTTGTAATGAGACAACATCCATCCATGATTTCATAGTAGACAAGCAGGAAGATTTGCAGTAATGTCAAAACTCATCTGAAGAATAATGCTCATGTACATACTCTTGGAAACCTAGTCTTCACTAACTGTGGCAGCAACACTCAACAATCTAGGGAGATGGGGCAACATTATTGTTGTTGTTATTTTGTATAGTATAACAGAATACATTAGTAATGCATCTGAAAAGAGCCATTCTTTAAATCCATGCTGCTGCTTCTTGCTGGGAGATTTGTGAGATCCAGCAACCGGAATGAGTAGACTATTTAGTTGTGACAAAGTCACTTTGTCCAGGGTGCACCATTAAGAGGCTAATCTACGTTGCACCACAGAGTGCCACAGACCTTATCTGTGTCGAGAGTCATTGTTCCTGAGGTGATGGGATGCGAGTGCTTGTATGTTAAACTGAGTTGTAGAGTTAAGCTAGTGCTCATTTGGTGTATTGACTGCCCTACTCCTCTCTGGAGTCCTTGATGTGGTCACTCCTTTTTAGTACAGTTCCACAATTAGCAAGAGGCAAGATTTTGGGCCTTTGATTAAATTACTCCTCCTCGCTGTTAGTTGATCTCACATGGCTGCTAGGTTTTCTGAGGATGTCCAAGACATGAAAGTAGAAGAAATGTCTACATTTGGAGATACAGGTAAAGAAACACGAAGTTGAATTCGACTGAGTATGGCTATATGCCCAATATGTTGCCTGGGTACAAGTCTGTTGCAATCAGAAAAAACTGTCATTGTTTTGCCATTTTTCAATGTTTTTATTGCCTTTTAATTGCAGCCTTTTACTATATAATCCCCTTCATGGATTACTGCCTTGTCGTGGCGAAGGGGCTTGCGTAATTCAATGAAGCTATGAGCTATGCCGTGCAGGGCCACCCAAGACGGACAGGTCATAGCAGAGAGTTCTGACAAAACGTGATCCACTGGAGAAGGAAATGGCAACCCACTCCAGTATCTTTGCCATGAAAACCCTATGGACAGTACCAAAAGGCAAAACGATATGACGCTGGAAGATGAGCCCCTCAGGTCGGAAGGCGTCCAATATGCTACTGGGGAAGAGCAGAGGGCTAGTACTAGTAGCGCCAGAAAGAATGAAGCGACTGGGCCAAAGCCGAAAGGACGCTCAGCTGTGGATGTGTCTGGTGGTGAAAGGAAAGTCCGATGCTGTAAAGATTTTTTCTCCATAGGAACCTGGAATGTAAGATCCATGAATCAAGGAAAACTGGACGTGGTCAAACAAGAGATGACAAGACTGAACATTGACATCTTAGGTATCAGCGAACTAAAATGGACAGGAATGGGTGAATTTAATTCAGATGACCATCAGGTATACTACTGTGGGCAAGAATCCTTCAGAAGAAATGGAGTAGCCTTCATAGTCAATAAAAGAGTAGGAAAAGCAATACTGGGATACAATCCTCAAAATGACAGAATGATCTCAGTTCGAATCCAAGGCAAACCATTCAATATCACAGTAGTCCAAGTCTATGCCCCAACCACCAGTGCTGAAGAGGATGAAATTGACCAGTTCTATGAAGCACTACAGCACCTTATAGAACTAACACCAAAAAATGATGTTCTTATCATCATGGGGGATTGGAATGCTAAAGTAGGAAGCCAAAAGATAACTGGAATAACAGGCAAGTTTGGCCTTGGAGTGCAAAATGAAGCAGGGCACAGGCTGATAGAATTCTGTCAAGAGAATACGATGGTCATAGCAAACACTCTTTTCCAACAACCCAAGAGACGGCTCTACACATGGACATCACCAGATGGTCAACACAGAAATCAGATTGACTATATGCTCTGCAGCCAAAGATGGAGAAGCTCTATACAGTCAGTAAAAACAAGACCAGGAGCTGACTGTGGCTCAGACCATGAGCTTCTCCTTGCAAAGTTTAGGCTTAAACTGAAGAAAGTAGGGAAAAGCACTAGGCCAGTCAGGTATGAATTAAATCATATCCCTGTTGAATATACAGTAGAGGTGACAAATAGATTTAAGGAATTAGATCTGATAGACAGAGTGCCTGAAGAACTATGGACAGAGGTTCGTGACATTGTACAACAGGTAGCAACCAAAACCATCCCAAAGAAAAAGAAATGCAAGAAAGCAAAATGGCTGTCTGAGGAAGCTTTGCAAATAGCTGAGGAAAGGAGGGAAGCGAAAGGCAAGGGAGAAAAAGAAAGATACACCCAATTGAATGCAGAATTCCAGAGAATAGCTAGAAGAGATAAGAATGCCTTCTTAAATGAACAGTGCAAAGAAATAGAAGAAAACAATAGAATAGGGAGGACCAGAGATCTTTTCAAGAAAATTGGAGAAATGAAGGGAACGTTTAATGCAAAAATGGGCATGATAAAGGACCAAAATGGCAGGGACCTAACAGAGGCAGAAGAGATTAAGAAGAGGTGGCAAAAGTACACAGAAGAACTATACAAGAATGAGCTTAACGTCCCTGATAATCACAATGAGGTGGTCACTGACCTCGAGCCAGACATCCTAGAATGTGAAGTGAAGTGGGCCTTAGAAAAGCTGAGCAACAACAAAGCTAGTGGAGGTGACAGTATTCCAGCTGAGCTATTCAAAATCTTAAAAGACAATGCAGTAAAAGTGCAACACTCAATTTGCCAGCAAATTTGGAAAACTCAACAGTGGCCACAGGATTGGAAAAGATCAGTTTACATTCCAATTCCTAAGAAAGGCAGTGCCAAAGAATGTTCAAACTATCGCACCATTGCACTCATTTCTCATGCTAGTAAAGTCATGCTTAAAATGCTACAAGCTAGACTTCAGCAGTATGTGGATCGAGAACTACCAGAAGTGCAGGCAGGATTTCGAAGAGGCAGAGGAACTAGAGATCAAATTGCCAACATACGCTGGATCATGGAGAAAGCTAGGGAGTTCCAGAAAAACATCTACTTCTGCTTCATTGACTATGCTAAAGCCTTTGATTGTGTGGATCATAACAAACTGTGGCAAGTTCTTAAAGAGATGGGAGTACCAGACCATCTTATTGGGCTCTTGAGAAACCTATATGCGGGTCAAGAAGCAACAGTGAGAACTGGACACGGAACCACTGATTGGTTCAAAATTGGGAAAGGAGTCCGGCAAGGCTGTATACTGTCGCCCTGCCTATTTAACTTATATGCAGAGCACATCATGAGAAAGGCAGGGCTAGATGAATCAAAAGTTGGAATTAAGATTGCCGGAAGAAATATCAACAATCTAAGATACGCAGATGATACCACTCTAATGGCAGAAAGTGAAGAAGAACTAAAGAGCCTCTTGTTGCAGGTGAAGAAGGAGAGTGCAAAACTTGGGTTGAAACTTAACATTAAGAAAACCAAGATCATGGCATCTGGCCCTCTCAATTCCTGGCAAATAGATGGGGAAGAAATGGAGGTAGTGACAGATTTTATTTTCCTGGGCTCCAAGATCACTGCAGATGGGGACTGTAGCCAAGAAATTAAAAGACGCTTGCTCCTGGGGAGGAAAGCCATGGCAAATCTAGACAGCACACTAAAAAGCAGAGACATCACCCTGTCAACAAAAGTGCGTATAGTCAAGGCTATGGTCTTTCCAGTTGCAATGTATGGTAGTGAAAGTTGGACCATAAGAAAGGCTGAGCGCCAAAGAATTGAGGCCTTTGAACTGTGGTGCTGGAGAAGACTCCTGCGAGTCCCTTGGACTGCAAGGCGATCAAACCGGTCAGTCCTAGAGGAGATCAATCCTGACTGCTCTTTAGAAGGCCAGATCCTGAAGCTAAAACTCAAGTACTTTGGCCACCTAATGAGAAGGAAGGACTCCCTGGAGAAGAGCCTAATGCTGGGGAAGATCGAGGGCAATAGAAGAAGGGGACGACAGAGAATGAGGTGGCTGGATGGAGTCACTGAAGCAGTAGGCGTGAGCTTAAATGGACTCCAGAAGATGGTAGAGGACAGGAAGGCCTGGAGGAATGTTGTCCATAGGGTCGCGATGGGTCGGACACGACTTCGCAGCTAACAACAACAACAACTATATATTAAAGTGGTGTCTCTGCGTCTAGTTAGTCTAGTCAGCCAAACATCTTCCTACTCATTATTTATTCTGTTTCCAAGTTTGTGAACAATCCTAGAACATCTGCATTTTCTATTTAGTTTTGGAAATTTATTTAGTGTTTTAGTATGTTGTATTTTGGGGTGGATAAGGGGCAGCCAATTCATATTTGCTGGTGAAAGTTTCAATACCTTGTTTCATTTTTGCTCTCTTTCTTCCTCTTGTTTTTGGACTGTGTTGTCATTGGTTATAGCTGGTTTTGTCATGTGTGTTTAACATTTGTTCCAATGTTTGGTTTGTGGTGTTGATATTTCATTAGTCTACCATATCAACTACAGATTGTCCTTGGCGTACAAACATTCATTCAGCGACTGTTCAAAATTACTATGGCTCTGAATGCATGTTACTGACGACTGTGTCTTGGAGTTCTAGCTATTGCAGGGTACCCATAACTCGCATGATAGCAATCTGGACACACAGCACTAGATTTGTGATTATAATATCACAGCAAGCCATGTTCATTTGTGATCTTCCTGCTGGTTTCCCAGAAATAAAGTCAATCAGGAAGCCAGCAGGGAAGGTTACAAGTCACAATCATGTTGTTTCTTGTTTAATGTCCAAACTGCTTAATGAAGAATTTTTCACTTCCAATTTTAGTCATAAGTTGAGGACCGCCTATATATTGATAGGACTGGAAAGTGGGTAGAAGTTGGCAATGTTTACATATACATGTGTGGAGGAGAGGAAGGATTTTAATTTAATTTAATTTGGATTAAGTCATAATCAGATAAAAAATTGTTTGGTAATTGCAATCAAGCAAGCTGTTGAAATATGTACATTATTTCTACAGTATTTCTAAGACAAACACTGCAAATTTCAGCAACAAGTTCACTAGTATAATTCTACTTTCTTTCCAAAGTTCAGAACTGTGCTTCTGTTTGTGGAAACCTATCGGGCAATCACACTGAAGCAAAAGTTATTGCTCTTGATACCACCCACAGAAATCATGGTGCCTCATAATTCTTTCCTTTTAGTTTGGCACATGAAACAGAATATGCAGCCAACATCCTATTGTGAGGGTTGCCAACAGTTTTCCCCCCAGCAACTATGTTCATGGTGGTGTATACACAGAGTGAAAGTAAGGGAGAAAGGGAGAATATGTAAGAGATATGAATTAGAAATTAAATATTATCAAGTTTTTAAAAGGAGGGTCACTTCCAGAATGCCCCCTGTCTTAGTGTTCCTTTTACATTTTCATTTCGTGTATCCTCTTTCTGCTCTAGGTTGATCTGGGACCTTTTAGAAGTAGTAAGAAAGTACCACAGAAAATACTACATTGAGCAACCTGTGTGAAACGTGGAGATTTTTGGATTGTTGAATAACCGATATTAACAAATCAATGGATAAGATTCTTAAAGAAGATTAAGTATATTTTTATGATCTTCAGATGGGAAGATATTTTTCATATTTATTAGATATCTCAGATAAAGTTTTAAAAGGATGTGCTGTTAATGTTATTGTATTGGAACACTATGAGGAGACCTGAACCATACCATTAATGCTTACCCCATTGATTTGCTCTAATAAATTGGTTAATATGGTTTTGGGCAAAATAATCTGATTTAAAAATGTGAATATGATTTGAATTCTATATCCCCGATTTAGAATTTTTCTATATATGAAGAACTAATGATTTGCTGAACGTGGAGTATAGTTTTTTTAAAAAATAAGCACTCTTTTATTATGGAAACATGTTATTGTCCTGGATTTACAAGCATTGATTAATAGAGTATATTCGTTTTCTATTTATTATCCATGATATAAAATTCCAGTGCTTTGTTTATAGATTACAAAATAGGAAAATTGAGCAAGCAACTTTTTTCAATTTAAAGAAATTTCTTATGTGAATTGGTAATTCTGTGTTCTCTTAAACCTTCAGTTTAATTGGCCCTAGCTTCAGGGCATTTGTGCTTTAAAATGTCAGATATTTGCTCCAATCCATAGCAAATTGGCCCATGGTTTTTCTTAAAACTGCTAAATTCTGTTCACAATTAAAAAAAGATACTGCTGTAGATTACGTGATATGACATTAGCAAAAATGCTAAAAGTAAATGTGGGTTGATGGACCCAGTTCTAGCAAAATATATACAGAGAGATTACAGCATTTTTGATCTTTGAAGATTAGAAAATGTCCATTATTAATCCTAGTATACAAAAAAGAGAATAGGAAGAACTAGATAATTCTGCCACATCAAATTGCTGAGTCCAATAAGAGACTTAATAGAAAAGAATAGACTTCATAAAAAAAAACTTGTAGATTTGGTGCATGATAAAATCTTGATGAAGGAACAAGCTGGTTTCCGGTGAGGCAGTCAATGCTTGATTGGTGCTTTTTTTCTTTATCAGCTAATGTCAAGTTGCTTTATTTTAGTCATACAACAGCATATGTTCAGATAAGAGTCAGGTAAAATAAATTACAGCTGTACATTGTGGTAAATATGTTCTGGGTTTGCAGATCAGCAAAGAATTTTAGGTACCAAAAATTGGGTGCATCTTCTCCAAGGATGGGCTTATCCATGAGTATATAAAGTAGGTTTTTCTCTAAGATTTTTAAATGACCCATATATTATATATAGCCTGATCCACAGATAAGCCAATCCTGGAATTTTTTTACCAAAATACCATGAAAAATGTTTCATCTGTGGATTACTTTACTAGAAGTTAACTCAAGGCAATGACCATATATAATACTCCTTTCTTCTGATTTCTGCACAACAATAACCTGGAATTAGGTTGGACTGAGAGAACGTGACTAGCACAAAGGAGGGACTAGAACTCACAGTCTCCTGGCTTCTAGCTACAAATAAATTTTATGAATTAAAAAAAATGCTTGGATTATAACCTTAGAAATCCTTAAGAGATGGGATCAGAAATAAATTGGAAGGCAAATCAATTGGAAACTTGCATTTACTAATCCAATTTATTTTAGGAGAAATGTACGGTACTATACATCAGGTTCAGACAGAAAGTACTTTATTTACCTGAGAATGTGTAATTTTGAATAATGTGATATTGTATTAGCATTTATTTAGCTTCCCCTAAGCTGAAACTAATGTGGCTCAAGAAAAGTGCAACGCTATTAAGCTACCTTATTAAATGTTGTTACGAAGATTGAGATAAATTGTATCCATAATCATCCTAATATTTTATTTTTCCTTAGCTTCATAACTGCGCAGGTCTTCCTATCATAAAGTGAATCCTCTAGCCACCCTTATGTGTCCTCTTATCTGTATTGCAAAAGTAAAGCTTATATACAATATACTTGTATATTTACTTACATACTGACATATAAATCTAATCATTATCACTATCAGACATTAGTCTCAGAAGAAACCACATCACTGATTCCTGTATCCAGCATTTACTAAGCCAATGTGGGAATTCTATCACAGTGCTATTTATTTATTTATTTATTTTATTACATTTATATACCGCCCTTTCCCGAAGGACTCATATTGTAAAGTATGTCTTGGTTCTTAATACTGCTATAGATGAATGAGAATTCTCTTACTACCGTATAACAGCTTTCAATGAACAGATTCTCTGCTTATATTTTTTGAATATATTTTGAAAACTGTAGCAGTAGTTGTATTGTCATATTAGAGACAGAAATGAAAGGAATACAGCGATATAAGACTATAGTCTCATTGATTTTCTGAGGAGTCCCCATCTGTTTTTTATTATTTGGTTCAGATGTTTGGGAGACATTCAAAATATTTTGTATGTCTGAAAGGACAAAGAAATTGGATGGTATAAGAAAAAAATGATACCAAAATAAATATGTTTAATGGCCATGCCACTATGAGTAAATAACATATTTACAAAATTCTCAAAAGTATTTAAATGTGGGAAGCAAACTGCATGTTTGCTCAATTTGCGAAAACTGTTGTATATGTAATATCTGTTTTGAATGCCTGAGAGTGTTAAGAAATATGCATATTACACTTTCTATTCAACTTGTCACTGAATAAAGGTTTTTCCCCACACCAAATATTGAAAACACCAAAAGATTAGTACCATCTGTGTTATGTCATTGACATCTTTCTATTTCAAAAATTTCTTCCTGTTTCCTTGGCACCCCGACCTTCCTCCACTGCTGGGTTCAAATTAGGCAGAGGTTCAGTCATCAACAGAAGAAAGTAACTGCATATGTAGCTGTCAGCAGAATTCTCTGGGATTTTTTAGAAAGCTCAGCTAAGGATGAAATATTAATCTTTTACACAACTATACTAAAATCAGGCCACTTACTGGTGGCATTTCCATCAGTCCTAGACGCTGTCATTAAAAGAGGACTGTAAAAGTGGTTAAGGGAAAACCTCAAAATTAAAACTTCCAACATTAAAAAATTAGAAAATTCTAAGAAATTAGATTTATACTAGTGAACCTGCTGCTGAAATTTGCAATATTTGTCTCACTGTACATACTTCAATAGCTTGCTTACTTCCAGTTACCAAAAAAAATCTGATTCACAATTTAATCCAAATTAATTTAATGCATATTGTTCCTCTCATCCACACATTTATGTATAAGCATTATCACCTTCTACCCACTTTCTAATCCTAACCTTATACAGGTAGTCCTAAATTTATTACTACAATGGTACCCAAAAATTCATCATTAAGCAGTGTGATCACTAAGCAAGACATATCTTTGTTACTGCCAGCTTCATCATGATATCTAGATTTTGATCATGTGACTGTGGAGATGCTGCAATGGCCATAAGTGGAGGGATGAATCATAATTCACTTTTTTCAGCAATGTCATAACTTCTAACAGTCACTAAATGAATGGCTGTAAGTTGAGGACTACCTGTATGGTCATTGTAAATATATATTTTCCCAGCCCTTTTGACTTGTGTTCATATCTGCCTTCATCAAATATGATGGAATGTAGTGAAGCAGTGGATCCCTAGGAGGGAGGGGGTACATTCCAGAAGAGTAAGCAGCAACTTAGCCTAGATACTCTATGTGAGAGAAATGGGCGAAGGCAGCCCCTCCCTAGTAATTCACAGATGCAAGATACACATATTGTAGATGCAAATTCTATGTGTCATTCTTGGTTTTGGGGCCTGTTAACAAACTCTTAATTTTTCAGATGTAACTATATTTGAAATTATTATTACTGGCACTTTGAAATGTTGTATTGCTTGTATGATTTATTGGGGGGGAGGTATTCATTTAATGGTAAGTTGCCCAAAGTCATAAATGTGAGATAGATCGCTATATAAGTTGAATAAAGTTTTAAAAAACAAAAATCTGATTTAATTTCTATATTTCTATCCATGCCTTTCTCTTTCTCTTTCTCTCTCTTCTCACTTTCTTCCATGTGGTTGATTGTTATTATCAAGGATATGGATTTTTTAATATTAATTTTCACAGCAGTTACTAGCTGGCAAATATATCCTAACTCTTGATAAGGTAGGATGGATGTAAAGTAGAATGAATAAATAAACTAGCAACATTATTTATTGAGTAAGCATTAAACAAATGGATGCATCTTAATAATAAAAGGATAATCTTTTAAAATCAAATCTTGTGCAAGTTTTATTTAAAGAAATAGGAGCTTCCCAAGAAAAGCTTGATCCCAGTATAAAATTTCTGGTCCAATTTTAGCTTAAGGAAGCCTTTTTGGAAAAATTCTTCAAACCTTTAACAAGCCTCTTTTATAAATCAAATGTAGGAAAATAATCAGTTTGTTATTTGTATGTACCTTTTCATTATTAAAATATCAGCCAGTTTTTTATATACCTAATGTAGTATCTTTTTCCATATTATTCTTATAGCCTGTCATTTTAAATCCACTTTCAACTCAGTCTTATCTTTTCCAGTGCTTTTAAACAAGGTTTATCTATGTTTAAAGATGGCAGACATTCTTAAAATTGACTTGAAGTCCATTGTTCACATAATACATCCAATGTTAAAATATTTTGCTCTGTTCTGTGTTCATAAGTCAGATTTAAGGGTTCTTATCCTTTAATTTTAATCTTTACATCCTTGGTTTCCTCTATGTTAGGGGTGTCAAACTGCCGGCCGAGAGGCCGGACACATCACACAGAAGCTGCACCCACACCATTGCCAGCAATGGCAAAACAGTCCTGATATGTTGCATGATGTCACATGACATCACAAGTTTGACATGTCTGCTCTATGTCAATCTTCAAAGCCTCATCCTATCATATTTAAAAAATAAAAAATAACAATTTTTTTCACAGAAAGAATTCTTCAAAATCTTTTTTCAGTCCCAAGTACCTTTAAACCATTTGTAACTTTCCAAAACAACATTCTAATAATTGCCACCAAGAAGAGGGAGTCAAGCTATTCTCCAAAGCACCTGAAGGCAGGACAAGAAGCAATGGATAAAAACTAACCAAAGAGAGAAGCAACCTAGAACTAAGGAGAAATTTCCTGACAGTTAGAACAATTAATCAGTGGAATAACCTGCCTCCAGAAGTGGTGAATAGTCCAACACTGGAAGTTTTTAAGAAGAGACTGGACAGCCATTTGTATGAAATGGTATAGGGTTTCCTGCCTGAGCAGGGGGTTGGACTAGATGACCTGCAAGTTCCCTTCCAACATATTATTATTGTTATTATTTTATTATCTTTGCTATTTATTCAAAAATAATTTTTGTTCAATCCTTAAACTTGTACTTAAGACTTCTTTCACTAAGGAAAGTGAAGGAAACTCAGCTAGTGCTTTAAAATATGTTGATCTAAAGCAGGGGTGTCAAACTCAATTTCATTGAGGGCCGCATCAGCATTGCGGTTGCCCTCAGGGGGCCGGGTGGGTATGGCCTGGGTGGGTGTGGCCTATTGGGTGGGTGTGGCTAGATTGCATATGGCCTACTGGGTAGGCGTGGCCAGCTCTACATCGTTCGCATCAAGGGTGCCTATGGGGGCCTGGGCAGGAGTGGGACAGATCTGAGGGTCTCTGGCAGAAGGAGGGTCTCTGGGCCAGGGCCAAGGCAGTGGGGGCCGTTCCCTTACTGTTTCCAGGATGGCTTCGCGGGCCACATGAAACCACTTCACGGGCCGGATCTGGCCCCCGGGCCTTGTGTTTGACATGTCTGATCTAAAGGTTACTAATAGCTGAGAAGCAATTAATAAGCAACTTCCAAAAATGATTAGAAAAGGAAGTATGCAAATTCACTGTCCATAAAGCTCAAAAGCTCTGTGGTTTGAGTGAAGTTCCCATTTCTCACTTCCCAAAGTTCTAAACCAGGGATTCTCAAACTTGGCCACTTTAAGACTTTTGGACTTCAACTCCCAGAATTCTGGGAGTTGAAGTCCACAAGTGTTAAAGTGGCCAAGTTTGAAGACCCCTGTTCTAAACCTACCAGAGATTGCTCTCTTGTAGGCTCTTCACAAGGGTCAACTATCTGGATTGCTGGTGGGCAGCAATGTAAAATCCTCCCCTTGTCCAGAGAGGAATTACAAAGAGCTGTTCTACTCACTGGCTCTTCATTCAGTCACATGTCAGTTTTCACTTTGCCACTTCTTCCCCTGAAGTCCAATCCTCAAAGCATCTAAATTGGCTACGACATGCCTTTTCAATGGTAATAAAGATTCTAAAAGTTAAGTGATTCCAAATTAATGGAATCTAACTATGCTTTAAGTTCAGACAAAACTTTAACCTTCACGTCTACATGGGAGAATGTTTCAAAACAGGACAGAATAGATTTACCCATCCCAATTGGCTTTGCAATGTTCCATTTTAAATCAGATTAATCTAGCCAGAGGTTTCACAAAAGAAAAGGGCAAAGGAGACAATTTAAAAGTAGGAAATACATTAACAATCAATGAATTTCCTAGCTGAAATTATATATTTTGTTGATTTTTCTAAAATATGGAATTTGTATCAATGTCAAATATAATGATTTAATTGCCATCAATCTTGTAAGTATTTGTGAATATATATGTGTAACATAAAACTCTACTCACTTCTCTATCTGTGCTCTGAACCTGGACAAATTATTCCATTATGAAACAGAAAATATATATTTCTTGACATGTCTTTTGGCCATTTAAAATGTTTGTGCTCCTGTGGGATTCAAGCTACTGTCCCTTAAAGCATGCCAGGGGCATAAGAATGATAATGCAGGCATAAACCACAGCCTGGAAAGACTCACAAACATTTTTCCTTGAATTTCCATCAGCTTTGAAAAACAAGATTTTATGGCTGCAAGCAAAACCAAACTTGCCAATGCTTCCACCTCAGTTGACATTAAGCACCCTGTATTACTTTTCTTCAGTATGTCACTCAAACTCAAATGCAACTGGAAAGCATGGAAAATTGGAGTACATGCCCAAGAAGTAGACAGCAAGCTGACACTTCTAAAAGAGCTGTGCATATGGATATCAAAAAATATCACACCCAAGTCCTCATTATGCAATATTAAAAATTTTGTTCTGACAAATGACAATAATGCTGGAGTGCAAAAAATGTAGTTAAACTGAAAAGTTACTCATTACTTCTACAAAATATGTTTCCTTAATAGCATTCAAATGAATTTTGATGATTACGATCCTAGTTCAAATTTTAAGTTATTTTTTTAAGAAATAATACCATAGTTATTATTAATAGAAATAGGATTATTCAGAAGCTGTCCCAAAATAAAGTTTTAGATATTTAAAGGATGTTCAGTCCAGTTTAAGCCAGTCTTCTTTTGTAATTGTCAATATTTTTAGGATGATGGATGTGCTTTCAAGAACATTTGATTCTTTGGACTAGTAAGTTACTAAATCAGAGTGTTTCTATTGCTTAGTCAGTTATTGAACAATTGAAAATTGCCAAGCGCATATGCATATTCATAAAGATAGTGTCAAGGCAAAACTGTGCTTCAAAACCTGACAGATTTTTACAGCATACCTTCATTCTTTCTGTTTCTATCTCTTACTTGATTGGATGGGTGAGAGAGGCAGCTGTCTTTCTACTCATCTATTTGGAATGGAAAACTGGTTAATTGCTAGTAAACTACTGAGAGGGAGAAATATTCAGTGTTTGCCCCTTCTCCCTTGTAAGCCCATTTAAGAATACAGAGACGAAAAGGGAGAAAGTTTGGGGAAACAGATTATATGCTTTATATAGGGCAGGGGTCTTCAGACTTGGCCCTTTTATGACATGTGGACTTCAGCTCCCAGAATTCCTCAGCCAGCATGCCTGGCTGAGGAATTCTGGGAGCTGAAGTCCACAAGTCATAAAAGGGCCAAGTCTGAAGACCCCTGATATAGGGTATGTGTATACATCAGTGAAAGACAATGTATGTATACATGTGTGAAAGACAAACTGCTATGTGTACAAATGTGCACGTGTGAATGTGTGATATACAGATAGAGAAGTGGATGCACACAAATTTATACTAGTCCCAATCTCTGATTCAACAACCTCTGTGACCCTTGGCATCAAAAGATTGCCTGTCCTTGCTCTACACAGCCATCTGGTTCAATCAGAGATTTTATGCAAAGTAACCACCTAGCATAACCATTTTAACGTCATAGGTAAAGGTAAAGGTAAAGGTTCCCCCGCACATGAATGCTAGTTGTTTCCGACTCTAGGGGCCGGTGCTCATCTCCGTTTCAAAGCCGAAGAGCCAGCGCTTGTCCGAGGACGTCTCTGTGGTCATGTGGCCGGCATGACTAGATGCCAAAGGCGCACGGAATGCTGTTACCTTCCCACCGTAGTGGTCCCTATTTTTCTACTTGCATTTTTAAGTGCTTTCGAACTGCTAGGTTGGCAGAAGCTGGGACGAGCAACAGGCACTCACTCTGTTATGCAGCACTCGGGATTCGATCCACCAAACTGCCGACCTTCTGATCGACAAGCTCAGCGTCCTAACCCACTGAGCCACTGCGTCCCTTTTAACATCATAGGGTACCACCAAATTAATAGAGAAGCTAGGCATGATACTGTATTCCTTTTTTTCAAACTTCCAGTCCAGAAATAGTTATAATAAAGAAATAAGTAATAATAAGTAAACAATAAACGATTGCTGCCTTCATTTAAAAATAAATAAATCAAAAAGGTTATATTCCACAGCCAACAGTGTTCCATCTTACTTTACTATTCTAATTTTACAGTATTAGCATCTTTTGGCCAGGATTCCTAAACACATATGCCCTCCCTCACCAAATGAATCAGGATAGATTTACATTTTGGCAAAAACTTGAAGGCAGTTGTATTGTCACCTACGTCTGCTGTGACTGCTACAGAAAAATAATTGCAAGTGTAATTTGCATATGCAGACTATCTCACACATTTAGTTAATCTGTTGCCAAAAATGATGCCAAGAACGTAGGATTTCTGTAAAAGGAAAATTCAACTATTTTCCGCCTATATCAAAATAGCAGTACAAATCACAATAATTCAATATGCATAATTATCATATTGAATATTACCAGCTTTTATGATATGACAGTATAAAACAGTAAGCAATAGATCTTATTTCCGTTAAGATGAATTACAAAGCATTACTAAGGATTAAATCTATGCAATCCTATCTAGATTAATATCACTCAGCAACAAAGAGCACAAATTAATGGACAACTGACCTAGTTGTAAAAAATGTGGTGCTTTCCATACCACCTATCAATAAAACGCATTTTCATTGTTATCTTCTCTAACACAAATAATCCCTTATCTGGGGAAGCTGTATTATTTCCCCATATTAATATTTAACTGAAAGATAATTTTGTATACCATTTTACCTAGAAAAATACGGGTATTTTTGTTCACAATTCTAATAAACATAATTTCCCTTAATATGAATGTCAGTGCTCACATTACAGCATAGTGAAATAAATTTAATACTACAAATAAAGCAGTCTCTCATTTCAAGAGGTTCAAAAAAATTGAAGTTTTTCTGCATTAAGTCAATTTCTGTTATGGGGGAAAAAATAATGTAACTTGAAAAGTTAGGGGGAAAGTTCCAAAATGAGCTTTATTTTCTCTTTCCACTTCAAGAATATCTAAACCATCTTCTGCTTAAATCTTTTTGTGTAATATATTTTATATTTAAGGAATCAACATATTTATGTACTTCCTGTATTAGATGTTAGCTACCTTTGGTGATCACTTTCTAATCTAATGCATTGGGTCTTGTGAAAAATGTGTTCGTTATAAATGGGGAGCAATGTATTGGCTTTGTTTTTGTGTTTTTTATGCCCTGCAACTGTTGTAGCATTAGTTAGCTTTCTGGTTATTGAAGAAAAGAAGGCTGGGAACCTGAGATAGCACTGACCACTACCTTGAAATGCCATCAACTGCTGGAAAGGCCTGAAGCTTTGGCTATGAGAAGTGACATTGCAAGACCCACAGGAGATGGGGCTGACATTAAAATCAGGAATCACAGAACCTGTGGAGATAGATTTTGGACTAGGCTCATGACTGGGGCAATGACTAGGCTAGAGATGATCTGCAAACTGGTGCTGTTGGTATGGTCAGTACTGGCAGTGCCAGTGGAGCCTATGGGACTATCAGAACCAGCAGAAGCTGAAGGTGCCCAGAAGTCAGAATTGGCAAGGAGGCACAGCAGGCTATATGGACTTTTTAAATGTAGCACATGACCACCCAAACACTTCTGTTTCATGCCATTCCCTATATGTTTGTCTTCTGAAGGGCAAAGAAGAGATTGTTGTACGGTGCTTGCCAGCACCAGGATGTAGGGTCTTGCATTTCTTTAAAGGCCTTGCTTTGCAATCTAGAGACCGCAGATTCAGCTTTCTTTTATCTGATTGTTGTGTTGGTAGAAGCTCATCCTTTGTCCCTCAAGAGCATTTTTCTGCCCACTCTAGTGCTGAGAAAGCAGGCAGAAATTTTATGCACAAGATTATGGGTGGTAATTCTATCATCTTCTAGGGAGAAGAAGTTACCAAATTAGGGTAGTAGGGTAGTATGCACTGTTGTGTATGTAAGTAGTTGCTAACAAGGGAAATAGCAGATTGCAATATAGCTGGGTTTTGAGCGGGAGATTCAGGTGCAATCATTGGATGCAATAAACTAGAAGCGGGAAAATAGACTCCGTTGATTGGTTACAGTTCAAACACTACCACTATAAAAGGTTGCAACATTTGACAGATGACAGTTGACTTTGTGTATTCAATAAACTCGTTCATTGTTAAACCACTCTGAGTCCTCGTCTATCAGAACCAAACAATTGGCGACGAAGGTGGGATAGACAGAAGACCAGAGAATTGGCGGAATTGTCGCGCAAAGGCGGCATATTCGGAACGTGTCACAGTCAACCGAGCGGCCGCGGCAGAATAAGAAAAATTCTCCGAATGGCGCAAATTGGGTCACTGAAGGAATTCGACCCAAACTTCCCCGAGGATTGGGAAGAATACATCGGACAAGTCGAAGGGTTCCTGTTAGTGAACGGAATCACAGACGACCGGAAAAAGGCGGCAGCATTATTGACGATTTGCGGCACACCGGTCTATCGAATCGCTGTCGGACTGTGTCAACCGCAACCGGTCTCAAGCATGCCTTATGCCGACCTCCTAGCCAAACTAAAGGTCCACTTTACACCTAGGAGATCCGAACTCTTCTGGCGGCGCATCTTTGAGAAGAGAAACCAGAGACCGGGAGAATCCATACAAAAATTTGTCGCTGCCGTCAGGGAAGCCGCAGTACGATGTAAATACGACAATTTAGAAATAAGAATTCGGGACCGAGTAGTACTGGGCTTGCGTGACGAGCAGCTACAAAACAGAATAATCGCCAAACCCACTGGCGATCTGCAGGAAGTGATCGATGAACTTTTAACGTACGAATCCACCGGGTATCGCGACCCCCCCCGCAGCAGCATGGCAGCGTCGTCCGAGATCAACCAAGAGGGCTATGTGGACTGCGGGGAGGCAGACCAGCAGTGGGAAGAAGATATTGCTGAAGTCTCCAGGCGATTCGGGAAATTGGCGCCAAGACCACCCAGAAGTGAAGGGCCTGAACATAACCGCCGTCAACAACCCGCAACTCCGCAAAGACAAGCGACGGGGGCACAACGACCATGGAGGGACACCGCAACCAGACCGCGCGACGACAACCAGAACCGGTGTGGCAGCTGCGGAGGCAACCATCCCCGCGCCTCTTGCCGATTCCGTACCGCAAAGTGCAGGGCGTGTGGAAAGACCGGCCACATCCAGGCCATCTGTAGGAGCCGTGCTC
Organism: Vipera ursinii; assembly: GCF_947247035.1. Lineage (NCBI taxonomy): Eukaryota > Metazoa > Chordata > Lepidosauria > Squamata > Viperidae > Vipera > Vipera ursinii. Next base: position 93,386,022 of record NC_139516.1, on the reverse strand, counting down.
GCGACAACCGCCTTCACGAAGTCGATGTGTGGCCCGAAGGTAAGGTAACCCCTTACTTCAGTGGCAAAGAGACCCCTAAACCCCGGGTTAAAATTCCAAATCTAGGGGAGGTGGCGCGTGTCAACCGCAGGAGAAATGGGAAAAGTAGCAATTTTCCAGAAGGAAAATTAAAAATCGTAGTCCATCTGCAAGGGGTTCCTTGCAGAATGGAAATAGACTCAGGGGCTTCAGTGTCAATAATTTCCAGTGAAAACCTTGAGAGGATTGAACAAATCAGTGGAAGAAAAATTCCACTTAGTTCAACAAAAATTCAATTAACTGACTTTCAAAAAAGCCCCATAAAAATAAAAGGAAAGATTAGCCTTAGCGTTAAATTTAAGGGATTTAAGGGGGTCTTAGATTTAATAGTCACTGAGGGACATAGGACTAGTCTAATTGGCCTTAACTGGTTCCCTGCCCTGGGCATTTGGATCGGGGGAATAAATTCAGTAATTAAAAATAAGACCCTCGAATCAGTCTGCAATGAATTTGCAGACGTATTCGATGGATCTCTTGGTAAATACAAAGGGCCCCTAATTAAATTTAATCTAGACCCCTCAGTAAAACCAATCAGGCTTAAGGCCCGAAGGGTACCTTTCGCCCTGAAGGAAAAAATCGAGGCCGAGCTCGACAGGCTTGTAGGCCAAGGTGTATTAGAACCTGTTGAGGGTGGTTTGTGGGAAACGCCGATTGTCACACCCCTCAAACCCAATGGGGATGTGAGAATCTGCGCTGACTACAAGGCCACCCTGAACATTGGAATGAAAAAACACGCTTACCCGGTCCCGACGGTGAAGCAGGTCCTCGCCACGATCCAGGACGGCGCCATGTTTGCCAAGCTAGACTTGGCGCATGCGTACTTACAATTGACTGTTTCTGAAGAGGCTGCAGAAGCACAAACGATTGTTACCCACAAGGGGGCGTTCCGAGTCCACAGACTGCAATTTGGTATTGCAGCAGCTCCAGGCATCTTTCAAGAAGTGATGGAGAGGACCTTAAAGGGCATACCTGGTGTATGCCCTTACTTTGATGATGTCTTGATAGCTGGAAAAAATGAGGAAATGTTAGTGGAACGGCTGGAACAGGTATTGGGCAGATTTAGGAGGGCAGGATTGAAACTAAAAAAGGAAAAATGTAGCATTGGGGTTAAGTCCACTGATTTTTTGGGGTTCAGGATTGACAAAAATGGAATCCATCCTACCCCTGACAAAATTAAAGCAATTAAATGGGCTCCTGAACCAAGGAACAAGGCTGAACTACAGGCCTTCCTTGGCTTAGTAAACTTCTATCATACGTTTGTGCCACACAAGGCTGCCATTGCAGAACCCCTCCATAGACTCTTAGATAAAAAGACTCCTTGGCAGTGGCTGAACAAACATAGAGTTAGTTTCCAAACTTTAAAGGACATTCTTTCCAGCCAATCAACTGTAACCCACTTTATAGAAAATAAACCAATTTACCTAGCGTGCGATGCTTCGCCTTATGGTGTAGGGGCTGTGATCAGCCACTTAGACAACCAAGGAATACAAAGACCAATCGCATATTATTCCCGGACACTAACCAAGGCAGAGCGGAATTATGCTCAGATAGACAGGGAGGCATTAGCAATTGTGGCAGGAGTAAAGAAGTTCCATGACTACCTTTATGGTAGGAACTTTACCATACTGACTGACCACAAACCCCTGTTGGGACTGTTTACCACGGATAAACAGACTCCCCAAATCATGTCACCCAGAATGCTGAGGTGGTCCATTTTCCTCTCAGCATACTCATTTTCCCTCCAATACAGACCGGGCAAGGACATGGGACATGCTGACGCCCTTAGCAGACTGCCCTTAAACATCACGGAGGAAGACCCTGCCCCTGTGGGACAAATAATGTCCCTACAGGACATTCCTGATTGGCCTCTAACCGCTAAAGATATAGCTGTGGCAACAAATAATGACCACACTTTAAAGAGAATAATTTATTTATTTTATTTATTTTATTTATTTAGTTACATTTATATACCGCCCTATTCCCTGAGGACTCAGGGCGGTTTACAGGGAATTAAAAATCCACCATACAAAAGTTAAAAAACCAATTAAAAAATATTAAATTACCCTGTATACATTAAAACCCGAATTAAAAATTTCTCCTCAGCCTGGGCCTGAGAGCTCAAAGAGCCAGGTCTTCAGGCCCCGGCGGAATGATCGGAGGTCGGGGGCAGTCCTCAGCTCCACTGGCAGCTGGTTCCAGAGGGCAGGCGCTCCCACAGAGAAGGCCCTATCCCTGGGTGTCACCCGCCGGCAATCTCTCACCGGCGGCACCCTGAGCAGACCCTCCCTGTGGGAGCGCACTGGGCGAAGGGCGTTTGATGCCGGCAGCAGGTGTTCCCTCAAATAGCCCGGACCCAGGCCATGTAGGGCTTTATAGGTAATAACCAGCATGGTAATGGCCTGGGTCCTGAGTGGGTGGCCAAACGCCAACCCGGATGCCAAATACATTCCCTATTTTAGAAGAAAAGATGAACTGTCAGTTCATTTGGGATGCTTACTGTGGGGAAACCGTGTGGTTATTCCTGGAATCCACAGACCAGCTATTTTATTAGAATTACATGAAGGACACCCAGGAATAGTACGGATGAAGGCGTTGGCTAGGAGTCACTTGTGGTGGCCAGGACTGGACAACGACATTGAGGAATGTGTAGCCAATTGCCATTTGTGCCAACGTTCTAGGCCAGAACAACAACACATCCATACGCATAAGTGGGAGTTAGCTAGAAATCCTTGGTCCAGGATTCATATTGACTTTGCTGGACCTTTCCAAGGGTTAACATTTCTGGTAGTGGTTGACAGCTTCTCTAGATGGCTAGAGGTAGTACCAGTCAGTTCAGTAACTTCAGGTAGAACAATACAGGTATTAAGGGGCCTCTTTGCCACTCATGGTTTACCGGATGTAATCGTGTCTGATAATGGGCCACAATTCACATCTATTGAATTCCAGGATTTCCTCAAGACCAACTCGATTAAACACAAGACATCAGCACCCTTCCACCCATCCACCAACGGCTTGGCTGAACGAAATGTGAGGACCACGAAAGACGCCTTAAAAAGAATCATTCGGGGCGACTGGCATCAAAGACTGGCCGAATTCTTGCTGACCCAACATACGACCCCATGTTCTGCTACCGGCAAAAGTCCAGCTGAAATGAGGTGGGGAAGGAGACTAACCACCAAATTGGACAGATTACACCCTGACAGACTTCTACCAAGTGCTGAATTGGACATTCCAAATAGAACATTTAAAGTGGGGGATTTAATCTGGGCCAGGAACTATGCTCAAGGGGACAAATGGATTCCAGGGGTGGTTACTGAAATATTAGGTCCCCTGTCGTACACTATTGAGGGGGAAGGGAATAGGATCAGCAAAAGACACATAGATCAGCTGAGGAAGAGATCTAGTGGATGCTTGCCAGTAGATGGGGACCAAAGTATATTAGGGGGAAACAGTACATACAGGTTCAGTGATAACAACATGCCAGAGAGTGAGGTAGAGGAAAGGCAAAATAACTCATCCCCTGGTACCCAACAACAACAATTTAGTCAAATTGACTGGGAAGTACCCCTGCGAAGTAGGCCAGTGACCGCTGATCTTCAAACACAAACTAATACACAAAACAGCAACAGGGAAACATCAGAGTTTGGTAACCAAGAGCCCAGGTCCAACAGAGACAATCAGCCAAGCAGACAATCAGGAAGAGGGGTCCCTAGCAGCCAGAGCAATAGATACCCTTCTAGAATCCATAGGCCACCAAAATATTTAAAGGATTTTGTACAGAAATAACAACAACTGGGGGGTAAGGGGTGTTGTGTATGTAAGTAGTTGCTAACAAGGGAAATAGCAGATTGCAATATAGCTGGGTTTTGAGCGGGAGATTCAGGTGCAATCATTGGATGCAATAAACTAGAAGCGGGAAAATAGACTCCGTTGATTGGTTACAGTTCAAACACTACCACTATAAAAGGTTGCAACATTTGACAGATGACAGTTGACTTTGTGTATTCAATAAACTCGTTCATTGTTAAACCACTCTGAGTCCTCGTCTATCAGAACCAAACATGCACCTACATGGATTAATTGATACATATATATCTACACTCATTCATAATAAAAAAAAATCCATTTCTAACAAACCAGAAGATCATGCTTAGCAGCAGGCCAATAAAAGAAAAGGCCTAGTCTCTGCAGCTTTGGGAATCATAGTTTTTTGCAATTCCAGCTCACCCTGGACATTGCTAGATACCTACAAAAATATCAAGAAAAAATATGAACTGTGGAAATCTAAGATCTGAAACGGAAGCAGCAAGAGAACAGGAAAAAGATGTGAGATAAATCAAGCCTTACCTACTAAGCTTCTGTGAATCAATTTGTGAGGATGTGGTGAGTTCCTTTGTAATATACTTTGTAATATACTGTTGTTGGCAAAAGTAATTTTTGAACTATTTCACAAAACTTTTCTCAGGTTTTAGAATTGTATTAACTTTCAGTTAGAGCAGGAGCATCATTTCTTCAGCTTTGTACAGAAGCCTGAAAAAAGTTGGCAGCTTAAATGAATGTCAGGTGCTGCATTTCAGCTTGCACAAAGATCTCAATTACTTTTTATGAATAATTTTCCAAGAATATACAGCCACGTATATACCACATCTCTGTGTTTTATTAGTTATAGCCTGCAGCAAACCTGTAAATATGTTCCTCACAAAATATCTGCATCAGATGTGAGCAGCTTCCCAAGTGTCAGGGGGTGTAATGGTATGTGGGAATGACCTTGGGAGTTATGGGCAGAAGAAATAAGGGAGGGAAAGCCCAGAGCTGCATAACAAGCAGGGAAAGAAACAGAAAGTGTGCCCACAACCGGGCCACACAAACAAGCCACGCCCCATCCGCAGGATGCAGGTAGCACAAAAAATCAAGCCCCCTCTAGTCTGTAGAAAAGCCTCTCTCCATGTAACTGGTCCCTGTGCCCAAAAGGTTGGGGACCTCTGCCCTAGCTTACTGGGTTATAAGAAGAGATGGCAGGAGATTTGTGCTTTCAAATTTACAACCTTTTGTTAACATTGCCTTACAGTAAAGTGGAATTGGATCATTTGGTTGTGCTTCCTGTCTGGTCTATTTGAAATAGGCCACACTGCCTAAAGAGCTGCAGGTAGCCTCAATGAAAGACAGGTGATATCGCCTGAAGAGCAAAGAAAAGCTTTACGCTCATTTTTCAAACGGGTGCTAGCTAAAGATGGGTCCAGAAATCCTGAATGCTCCCTTTATTTATATCATTAATTATTTAATTATTAATGTTGCAGATGTATTGGTTACTCCAATTATGTAATCCACACTTCAATATATTCTTGAATATATTCAATGGAAATATATGATAAATCCATTTTGGTATCTGTATGTCTATATTTCTGAATATTTAACATCACCGTAACTGTTATTTGACAAGAAATTTTGTGTTACTGTAGATCCCACTCTGTTTGTTTGTTACAAAGAATGCTAGGAATTCCTCACTGTTGACATGTGCTAGTCAAAATGTCACACTTTTAGACGTTATCTCAGGTATCAATTTAGGTTTGGAAGTCTCTTTTTTTAAAAAAAAATACTCATCTGTATTTTAACTGCATATCAAGGGTATGTAAACTGAAAAAAGGATGAGTAAAATGGGCATTTGAACAAGAGATGGATTATTTATTAATTCAGACAACACAGATCTGGTTCACTTACAAACTCAATTTTACTTTTGCTTACTCCACCTCCCCCCTCTCCCCCCCCCTGCAAAGCCAATCCTGTTCTGTTCTGGATTTTCAGAGATATATCCAGCTGACAAAGAAACAAAAACAGCCTTGATGCCCTTTACATAATTAATTTCCAACATTCCACTGGATTGGGGAAAATGAAAAGGGTGATACCAAAATGATGGAAGAATACCTATTATTTGTAAATTATACAGAGTAAATTATAAAGTAGTCTGAAGAATTTACCCACATTTATATTTGAATACATGCTAACATTTGTTAGATATGTGGTATTTATTTACTTATTCATTCATTCATCATTCAGAGAGAGAGAAGAAAGAGAGAGAGAGAAAAATTATAACCATAGATATCAATATCACTAGGAAATGGATCCCTTAACATATTTAGGCACATAACCACATCGTCACATAACCAGATCTTCAAGGTTTTCCAAAAAGCCAAAAAGGGTTGGGACCATCCTAATCTCTCAAGGGAGAATGCTTCAGAGAGCAGCAGCAGAGAAGGCACACTCCCTAGTTCTTGCCAATCAACATTCCTTGGCTGATGGAGCCCATAGCATGCCCAACCTGCCAGACCAAATTGGATGGGTAGAAACAACTATAAGAAGATAACCCTTCAGGTAATCTGGGCCATGAATTGCTTTAAACATGACAACTAGCACCTTGAGTTTTACCTGAAAACATATTGGCAATCAATGCAGCTAAGACAATAATGAGGTTGCATGTGTTGAATATCCTATACCATTTGCTACTTGGGAAGCTGCAATCTGCACCAGTTGAAGCTTCTGAATGCTCTGTAAGAGCATTTACTTAAATTCATTGGCCACCCAATTCCAGTGGATTCTGGACAGTACTAGAAAAAAAACATAAAAACAACTAAATCAATAAATCAAACAAACATCCAGACTAAAGTAATCCACTAAGCACTCTCTCAGATATCTAGGCCCTATGCCAGTGATCCCCAAACTTTGCAGCTTGGTGGCCTGTCTGGGGGTAGGAGCAAGATGGGAACTGGGCCACGTGAGTGGTGGGGTGGCGTGCATGCATGCAGCTTGACTTACACAAACAGCAGGCTGGCATGCATGCATGCAAGTGCACACCAGCCCACCACTTCTGCAAGTTGAGGTGTGCACACATGCATGCACTCCAGCCAGCCACTCATGCAGCCCAATTCCAAACAGTCCATGGCCCGAGTGGCCCACAGCCCAGGAGTTGGGGACCCCTACCCTTTGCCCTACAGGACTTTATAAGTAATAATCAGCACCTTGAATTGTACTTGGAAGCTGACTGGCAACCAATGCAGCTTGCATAGGAGTGGTGGAGCACTATGCAATGCAGCTTGCATAGGAGTACATGGGCAACTGAGATACTCCACTTATTGCTTGTGCCACAGCATCTTGAACCAGCTGTAGCTTCTAGATGGTTTTCAAGGGTAGCCCCATACAGAGCACATTACAATAATCCAATTGTGAGGCAACCATCGGTAGCTATGTAGAATGAATGAATGAATGAATGAATGAATGAATGAATGAATGAATATGTGTATTCTATTGCCAGAAGTTTCAACCAGAAGTCTAATTAGACAATTCATATGTAATGAACGTAAATATAAAACTCATCTAATAGTCTGTGAGAGATGAAAAATCACATTAATTTGTCCTTTTTCTTCTGCTTTCTTTTTGAAAGTGGGATGCCTTTGGAAAACCACACTGTTGCCATTTTTGTCATTATACTAATATTTATCTTAACCTCACCCAAAAAAACAAAATTCGTGTGTCTGAAATTTACCAGGAAGATAACCAAATGTTAGTTCTGAAATTCCAGGCTGATTAGTGAGTTACAGTTAGGGTGAAAATGTGTGTGAGTTGGCTCCAGATTCCTTCTGATCTCACTCCTACTCTTACTTCCCCAAAAAAGACATTTTCACACTCTCAAAAGGTCATTTTGTTACCCTGGTTTTAGTAAGGTGTCAGGGCATCAGACTGCCACAAGATGGAAATGGGAGGTGAGAAATGCATTAAGACCACAGACTGCCCACTACTGGCCTAAATCCAAGTTGCAGACCATTATAAGAGCCAATCAAGCCAGAATAATACACAGTAGCTATTAAGAGAAAGACCACTGGTTCCCTAGTTTGGAAAAGCTATCAGTGCAATTTAAGCACTCTAGTCTCACTGGTTGATAGGGTTGGCTGCAATATATTATACATTTATTATTGTTTGCATTAAAGAAAGTCAGTTAATAACCAGGAGTAAGGAAAAAAACCCACACTCTTTTAAATGAAAAGGGAAAACAAACTCTATAACTCTAGTGCAGTTATGCTTGTAGGAAACAATATTATAAATATTGTTCTTTACTTCTTTCTATAATCCAAACAGAATGTATACACCTGCACTATGCAGTGAGGTTCACAAACTGTAGCTTAAAAGAGCGTGCATCTTATTTTGAGAGAAGACACACCAAGACCCATGAAGACAAGTGAATTATCCAGTATCTGAAACCTTTGAGCCAATGTTCAGAGCAAGGAACAAACACTCTGTATTTAACAGAGCCTTGGTGTACAGACTAGCTGATACACATTAGCAGAGATTTTAACTAATCTTGTGTCTGCCAAAGAAGAAAGAAAAGAATTATCATTAGGTAATACTTAATCTTATGCAATCTTAGGTAATTTAGAAATACTGTTTGCAAAATGGCAATCACATTTGAAGGTCAAAATAATGTATGCAAAGTTCAGTATATTATACCCATCTAATCTGATTTTTTTTTGCAAATCACTATTAAAGGACAAATGGAAAATATTTATTTAAGAAACTGATAGTTTACATTTAAAAAAAGCCTAGGAACTATGTACTATTTTTATATATATTGCACACCTATGCATAATTATTCATGAAACTGATCTGTTTGAGGAATCAGCATCCAGTATTGCGAGAGAGATAAAATGAATTGGAGTGCAGAAGACAGGCCATGTCATCTAATGAAGTTAGGATTTATTTAAATTCAATTGACTTTAGGGATATTTCAGGAGCTTGAAGGGTTACCCAGACATTTCATTAAAAGACAAACTTTAAAACTGGAGAAAAGTAATTACTGAATTTCACGAGACTCAGGAAATAGCAAATCAATGATGATAAAATTTGCTTATGACATAAAATTAGAAGACAGTTAATTTATTAGAGGAAAATTAACTGAGTGAACATCCCCAATTCCCTTAAAAAAATTACTTAATAGCCTTGTGCAACACTTAGCTGATCTTGGATGATAACGAAAAAGTCAACCATCACTGATAGTAAGTTAGAACATGGACCAGGAGACCACTAGAAAATTCCAGGATTGTAGAGTATTATAGAATGAGAAAATAAAGTTGTTTGCCATTGCTTTCTTCCTATGGCTAATTGCTCTAAATCAGAGGTCCCCAACCTTTTGGGCACCAGGGACCGGTTCCATGGAGAGAGGTTTTTCTGCAGACTGGAGAGAGTGTGGTTTTGTGTGCTGCCTGCATCCCACAGATGGGGCTTTGTTTTTGCGGACTGGTTGCTGGTATGCCACCGCCTGGTACTGGTCCATGGACTGGGGGTTGGGGACCCCTGCTCTAAATCACACTAGCTTCTAGACCTATGGCACGACTAGAACTAGACTAGAAGCGCTAGACCTCCGGAGGAAAAGAGAGGAACCTGCCCCACTTTACATCGGGAGGGGCTGTGTGGAGAGAGTTTCCTCCTTTAAATTTCTGGGAGTCTACCTCTGTGAAGATCTTACCTGGAGAGTTAATACAACCCAGGTGGCCAGAAAGGCCCAACAGAGACTCCACTTCCTCAGGGTCTTGCGGAAGAACAGGGTAGAACAACGGCTAATGACCTTCTTTTACCGGTCTACTATAGAGAGCGTCCTCTTGCACTGTATCGTGGTTTGGTATGCTGGTCTGACAGCCACAGATAGGAAAGTATTACAGAGAGTGGTGAGCACAGCACAAGACATTGTGGGCTGTCCCCTGACACCACTAGATGACATCGCCAGGGCCCGCTGCCTTGGAAGAGTGAGGAAAATTCTCAGGGATGACTCACACCCTGGTCGGTATCTCTTTACTCTCCTACCATTGGGTAGGAGATACAGGAGTATAGCCAGCCGTACCAACAGGCTGAAGAACAGCTTTTATCCATGGGCTGTTAGGCTCTTAAATGGGAAATAATTTTATAATTTTATGTATGATTGATTTGCGAGGCCGGTGTGTTGTGCAATTAGCTCACATGGTGTAACAAGATGGTGGGTTTGTTGTCACTGTGAGTTGTGGTGGGGGGTCACGAAGGGAGGCTCAGCCAATCTCAATGTATACATGGTTGTACTTTGACAATAAAGGTTCATTCATTCATTCATTCATTCAACTCAGGTTTCCCTACTCCTAGTCCAGCACTGTAACCGATATATCAAACTGGCTCTTGCTTTACATTGTACTAATCATTGTATGGTAAAGCCTGTAGACAATATGATGAAGCTTAAAAATGATTAAATACATTTTGCAATTGTCAAAGGGTGGCACCTCCCTGCCTCTATAATAAGCAGTTAGAACATAGAACAATGCATTATGCAAAATGGCAAAAACTGCAGAATAAATACACAAAATTGATTTTAATAGATTTACCTTTGGGCAGCTTTCACTATTTATTACTTGTATTAGTCTGCAATATACACTGCCCTGACTTTTATGTGAGAGCACAGATCTTTTGAAGGCCAATACACCTATTTCCTAATATAATTCCCACCTAACTCTTCTCTCCATGTTTTGTGAACAAAAAAAAGAAACAGAACAGTGGAGGGCAAGCCTACATCATAAAAAATTTGCCCTCTGCCATACATTTTGTTTCACAAACCACAATGGTACAATTCATACAAAACACAAAGCCAAAACTTTTTTTTTAAATGGTATTGTTTTGCATGGTCCTGGAGAAAAAAAACAGTCTGGGTGGCTTTTGGGAATTTGAAATGGCCATGCTGTGCGGTTTAGGCCATGGATGTACAGGCAGTCCTCCTTTAGCAAGCACAACTGAGTCTGGCAACTTAGTCATTAAGCAAAACTAAGTGAACCTATGACCACACTTGTGATCTTGCTTCAGTTTTCCTTTACTTTATTGTATAGACCTCAGAAGGTTGTCAGTGGACTGGTAACAAAATTAATTTTTCATCACTACTGTAACAACAGTCACTGCATGAGGCAGTCACTAAAAGAGGAATGCCTGTACAGGTTTCCTTGGCTTAGGATCCACAATTCATGTCCCCATACCAGCAGGGCAGATCCAAATGATGTTGCAAAGGTATCTCTGAAAGTGATGAACTATTTTTTTAGCACACCCCCCCCCGGGGGGAATGATAGGAATAGGAAGAACAGGCCTCTAGGCAGCAAAGATAGATAGATAGATAGATAGATAGATAGATAGATAGATAGATAGATAGATAGACAGACAGACAGACAGACAGACAGACAGACAGACAGACAGAGACAGACAATATTTATTGTTATTTTTTGCTGTGGGCACACTGACACACATTAAAAATGAAATTTAGTTGCTTGCTCTCAAAGTGTACACATACATAAAAGTAAAGGTAAAGGTTCCCCCACACATGCGTGCTAGTTGTTTCCGACTCTAAGGGCCGGTGCTCATCTCCACTTCAAAGCCAAAGAGCTAGCGCTTGTCCGAGGACGTCTCCGTGGTCATGTGGCCGGCATGACTAGACGCCAAAGGCACACAGAACACTGTTACTTTCCCACCGTAGTGGTCCCTATTTTTCTACTTGCATTTTTACGTGCTTTCGAACTGCTAGGTTCGAAGCTGGGACACATACATAACACCCATTTAAACATGCTAAGCTTTGATGTCACCTCTGTCCAGAAAACAGACATTCAGAAAGCAGCAGACCCAGATAACATCCCTGGACATGTCCTCAGGGAATGTGCAGATGAGCTGGCTTGTGTTCTCACAGATATATTCAATCTCTCATTGCAGCAGGTAGTGGTCCCATTATTTTAAGATGGCCATCATCCTGCCAGTGCCAAAAAAGTCCACAATTACAGGCCTCAATGATTACCGTCCAATTGCACGGACATCCACCATTATGAAATGCTTTGAGAAGCTGATAAAGGACATTATTGTATCTAGCCTCCCACCACCATTTCACTCGCTTCAGTTTACCTACCAATCAAATCGCTTTACGGAGGATGCTATTTCTTCCGTTCTCCATCTGAGCTTGAAGCACTTAGAGGAAAGAAATACGTGCGTTTGTTTTTTGTCAACTTCAGTTCGGCGTTTAACACAATCATTCCCCAGCATCTAGTAGACAAACTGGGCCTTTTAAGGCTTAACACTCCTTTATGCAACTGGATTGTTGATTTTCTTGATTTTCTTACCAACAGGCCCCAGTATGGGTTGGTGCCCACAGTAAAACAATGGCAATAAAGGTTATCTTATTCTATCCTATCCTATCCTATCCTATCCTATCCTATCCTATCCTATCCTATCATCACCTTGCCTTGCCTTATCTCATCTCATCTCATCTCATCTCATCTCATCTTATCTTATATACAACATATGTATAAACCTAGTCTTGGGTCAAGTGGGGAACCCAGTAGGAGAGGTTGCAAGTCACTCACACTTTTTCTGCCCAGGAGCCCAGCTGCAGAGTAAGGGGTCTCAAATGTTAGGGTGGTATGAGAAACATCTATGGAGTAAGTACCCATTAGACTGAATGAGTTTTGTGAGCAAAGTCAGGTCTCCAGTCCATAGAAGAAACTGAATCCCACTGATACCTTTAAAAAAATACTAATTTACGCATATTAAGGAAGAGTTAAAAATTAAATTACCAGCTTTCCCACTCTGCATCATCTCTCACAAGCACTTACAATTAAGCAGATGTGACTGCATTGAGATTTTGGTACACTAGAGTGGCTTTGTTCTTGTATTATATAATCTCTTCTTGACTAGTTGATCATGTTACAATGACAGCAGGAATCCATCTGTTCTATTGTGATCCTTCTGCCCTGTGGGTAACAACACCAATCCTGGCTATATATTTCTTTTTCGTACCCTCTGTTCTACCATAGCTACATTTATCCAGTCCACAAATCGTATTATATTCTGATACTATTTGAACTTGCTTCATATTGCTTTCAGCTATTAAAAAAGCTACAGAAGTAATCAATCAATTTGCTCTCCTCTAATTTATTATATGTATGGATAAAGGGGAAAAGAATGATAAGACCTGAGATGGATTGTATACATCAAATAGGAGTGATCTATAAAAGAAAAAGAAAGATAAGGAAGCAAAAGGGTAGGAGATGACCAGGCTGAGTCCGAGGGAGGGGTCAAACACACCTCAAGTCCCTTTGCACTCATAAGAGATCTTTGCTTTGACCATTAGGTAGCTCAGATTCTTATAAAGAGCTTAAGCTTGCAATAAACCTTTATATTCATTAGAACTGCCTGGATTTCCTGATTTCTCACGCTTGATAAAAAGTCTGTTAAGCTCTGTAAACCAGTATGGATCTGCAGATAGATCGATCATAATGGCACTAGCATAAAATTCTGCAACATGTATGGACATTTTGCTACATTAATCTCATAATACAAAAATATAATTTCTGATGGGACCGACAAATACTTGCTGATAATAGGGAAAATTAATTTCAGGAACCAGGAACAGTATGTATTTATGTAATTAATTAAATGTATAAGGCCATCCATCTGAGGGCACAATAAAAAATCAACAAAATATACATAAATACAAAATATAGACCATCTGGAAAAAAGCCATCCTAACATCATCATCATCACTCATTCAAACCACAGCCTCAGGGATAAACCCAAGTCTCAAGGCTCTCTTAACACAGTCAATATTGGAGCCTCCTGAATCTCAGGTGTTCTAGACAAAGAGAATGTTATACCAGGGACACACAGAACATGCATAGTTTCAACTTTTGTGTCTGAGCACTGAGGATACATGTGTTCCTCCAGTTAGTTCCGCATTAGAGGATCTGAATAAGACTCTGCCAATTGAAAGTATTTGAGGGCTTGTTCTTAACACAGCTTATCCTAGCCAACAAATACACTTCCTCCTGGAAAACACACAGTGAATTGCAGATTGATTCACAGTGAACTATCAACCCACGCTCTTTTCATGCTGGCTTTAGAAAAAAAAAGTGTATTTCATGATAGGGCAAATATTCTATCAGTGCTGCAGTATCCTCATCAGCACACCCTACATCATGCCTAAATAACTTCAGACTACTTTCTCTGCCCCACATACAACAGCCCTCATTTTAGCAAATCTGACATCCAGTCTTCAACGGTAAGGGAGAAGATTTAACAATATAAAGTCATGCTACTTTAATGAACAGCAAAGAGGTGCTGTGCTGGCTGAAGGTCTGAAGCATTTCTTCCCAATCATGTTTGAAACTTGCACAGCCTTAGAACATTTCATATCTGCAGTCTTTTATATTTACTGTCAAAAAAGATACAATATTATTGCAGCATTTTTTAAAAGTATGCCTATATTTCTCTCCCCATCCTGATACTCTTCTAATGTAAATCCATACTGCTCTATGAATATGTCTTTAAAATACTACCAATTTTTGTAACAGGAATAATAGGAAGAAAAGAACCCCATCACAAATCTTTGTATTAGTCAGATCATAAACATCATAAGAAATTATAGCAGAACGGAAGGAAAAATAGACTTATGAAACCCTCAACCACAATGAAAATCCTTTTTTAAATGGAAACAAGTATTTATGTACACACATTTATACACTGTCATTATTAACAACATATATCTGACAGCAGCCAGCATCCTCTTCTTATAACTCCTTCTCCATGATTAGCACAATAGAGATGCTTTTTAATGAGGTTCTTACACCACAACAACAAATACATAGGATCTCCCCAAGGACTATCTGATTAGATTTTCAGACTGCTCCTATTTTTAAACCTCTTTTCATAATATGTATAGGGAGGGGAAGGGAATTTAAATAGTTGCCAATATTTCCAGCTTTTCTGTGTTTATGATGGGAGATGCAGTATGTTCCCATCTGTTTCTGGAACATGAAAGAGATGTTTGAACCCTATATTTTTTACTGCTAAAGAGTTATTGTACAAAAATAGAAAGTTAAGCCATAGTTTATTTTAACCATGGGTTAAAATAACAACAAGCTCAACAAGCCAAATGGAAGGTTTTGCAAAGAAAGCAACAATAGTTTGTTTGGCTAAGTTCTGGCTTGTTTTCTTTTCCATTTTCTACAGTCGCTCTCTTTCAGCCCAACCTACCCCACAAGGTAGTTGTTGTGGGAAAAATAGGCAGCAGAAGGAATATTACATATGTTCGCCTTCTGGAGTTACTTATAAAGCAATAACAGCAGGATTAAATAATCCAAAAACAACACGAAACTCAAATTGCTCACACATTACCCTAAGCCAGTTATAATCAGAAAGACAATAACAAACTATAATTTCTACCCCAAAACAATAAATGTATTTGGTGTGATCATAAACCCAGATAGCAGAAACCAATTAGAATTACACGTTTGTATTTCCAGAGCTGTTTCTTCACACAATGTACTGAACCCAGGATTTCTGCATTGCAATAGTGATACTTTCCTCTGAATTATAGCAGTCATCATGAAAGGCTATTTTTTGTCTCACAATCCTAAACCATTCTGAGCCCTAATGTGATTTCTTGATTTTGCCTTAGCCTGCTGAAGTGAGCTGCAATGAATAAAATCCTATGCCTTATAATAACAGTTGTTGGTTGGAAAAGGTACTACCAGACTCGGCCTGATTTTTTTGCTACCTAAACTAATGTTTCTTTCTACAATTGAATTTCCTATTTTTCAGTGTGGCATCCTAAACATACTATATGAATATATAAGTCACTCAATAGGTCATATTTAAGCTTTATTCTTGCAATTTCTCTTTCATCAAAGATATACTCACTCCTATAAAACACAGTTTGAAGAATACTGGCTCATTTCTCTTGAAAAAAAAAAGATAAGAATTAGGATCCACTAATGAAATTCCTTCCTTAGACTACTTATCTTATCCAAAAGCTTTGAAAAATTCAAGAAATATTATCTGACTTGCATGGTCTTTTGGCACAAGGATGTTTCTTTCACTTATTTTTCTTCAGTTCCCTGCTTTGCTTATTGCTTGTCACAGGGACCAACTTCCCCATAATTCATAGGTTCAAGCCCTGTTAGAAGAAAAGTTTATGAGCATGATCAACAAAATATCTCAAATAGATATTTTCAAAAGAAAGCTAAAATATCACCACATATTAAAAGGAAAGGGTAACTCAGACACATCTCAATCAACATAAAATATTGCAATTCAGTGAGTTAAGAAAAAAATAGATGGCCCTTATTTTATGATGGTCAGTGTTTTTTCTATTATTATTGTTGTTGTTATTTTGTTGTTAAAAATAACTATGTTATTGCAAAACTCAAAAAATTAGAATAAAAATTTACTTAATGAACCAAAATAAATAAATAACTCCTATAGGTAATGTTAGGGTTACAATGATAATTGGGGCTGAATTTCTGTCACTAAGCAATGCAGTCATAAAGTGCAAATCACATCACCAGTCTATGGAGATTCTCAGTCATCCATGGTTTCCCTACATAATGAATTGCTAATTTTGATTTAAATATTGATTCTCATGCGTTTTTATTGAAGATATACCGATTATTTAAAATTAAAAACTAGGAATAAATGCTGTAGGTCTTTTTATTTTCATTGATAAGGTATATGAATTGGGACCAATTCTAGTACTAATTAGCTATCAACTATCAAAAAGTTTAAGTTATATCAATTCATGTTCACATCCTCATAACATTAAATCTTAATGTGATGTGTTTATTTTGGGTTTAGTGGGATGCATAAAGCAATCTATTGTAGGTATAAAACAGGCCAATAAACCTGTTCAATAATCCTTATTTATCTTCATCGATAAACCATGATTTTATGTGTGAACCAGGCCTATCAATTTATCAATCAATCCTTATATTCAACGTACTGTAAGTATAATTTAAAAATAAAGAAGTGAATAGGGCATGCAATCTTCTCCAGAAATGCCTAAACTCTCACATGTCACTCATGCCCACTGGATATACAAAAATAATATTATAAACTAGTATAATAAAGCTAATTTATAGAGAGTTTTTAAAATCTATTTTCCAGTGGCTTAAAATTATGTCAGTAGAATTCATATGACTCACAAACCTGCAGACATTTTCAGAAATAACCAGAAAACTGTTTCATACTATTTCCGGGGGAAAGTGCAACCTGCTTCTCACCATAGCAACAGCATATGAATGGCCGTGTGCCCATTTTTCTGAAAATTAAAAAAACACAAATTTAGTTCCTCAAATCTGAACTAAAAAACTTTCTCCCTTACCTTGGAATTCTGGAATACAATACACCGAGGGAAAGAGGTCTGCACCTGTCTATTTGGAGACTCTTTGAAATTTCAACTACATGTAGTCCTTGACTTACAACCACAATTGAGCCTAAAATTGATGTTGGTAAGTGAGAAATTTGTTAAGTGAGTTTTGCCCCATTTTATGACCTTTCTTGCCATATTTGTTAAGTGAATCACTTCAGTTGTTAAATTAGTACACGGTTGTTGAATCTGGCTTCCCTATTGACTTTGTTTGACAGGTCATAAAAGGGGATCACATGACCCTGGGACACTGCAACCAGTCAGAAATATGAACCACTTGTGAAGGATCTGAATCAGGTGACCAGGGGGATGCTACAATCATCATAAGTGTGAAAAAATGGTCATAAGAGCCGTGGTGGTTAGAATGCAATATTGCAGGCTAATTCTGCTGACTGCCAGGGGTTCGATCCTGACCATCTCAAGATTGACTCAGCCTCCAAGGTCGGTAAAATGAGGACCCAGATTGTTAGGGGAAATATGCTGACTCTGTAAAACGCTTAGAGAAGGCTGTAAAGCACTATGAAGCGGTATATAAATCCAAGTGCTGTTGCTATTGCTAAGTCACTTTTCCAGTGCCATTATAACTTTGAACAGTCACTACACGAACTGTTGTAAGTCGAGGACTATCTTGTATTTAGAAATTCCAGAGCAGAACTCCGCCTCCGAAAAACAAAAAACAAAACAAAACCGGGGGGAAAAAAACATGGAAGGGTGATGTAATAATTAAACGCTACGTTTATTAACAGACGGCCAGCAAAGGTCCCGAACTACCCTGCGTGATCCGGCAGCGTTTCCAACCGGCCCAGACACAAAGGGGCAGGCAGCGAGCCCAGGTTTGGCTCGAAAGGGGAGCGCGCAGCTCTGCAGAGGTCAGGCGCTCGCGCCAATCACGTCCTTCACGCGCGGCCTCAGAGAGCGCCGGCCCGAAGCGCTTTGCAACTGCGCGACCCAGCAGTTTTAGCCTCAAGCGAGAAAAGGCGGGCAGCAGTCGCCGGCGCTATCTCGAAGTTGACATGGCAGAACAGCCAGGACCAAGTCAGACGGCGACGCATATCCACGGAGATTAACAAAAGAGAGGCTCTTGAAAGCCCAAGCGAGGTGCGCGATTATGCAGTGATGGCGTTTATTTTTGCCCCAGCCTGGGCGGGATGTTACAGATGATGCATCCGCTTTTTCAGCTCCGGGCAAGTAAGTTGCCTTGCAGAAAGTCATTTCAAACTCCACTTCAAAGAGCGGTAAAGCGGCCTCTTCCAACAGCAGGTGCTGAGCAGCAAACACTCTGTGATAGCGAAGTGCCCTCTTGTAATGAAGCACAGTCAGGTTTCTTACCACTTATTTGTCGGTGTAAACATTGCCCCTCTAGTTGGGATTCGTATTTGAATGAGGTAAGGCTGTTTTAAACCAGTTCCCTCTCTAATCTGAAATATTTATTCTAAAACCTATTGAATTAGAAAATTTCTGGGGTAAATACTCGATATATGCCCTAACCACATCCTTTAATCCGTTTTGATGTTCAAAAATCTTTGAATTTGATCCATCTCACTTGCTAGGCATGATGAAACTTAAAAGTCAATGCATTTAAACTGTATCAGGTTGAAAACGCTGGCCTAAATCATCAATGCAATGGTTATTAACTAAAATTGGTTTATTTTCATTACAGTAAGTCCTTGACTTACTGCCACAACTGGGACCATAATTTCTGTTGTTAAGCAAGGCAGTTGTTAAGTGAGTTGCACCCAATTTTATGACCTTTTTTGTCATGGTTATTATGAGAATCACTGCACTTGTTAAATGAGTCATGAGATGGTTGAGTGAATCCGGCTTTCCCCACTGACTTTGCTTATCAGAAGCCAGCTGGGATGATTGCAAATGGTGATCCCGTGAACCTGGGACACCAAGTATCATAAATACATGCTATTTGCCAAGCACCCAAATTTTGATCACATAACTCAAAATACTACAATGGTCATAAGTACAAGAAGTTGTAAGTTGGTTTTTTCACTGCCGTTGCAACAGTTGCTAAATGTGTCATTGTTAAATTGAGGATTACCTACATTTGCATTTAAAGAGATCCTAACAATATTAGAATAATTAATGGTATCTTATTATGTGAGCAAATAACAAAAAAACTGAGGACCATTGTTTTCATCCCATATTACAACTTTTCAGAAGCATCTGGTTCTTCACCCTTGGGACTCAGTTGTTAGCTAAATAATTCTAGGACCCAACCAGCACAATAATCCATATATTACTAACTCCATAGATTGTTTGACAGAAAGTATTATTGCATATTTTGTTTACCATTTTGAAGGTTTAAAACTCTCAATTATAATAAAATGCAATAAAATATCATAAAAAGATTATATTCAGGTCTACTCTCCAGTAGCAACAAGGGAAAAGACATGGTATAACAATGAATGGTTAATTGAAGAGGGGCAGTTTTTGTTCACAACAATTGTTTATGCAGGACCTTTATATACCAGCTTCTTAAAAAGTTCACGTGGAGAGGGAGACCTCTGGGTAGAATTATTAGAAGCTGGCATCTTTTTATTTATTTGTATCTCACCTTTATTATTTTTATAAATAATTTAAAGTGGTGAATATATCCTATATACCTTCCTCCTTTTATTTTTCCCATAACAACAACCCTGTGAGGTGGGTTTGGCTAAGACAGAATGACTGGCCCAAAATCATTTACCTGGCTTTCTTCCTAGCTAAGGTAGGACTTGAACTCACAGTCTCCCGCTTTCTAGCCTGGTGCTTTAATCACTGAGGTTCCTTCAGAATGGCTGAGGTTCCTTCAGAAAATTGCTTCTGATTTTGAGACAGACAAATACATTTTCAAAGCTCATCTGGTTTCCCTTCTACCATTTGAAAAAGAACTGGACAGAATGTATGTATTGTTTTCTGGCAGCAGTGTCGTCTTGTTGAAAAAAACTTTATTATTTAACTAGTGGAACTTGCAAATCTGGACAAAACTGCACTATATTTTTCTTTCATTAACCACAAATTCTTTGAATAGCAAACAAGTTAATATAGGCCAGATTTTGACAGATGTTATTATTCCATGTGAGAATTTTATCTCTTCCTCTTTGATAAAATGTTAGGGACAAACCTGATAATATTTTTTGGACTAGGGAGGATACACTTTATTTTTGTTATTGTTATTATTTGGGCCTCTGAGGGCACACAGGTTGTGTCCGCTAGTGCCTTCCGGGAAAACAAGACCAAAGATTTAACTCCTGTCCTCCCTTGCCTGTTTGGGGGGATTTAAAGCTTGAAAATAAGTGTGTTAAGGTCAGTCATCTATTTTTAAATTCTAAGCACACAAAAAGGGTAAAAAGCATCATGCTGATGAAAACTGAACTGCTGAATCTTAGCTGTGTGCTATAAGGACCACAAGAATTGAGTCTTGAGCTTGGGCTGAGTTGTCTAACCTAGTATAAATCATAATTAAATCATGGAGTGCAAATAAATACAGCTTTTCCTCCAAGACAGACTGAAAGCATCCTGAATATACCCTCATTTGTACATATTCTGCAGCATTTCTTCCATTCCACTGTCATCTGTAGTGCTCTGCTACTGCGAGTTTCCTAGGAGTTTTTATTGATATTGCTTGCTGTGCTTGTTATTGTCTCTTGGAATGTTGGGTTGACCCTGTGAATCCATCAGAAAAATAAAGGATTAAAAGCTGACATGTACAGTTGGGAGAAGAATTTTAGTATCTATTTGCATCAAAGACAAAATCCCATTTTTTTTCCTTTTTTGGAACTATCCTCCCACACTGGTCCACCTCTGTAAGTAATCATTTGTTTACCAAGAGATTCAGCTAAGTGGATAGAAAATAGATAATACAATTTATGGATGCAGCAAATTGAGCCTGAAGGGATTTCTCTCTATGTGTTTCAAAAGCTGGGCAACACGACTATAAGCATCTAATCACTGAATACATAGTGCTCACTGAACTTGTTCCTGCAGACCTGTGAATATGAAACACTCCTGTGAGTAAGCATCCCAAACAACATATCACTTTGATTGGGGTTGGACCTTAAGCTCTGAGCCTATTGAAGTGCACAAACTGTACACAGGTAATAAGTCCCACTGAATTCTTTTTACATCAGCTGGGGGATGTTAAGCAAATGATGTATGATTTGATTTGTAGATATCAGACAGATACTATACACACAGCCTGGAGAAAACAGCATGCTTGAATTCTAATCTTCTACCATCTACCCCACAAGTTACTTTAAGCTAGAATACTGGTACAAACCTGCTAGCTTAGCCCACCCATTTATTTCAAAGTAGATCCTAAAAAGCTGTAAGGCAGGGGTGTCAAACTACTGGCCCATCACAAGTAAAAGCTTGACTTTTCTAACTTCATTATATTTTCAATACATTCAGTAACCACTCTGAATATCATTGTCTATACAAATACCTTGGTCTACAACAAAAACTGCTATTAAAAACAAAAAGAAAATTAACAAAATAATGAGTATTTAAGATAGGGCCTTTTTGTTCCCTTTGATCTTTGTTCTAACAGATTCTTGGCTTAAAGGGGAAGACGCTAATCACTTTTTTTAACTATCAACAAAATATCCATCTGTTCTTGTTCTGCAATGTTTTGCAATTATCTATTTACATTTCCAGGGTTATAGAATTCTGTTTCACCCATAGCAAACAGTGACAGTCTGAGAAATCTTCACTCTACCCACCTCAGCCTAGATGTTTGATACTGCTGTCACTACCGGTAATTCTATGTGTAGTTGATGGGGAAGTGTCCTGGCTACAGGCCTTGGACTTAAGCTATAATGTAGTAAATAAAGGTAAAGGTTTCCCCGCACGTGCGTGCTAGTCGTTTCTGACTCTAGGGGCCAGTGCTCATCTCCGTTTCAAAGCCGAAGAGCCAGCGCTTGTCCGAGGACGTCTCCGTGGTCATGTGGCCGGCATCACTAGACGCCAAAGGCGCACAGAACTCTGTTACCTTCCCACCGTAGTGGTCCCTATTTTTCTACTTGCATTTTTACGTGCTTTCGAACTGCTAGTTTGGCAGCAGCTGGGACGAGTAACAGGCGCTCTCTCTGTTACACGGCACTCGGGATTCGACCCGCCAAACTGACGATCTTCTGATCGACAAGCTCAGCGTCCTAACCCACTGAGCGACCGCGTCCCTTAATGTAGTAAATACATACATAAATTTCTAGTCTTCAGTGCACCATAGTTTGTGGAAGCAAATACAATGGTACAATTTTTTCACTTTGAACTGAGTTCAGAGTACAATATTCTCTCTGACAGCATCTAGATTCTAAAGTAAGGGTGCAAAGTGTGTATTTGTGTTATGGGCTATATAACTTGGGGACCGGAAAGACTTTTTTCCTGTTTATTTGGGTACTAGGGAGCAAAATTGGTATTTTAAGCTTCATAGAGAGTGGATACACCAATTTCATCTCTTAAATCCCTCCTAGTCCCTCCCCTCAAAACCCTTGACCTATCTCAAGGCAGTGAAACTCATGTATTCCTATTTAGGGGACTCAATTGAAGCAAAAACATGTTGATTTTATCAGAGACATCATGTTAAACCAATGGAAAGGTTTAGAATAAATGAATTACCTCACTAACTATTGTTCTTTCCACTACATGAAAAATCAAAATGTATAGCCCTCTCTTTCCCACACAGTGTCAAAAATGCAGAACTTTCTGATCATCCTCTAATTGCAATCTATTGAAGGTTTTGTATAACATCCGAATAACATTTAAATGTGAATAATTTCACCTTATTTTCTTATCCAAAGTAACACATGGTTGTGTATGCCCATAATTCACTTTTGAGACAAGAATATGTTACCATATATAGTCTCTGTGTCTGTTTTATTTGTCACTTAGCTGGTCTCATCCTTGTTTAACTTGTATGTGTTATGAGCAAAGAAAATCTACTGAATACCTCTTGTTCTGTAGATTTACAGCAAAATAAGATCTATTTTCTACGATCAATGTGCTTCCAAGGAAATATACTTTGAACTGCATAGAGAATATAGAGAAAGTGCTTCATTTACTAGCAAATAGGACCAAACCTAGGTCCTGAATAATAATTAGAAGCAATATGTTTGGGGAATGGGCAGGGTATGGCTTAACTCTGCTTTTTATTTTTAATCCCAAAGACAAAAATAATTTGGAAAACATCATTAACTATTCTTTCCTTAGCTCCTGGCCATGCTGAAGCTTCATCAACAATGCATTTCATCTTTCTTGTTCTCCAGTGTCCATATGGTTGACTGAATATCAAAGATCTGTCCAAAAAGAAACAATTCAGATCATTTTTCTGTTCTTGATGATTGAAGTATTTTGTGTCCTGCTATGTAAAATGGCTGTGGAAGGCAGGAGGGGGTGTGGGGGAGGAGCCATCATTCCTATGTCTTTCTTTTTATTTCCTGCCTCCTATACTTACCTGTTTTGCATCTCTACTTCTACTCTTGTTTATCCTGAATATTTCCTAATTGCAACGTTAAAAATTCATATGTGTGTCAGAGATTCTGAGCTATTAACAAGGTTTTTTTTCTTTACAAGAAATGGATTATTACTTTTCAAAGTCAACCAATACAAATAAAATCAACTTTGGAACTGGTTTTGTATTATTTTAGAAACACTGGAAAAGCTTGAGAGACTGGATTGTGTTTTGATAAATTAAGGAAACACTTCATGGAATCGAGATTAATTTCATACTATTACTGATTGTAAGAGTTGGAAGTGGCCTTAGAAATATCTAGTCCTCACTCAGAGCAATAATCCTGTACTACAGCATTGCCAGATTATATATTTAACTGACATTATCTTTATAGGCTTTGTGATACGTCATGGATTAATAGCAAATCAAAAGCCAGTATTTAAAAAGGAAAATTAAAAGAAAGTGTGGTCAATAAAAGATCCATAATTTCAATCTGTAATTATACAATACAATGAATGCACTTAAAGGTTGTGATGTCTCTAACATTATTTTAATGGAGTCATTTTAAAAAAGAGCTGTAATTCTATGTGACAAACTTGTTCCCTCTAGTTTCCCTGGATAACCACTCCTATAGTCCTAAATAATGGCCATATTACCGTGTTTCAACCCAGGGCTTTGTTCTCAGCTGCAGAGGCTTTTCCTTAAGGCCTCTGCCAGTGAAATGGAGGCTGGGGGCAACATGCGCAAGCGGCAGTGAGTGGCCGCAGAAGTGGGCTGGCAATGGCCATGCAGGCTCCTGCTAGACGGGGCTGTTGGTCCTGCCACCATGAGGTGAGACAGTGGAAAAAATAAGACATTCCCCAAAAATAAGACCTAATGCCTCTTTTGGAGGCAAAAAAGATATAAGACTGGGTCTTATTTTGGGGGAAACACGTTAGCTAGTGCATATGGTGGTTATGTTCTAATCCACTTGCAGGATACCCACTCATTTCCTATGCACACTAATATAGGGGTAAAATCTACTGAACTCCATGGGCCTCTCTTCTGAGAATATGTTATACGTTTTTCCTTACCAGGCTACAATTTGCAATCAGGAGCTACTTACCTGAGATCAAGCCCTGTTAGGTACAGTTGAGGCTGTTTGCAAAACAAAGAAGTACTGGATTACATGACCTGTTTCTTTAACTCCAGAAAGCAGGTCACTGTATCACTCTTGATACTCTAATTCAGGGGTGTCAAACTGCCAGCCTGCGAGCCGGACGCGTCATCCAGAAGCCCCACCCACCCCATTGCCAGCAATGGCAAAACCGTCCTGATACATTGCGCAATGTCACGGGACATCGCGAGTTTGACATGTCTGCTGTAATTTGAATGAAGTCTTGCCAGTGGAGCAGAAATAGGTGGAATCCTACTTCTGGGTGGGCAGACATGTAATTTAGGCATATCTCTGCTGTGAACAACTGATATATCTGCCAATTTCTGATCGCTAAATAATTCAGACAAAAGTTGCAACGAAAATATTTTCCATCTCAATTTGTTTCTTGATAGGCTACCATGCTCCTTATATCCCAAAAGTATTTGACATTCAGAAATGAGATTCACCCTGTCTGACACATCGTCATCTCTTCCGCTACTTCAATCCTTTCCCATTCCGTTTGTATATGTTATTCTCATGCACCTGTTTCTAGACTTAATCTGCTTTAAGTGTCTGAAGTTTGTAAATATATACATGTTGATAGGGAGGGAAGAGAGAGAGAGAGAGAAGTGGTGAGGAGAGAATCACACCATATCTGTCTAAAGACCCCAAGAGATTGTATACTGGTCAGGCAGGTAATCGAAAGACCTATCGTTGCGTCTGTCGTTCCTTTCATTAACAAACAAACAAATCCAGCATTTCATCTGCTACATTTTGTCTTGATCACATCAGGACAGGAAGTATCTTTCAGGATTTTAATTAAACATGACCATCCTTTGCAATTGTTCTGCCTCATCAATCCTAATGTGCCACAGGAAGACAGAAAGAACAATTTGAATCCCAGATGGGGAGAATCTTGGTGAACTGTGACTCCAGGCATCCTTCACAGTGATCATATTAATGGACAGTCCTAGGTGTTAGATGTTCAGCAACATCAGAAGGCTATCCTTGGTTTAAATAATAAACATTTCTTTTCTCAAGCCAGATAAAGGATTGAACATCTTTACTTTAAAGCCATTTTGGTCTCTGCTTGACTCAAAGGCAGGAGCGAGCAGTTTGAGTTCCATGGGCATGAAATTTGTTTCCTATGTTATGATTGAGGTGCTAGTTCCTTTAAAATAAGGATGTGCTGGAGTTACTTGGAGGGGCTCATATGAGTCTTTAAAAATTTGGGTGAGTTATCATTTCCCCTTCTTTCAAAAAATTAGTTAATAAAATGAAAGGTTGTGAGAAAAGATAGAGAGACTGCTGAAGAAGACTCCAATCATCCTGGCCTGGTCATATCTGTAGGAGTGAAGACACTGAGGCAGATGCTATCAGATTCTATCAAAATCCCCTACAAGGGATACTGGAGGAAGAATATTTGAGGAAGAACTCTTGAGAAGATATTATTTAATTTAATTTAATTTTATTGAATTTATATACCGCCCTTTCCCGAAGGACTCAGGGCGGTTTACAGGGTATAATTTTTAAAACATTAATACAAAAATTAAGACCAATTTAAAAAAGATTAAACTAATGATGGTAACACTAATCACCTTTGGTTGGTTGGTTGGTTCTAGTAAAAGGAACATTTCAGAAAGAGGACCTCTTTGTTTTTCCAGGCCAACAAGTGTAGACTTTTCTTTTTTCCCCTCCCCCATCACCTGTGACTAGAAAGCTCCTTATTAACTAATTAACAGCATACCCATATTTTGAAGCCAGTGTCTGAAAAGTTAAAGGCATCATCATCATCATCATCATCATCATCATCATTATTATTATTATTATTATTATTATTATTATTATTATTATTATTAATTTAATTTCTATACCGCCCTTCTCCCGAAGGACTCAGGGTAGTGTACAGGGCAATAAAATACAATAAAAATACAATATACAAAAGTTAAAAATAAGATTAAATAGAATTAGCCCATTACAATAAATAATTAAAATAATTAAAAATTACTAATTAAAATACCCCAAACCCCTTCACCGACTGTGAACGTCCCAAGAGGTAGGAGGAGAACCACTGGAGAACAGTGCCCCCCACTCCCAACCCCCTGAGATGCCGCAGTAAGATACCATGGTCGATGGTATCGAAAGCCGCTGAGAGGTCTAATAGGACTAGGACAGAGGAACAACCCCTGTCCCGAGCCCGCCAGAGATCATTCACCAGCACGACCAATGCTGTCTCCGTGCTGTACCCGGGCCTAAAGCCCGATTGGTATGGGTCCAGATAATCAGCTTCCTCCAGGAACAGAGGGAGCTGATGTGCCACCACGCTCTCAACAACCTTCACAAGAAAGCGAAGGTTGGAGACCGGACGATAGTTGTTCAAAATAGCCGGGTCCAGGGCAGGCTTCTTGAGGAGGGGCCTCACCACCGCCTCCTTCAAGGTGGCGGGAAAGCTACCCTCACTCAAAGAAGCAGTTATCACTGCCTGGAGCCAGCCTCGTGTCCCCTCCCGAGCCGCATAAACCAGCCAGGAGGGGCACGGGTCCAATAAACACATGGTGGAGCTCAGCCTCCCCATGATCCTGTCCACATCTTCTAGAGTCACAGGATCGAACTCTTCCCAGATAACATCACCAAGACCGCTCGTGTCACCTCCGTCAGACTCTTCCCAGTCGGAGTCCAGACCGGTCCAAATCTGAGCGATTTTGTCTGCCAGATGTAGGCTAAACTCCTCGGCACGACCCTGCAAGGGCTTCTCCCTCACCTGATTGAGGAGGGAGCGGGTCACCCTGAACAGGCGATTATCTGCGGATGCGTTGAGGCTAGCAAAGTAGTTAGACCTTGCCACCCTCATCGCCGCGAGATAAGACCTCATAGAGGACCTCAGTCGCAATCGGTCGGATTCAGACTGGCTGGATCTCCAACAGCTCTCTAGGCCCCGTCTCCGATGCTTCATCTCCCGGAGCTCCGTGGAAAACCATGGAGCCCACTGGGATCTGCGCCGGGTCAGATAATATCACCCTTCTTGTCTTCAAGCTTTACATTTTAGTGGCACATATCCTGATATCACAGTGAATTTATCCAATAGAGATTTATCTCCGTTAGGAGACTTGATAGGAGATTCCAGAACAACATGCTAAAATGGAGAAGAAAATCTTGAAAGAAGTCAGTGGCTAACCATGTCTACATTATTGCCACGAAAACAACTACATTGTCACCAGAGCTTGACCATATTCAATCTGATTATGAACCATTCAGTTTTCTCTCTGTACATTAAAAATACAATTTTAGGTGACAGTCCTTAGCCCACTTGCTAGACACTGATAGAAGGTCCTTCATTTGCCATCGTGCTACTTATATGCCGATTCTTTATAGGGAGTTAACATGCTGTTCACCCTCTCTTTTGAGCCCATAGAAACCAAAACAACATAGAATTTGCTGTCTGCTAGCAATCCCTCTCTTGACAGCCACTGTTCCAGCAAATGCTTCTGTCCTTATTTACACAGTTCAGTGCACATTAAGGACAGGAATTGGGACATTCCCCCAAAAATAAACAAATAAATTCCATGAGCTGGTGGAGAAACATCTACCAATCATCTTCTGTACATAAGGAAAAAAATGGAGCTGGAGAAGAAAGCAAGTTTTAACGGATGACTAGATCAGTAACTAGCCATTTATTAAAACTTCTCCTAATTTGGCACAAGTATTTTGCACAGGTTCATTCAAAGGGATATCAGCTTGTGTAGCGGCTCCTTTTAGATATGGGTTTAATGAGTTTCAGAATAGCAGTATTCTGGAGTAATTCTAAACTCATGTTCAGAATAAGCCTAGCCTTCAACACTCTTGGAAAAGACTTTCACCATATCACAGCTGATCATTAGGATTTGTTTGGAAATGGGTTTAGCACTATTCCAGAAGAGCAGTGACATCCGTGGTTGAAAGGAAGAGTAAGAGAGTAGCTAATGTCTATACACCAGGGCTTTTCAACCTTTTCACCCATTGTACCACTTTTAGGATATGGCAACATCCGAGTACCACCAGTCACCTAGCAAGGTGTCAAAAACTTGATGACCAAAAAAAAGAAGGAAAAAAGTACAGGTAGTCCTCAACTTACAACAGTTCACTGAGTGACTGTTTGAAGTTACAATGGCGCTGAAAAAGTGCCCCGCAAGCCACAGCCGAGCAAGACAGCTTCCTGCCCGCCCGGTGGCACTCTTCCTCCTGTCCGAGGTTTTCATTGTTGTGAGCATTTCTGTGGGGGTTGGCAGTGGAGGTGGGGTGGGGGGTGTTTGGTTTTTATTCCCCACATCTGCTCGGTGGTTGCAGTAGGTTTTGGTCACTTCACATGACCCTGGGACATTGTGACAGTCATAAATATGAATCAGTTGCCAAGCATCTGAATGTAAATCACAAGACCCTAGGGATGCTGCAACATTCCAGCTGATCGGTGCTTCTGGGCTCAGAAGCGCCAGGATCAGTGGCGAGCTCCAGCTAGAAAGCGCCACTGATCCTGGTGCTTCTGCTGAGCACTGACAGCCCTGCAGCCATCCCTTGCTCAGGCTTGTGCGGTGCTGCCACCGGTTCAACTCATTCCCCTTCACCGCTACCACTTTTCTAGGATGATCGCGTACCACCTGCCAGATGCCAATGTACCACAGATGGTACCCGTACCACTGGTTGAAAAGCCCTGCTATACACTGTTGTGTTGTGTAGCTTCAGCTACTGCCATTCTAGATAGATAGCAGAAGCTCAGACTGACCTAGAGTTCCCAGAAGGAAATTCATTCTGAGACTTGTCAGGTAAAGGTGAAGAAAGAACTGGATATTCTCACTGCCCAAAACAGAATGGTCCTGGATATGTTCAGGAGCTAGAGGAAGGGTGTATACCTTCATCAGCTTCATAGCCACTAGTAGTTTGGCCCATCCTATCTCAGGGGTCATCTGATGTGGGGAGAACTACACTATCTGTTTGGTTTTCACCGGTACAAGCCATTCACCACCATTCCTGAGTGTAGGAATGGATGACATCCATTCTCCACATCCACTTCCTGTAAATGCAGTTGTGCCCGTGTTTTTCAGCTCCATTTCAAAATGGCTGTTTTCTGATCTGGGTTGGTCTAGACCACGGGTCAGCAACCTGCGGCTCCGGAGCCGTATGCGGCTCTTTGAGCCGTCTCCTGCGGCTCCCAGCCGCCCGGTGCGCGTGCACCTCTTCGAACGGGCAGTGGTGTGCGCGCACCTCTCCAAATGGAGAGTGGCACCACCCGTTCCAAGAGGTGCGCGCGCACCTTTCCGAAGGGCGGAGGTGTGCGCGCACCTCTCCAAGCCGCCGACGTCCCATCCGGAGACCTGCCACGTTCATGGCAGCTGTGCAAACAGGATGGCGGCGGTTTGGAGAGTGCGCGCGCACTCGCCAAACCGCCGCCATCCCGTCCGGAGACCTGCGGCAGCTGTGCAAACGGGATGGCGGAGATTTGGAGAGTGCGCGCGCACCTCTCCCAAGCCACCGCCGTCCGGAGACCTGCCGACGTTTGGGGAGGTTTGGGGAGGTGCGCACGCACCTCTCGGAATTGGTAGCGGCCCCGCTTGTTGCGAAAGCTGCCGCGGCCCGTCTGCAAAGCTGCTGAAAGCGGCAGCTTTGCAGACGGGCCGTCGCCGTCGCGCAACCGGGAACCGGTTCCATCACACATTCAAAAAAGGCAACCGTGCGCGTCCGCGCATGCGCAAGAAATGGGTTTTGCGCATGCGCATGCATGGACGCACGCACGCGGCTCCAACTTTTTTTTATGTGTGATGGAACCGGTTCCCAGTGGCTCTAGAGTGCTTTGGTCTGTTTTAACAGCAGCTCCATTTCCAATAGGCTACAGTGCCTGCCACACTTATTCCCCCCCCCCCCCCGCAGCAGTTAGTTGTTGTCCTTTGAGGCCATTTCACCCTGGGTTGCCAGATTGCTATATCTTTGTTGGATAGGAGCTATTGGTGATTTTAATAATAATCATCATCATCATCATCATCATCATCATCATCATCATCATCATCTTGAGGATGATCCAACAGTAGCCTATTTAAAAAAAAGAACCATCCTGAGCCTAAAACCCAATGCTCGATTCAATTTATTAACTTTCCAGTGTGTATTTTTCAATTTCTACCCAGGATGGGCAAAACATAGTCTCTTTCCCTTGCCCACAGTATTGCAAAGCTTCTCTTCCCTTCTCTTCTCCTTTTTCTATATCTTTACATTACAGGTAGAAATATTGCTGTTGTGTTTCGGTGAAGAATAATTTCCATTGATCTGGGAAAGAGAACAGCCTGTTCTCTATATCTTTGATTAGTGTAGCCTTGGAGCTACGCGGTGGCTCAGTGGGTTAGGAGGCTGAGCTTGTCGACCAGATGGTCGGCAGTTTGGCAAGTTGAATCTCGAGTGCCGCGTAACAGAGTGAGCGCCTGTTATTCGTCCCAGCTTCTGCCAACCTAGCACTTCAAAAGCACATAAAAATGCAAGTAGAAAAATAGGGACCACTATGGTGGGAAGGTAACAGTGTTCCGTGCACCTTTGCCGTCTAATCATGACCATGGAGACGTCCTCGGACAAGCGCTAGCTCTTCGGCTTTGAAACGGAGATGAGCACCGGCCCCTAGAGTCAGAAACGACTAGCACGCCTGTGTGGGGGAACCTTTACCTTTACCTTGGAGCTACAATGGTGCTATTAAGGAAAAATAAAAAATACATGTTGGTAAAGACATCCATGTATTCAAACATTTACGAAAGCAAAAGAAAGGCACAGGGACCAGGGAAAAGGGAAGTCCCTAAGGAGAAAAGGCTGGTAGAGGATCTACTGTAGTTAGTGATGCCTTCCTTGCATGGATGGGAAGGGCAAGAAGCAGAAGAACAAATCTCTCAGGTCTTGCAGTAGAGTACAGCTCCTTTGCCAACCCACTTAAGTCCAGAGTGGCATTTCTGAAGTTTCTTTAGGAACAATTGGACATAACATGACAGCCAGCCAGTTTAGGCTATAGGACAGAATTGTCTTCAGACACTGACTAAATAGTAAAGAATAAGTGCTTGCTGCCTGCTTAAAGTGGAAAACCACGCCTTCTCATTGGAGCAGCTAAAGTTGACTTAAAGCCACAACAGGTGTTGTTTGGACCGAGGAAGATGAAATGAAGGCAATATCAGGAGAACAAAAAGGGTTTCTAGGGCATGCCCAGGCCATAATTAGGAGTAAGAGGGGAATGGCTTGTCTAAGGCTATTCCTTGTGGCTGCATAAATTTGCATTCTTCCAATCTTTGGGTTGGTAGGAAAGGATGCTGACATGAAGTGCGCTGCCCCAACAACTCTACTCTATTCCACTTTAATATCAAGGCTGGAAAATGATGCTGTCCTTGCAGTTTTGATGAAAGACACTTTAAGTGATTGGTGGATTATCTGGCTTCATTTCTCCACCTCCATCCCATCCCCATGTCACCTGACAGCAGATAAAACAGCCTCATATAAATAAGGCTGACCCATAAGGTTAGCCATCTATCTGAATTTGCTATGCTTCTGCACGGGCATTTGCGGATATTGAAAAGGAGTCCAGTTGAGATCCTTTCTGATCCAGGATTAGCAGTATTCTGTGATAATTATATTCTGAACAAAGCTGGTATCTAAAAGGTGAGGTGGTGGCAAAGTCTACTAGGAGGTTTTCCCACCCACCGCTCATCCCACACGTCAGCTACTTCTCTGGAGGGAGCCTTAAACCACTCTGGATCTGGCACTGATCTATGGGGTAAGATAGGGCTGCCCAGTAAAGTCTCTCCTTATCATCAGATACCTGGTAAGAAAAGAATCCAGAGCCACCTCTTGCTACCTTCTGCACACACACACACACACACACACAAATGTTGACAGTACTACTGTATGTGGCTAGAAAAAGGACAAAGTGAAAAGTGGATCGCTTTGGAGAAACTGTTAGGAGATTGGTAAATGCAGCAAAACCAGCCCAGTTGGAAAGACTGGATTCTCTCATTGCACAAACCAAAATCACCCTGGAAAATGTTGTCCAAGGATTGAACAGAAGACACTATTTCCTTAAAAAAAATGGAAGGAAGGAAGGAAGGAAGGAAGGAAGGAAGGAAGGAAGGAAGGAAGGAAGGAAGGAAGGAAGGAAGGAATCTAAGCTGTTCCTGACACAGACTGAGCATGATCAAAAACATTACAAGATATCTCCTCCTAAAATTTTCAATGGCATATCTTTGTACATGGTTAACAGGATGCAGAATGATCTATTTTAACAAGACCTCAGTGAGACAACACGGAACAATTTTTTTGCTATTGTTACATCTCACAGCAAGGGCTGCCGGGCAATGCTTGCTTTCTTCCGCCTACCACTATGTTCTTCACTGCGGTCAAGAACTCGCAATCCTAACCCCCCTCCACACACACACACACACACACACACACACACTCCCGCCACGCGATCCTAATTCAACTTGTCTGATACTGCGCTGCTGCTCTGCAACGGGACCTGAGACTCTCACCCTAGAGCAGGGGTCTTCCAACTTGGCCCTTTTATGACTTGTGGACTTCAACTCCCAGAATTCCTCAGCCAGCAAAGCTGGCTGAGGAATTCTGGGAGTTGAAGTCCACAAGTCATAAAAGGGCCAAGTTGGAAGACCCCTGCCCTAGAGTCACAATGGGAGATTCCTTTCCCTGCCAGTCTACATAAATTGGGCTACTGGGCAGAAGATCCTTGGCAGCAATTTGCAGCCTCAGTCGAAATGCCTTGCCCCGCCACGCTTCGCCCCGGCCCCTTCTCGCTTCCTCGAAGGCAGCGGAATTGTTGGAAGGGCAGGTGGCGGAGAGTGGGTCGCTTCCTGGGGCCGATCCTGGGCCCGTTTAAGTTTGCTGGGGTTTATTCTCTTAGAAAGAAACGCTTCTGGAGCTGTTCCCCCACCGAAGCAACTTTGCTTCTCGGGCCCGGTTCGCGCGGGAAAAACGAAGAGTGGGGGGAAAGCGCCGGGCTTTTGTTAGAGGTGAGCGCGGTCAGCTCTCGGGAGCTGCCTTGGATCGGCTCCTTCAGACCGGAGCGCCTTTTGGTTCTTCCTAGCCTTGTTCTGGTTGCCGGACGGGAGGGAAGGGTGGCAACAACCACGGCCCAGCCTTAAAGCCACGATCGACCCTAAACCGTGGTTTACTGAACCAATCCAATTTTCCGGGACCCCTCAACGAATAAACCAACCCAAAAGATTGAGTGCCGGCAAGTCCACCGGGCTAAACTGTGGTCCGTTGATTTGTGCGGTGTCTCATGCAAAGCGAGGGAGCGCAGAAATGAAGAGCCTGCTGCAAAGGGGGATCCCGGAAATTAAACCAAACTTAGCTGGCCTCCTGGGGAGTCAGTAGTTCGGCCTAACTGGTCCTCCGGTAACTTAGACACGGAAAATAGCTGAGCCAAAGTCTGGAAGCAAGACGGCGGCTTCCACGGCTCCAGCCGCGATCCGTGTGCAGCAGCAAAAAGCTTCTGGGGAGTGAAGCATTTGCCACAGAGGCTGAAACGGATTGGAAGGAACTGCTACTAAGTTTTCCGGAGTACTTCGAGGTGAGATATCGTCTCTAGTTTAGTCTTAAGTAACACCCCGGTTTCACACATTGCATTTAGCCTTCGTTTATTCTAGCCAAGGTTTGCTAAAGCAAATGGGTGTATTCGCCCTATAAGGCAAAACCAAGCCAATCATGCTCTGCTCGTGTCAAACCATCCTGAATAGGCTCACCGAGAAGGCCACAAACCCTTCCTTACAACCCAAAATGGCTGGATTCAGGCTTTGCATTAAGCCTAGCCATGCCTCTGAAAAGGCATTACCAGCCTGGTCATTCTGACTGAAAATGAAGTAATTCTGGTCAGCCTCATTTGGCTAGCCCAAACTGTAAATTAATAGACAATTACTATTTATAGCGCAGTCCTACATATGTCATCTCATGTTAATAAGACATTTCAGGCAAAGTGGTAGAAAATTGTGATGTATTTGAATTCATACAGCATGTTAAGTCAAAGTATGGTATGTTATGTGTGGATCTGCCACATAAACTAACAATTATATGGGTTGTGGGAATATTTCCAGTTGGGATTTGCTTCTTTAAATCTTGGTTAAGTATTTATTGGGTCAGGAGAATCTGCTTACCATACCAACTAACTTTATTATCTTAGTATGCTCTCTTTTTAACTAAGGAGTTGTGTTTTCAATAAGTAAGTTAAGTGTATAAAGTCCAGTGAAAAACATCTTGAAATCAATCTGCAAACATCTGCCAAATCAGTTTCTGTCTAAAAGCTCACCTGTGCCCTGGAACAATCAATTTGTATCCCAAAAGATATCCAGCTTTACTATTACGGTAGTAGGGGAGGCTCACCCAGCAAGCCCTATGGGTGTTATTGTCCCATAGGTGTTGTTCTCCAGATTTTGCTGCAAGGACATTGAACCTGCAGTTAAGCTTTTGAGACAAGCAAACAGGAATCAATTCCTTCCTCTCCGCCAGCACACCTTCCCTTCAAATCACCTCAGTTCTTTTGGAGACCTGCAGACAGAGCTGAATGGGGGATTATCCCCACTACTAGTTCAAGTCCTACTGTGACCAGTGTTAAGTACTCTTACAAAACAAGTCCCCATCTCTACAATTCCATCCCATTGACTTACTGTCAATGGGTTTTCTATGTGTAAAGGATCACAGTCCTCCATCTCCTTTCCTTTGTAGTTCTGCATTCAGTCCTCTACAACTAAATCAATAAAGGGTCTTAGGTACTTTTAAGGATTAGCTAAGTTGTGCCATAAATGAGTTGGGCTTTACAGAGTTACCAAAACCTTTGTGCATACCTGTTATTATTCTTTCAATATGGATCGTTAATCATATTCCAACATATGCTGAAACCTATGGGCACAGAGCAATCCACTTTGTCTAGATAAGAGTCTATCATATCATTTTCCATTCATAATTGAAGGTATGTTTTGCTCATCCTCTCCACATCTGCAAGGCTCTGTGTTAATTTTATCATTTGATAAGTGTAGCTGAGAACCAACTGATTGTCCAGGGTAATTCAGAAAGCCTTGACAAAAGAAAGGAATGATGCAGAGTTGGGAATCTAGCACCACTTTCCACCTGATTAAGAACAGGATTGGATTAAAGCAATTCCCAAGTTTTAAAGTGGTTTAGCTTCTCATAAACATATTTGGAAAAAAGAAAATGTCCACTGAAATACTGTAATTTCAGACAACTATGTGGTAGCATACGGTAGAATGTGTTACCACCAACTCCTTTGATGAAAAGTATATTTTTCCTTAGCAGGAAATAGATAGAATTTAGAATTTAAATAAATTCCACACATTCCTGTAATGACATTTTGAAAACTGCCACATTAAATCCAAAATGGCAACAACTAAACAGCAGGGAAAGATTAAATTCTCCTTGAAGAAATACAAAATACAAAAAGTTAAAAAGTTAAATTGAAAATGTACCTATTTATTTTTCTCCTGCCTTTATTATTTTTATAAAGGTTTGTGGGCCCATTA
This sequence comes from Vipera ursinii, assembly GCF_947247035.1. Taxonomy (NCBI): domain Eukaryota; kingdom Metazoa; phylum Chordata; class Lepidosauria; order Squamata; family Viperidae; genus Vipera; species Vipera ursinii. Next base: position 93,349,603 of record NC_139516.1, on the reverse strand, counting down.
TTTCTAAAAAAACCCAAACAGAGCTAGAACCAATGGTCGCTCCTAAGATCATATGTTTCTCAGTAGAGTAGGCTGAGATGTGCAGATCTTATACCTTTCATGACTGTCAGTTTATCAAACGTGACTTGTCTCTACAGGAAAAGACCATGTTTTATGAGTTGAAGTAAAGGGGAAACTCTCTGGGAAGGAGTTTTGGCCGGTATAGATATTATTGAAGGCAGCAAAGACCTGGCCAGAATCATAACTAGATTCTGAAGTATAAGAGTTAAGTTACAACGCACAGTGTTTTTATGGGGAATGGACCAATATACTTATAATGCCTGATATCCTTTGGAAAAGATTACCAAAATTCTTCATAGAGAACATTGTCCAGGCTTTAATCTCAATGCACATGTCAGCAAACTGAATAACTAGCCAACAAGGTTTAAGGCTTGTCCATTTTGGTCAAGCCAAGCCCTTTATTTATGGTTCAGCAGCAATCCCAAATAGTGTTCAGTAAACTGGTAATGAGTAAGCATGCCATGAAAGCACAGGCAATGGCTTAACCTTCCCATTGGACTGCATCCTTATCACTTCTTAAAGTGATATTTCCTTGAAGGTATCTTTGGGATGTTAAAAAGTGCTTCACTTTCGATCATTTGGAGGTTTATTGTGTCTCTTCTGCACAACCTCATCCTATTGGAGATGACAAAACTGTATGTAACATGTATCCCATAGTCTTGGAGAAGTACATTCCTCTGACACTCAGTGAGTGTGCTTCCCATTGACAAATGCAGCACATTAGAGAATACTTACTTCCTCCCAATTAAGCATGCAAATGTTCCAGCCTATGAACCCAATCCTAAGCATACTTGTGAATGAAACCCAGAAGATCCAGATCCTAGAAGGCTGTATGCATTTCTCAAAGAAGCAATATCACAGATCTGTTGGAACAAATGGATATATGGCAGTTTGAAGTCTAACACTTGGATTGTGGCACAAGCTATCCAGAATTGCAGTTTGTGCTACCAGTGGCACTTGACTCCAGACCTGATCAGCTGCATCTACTCACAGTTGTTTCTCATTGGAAGAGACCCTGGTGTTAGGAAAGATTGAAGGCAAAATGAGAAGGGGATGGCAGAGGATAAGATGATTAGATAGTGTCATTGGTGTGATGAACATGAGTTTGGCCAAGCTCCAGGACACAGTCAAGGACATGGGGACTTGGCATGCTGTGGTCCATGAAGTCTCAAAGCATCAGAAGCTGTAAATGCTCCAACACTGGAAGTTTTTAAGAAGAGATTCAACAACCATTTGTCTGAAATGGTATAGAGTTTCCTGCCTAAGCAGGGGGTTGGACTAGAAGACCTCCAAGGTCCCTTCCAACTCTGTTATTCTATTCTATTCATTGTCTTACTCTACAATTTAATTCAAGAATGAGATAAAGCCTGTCTTCCTAAGCTGATGCTTCATAGCAACAACCCTATAAAGTCTCCATGTGTGGAAATACTACTGTGATAATCCACTGCCTTCCACCCAAAGCTGCCACGGAGAGAGGCTGATACTCTTAAAGCACTACCAGCAGTGATGGATTCTCTGCTTGCTTTGGCCTGGGCTAACCACTGCAATGAATGAGACCTTGAAATGGGAGAGACACGCATTAAGATTTCTCTGTCTGGAGAGCTCCAAGAAGAGGTTCTTTCTGGAAGAAAGTTTAAAGCTCTTCTTGGAACTGTAAAAAGCCCAAATGCCCTTGTGATTTTTTTAGAGGCACATATCACATAACCTTGTATCATGGGTTTCAGCAACTACTCCACTTTTATCTGATAGAAGACATCTACTTCCACTGTTCCCTTTTCAATGCTTTCCCTATCCTCTTTTCTCTAAGCCCCATCTATCTATTCAGGCTGAGAAAACATAAAATCTTGCAGCATGAAATCTGTAACCTCGCTCCTTCACTGTCCCAGGCTACAGTCCAATCTTTTCTCTTTAACAATACCTATCAGAGAAGAAACAAGAAGAAATAGATTACCGCTTCCCCTCCAATGCCAACTTTATCTTAGACACTGATCTCAAGCTATTAGCTTGTTAAATGTAAACTGGGATAAACATTTAGTAACAGGAAGGTGGTTTATTATTTCCATATGAGTGCCTGCGTGCGTGTATGTAAAATAAGACTTCCCCCCCCTAAAGATTTTTAATGTATTTAAAAAGCCAATAATAAAGCGTTGTAAATATGGGGTATAATATCATTACAATCTTCTTCCTTTTATTTTTAAGAGAGTTAAGGAACACCAGAGGGGGGTGGGGAGCTGGTGCCTACAAAGAAGCGAGAACGGGGAAAAGAGAACACAATCGAGGCGTAACCTCCCGGGGGTGGGGGACGACTGCTCGGGGCTCCAGCGGGAGTTTGAGGACACCGTGTGACGAAGGAGCCGAAGGAGAGCAGTAGCGGGAAACACTAGGTTTAAGGTGGTACACTCTGGGACCGTACCACTTCAGACTGCAGGTGAGGGGTTGTGTTTGAGAATGTCCTCTTCTCCCCGGCACCCCTCTTTTCTATTGGCCCCCTCTGTTATCTAAAGCAGAGATTTGTGAAGCGTAAAGTAATGCACCCTGGAAAGGGGGCGATGTTGGGTGAGGCTGTTTATTTTATTTTCTGGTTTTTAAATTTTGGGAACTATTTAAGAGGTGGTGTTCCCTTCCCCATCTGGGAGCGGACTGAAGTGGTACAACCCGCCAGTTATTCTGGCTAGTGAGTCGAATTCATCAGGCGTGAGGTGATGGGTGCGCTGAGAGGAGGGGGAGGAAGAATCTGATCTTATTCTTTAGGTACCCTGACTAAGGACAAGAGCAACCGTCTCAAAATGCTTAAGGTGGCCTTATTTTCCCTCGGTCAATGATGGCGCGTGCATACATTTTTCTGTGGAACACAAATGCTGGGTGCTTGGAAATGGTACTAGCTTTTGCCCCCATCTTCTCGGTCTGTATGGATTTGCTCAGTGACCAGGAGTACAAATAAATTGGGGGCTGGTGGGGAGAAGATAAAATGAGATTTTGGAGGGATAGCGGGAGGCGAGGACTAAGGTCTTTTTTGTTTTATTTGGCATACACCATACACTTTGGTAACCAAAGCGTTGCTATATATAATCAAATAGATGGCATTTAGCGTTTATTTGGGCTGAAGGAGCGAGCTGTTCAGAATGACTCTATCTTCCATTTCTTACCCTGCCCCTGGAGGTTCATCAGATCTTGGCAAAGTTAAACCCCCCTCCCAATCCTGCCCCTTTAAGATTTAATGAGACACCACAGTGCTAGGTCAAGGCTACACCTTGCCTTTTGTTTTGGACATTGATAAAGTAAGGTGACTGCAAACCACAAGAATATCTAAAATATGGGTTTAGGAAGGTTGAAAATAAACAGGTCACTTAATTATATTGACAAGTTTCCCAAGAAATGGGCTTCATCTTTTCTTCTCCAACAAAACCAGAAGCCAGCCTTCTCTCCAACCTCCATGAATACATTGTCTACTTTTTAATTCCCCCCCACCCCGCAAATCTGAACAAGCTGCTTGAGGAAAACCGAAATATAAATGGATTTTTAAATAACGAAGCTGCAAACGTAGAACTCTTTTGAATGAAATCTCTCTCATATTCACTTGGGAGTTATCTCCCCTCAGCATTAATCATTTACCCACCCCACCCCCTCCAAACATGTTCGGGCACAAAGCCTGTATTTTTCAAACCAATACCAAATGGGAAGCATGTTACTTTGAAATTTATACTTATTTCAGGGTTAGTCCTGTGCATCTGTGTAGAATCGAAGTTTCAAATTAGCGCCCTTGCAGCGCGATCTTTTACACGGCCTACGCAGAAGGAAGTTAGTTGGACTGACTCTTAGGTAGGTGTCTAGGATTGTTGCCTTGCAATAAGGATACAGTCGTTGCGAGATTGGTAAAGAAGAACGGACTGGAGCTATCACAAACTAACCAATCCATTCACCGGGTTTTGCGCAGTCGATCTTCTCCAATGCCGGGCAGAAAGCCTTGGATTTCCACCTGTGTGGTTTAATGCTGGATAAGTCCATCGCGTTTTACGGGTCTCTATCAATGAAAATCCCTTCGCTTTTTTTTTTTACTGCGTTTTCTAATGCCGGCATTTCGTCCCTACTGTTTTGCCACAATCAGTTGTGTCTGTAGCCCTAAAGAAAAAGCCGCCGCTCACTCCACGGATCTCGGGAGGGCCTTGCTGTAAATGGGAAACGTTGTAGGTCTGCTAGGTGTGCAAGTGTAGGCGAACGATCCCATAAATAAGTTGCGCTTTAGTTGGCCTGCGAGGTCTCCTCCGCTCATCAATAGATCAGCTCGCATTAGACTGACGGCAGCGAGCGAGAGGTGTGGCTCGCTTTTGACATCCCCCAACGCTCTCCCCTAGTTTTCTTATAACGCACGCACACTTTCCGTCCAAAAAGACAACGGCCAGAAATCGAAGCTGAGATACTTCCGTCAAGAAGCTCACTCACACCTCAGTCCTGGCAAACTGAAGGATAGACCCCCAAGGCGTCCCTCGATCCCTCCCTTCGATCCCTCCATTGGAGGGGAAAGTGCGGTGGGGGAGAGCGAGCGAGCGAGCGAGAGACAGAGATTTGTCACTTTCATTCATCAGTAGTTCCCAATCATGGTCGTGGCTCTACTGTCTCCCTTTGCCGACAGGGCAATCTTAATACCCGATAGCTGACTGCGGACTGATACTTGCAGGTAGGACGCCGCCTTTCTACTCTGTGTTTTATTTCCTTTTTGACGGCTCGGAATATGATATGATAATGATAAAACTGTAAACAAGAAAGAAAAAAGCTGGAAAGGGATTAAAAATTGGCACCAACTTAATGTGGAGTGTAGTAACGGTGGGGAGGGAGGGAGGGAAAAGTGGGGAGGGAGGTTCTCTCCTACTTGCTCCTGCCCCCTATTTTGTACAGCTCTCCGCTTGTTTATTTTAATTAGCACAGGAATCCTTTGCTAAAAACAAGGACCAACCTCCATCTCCCGGTTACATCACTGCTTCCTGCCCTCCCTTTCCCCTCCACGCCACCCCAAACCCGTCCCCTTTATTCCTCGCTAAGAAAGAAGGGGCGGGAGAGTTGGCAAAATCAACACCTCTCTAGAATCGCTTCAAGTTTAAGTCTTTGCTGCCGTGCTTTAAACCTAGGAGGAAATCCTAACGAGCACCACACAATACAACAACCCAGGCAGGTATCTGTCCGAGGGGGTTAACTGTAGGGTAGATCGTGAAGCTGGGTTCATCTGAATCTCCTTTATCGGAACCCGACTACGGAACTTCAACAAGGTTACGATTAGGCACCGCCTGCCAAGAAAGGGGTTGTTGTTGTTGTCCCCCCCCCCCCGCCCCTTAGGGTTTGAAACTCCTTTTTTTTTCCTCCGGGGGTTTGAGAATTTTGTTCTCCCCCTTCAGTTCCCCAGACAGGGCGCCTCGTCGGACTTGAGATCGGGCAGTCAAGAGAGGAAGAGATCCTCTTGGCTTGTTAGCCCGGCTGATCCATTTTTGCTCCTCTTGAAGGCTCCCTTGAGAGCGCTGCTCACGCTTTCCCGCTCTTTCCTTCCTCACCTTTCCGCTCAAGCCCTGTTCTCTTCTTTCCTTCCCCACCTTTCTCCTCAGGCCTTTTTCTCTTGGCGGGCGGTGCGCTCGAGAGGCGCTCTGGGCGCTGCGGGCTTTCGCCTCCCGTTGGCAACAGGCTTTCCTGCTCAGGCGCATCCCCGCTGCCAAGCGGCCGGGAGCGAGGGGGAAAGCGCTGGGGGGCGGGGGCGGGCGGGCAGGGAGACACGGATCCAGACTAGGACGGAGACCACCTTCCTTTCTCTTTCCGCGCTTCTGAAGTTGGCAGCCGCGGATGGTTCTCTTTTGGCAGTTTGGGGTTAGCGCTCCCGAGCGACCTCCGCTCTACCCTGGACATGCTCGCCTCCGCCAAAAGGGCGGTTTTTCTTCAAAGCTGCTGAGGGGAAAGTAAGCGAAAGGGTGGGGCGGATGGGAGATGGCGGATCCCTCAGGATCCCTTTCTTAAGATTTCCTCGGAGGCGGGTGGTGAAAGGGGCACTTGAGCCGCCTCCTGCTCCTCATGTAAAGTGCATGTGTGAAAGGAACCGTGTGAGGTAAAATATTCCCGGCTTTCCTCCGGTGTGAGGTAAAACATTCTCAAACCAGCTCTCTCCTCCCGGACTTCTGGAGCAAGAAGCGTTTAAAATCAGACGAGGCTCTTAAAATAGGTTCTTGGTCAGCCAGACTAGGCCCGTTGGGAGGAAAGCCGTCACATTCCGGGGAGAGAAAATTCGGAATCGCTCGAAATCTCTTCTTCCTACCAACGACACCTGGGGCGGGTTGCCCGGTCGGCCTCTTGGGAGCTCAATTAGGCGAGTGCCAGTGGCCAAGGGAGAAGCGGGGACTTCTCAGGGCCGTCTCTCGAGGCCTTAAAGCGGGCTCCGTCGAGGGAATGGAAAGGTCGAGAAAGCCTGTAAATTGCGAAGACAGGGGAGAAAGAGAGCTTTAATCTGACCCCTGCGAGAACAACTAGGAAAGAACCGCTCCGATCCAGCTGAGATCGCTGCGCGCCATTGCCTGCCCGGCTGGGGTTCGCCCACCCGATTTTCTCATTGTCCCCACTCGGGGCCCCTTTCAATAAAGAGAGAAGGGCCGAGGCCAAGGCATTCGCTTTCCGGTCGCCTCAGATGCGAAGGGCGAAAGAAAGACTTGGGCCGGATCCTGCCCCGCGTGTAAAGAGCACGAGTAAGAGAGAGGAACCGTGTGAGGTAAACCGTCTGAGGTAAAATATTCTCGCCTTTCCTCTACTTCTACTTTTTTTTTGGCGGCTCTTAATCCGCTCGCGAACATTTACTTCCTATAGCAAAATCAAGCTGCTCGATCAGCCCCTTTGTCTTCCCGATACGCGTGTGTGCGTGCCTGTCTGTCTGTCTGTCTGTCCGCTAGGAGCAAGTTTCTTGCTTCTGCCAAAAGCGCGGCTTCTTTCCCGGCTTGCCGCCAAGTGTTTTGTTCCGACGCTCGCTGTGAGGCTCACCGTCCAGGGCCCCCGAGCTGTCATCCGTCCAGGGATTTGCCCCTTGGCAAGCTGTTGCGACTTCCTCACCCCGCCTGGAAAGACAATTTCTCTTCTCCCCACCCCCGCCTTTATGTAATAAAGCCGCTTTTCTGCCGAGCTCAACGCTAGCGACTTCGCAGAGACCTCCTCCGTGCCGTGTTCTTGGGCAAGGCGATTCTTTCAAGCTCTTCTCCAACTCACCGATTCCTCCTACAACGCTGAGATTTCCGAGTGGTCTCTGATCCCCAAACTGACCAGTCTGCTAACTTTGGAAGCCCTGGGTGCTACCTAACCAGCTGAGGTGCCTGCTGGGTTGTAAATGCCCCGCTGGTGCGTTTAAAAGACCCTCGGTCACCCCTCTGCTCACTTTCGCCATTTTAATGTAGCCTCTTTGTAGAACCCTTGATCCGGACCTCCTAACCCTGTCCCCCAAAAAAAGTCTCGATCCCTCCCCATCTGAGACTAATTGCAACCATCGGCCCCAGGTATGTATGGAGACAAGGAGACCAAGCCGGGTTTCCTGCTGTAAGAGACTCGTCCTTTTTGCATTCACCTGCCTTTTGCCTCTTTGCACCCGACCGAAGGGGAAGAGAAAGCCTTCTCATCGGAAGCCCCTTCTTTGGCCTCCCTTTCAAGCAATCCTCTTCTGTTTCTTGCCTTCACATACCCCCAACCCCCACCCAAGGGCTATTTGGGCTGCTTTTCTTCAGAGGCGGCTCCTTCGCCTGGTTCTTCTCCTTCTTCTTCCCAAGGGGAGAAAAAGAGGGATGGGATGGGGAGCAGTTGAGAGGAAGAAAGGATTTAGAGAAGAGGCGAGGTGACCAATGGAGAAGTTGCCTTTAGCTACCAACCAAGGCAGGTTGGAAACTCAGCACCTGAGGCAGGAAAGTTTTGAAGCCGCAGAGGGGCTAGAAACCAACGAGAGGCGACCCCAAAGGCGCTTTACCTGCGGGCAAGCCGTACCAATGGTTCCTTCCCAATCGGCTCCGCGGAGTCAGACAGCCCTCTGCTCTCTCCGCGGAAGTTTTGTGCGGACCCGGCTTCCCGGGGAACGCTCGCACCCAACCTGTCCAACGTGGAAGTGGAGCTCTGAAAGCATGCGGAATCGCAATTATCGCGGCGCCTTCCGTCTTACCCTTGATGTTCACAACGGCCCTGCCAGGGAGGCTGAATATACCAGACGTCCCAGAAGAAAGTGGTTGTGTATGAGCAAAACCCGAGTCATAATTAATCAATACAGCAAAATACGTGTATTCAGTTCAATGTGAATAGCTATGGTATATTAAGGGAGAAGTCTATCTTGTTTTAAATGGGGGGAAACGAGTGTTGAGTGCTTTTGTTCACCATTTTCGGGCAAGATTTACAGAATAATCCAGACAAAGGCATCCCATAATTCCCTTTAAAATCAGACGGCGTTTCTTGAAAGGTCTTCCTTCTGCTCTTGCCGTTCTATTCGTTTTACTTTAACATATTTCTTCTTTTTCATAGGTGGGAGGGGGCAGGGAAGGGAAAAGAGAAGCAAAGAGGGAAACAAGAAAGATATACTCTGTGTTCCCAAAGTGTTCTTGGTGGGGGGGGGGGGTGAGACGTGGGGAGCAAGGCATCGAGAGAAGGAGTGATGTAGCTTAGCCCATTAGACTGATTTAGAGTCTGGGTTTTCACGAACTTTGAAAGGGCTATTTTCGGGGATATGGTCCACAGTCGCACAAAATGCTTAGTCAGTCCAGTCAGAGACTGAGTTGTTATCCTTGCCTGAGTCATGCTTAGCGTCTTGGGTGAACTGATCCCCCTTGCTCTGTGCATGGTTCAATATAGCCACCAGTACAGCTCATTCATTGTACAGCTGGGTAACCCTTTATCCTTAAATCAGGTAAGCATGTTGTACCACATATGTCTCTTGCTTACACAACATGCTTAATCAAGTAAGCCCTTCATTAAATACCTTTCATTTTCTCCCATTTCTCCCAGTCTGTTTCATTAGGGACCCTCCTATTGCTTTCCCTGGAAAGTGGGGGGGGGGGGCTCACAATATATCCTAAGGTCTTGCCCTGATGGCATGCCAAGCTTGGATAACTGACAACTGGTATTGATGGGGAACCATCTCCCATGACTGGCATTTAATTGGCTATACCAAAGGCAAATTGGCTCTGACCACCAATGGTCTCAGTGTGGGGGCCTTTTGGCCTTTGTATGAACAGCTAGTAAGGCCTTTCCTCTGATCTTGCACACTCCTTTTTTCTGGGTTTTGTGGCCATCTCCTTTCCTGATTATTTGCCTTGCAGGCAGAGACAGCAGGAGTTGAAAAGGATGGATTCCTCATGAAGAGAGGTTCCTATTGGGCTAAATCTTCCCAAGGGAAGGGAGAGCGGGTGGAAACGATATAAAAAAAGATTAACTGAGAATTGAGTAACACAAGGGCAGACAATTAGTTTAGCCCCGGTTTCTGGCTGCCCTTCATTCACACCAGCACTTTTGCTAGTCGGGACCCACTGTTCAAATGGGATGGCTGGTTTCAGTTGGGGATGGGACTGGTTTCTCGTAGAGGAACATTACTTATGGGGGAAAAAACTGTGTAGCACAGATCCAGTTAAGAAAGTGGTCAGTCAGGACAGCCCTTGTATGCCCCTTACAATTAATATTGATAGAAAATCTTTTGGTGAAAGAAATAGTGATAAAAAATAGTAATTTTTATCACTAGCCATTAATTCACTAGCCATTTATCACTAGCCATTAATTCCACTTCAAAACAAATTTCCTACAATACTGTAAGTTTGATTTTGCTTTTTATTCTTATGCAAGGAAGGGGTGTCTAAATAATAGAAATAAAATATGTGGCTTGTGCAACTCTTAAATTTTGCTTGGCCTAGCTTTATACTTCAGCTAAAAAACACAGTCTTTAATTTCTCTTGCATAAGATCTTTATGTTCTGTCCAAACTCTAACCTGGTTTTGCCAGCCTGGAGTCCTCCAGCTGGCTTACCTACTATTCCATCACCACTGGTCCAGTAGCCACTGACCAGTAGCTCAGAAAAATTGGAGGGCAGGCGGTCTGCCAGTTTCTCTTTCCTTGTCCCTGCCCTTTATTCTACTGAGTCTTAACTGCAAGGTGTTGACCCAACTCTTCTCCAAGACCACTCAGAAATAAGCTGATTTAATGCACTAACACTTACTTGCATGTACAGAATTGGGCATACATAATTGTAAATCACTTCACCCAATTATGTGGGGATGGAAGTCATAAAAATAACTTGGGCTTACTCCTGAGCAATCAAGCACAGAACTGCACTCTAAGACAAGATTGCACCTACAGCACGTTCATCATACTTATATTGAACCCTATTAATTCTCATTAGCTACATCAGACTTAATAATTAGCATGCACTAAAATTAAACTCAACTCATTCTGAGCAGGTATGCCCAAGTTGACAAGGTAAGAGGTCACTTTAGTAAGCACATTTATTTGGGCATAATTAGAGTCCATTACTGTGTAGACCTGCCAGGGTAAGACTTTGGGGCAGAAGTTTAGAATACCGCTGAGCAAAGTGAACAAGAAGGGGCCAAAATAGAGCAGCCCTGGCTTGTTGCATGCTGCAAACAATTAAGTAATTTCATGCAAGCCAAGCACATTTTTAGCTCAGCCTGTTTATGATTCAGAGTACACATAGAAGCCTGAACATTGAATTAATTCAGTCACCCATGGTAAAGCTAACTAGGGTTAAGCAAGCCCTACAAATGCAACCTCTGACATTTAATTGGGATGGGTGGGAGTTAAGATAATTAAGCCCAGTTACCCAACTTTTCTGCAGTGGTGCTCTGCTGGACGACAATTTCTGCTCTATTCAAATAAATGGAAATTCTGTTTTGGAGTTCAAGAGAGCAGAGTCACGTCCCTTTCACAATTTCATTCTTACAGCTCACTCCTTCTTGACCATTCGCTTTGGGGGGATATTGATGTAGATGGTGAACAAAAGATCAGACCTGTATTCTTAACTTTTCCCACAGTACTTCCTAGAATATTTGTTTGATATTTCTTTTTTCAACTCAACATTTATCTCTTGATTATTGCATGAAGTCAACTCAAGTTTTCCCTGAGACTTTTGATGACCTTATGGACACGTCCATATAGTTTTTAAAGAAACAATAAGGAAGTTATGTGCTACTCTCTCCCTCCGGGATGCTTTTTCAACTTCTCAGACTAATCTGACATAAGATCAGCAGACAATCGCGTTGTCCTGAGTTCCAAAAAGAAAGAAAAAGTGACACAAGTATGTGCACACATGCAGGCTTGTTTCATTTGTTTGGATTTCTCTGCTCTGTGGAGCTGCCTTGTAGTTCTTTCAGATTCTCCTTAAATGAAGAGGATCTCACTCAGACTCCTTCCCTGTCTCTCTATTGCTCTTGAATTTGGGTGTGTGATGGGCAGGTACATGAAGGGGTTTATTTTCCTTCATCCCTAATTCAAAAGTAATGTTTTTTTAAAAAAACAATGAAAGAAAAGTTCCACCTCCTCCTGTCCCTGGGCAGAGAAAATAGCCATGGAAAAAATGCAGACAGCCAATGGTGTGGTGGGATGGTGATTTTCAAAATCTGGATTCCATCCAAAAGGATGGTCTGTTGGCCAAGCTTCAAAGGAAAACAGAAGGGGTAGATAATTTTCCCCCTCTCCAAGCCTGCCTGGAGATCAGCACTTTGTGATTCTCAAGTTTAGTATCAGAATCATTTACTCAGCTCATCCAATAAGCGGGCCCATCTCAACCTCAAAAGATCATGTGTTGAAGCAAGCACTTCCTACTAAATCCCACCTATCTTTGTGGACACCCCAAACTTGATATTCTTCAATCTTTCACCAAGAGATACAGCACTAAGTCTCTATCTTTCTTAGCTCTCAGTTAACTTTCTTCAATTAGTTCCCTCTCCCTTCCTCCTAGCTAGCATCTTCAAATATTGTATCTCTTGGCTAGGTTCCTTTTGGAGCTGGGTGAAATCAATCCATTTAAACGGAGATTTGGGAGAAGATTTCTCCCTAGAAGAAAAGAGAAAGACCATCCAAGTTCATTGGCAAAGGGAAAATGACAGGAATTGGTGCAACGGCTGTTTTCTCTGATTCCTTGCTTCTTAGGTGGAATTCTTTGCCATAAAACTCTTCAGGGATATTAGAACTAGGAAAAGAGTTGACACTTTAAAATAAAATATTAATATGAAATTTCTGAAAAGTAAACTTTACTGAGTTCCTTCAGCAAGTCTAGAATTAAAACCTTTGCCTATATCTTAAGTCTTCTGCTGGAATGTAGGGAAGGCATTTCATGTCTTACAGTCTCTGACAAAGTCGGGCTAGTCTAAATTTTTCCTGACCTTCTCTTCACGTCTGTCCATATTTGTCGGTCCGTTCCACCAGACCTTCCTTCTCCTCTCATTCAGGGACGGCTTTCCAACAACTTTCATTCAAAGATCCGCCCTCCCTATTTCTCTCCCCACCCTTTTTCATTGTTAAAAATTATTTGAACTTGAGGTCTGTACACAGGAGGGTGGTGGTGGTGAGGAGAAGCTGGGTGGATGGGACATAGGATTATAGTCTGGACCTTCCCCCCCCCCCCCGCGCATCCACTCCTCTGAAAGATTCCGGGGTGGTGCCTCTTAAATCCCCCCCTATCGTTGATAGAAAGAAGGGGTCTAAACCGTCTCCCACCCACTCCTCCGGAATATTTGTCACTGCTCGCCCATCACAGTGGGGGCTGGTGAAGTTTGACAGCTCTTTGTTGTCTGTAGAGCAGGAGGAGGAGGAGGAGCAGGGGGCTGGTGGCAGTTCTTGGGTGAGGACTCCTCCTCCTGAATTATCCAAACTGGGTTGGCTTCTGTCTCCAACAAATTGGACAGAGCTCCAGCAAGCAGCAGTCCCACATCCAAGCGAGAGCAACAGGAACTTTCTAGCAAACGGAGATCTCTGCTTTAACTTGCCACCCACGACACTCATTTTCCCTGTCTTGTTTGGTTTTTCTTTGTCTTTTAACCTCTCCTCCACCCACCCCCATCCTCCCGTTTCTTTTGCGTGAACCATTTTTTCGTTATTGTTGTTGTCACTGTCTGCCCAAGCCTCAACTTCGTGTCTGCGTTTTCTTTCTTTCTCTCCCCCCTCCCTGTTCCCCCTTCTTCCCCATCCCCTCTGGGTCCATCCCGTTCCTTGCCTGCCCTGTCTTCAGGAAGGAGCCCGGTCTTTTGCACCGGCCAGACGGGAGAAAGAAATCCCCCTCCCGCAAGACCATTCCCGCCAGCCGCCGCTCGGCAGCCTCCCCAGTCTTCGGCTGCTACCTGCCTTCCCTCCGGAGCCACGAAGCTGCTTCTGGGGGCTCGTCCCGTCGCCCGGCGATTCGGATGCTCTAAACCAAGACTCTGGGGCCTGTATATGGAAATAGTGGGGTGCCGAGCCGAAGGAAACGCGTGCCCCTTCCGTTCCCCAGCCATGCTTTTCCACGGCATCTCCGGAGGCCACATCCAGGGGATCATGGAGGAGATGGAGAGGCGGACCAAGACCGAATCCCGCCTGGCTAAAGCGGGACAGATGAATGGCCGGGAAGCGGTAAGGAGTGGCAGAAAAAGTCGGGAGTTTTCACAAGAGATGAAGGAAGGGTGGATTTTGTGTGTGAGAGAGAGAAAGAGAGAGAAAGACACCCGCCCCCCTCCCAATCCTAGAAGTAAGATAACCGGAACCGCCCAGGACACTGGAATGCCGTGTGTGTGTGTGTGTGTGTGTGTGTGTGTGTGTGCGCGCGCGCGCGCGCATATCTGAGAACGCCCAGGGAAACCTTCTCCAAGTCTCACTTCTAGATATCTTTTTCAAAAGAGTAGTTTCCACCTGTCTGTTTAAAAGGAGACTAGCCAGTTTTTCCCCTACTTTATTATTATTTCTCTACATCTGGGTTTGTTTGTTTTTTTAAAAAGGCAACAAACAAGCTCAGAGATAGCCATTACAACGCGGTCATAAAGATATTTTACTCAGGAGTAAATTCCGTTGAATTTTTAAGGCCAAGCTTTCAAGAGCCCACCTATTTTGTAAAAGTGTGGGTGTGTGTTTGTGTGCACGCGCGCAGGCGAGTGAGCAGGACCCAGCGCAGGATCTCCATAAACATCGTCCAGGGAACGGGAATAAAACTGATTAGAGTCGTTCTGCCACCCTTCCCCTGATCGCCCGTCTAGTTTTCTCTCGCTAACTTTCCTCTTCAAAAGTGTTTTAAGATTCTACCCTTATTGCTTGAATATCAAGTCTCGGTTCCTTCATAAGCCCGGCCCCTCCCTATCACGATTGGGAAGCAAATTCAAGAAAGTTCGCCTAGCAGAGAATGTAAGCTGCGATTTGCCATCTTGAAAACGAGGCATTTGAAACTGTCGCTTTCAAGGCAGTTTCACGAAATGAGAAATAAACCTCGCGAGGCTCAGTGTCATTTTCTGCTGAGTAAGTTTGGAAGGAAGGCTTTTAATGAGAGCCTCTAAGAAGAAAGGGCTGCCAAGGAGCAAGAGGGTCTAAACCCAACAAGCTTCAGAACGAAATTGTTTAGAAGGTTTGAGGGCTACCAAATTTACTCCCAAATAAGTTCAATACCTTTTGGAACGACTCCGACGTCTTTTATATTCCAAATCATTTGTGAAAAATAAGCGCAACAGGAGAGTATTATGCATTTTGGTGGCTTTCAAACGGATTAATTTTAGTTACATTATTCCGATGCTGCTGGAGATTCATTCTAACTTCTTGTATTGGAAAGAAACAAACGTTTATCGTCGCTTCATTTCTCTAGCTCCAACTTGTAAAAGTAGCACTGAGGCTGAGCCAAAATCGACAAAACGGAACAATCTCCCTCCCACTCCACCCTCAGATTTATTTTTCTCTTAAAATGCCTAATAATTGGAGTCGTTCTGAGCGTTAAGCAGAAAAACAGAACAGTTTCTTAATGGATTCCAAAACTCTAAATTAAGTCGAGGAACTCCAGCGGCACGAAAAGCGATGTGTGTGTGTGTGTGTGTGTGTGTGTGTGTGACGGGTAAACAAGGACATTTCCTTTACTCCGAAATCTCAGGATCTCCAGTGCATTCATGAAGAATATAAGTAAGGGTCTACCGAAAGCTATAATTCCATGAACTGGACTCTCCTCCATGCACAGCAGAGACCAAATTCATTAAGGCAACAGTTTCGTAATCATTTCAGTTTCTTTATGCTTTATGGGGGAGTGAGAGGAGGAGAAAAAATCATTAAGAAGACAAGCAGAGGGAAACAAAACAAAACAAAACCCATTGGTTTCATTTGTGCCACCATTCCTTGTGTTTGGTAGGTTCAACTCTTTATATTTTTAATTTTGGGAAATTTTTAGTTGTTTCCCAAGTGGTCTAAATTTTCCTCTTTCCTCTCTTGTATTCAAAGATAATCTGGAAAAGAATGTTTCAAAATAATGATTAATTCCCGACTCCATATAAAAGACTTACAACCTGTTTTTGACAGGCCGTGAGCTTGATTTAAACTCTTTCTACCTGTTCACCTTCTTAGTGGACGTTCGCAAAATCCAGGCAGGAAGGACATTATACAGCATATATTCCTTCCCCCCACCTTTTCCCCTTAAGTAAACAAGACCCTGAAGGGAGAAAAAAATAAAAATAAAACGATGTTTCCTTCTTACGTTCCTTATCCTCAATAGTTTTTTTTGTTGTTTTCTTTCCAAAATGTGTTCTGGAGTTGAGTCCAGGTCAGGAGAAAGAGAGTGAATGGCTCAGAAAGTAGACCCCCACCCCCACGCACACTTCTTCAAGCTCACAGCCCGATCTGTCCCGGGGTTGTTTCCTCGGATATAAATCCCCAATCAAGAGGGGCGCGTTTTGAAGAGGAATCAGCCAGAACTCGGCCTCTCGCGTTTCCAGGAAGCTGTAGTAGCGGAGCCGCTCGATTTTCTGGCTAGATTTTCTGCCTTGCTCTCGGGGCTCATCCCTTGGCTGCGCGAAGGCCGAAAAGGCGATTTTGGTTCGGGACGAAGGAGCCGAGAGTTATATCACCTCTATGCAGAATGTAAACCCTACCATTGAAACTCAGTCCTGGGGAAAAGGTTAGGATTCAGACCACCACCACTCCTTCTGCAACCAGTATCTTCCGCGTCAAAACACCGGCTTCTCGCAGAAGCGGCTCTATGTATACAACATGCGGAGTGAAAGGCAAGCGAAGGAGCAAGTGGGAGGTTGCCAGTTCCTGCTTGAGGCAGAGTTTCTCCCAGCAAAACTTCGCTCTGGGAAGCCAACATAAGCCAGAATATTGACTTCACCCATCGCTTCTTCTAGGCGATCCTCAGTTTCTTGAGGACCTAGCAGCCTTGTGTGAACCCAGCCATTGCGTTCTGCCAACGGAGGGCGAAAAGATGAGTGAGCCCAAACAATTGTGGTGTATTCGGTAAGCCAGAGCTTAATGTTGGATAAATCCAGCCGATGGAGGGGATCCGGATTTATTGTGCAGTAAAAAAAAATCTTATATCTTAACTGTTTTGAACTACATATAATAGACTTCAGCAGGATTTACTCGCAGGTAATCAGGTGCATGGAATGAAGCTAACGCCCATTAAAATCCACGGGAAGGAAATAATTCCTAGTCTTCTTAGGTCTCCACAGAAACGAAGCGGAACTAAAATACTACACCAGACCCTGAGAATTCAGTAGATTAGTGTGGGAGTAGGTTTGTGTAGAATCGTGCTGTAAACTTACAGCTAAGGCCCGTTGCATATGCCTTCTGATTTTGGTTGGAAATATCTCTGCTATTGATTTTTTAAAAAAAAAAAAAAAAAGCTGAAAAAGTACACCTAATTAGATGTTGAGCTTGTAAGATTTTGCCCGACCTGTTGACCTTTGCTTCCCTCTGCAGAACATGCCTCCGCTGAGCCCCGAGAAGCCTGCCCTGTGCGCAGGATGTGGGGGCAAAATCTCGGACCGCTACTACTTGTTGGCTGTGGACAAGCAGTGGCACCTCCGCTGCCTGAAGTGCTGTGAATGTAAACTGGCTTTGGAGTCAGAACTCACCTGCTTTGCCAAGGACGGCAGCATTTACTGCAAGGAGGATTATTACAGGTAACAGCTTGCAGGTTGGGGTGGGGTGAATAAGATGGGGTAGTTGAGATACATGAATGTTCGAACTATTCTGAGAAAAATAATCTCTTACAGAGCATTCATACATATTTGCAGGACATGTGTTACTCTTTCTCTCTCTCTCACTTGAGGTCAACTTTATGCAGGCATGAATGTCCTTGGCACTTAACTAGAGGCATTGCCCCTTTTGGGGGTGGTAGATTAAGCCTTATATATAGGATTTCATTTCCCACAGAAAATAGAGAAGTGGCATTCTCTTGGCAAATGCTAATATGTGGGGAACTAAGTCATTGATTCAATTGTCTTGTTGTAAATTATGGAAAGGCAATTCACAAGGGTGCTCGCCCCCTTCCCCCCCAAATGTGTGAATCGCCTCTATGAGATAGAGATAGAAAGATAGAAAGATAGATAGATAGATAGATAGATAGATAGATAGATAGATAGATAGATAGACAGACAGATACTTTGCCTCTATTGGAAGAAAAGGAGGAGTGTCATCAAGTGTTTAAAATCCTGTCCCAGATACTAAATTTGTTCTTCCCATCATTTCTCACCCCGTCCTTCCAGAGAAGTCTAGATTACAGCCTTTGGCTGGTGGAAAACCATTTGAACACCTGCATATTGTCCTTTGAATTGGATGCATGTGAAAAGACCCTCAGAAGCACAGGTGGAAAAATCCAGGGCAGCAATCCCTACTGGGCTGCAAAGATGCAAACATTTTACTTACTGCTGGGAAGTATCTGACCAGCAAGAGCTTCTCTGCTCCACTGAGCTTTACAAAATGCCTTCTTCCTATAGGAAGAGCCGGTTGTTTAGAACAGTGACAGGGCAAAAGTCAAGTGACCAGGAAAGCCGCTTGCCAAATACTCTCTCCAAGAATCAGTGCAACATCTCTGCAACACTAGTGACCTCTTACTTGCGTTGCACCTGTGAACTCTTACAGATTGTGTGTTCATGCAGTTCGCTTAATCGGGTCAGGAATGCATGAGCAGAGGGATTCGCACAACCTGTTAAACTGGATTAGTGTTAATGTTAGTAAAGGCTGAGTGAATAGCACACTCAAGTGCAGGCCATTTGAATAGGTTATGTTTCAGCGTATTTTGCCTATTCAGAAAAAGAGTTAACTAAGTAGCCAGGTTAAGAGTCTTTTCCTACCATATCCTCTGCACCAAGTCTCCGCAGTGGGCCCCTGCGGTGTTCTTTCCTGAGTTATGGTTGGAGTGCTGTTGATCTACTCATTCCTTAACTACGGCTTGGAAGGAAAGAAGGAAAGGCTTGGCACAGAAGCTCTCCCGCTGGGCAGTCTGCTCTACTTTGCTTGTTAATGAGAAACTGCCCTTTGACTAGCCTGGCTATAGCCCGCGTCTGTTAAAGAGATATATTCAGATTTTTTTATCAGCCTCCCTTCCCAATGTGCTGAGTAAATATTTCCCATTTTTATTGTTATGTTCCAGCAAAGCCTCAAGCATCCTTGGAACCATTTCCTATTGATTTCACAAACACTTCTAAGGTGTCCACAAAATGGCCCATGCTTCTTATTTATTCAGCACTAAATCCCTTTGAACTCAGTGAAATCTATTTCCAAGTAAGGATGGGTTAGAGCTGCCAATTTTATTTTAAAGTAAGAAAGGAGCCAAGGTATGCTTCATGTTTAGCTTTATTTTTGATACTTTCAAAAACTTAGAATTAACCTTAAGCTTTATTTCCAGTGTTAGCTTTTCTCAAACAACCAAAGAGTGACTTTGAATTACTGGGCTTTTCAATTTCACAGGATTCTTACTAAAGACCTGTACCAATATAAAGTGTGCTATTATTGGTTATTACACAGACACACACACACACACACACACACACACACACACACCAATGCTATTCCACACAGATCTTTCTCAAAGATGACCCATTCATTGAATGGAGCTCCTCTGCAAATGGATAGAAGATTCCCAACGTTTATCTGGGGCCAGAGTGGTAGAGCCTGCTTAGGATCCATATTTCATACCCCCAGGCCAAATGCCTTGTTGTGGTAATAAATCCCACACTCAGGGAAGAAGCAAACTTGCCTCCCGGCACACAGCCCCCTTATGCCCAGAGGGGACCAACACTAAGCTGGTGGCTAGAGAGGCCCGCTTTCTTTGCTGTTCTTTGATTTTACACTGCAGGAAAGGAGCTTTGCCCCTCTCTCTGGTGAATGCTCTCTCCACCTGAGAAATCCCAAAGGAGCTTAGTTATATTGAGCCAGAAAGAGCGCATACCCACACCCACCACTTGCTGCAGAACCAGGACTGCAGCTAATAGGGATATTTTGGGTGGTCGCTCTGGGAATGGAGAGAGGAGAATGTGAGACTGAGCTTCCTTATATGCTTGACTCTCTACCCGCCTCCCTCATTTATTCCAGGATACCACTTTGGGGAACCCAGGTGACATTTCTGAGCACTGCCTCCCCCCTGCAAACTTGTGTAGACTGATTTAATAGCTCAGTGGGTTCAGTTACTAGATGTGATAATTTTTCCAGGCAAAGATATATATATATATATATATATATATATATATATATATATATATATATATATATATATATATATATATATATATATATATATATATATATATAAAATTGTGCAGTTAATCCACTGATTTCCTTAATAAAATGCCATTGCTTCACAAAATACACTACACAAACTTCACTACCCAAAAAGCAGTTTGTGTAGGGGTGGAGGTTGCCATCTTACATTATATTTATTTAGACGATGGGAAAAGCACCTACTTATAATATGAAAATACAGTAGGGAATTATCCTTAATTGTAATAGTAGAGTCCTAATCCTTGTAAATTCAAATGTAGCCCTACTGAGTTCAACAGGAAGGTGGGAATAACTGTGCAAGACCCACTATGGAGTACTCCATTAACCCAATTTTCTGGGTTAGTGGAGTACAAACAGGCGGTATTTACAGGACAAACTGAACCATCAATTAACCATGCAGGATGGGGTGTGCACAATATGCTTGGCCGACTGGTAAATCGAGGCTATGTGATATCTGAAGAAAATAGAACTTCCCCCAGAGGAAATTAATGAGATTAATTATAGGGTTTATCTCAAGCATATTCCAAAAATAAGTTTCATAAAGTTCAATGGATAAAATCACAAAGGTGTAATTGAGCCCAGTGTAATTTCCCCCATAAAATGGTGTTTTTCTTCTGCCTCCACATATGTGAAAGTTCTCCTAAAGTCAGATTGTGAATATAAAAGGAAAAAAAAAGTTTAAGAAACAGCCACAGCACTTAAATCCAAGGATCATCTTGTTCTTATCCTTTTATACTTTTTTTTTGAGTCAATTTTGACTCTTCTGGCTGCCTGGACAAATCCTTGCGATTTTCTTGGCAAGATTTTTGGGAACCCTTTGCTGTTGCTTGCTTCCTAGAGTCAGAATGACTGGTCAAGGTTACCCAGCTGACTTTAGGTCTAAGGTGGAACTAGAACTCAGGGTTTCCTGGTTTCTTGCCTGGCACCTTAGCCACTACACCAAACTGGATGTCCATCATCCTTTTAAGCAATGACTATATTCTCCCTTTGTCCAACTTTAGACAGCCTTTCCCATTTGAGCTGTCTGAAACTGGAGTTCAGAGATAGAACTTATCCAGAAGGCCATTTTCCCCTCACTTCCTCTGGATTTAAAGAGTAGTGCAGGCTCAAATGCTTTTTGAGCCAATCAGGTCACCCTTTCCTGATCTGTAACTATTACGTTACTTTCCCTTGGCCCCAACTGGTTTGAGCCCAGCCAGACTTAACTAACCTTCACCCTCAGTCAATCAGGCCGCTGCCCCACTGCTCTTGGCCTGTCTCCACTAACTTATGTGCTCTTTCCCCAGAAGGTTCTCCGTGCAGCGCTGTGCCCGCTGCCACCTGGGCATCTCTGCTTCGGAGATGGTGATGCGGGCCCGGGACTCGGTCTACCACCTCAGCTGCTTCACCTGCACAACGTGCAACAAGACGTTGACGACAGGTGACCATTTTGGCATGAAGGACAACGTGGTCTATTGCCGGGCACATTTTGAGAGCCTGCTCCAAGGCACCGACCCAGCCTCCTACCCACCAGCGTCACTCAGCTACACCGAGCTGGCAGCCAAGGGTGGTGGCCTGGCCCTGCCTTACTTCAATGGCACCGGTACAGTCCAGAAAGGACGGCCTAGGAAAAGGAAGAGCCCAGCTCTGGGCGTTGATCTGGTCAGCTACAGTTCAGGTGGGTTGTAGAATAATCCTCTTTGGGAGAACCTCAGGGATCATATACAGTACTTGGAGTCATGGTTGCTTTTTTTTCCTGAAGGATTTTTTTCCCTTTGCAACCCAGTTTGTGAACTGCAGAGCAGGATATTTGTTAGGTCATTTCAGAGTTTCTCAGCCCTCCCTCAAATAATCTTTTTTACTTTAACCTTTAATAAATATCTTGGCAGAAATTACTATGGGCAAGAGACTATTGAATTAAAGGAAGAAAACGAACAAAATTGGCCTTTAAGCCAGAAATGAAAGATGCTTTTTGAAGAATAGGAACAAACATTGCACAGAAGAACATTCCCCTGAGGTTAAGGGAAACATAGGTTATGTATACACACACACACACACACACACACACACACAGAGAGAGAGAGAGAGAGAGAGAGAGAGAGAGAGAGAGAGAGAGAGAGAGAAATCTGTGGTTAATTTAACCCTGGTTTTCCTCAATCAGTGCAATTTCATTGGTTCAGGAACCTGTGGAAATCTAAACTGAGTATAGGGCTGCTCTCATGCTGCTCATTAGATCAAAATGTGGTTGGTTTGCTTTGACAATCCAGGTTTTGCAATTTAGAGGATTATGTGAATCCATTCATTATGTTTAGTATTACAATTTGCCACTGAATTCAAACTATATTTTAGACAAATCTTGCCTATACCCACTACTTTGTCTCAAAAGAGTTCTTTAGAAAATTTGGAAATGCAAATGTATTTCTTTTCCTTGTTTACCTTAGCAACATCTTGCCTTGCACATCGAGTTTGGTCTAGTTTACAATAAGCATATTTCCAGGCAAGTAGAATGAAGGCAGAAAATATGCTGTTGATATTTAATTTTAAATATACAAAGTACACCACTTTATGTCTGTAAAGTGAAAAGTTAAAACAACTTTGCAAGGTAGGAGAGTCTGATTTGCCTTCTCTACCAATGAGAAGTTGCTGAAAAATGAGTTTCTTTAGACTTTAGCGTTTGTGATGGCATGGTGTTAGATCTGGGGACTTCTTAGATCAGAATTTTTTTTGCTTAAAATGCTAATCTTAACTATGACTAATTTGAATCCAATTGTTCAATAGAGCTTCCTTTCTTACAGAAAAATAAAATAAAGCTACATTTGTCTATTTGCTAGAAAGTTCTGTTCACAACCAAGTCAGCATATCTGTTTCTGAGAAGAAATATTTTTTTAAAAAGTTTTCTGGGGATGTTTAAGTTTCTGCTATGGATCTTCCTTATACTTGATGTTTTGGAACTATATAATCAATTTATCATAATTAGTGAAACAATAGAAAAGATTTATTACCTTAGTACAATCTGAAAACCTTAGTAGCATAATGCCATCACTGCGGTAGGATAAATCCTTTTTCCATTTATGGCTCATCCTCAGAACGACCAAGCTACAAAAAAGCTGAAATGCTAATGGTGGTGATGAGGAGCCCACCATATTTAAGCAGAGTTGAAACCTATTTGTTCAAGTCAGAAGCCAACCTGGTTCTTAGGCACTCTGCAGTTAGCCCCAATGGATTTCTTGGCGCTCCTGTTCAAGAAAATGTGAGCAGGCTGTTTCCCCTCTACTGCTGTGAAAGCCCTTGCCGAGAATCGGCGTCCCTGGGTCCGAGAGGTCCCGAAGATTGCGGAGAACCGAAGGGACTCCGCGGCCCCCCACCCCACCCTGGTTCGCGAAGCTTCGAAGATCGAAGCGGGCTCTCTGTTCAGTTCTCTGACGTAGTTGTTGTTGTTAGCTGCGAAGTCGTGTCCGACCCATCGCGACCCTATGGACAACATTCCTCCAGGCCTTCCTGTCCTCTACCATCTTCTGGAGTCCATTTAAGCTCACACCTACTGCTTCAGTGACTCCATCCAGCCACCTCATTCTCTGTCGTCCCCTTCTTCTATTGCCCTCAATCTTTCCCAGCATTAGACTCTTCTCCAGTGACTCCTTCCTTCTCATTAGGTGGCCAAAGTATTTGACTTTTAGCTTCAGGATCTGGCCTTCTAAAGAGCAGTCGGGATTGATCTCCTCTAGGACTGACGGGTTTGATTGCCTTGCAGTCCAAGGGACTCGCAGGAGTCTTCTCCAGCACCATAGTTCAAAGGCCTCAATTTTTTGGCGCTCAGCCTTTCTTATGGTCCAGCTTTCACTGCCATACATTGCAACTGGGAAGACCATAGCCTTGACTATACGCACTTTTGTTGACAGGGTGATGTCTCTGCTTTTTAGTGTGCTGTCTAGATTTGCCATGGCTTTCCTCCCCAAGAGCAAGCGTCTTTTAATTTCTCTGACGTAACCCACGTGCAACTCGGCCTGCTCCTGCTCCGGATGGATAGAGTGGTCGTCTCTACGCTCCGCACGAATTTGAACTTCTGAAAAGGCGGGAAGGGGCCCTGGGGCGAGGGAAAACAGAACGGATTAGTTTGGATCGGACCTTCGGGCAGGAAATAGCCCGAAGCCAGGTTCCTTTTCGAAAATGGGGAAAGTCCGAGGCTTTGGCCGCTTTCTCCCTCTGATGCATCCCTCTAGTCCTGGGTGGCAGGTCCTTAGAACGGCCCACGACCCTATGGATAAAACAACCTAACTGGAGTCGGTGCAAGAAGACCTGGCGGCCGTCTTCCCGGCTGCAACACGCGAGGATCGAAGGGGCCGGATTTCCTAGGGCAGCGTTTCCCAACCTTAGGAACTTGAAGATGCGTGGACTTCAACTCCCAGAATTCCCCAGCCAGCATAGCTGGCTGGGGAATTCTGGGAGTTGAAGTCCACGCATCTTCAAGTTCCTAAAGGTTGGGAAACGCTGTCCTAGGGCTGCGCAGACCCGCTCTTAGCCCCTTTGGAGTTGGAAGTCCTGCGGCAACCCAGGAAAATGGGTTAATCCCGTAACCAGTTGAAGGCTTTGTCTGAAGAAAACCCCCCCACCCCCACCCCCCGTGCTGCGGGACAGAGGGCTCTCAGGCGGGGGAGGAGGGGGCAGAAGGAAGCCGAGCTGTTTTTAATTGTTCGCTGTTAATTGGAGCTGGCACCGGCACCTCTGGCAGCGGAGCCGCTCGGAGGCCAGGCGAACGGCCAGGGAGCGCTGGGGCGCCTCTTTCCGCCGAGGCAGGCTGGGCCGCAGCCACCGGGGAAGGGCCGCCGCAGGGCGGGTCGTCCCTGGCGGCGGGGGAGGAAAGCTTGCGCCTGGGGCTAGTCTTGCTTTGAAGCAGGCAGCCCCTCCCTCCCTCCCTCCCCCCATACACTTTCTTCTCCGTTAGGAATGCGAATGGGGGAGGGGGCTGCAAGTTTGCTTCTCTAGGCGGGGGCTAAGACGGCGGAGGAAAGCGGCCTTTCCTTGCCCCCCCCCCCCCGTCCCGTCCCGGTTTTATTTCGGAGCGAAAGGAAGGGGTTGGAAGTCAACCCGGCTGATTCTGAACAGCCTCACTTTCCAACCAGGTTTACCCAAAAGTCAAGTCACCTAATGCACCTTTCGCCAAGTGGCCCTTCCCGGTGCAATTGGATTGGTTTACACTATTTTCTGCACACACACACACACACACACACACACGTTTATAAAAAGGAAAATTCGGGCGATGTTTCTGAACGCGTTCATTTCGCTGGGCTTCAGGCTTGAGTTGCTTACGTTTCAAGGCACGGCTATTTTAATTGTATTTCACGACGGGCTTGGCGCCTTCGATTTTGTTGCGGTTCTTTCATTTCTGCCTCGGAGCGACTCGGTTTTAGGAACCAAATACTCCTCTCGAGAGAAGGCGTTCGTACTACCCTTTCCAAGAAGAGGAAAACAAAAGTGAATGTAAGATAATTTAGAAAACGGTGCGGGGACTCCCTAGACTGGCGAAAAAGTGACTTTCTACGAATTACCTCATAAATCGGCTCCGATTTATTGCTGGGGTGGAGGTGGGAGATTGTGCAGGAGGATTTCCAGGTCGATCGCTCCTAGAATTTATCCCAGAAGCAGTTCGATAGCGGCATGTGGCGTCTGACTGGAATAGTTCATTTGTTTAGAATCGTACTGAAAAATAAAGACAAAACCAAACCGGCTACTTTTCCCAGCTAGAAAGACGACTAAACGAACGCTTTATTCCTGAGAGCAAAAGAATGTGGCAGTAAATAATGGACAAATAAACGAAATATTTCCATGCAGATAAGCGTATTTTTTTATAAGATGGTGCTAAATAAATTTTAGAGAATTAAATGCTAATCATATAATGATTTCTCCCCCAATTTAACATAGCCTGAAGTTAATGAGTTTAGAGCCACTTTGTCTAATGGTAAAGACACCAAGATAGAAACCGGGAGACCCTGGATTCTAGTCCTACTTTAGCCATGAAAGCCAGCTGGGAGACCTTGGGCCAGTCACTATCTCTCAGCCCAATCCATCTCAAAGGGTTGTGGGGAAAGTAGGAGGAGGAAGGTGTGTTGGATATGTTCACTGCCTTGAGTTATTGATAAAAATAATAAAGGTGGGATATAAATACATACAAGTTTCCATTATTCAGTTCCTGTGGTTTTCAACGGGAGAATTAAATACCTCTTTATTTTTTTCCTAGTTTCTTAGAACGTGATGCAAATAATTTTGAGGCTGGCTGGGTTGTGCCCCAAATTAGTTGGGCCCATTTCATTATTTGAGGCTGTAGAAGTAGGCAGATTTTACAATCATCACAAAGAAATGATCAGGCCAATCAAATTGTCTACACATGGCTACTGTCTATTAAGTTTCTGATCAAAGTTACTAGGATTTGGACCTTAGCTGTGATCCAACAAAGACTGGTACCCAAAGATTTGGTGTTATTTTCCTGCTTTATTATTGGAATACTAAATGTTAAGGAAAACAAATGTTTAAATTCATATTCATCCAATGGTAGTGTAATGCCTCACATTTACTGGAAGGGTAAAAAACTGTAATAGCTAAAGAGACTACCATATTTTTATCTGTCTGTCTGTCTGTCACCTATCTACTTCCAAGATTTGCCATGATTTGATGTTGAAGGAAGACTACATCTCTTTATTTCCCCTCATCCCATTATACATGAAACATTTTTTGTAATTTTTCTGATAAGTAACAACTTTAAGCTGGAATCCTATTGATCCTTGAATAAAATAAGACTTATTTCTGGGCTAGACATCAGACATACATCGTTCCCTTCTCATGTCGCAATAATGACATGTTTCAGAGAACTGGAGTTATTGCTCCAAATGAGGGTCTCCTTTCCACAAACCAAATTAGATCAAAAAGAGTTTTTTATTTATTTATTTATTTATTTATTTAGTTATATTTATATACCGCCCTATTCCCTGAGGACTCAGGGCGGTTTACAGGAAATTAAAAAATCCAAAATACAAAAATTAAGAACCAAATTAAAAAATATTAAATTAACCCTGTAGTCAATTAAAAAGAACCCCAAATTAAAAATTCCTCCTCAGTCTGGGCCCGAGAGCTCGAAGAGCCAGGTCTTCAGGCCCCGGCGGAATGATCGAAGGTCGGGGGCAGTTCTCAGCTCCACCGGAAAAAGATGGAAAAATGGAAAAAGAATTGCTATATTTTAGATTGGGGGGGCATACCTGAATATAAAGCATGTGATACCTTGTATGTATCATGTTTACATGCATATATCCCAGCAACTGCATCCACATTTACCTTGACTAGGATATAGCTCTGATTTGAAGCTGGCTTTTATTTGAATTTTCCTTTGCATTTGTAATGTAGATAGTATGGGAAATTGGGTCGAAAAAAGCTTAGCAAATTACTTCCATAATCAAGAAAACTATGTGGTTAAGGCCATGAAATAACCAAGAATTAAGCTTGGCTCAAGGGACAAAAGACCATTACTCTGTATGGCAAACAAATGAAAAATTAGTCTTAATTTGTTATAAATCAAATTAAATCTAAAATTCATATACAAATATAACTTTTCAGGCTATGCAATCTGATTTTACTCTGAAAACCTGTCAGAATTTCTGGAGAATTTAGTCCTTCACATGACCCAAATAGAACCTAATTCTTTTTGCCTACAATTACATACCCCCCCCCTTCCAATTCCAAGTCACTAATATCTGAAAGTTCAAAAAAACGCAACACAAGTGTGTATAACTATTGTTAATGTATTAAATTTAATAGTTAAATTACTTTAATAGTTCTGAAGATATCAGTACCTTTTTATGTCCACATTCTGCAGATCTTTGTGGATAGGTCAATCCATCTTTCTCAGTAGAATATGTGTGGAGTTTCAAAAATGCAGCAGTTAATTCAGATCTAACTTAAAAATCCTTTCATTTGGCAAAATGGCTTAAAACATCCTTTCCCCCCCCCTGATAGATGCTTTGTGCAAGAAAGACAAAGTTTGGGCATGATGAATTAGAGTGTTTAAGGGAGGATAGAAAATCAGATACATCACAGAGATGGCAACTGAAAATGGAAATTGATTGTATTTTCTTCTTTTATAAAACCTGGAATTTAGAATTTAAGTAGCATTTGACTGGTCCCCCTCTTTGCCCCACTTCCATTTGAGTTCTGCAGCTAAAATAAGAGGCTTCACATTATCCAGAAGTTAAAAAAAATCATAAAACGTTAGCTCTCAACATCTTTGAACTGACAAAACAAATGTAGCAGTGACCTCTGGTGGCTTTTGAATGGAGAAGGCCTATGGAGTGGGGGAGGAGAGTTTTTGTGTACTGTTTAATTTGGATGTGCTCCTGGCTATTGTGTTAGCCTTAAAATATGACTTAAAATGAGAGAAAAATAAATTTGATATATTTTAGTAGCATTATTTCTCACTTGCCAAGCTTTCTTCTATTCTGATTAAAAGCAGAAGTAAACTGAAACATATTTTCTTTCTCCCACTTCAGGAATCTTTGAGGTTAATATATAATTTCTATCCATTATTGACTATACTGACTGAAGATGATGGTAAATTGTAGTTTGGTCTGTCGGCTGGGAGGGCTGCTTATTGGATGTGAAACATAACAATCTAGAGTCTAGATTAGAAAGAAAGATTTAGTATATGTGTCCTGCTTCACTAAGTTGCAGTAGTAAAGCTAAGTAATTTTTCTAACGCCCATTTAAGACTACAGCAGAGGTCTCTTATCCTTTGTTGATTGTAAGGCATTCTTCCTTTTCCAGCCAACTGAAGCTTGATTTAGATCTGGTTTCAATATGCATGTTTATAAAGATCTGATGAGTAACTGGCCTGCCAGTAGAAGGTCTGCCAATGGAAAACTCAAGGGCTGGACAGCATATGGCAACAGTGGTAGGATATATAAAATATACCATTATGGTTCTGTGTGACTCATTAAAAATCAATTAATTATCAGGTATCAGTTAAAAATCAGAGGCAGAGATAGGTATTTGGCTTCTTTGTGATGGAGTACATTATCCTGGGCTTGGGAAAAATATATATAGCTTCTGACAACATGTCCAATCCGTTATGTTAAACTACCAGTCATAGATACTAGTTGATTAGCTTTCTTTGTGAATAGGGAATTTGTCTTGCCAAGGTCTTGGGAGGGTGATTTTTATATCTTCTCTGGCTTTTTGGGGTATCTTCACATATGATGTTATGTCTGCCAAATGCCTTGCCTAGGTTTTGCTTTTATCAGAAATGTGATCTGGAGGAAACAAGCTTTCCATAATATGGAGATAAATATTCCCAGGTAGCTACTATAGATGAAACCTCTTTATGAAGGAACATCATAAAGTGATAGGATAGTCCAGGGGTAAGCAACCTTGGCTCTTTTATGACTTGTGGACTTCAACTCCCAGAATTCCTGAGCCAGCTCAGGAATTCTGGGAATTGAAGTCCACGAGTCATAAAAGAGCCAAGGTTGCCTATTCAAATACTGCCAAACCTGCTTAATTTTCACAGAAACTTACTTTGCTTTTACTAATATGTGCATAAATCCACATTACAATAGCTTTAATGTTCATTTGGATTCTACAAATGATTTTCTTTTGTTTTTGCTTTTCTTTAGGCATGTATTTATAATATATTTACACACATTATTACCTAATTCATTCACAAGACTCTGGGTGGTTATTATCTATGAAAGGAAATCATGGGTGCTTTCATAAATGAAAGTGTCATGCCTATGAATTAACACTCTAATTGCAGTATCCTATCCATCTCTACTCAGAAACAGACCTCACTGTATTGATTGTGGCTTTCTTCCAAATGAATAAGTTTTAGGAACTCATTGCCTGTTTGCTAGCAGTAGTTCATGAAGTGTTCATAAATCTCCTATTACAAAAGGCAAGGGGCAAAGAAGCAGCCCCATTGATAGTTTATAATATATAAAGTGCCTAGAGTCATCTTATAGGGAAGATGGACGGCATAAAAATGTAATGAATAATAAATAAGTTGATAAATGCTGACTCAAGGTACTGATTGAAGGTATGGCTCCTAAAGATCCTACTTCCCTTTCCATTTTGAAAGGTGACGCTGGGGATGTCACTGGGAAAATGCTGTTTTGCAATCAACCAGCAGTTTT
The DNA here is from genome assembly GCF_947247035.1 of Vipera ursinii. NCBI lineage: Eukaryota > Metazoa > Chordata > Lepidosauria > Squamata > Viperidae > Vipera > Vipera ursinii. The sequence goes on along the minus strand of NC_139516.1, from coordinate 93,319,688 downwards.
GGAAGCAGTAGTTCTGCATGCTCTATTGAAGCCACATCAAAGAAAAACAAGTGCTTTTTCTTAATGTTCATCTGTGTGAGGTTAATAGAAGACCAGACAACAACTTGGGTGGGTGCATGCCAACAATAGTGGTCTGCTTTAAGCTGTAGCCTTTGGCTTGTTTGCGTAAAATCCAAGTGGCCAAGGGATGAAAAAAATGATCCTCATTCTTGGTAGATAAAATTGAATTTTTGGTTTTTCTTAAAGCAACAGAGAGTGTGTGTGTGAAAGGAATCCTAGATTATTATAAACCATCTCTAAGGAAACTGTATATGTAATTGACAAGCCAACAAGCAAAATGTGAGCAGCAATGTTGATAAATGATAAAAGGTCTATGTCTGACTGTGCTTTCATCTGATGGCAGAAATTGAATAAAACAGGTGTCCTTATACAAGGAGTCCACACAAGGATTACCAGCATGGAAAAACTGTACTCTAATTAATCTCAAAACTGAAACAAAAAGAAATTAAGAACCAAAAAAATTTGGAAGATTTTCTCAATAAGTGAATACACTCATATGCATTACAGAAAGGAATTAATGGAGGTGAATGCCCCAAAACAGCATGATTAGTGCTGATCATCTTTAAAAAGTACAGTGTTCTTAACTGTTTGGAAAGAAGCAAAATAATATAGTAAAAGAGGAATAATTGGGTGTTGGAATCTGGTACCCTGGAGAAGAGCATTCAGCCCTGTTCATTTTGTTGTAAGCACACCTTGTGGAAATTAATCCCAAGTATATTTTGTGTAGGTGGAAAATGATTAATTTAATACAAGTGTACTTTGTTCTGATTCATTTTTTTAAATCAACATATCTTTTAGTGATGGAAAAAATAATTATTCTATTTGATTAGCAAGTTTATATGTGTGTGTGTGTATAGTGTATTATATATATATATGTGTGTGTGTGTATAGTATTACATATGCATATATATATAGTATTATATATATATAGTATTACATATATAGTATTACATATATAGTATTACATATATAGTATTACATATATATATATATATATATATATATATATATATATATATATATATATATATAGTTATATATATAGTTAGTTATATAGTTAGTTATATATATATACTGTTATATATATATATACAGTAATATTGTTATATATATATATACAGTAAAGGTAAAGGTTCCCCCGCACATGCATGCTAGTCGTTTCCGACTCTAGGGGCCAGTGCTCATCTCCGTTTCAAAGCCAAAGAGCCAGCGTTTGTCCGAGGATGTCTTCCGTGGTCATGTGGCCGTCATGACTAGACACCAAAGGCGCATGGAATGCTGTTACCTTCTCACTGTAGTGGTCCCTATTTTTCTACTTGCATTTTTACGTGCTTTCGAACTGCTAGGTTGGCAGAAGCTGGGACGAGTAACAGGCGCTCACTCTGTTACGCGGCACTCGGGATTTGACCCGCCAAACTGCCAACCTTCTGATCGACAAGCTCAGCGTCCTAACCCACTGAGCCACCACATCCCTCTCATATATACAGTACATATATATAATTTTAGATATAATATATCTAAAATTATCTTAAAAATGTGAGTCCCAGGTATATTCATAATAGAAAAATTACTAAAAACATTGATCTGCAAGACTAAAAACTTTATTAAAAACTAAGCTTTCATCAGCAGCTGCTGACGTTGTCAAAGTAAAAGCCAGGAGACGCTCGTCCTTAAAGTCTTTAGGAAGCTAACAATTTGGACAATGAGCATATCATAGGTCTGTCCATCCCCTGCCCACCTACAATTGGCTGCATTGATCCTGTTTCTGTTGTGCTGACATCCGTTTGAATTTTACCGCTCTGCTTCTCCCCACCTGCCCCGCCCGCCTAGAACGTTCGTCTTGCGGCGTGCGGTCGTTTGACGTCGCCGCCTGGCTATTCTCCCCACTGTCCTCCCTAGGTGTATCCCCCACATGCAGTGCCGTTGATCTATCTTGCAATCTCTGCTGCGCCAGATTTTTTTTTAAAGAAATTGCTGCTTATACAATGATGGAAAATATCCAGGATTAAATAAAGGGATATAATATGTGAATTCAATGGAGAAAGCAGGTAAAACAAGAGAGACGGAGGACTATATAGTTTTAGAACATTTTGAACCCAAATACCTTCCCGAAGAGAAACTTCCATCGATTTTTCTAGTGAATATAATAGGACTGCAAGCAGGCTATAGTGTACTATATTTTAGAGTAAGAGCTGAAACAAGGGAAAAAGGGATTAAACAAGTAGTTTTGTGTGGCTTTCTCTAGTAAAATGCCAGCTTTTTCTGATCTGCTGGTAGTCTAGTTGCAGGTAGAAATATACAAAAGCATGAAGAATATTCAGTCTGCATACAAAATCAATTTGCTTAGTTATAAGTATCCTTGGATTGTTGTCTACTTCTGTAATCCTGGAGTTCATTTTTATGGTCAGTGCTAATGTTTGATAGAGTAAGGAGAGGATGGGGTAATATACCTTATTTACATATAACCCTGTAGCACATTCTGTCTACTATGACTCAGCACACTTCAGAAATTGAATTGAATTGAATTGAATTTATTAAATTTATATGCTGCCCTTCTCCCTAAGGAGTCAGGGCGGCTCACAACAATAAAAAGTTAAAAAACATAAAATACAAAATTTAAAAAAGAATTAAACCATAAATGTAATAAATACATAACAATTAACCCAATAAAACCAAATTTAAAACTATAGACAGTCCAGGCCCGATTGTTGGAACATCCATATCTTCAGGTCACGGCGGAAGGACCGAAGGTCAGGGGACATCCACAGCTCTGGAGGCAACTCATTCCAGAGGGTTGGTGCGCCCACAGAGAAGGCTCTCCCCCTAGGGGTCGCCAGCCGGTATTGCTTAGCCGACGGAACCCTGAGGAGGCCAACTCTGTGGGAGTGAACCGGGCGATGGAAGGTTGACAATGGCAGCAGGTGGTCTCACAAGTACCCCGGGCCTAAGCCATGTAGGGCTTTAAAGGTAATTACCAGCACCTTGAATCGTACCTGGAGGGCAACCGGAAGCCAATTCAGCTCGCGCAGGAGTGGTGTAACATGGGAGTATCAAGAAACTCCCATAAGCACCCGCGCGGCCGCATTCTGCACCAGCTGAAGCCTCTGGGTGCACTTCAAGGGCAGCCCCATGTAGAGAGCATTGCAGTAATCCAGGCGAGAAGTGACAAGGGCGTGGGTGACCGTGCATAGGGCCGGTCCAAAAAGGGGCGCAACTGGCACACCAGGCGAACCTGTGCGAAGGCCCCCCTGGTCACAGCAGTTAGATGATCCTCCAAGTTAAGTTAAATGATTCAGAAGAAGCTTTTCAAAATACACATGTGTCCAGGTCTTTTCAGCTCCTTTATTTCAGGTTTGTTTGAAAACCTGAAAAAATGACAGGCTGTTTTAGTGAATAGAGGAGAAGTGCTGTGCTCATGTGAGGTCCAAAGTGCTTCTTCTGAATCATTTTTGAAGCATACACAGCCCTACTGTGCACTAGTATTTACTTTCAAATTATTACTGACAAGTAATTGCCAAGGGCTGAGAAACATCACAAAGACAAATATATGTAAGGATTGCTCCTAAGTCCATGCCAGTTCTTTTCCTGAGAATTGCTACATTAGAATTACTTTAGAAGACTATTTTGAACCATACATAAAATAATTCAGTAGCTTAAAACCTAGAAGAAAATGAAATTATTTAAAAGAATACATAATGCAGAAATGCTGTAAAATAATTTGAGGGAAGAGAATTCTAACCATCTGGGATAGCAGATACTTAAGGTTCCAAGCTGTCTGAGATGGTTCCAAGCTATCTGAGATATCTTCAGGAGAAGATGGAGGAAAAAAAATCATTTGCTAAGGACAGACATCATGGAGGTCAATTGGTCAAGAGCCTGAAGTCTGAGCTGTTAATAGGCAAACATATTGTGAACATTTTGTTTCTAAAATTTGGTTAGTCGCCATTTTTACCAGAAAGGGTGGTAAAAATAAAGTCAATGAAATAAGCAAGATAGCAAAATATGGCAATGTATTGTAAAAAAAAATACTTCCTTTAAAAGCTTATAGAAATTGTCTTTCCTTTGGTTGCCTTCAGGCAGCACTGAGGTCATTTCTTACTCTGTAAGCCCTGACAAGTCCTGTGAAATTGTTGTTCATGATCAATGGACTGTCAGCTCTTTGAGGCTTTCAAATAAGCAAAGTACAGTCGTGTGTCATTGAACAGGAATTATATGAGTTAAGCTGTTATTGTTATGTTTTATAGATGGCCAAATGGGGCTGAGAATCTATTACTTGCTTACCTGTTCTCTAGAGATGTGAGGTATTTTGCTCAGGTGGGAAGATGATGGGAGTTACTGGTGGGTTACCATATATAGCAGGTGGACAGCACTCCAATTTGTGAGACATGACATTTGCACACCAGTACTGGATGTCGTTGGGTTTAGGCAAATCCAGAGAATATTTGGCATTTCCAGAGAATATGTGGTAGAAGTTAAAGTATCTGCAACTTCTTTTGTTTATTCTGTTCATTAACCTGAGGTGAATGTTCAAGGCCCAAGGTACCACATAAAAAGAAAAGAAGGGAGGTAACTCTGGGACTTAGGATAAAATATGCAGTTGATTTTTCGCCCATTTGGAAAATTGAATATTTAAACTTTCTTCAATTTTGAAATCCTAATTCTTATACCAAATATTTTTTCCCATTGCACTGAAACAATTAAAAGAGCATATTGCTGCGGGATGTTGTTCACGGCCAATCTCATCATTTGGTAGGCTGAGAGAACCGTCTCAGAAAGCAAGTGCCAGGATCCAAGGTCATGAGCTATATCATCTGCCATAGGCCTTACACTAGCCTGCCATCCTTAGATAGAAAGAAGAATGGTGTTCCATTGCCCCAATTAAAGTAAGACAGAAGGTGCCATCTTGTCATTTTGTTCAGGCTGATATTTAATGTCTGTAATAATTATGGCAAATGACTGAAAATATCTAGTGTTCTTGTTCTGTTAGAATTTCTCTAAGTGGCTTTGAAGGCACAGGCGGTACTCGTTTAGTGATTGCCTCATACAGCGACCTTTCATAGTTATGATGGTGATGAAAAGGTAACTTTGTGACCATTCTTTGTATTTAGGACCTTTGCAGGTTTGTAAAGCAAAGGAAAGTTGAAGGAAGATCATAAGTACAGTCGTGGTTTCACTTGGTAAAGTGACTGTTTCGTTGAAAGACTGAATGGCTGGTCCCAATTGTGGTTGCTAAATGCGGATTAACTGTACAATGGAGGTGATTTAGAATAAGAGCAAAGACTTCATTGTTTCCTTGTTCCACTGCTGCAAATGGAAATATAACTAGCTATTTTTCATTCTATTGATATGACTGGCATTGGTATTATAGCAGCTGCTGATCCTCTTGAGAGGAAAAAGACATTCTCACCCTAACTAGTGTTTTTGCGAACCATATAAAAATATGGCCTGTCCATTCCTTCCTTTTTGCAAACAACTATATCACTGATGTCGCTTCTCTGGAGAAATAAAATGATTTGTGTTCTCCTGACTGTACCTTAAAAGTGAAACTAAGGTTTTCTTCCCTTAGCATTTGCAGTGGATTGTGCTACCATTTCAAAACAAAACAAGAGCACCATTGGAATCAGTGTATTTTCTAGTAAACTTCCATGAAATTATGGCAGTCTGAAATGCATCTGATCAGGGTGCAAGTCAGCTAGACAATTGAGCAGTTCCCTATTCCATTATCCCTATTTTCCCCATTTTATTTTCCCTATGTCAATATTCTTTGGACAATCAAGTTTCATTACCTGTCCTGACACTTAACGCTTTATATTTGTCCTTCTCTGAAGAAATGTTTTATTCTATAAATCAGCTTGCAAAAACACACCCTCCAAAAATAGAAGGTAATTGAGGAATATCAAAATGTAGAACTTTTCAACAGCAGCAGCAGCAAAATGATACACAAATTAATGATAGCTCAGTAGCATACCATATAGATGGATGCTTTGGAATCACTAAATGAAGAAGTTACTACAAGTAGTCTTCGACTTAGAACAGTTCATTTAATGACCATTCAGTTACAACAGTACTGAAAAAAGTGACTTATGATTATTTTTCACACTTACGACCTTTGTAGCATCCCCATGATCATGTGATCAAAATTCAGATGCTTAGCAACATACTTATGACTGCTGCTGTGTCCCAAGATCATGTGATCACCTTTTGCAACCTTCTGACAAGCAAAGTCAATGGGGATGCCAAATTCACTTAACCACCGTGTAACAAACTTATCAATTGTGGTGATTCATGTAACTGTGGCAAGAAAGGCCATAAAATGGGGCAAAACTCACTTAATAAATGCCACACTTAACTATAGAAATGTTGGGCCAACTGTCGTAAGTTGAAGACTACCTGTAAATATTTTTCTGCTTGATCTTCAAAGGTAATTCTTCCTCATGTAATTAGGAATATCACACTCTAACACATTATGTAAAAGAGAACTTGGGCAGTTTGGTCTAGGTCAGGGATCAGCAACCTGAAACAGTGAAAGAGCCACTCGGAACCGGTTCCCTCACAAAAGGAAAAACTGGGAGCCGCAAAAAATGTGTGCACATGCGCGTACATGTGTGCATGTGCAGAACAGGGTTTGACTGAAGAGTGGAGCCAAGGTGAGATATACACCTACTCTGCATATTTGAATTGATTGGTTGAACTTTTTTAGTCCCACTTTTTTTTTCTTTTGGACTGCACATGTTAGAGGACTGGGAGCCGCAGGAGACGGTGGTCTAGGTTAAGGTACTGAACTGGGAGCAGGGAAATCTGGGTTTTGGTCCTGCCTTAACCATGGAAATGTCTTTAGATTAGCAACCTCTTCCTACCCTTGGTCAAAAGGCAATGGGAAGATTTCCAAGAATACTGTATGGATTTCTCCATATACTTGCCAGAAGTCAAGAATGATTTGAATGTTACTTGAGATGTTCTGTATAGAGTATAGAAGAACCACATTTGAGTCAGGTTTAGAAGCAATTGATGCCTAAACCATAGGCATCTTCCAAAAATTAATGAACTAAAATAGCTTTTTTCATCTTGCACCTTCTTAAATGTAATGGTTTTACAATGTCAATAGTTCTCAGTAAGCGTGAAATTAATGAGCTGCTAGAAATTCTAGGAGCTGTAGAGTTTTAATCCAAATATATTTGAAGGGTATAACTGTTGTTATATTTAGTTTTCTCTTTGAGGACCATGCTTTTGGCCTTCAGATGAGAAACTGTCAAATACTAAAGTGTTCTTAACCCCCTCCCCCACTTAATAGAATTATCTTCTTTAAAAATCATTCTCGTATGTCTTTAAATATATCTCTCTGCTGCTGAAAAAAAGCTACCTTATACAAAAAGCATCTGTCATCTCTGGCTCCCTGGTATTTTCCCAAATTACTCTTATTAAATTTACCGAAAATGCTTATCAGGTGGGAGTGGTGAAATAAGTTTAGAAAATCAGTAAACCAGCATTTGTTGGATATTCTTTCACAACTTAGTTGAGAAAACAGCATTTCAGTTCTGTTGTTTTCTTTTAATAGAAGGCAAATGCAGTTATAAAATGTTCCTTCTTCTCTGTCTCCCTCCCTGTCTTTTTCTCTCCCTCCCTCCCTCCCTCCCTCCCTCTCTCTCTCTCTCTCTCACACACACACACATACAATCTGTCTCCATGCACAGATGTAATGTGTATAGTATAATGTATGTTTTCCATCATATTGGGATGGGGAATAGTTATACTTTGTGAAAGAATTCCAGCCAACTGTTGGGAAATATTCCAAGATTTCTTTTTAAATGGAAATTCATATTCATATTCAAACATACTTTAAATATGGACTAATTCAGTTCCTTCCTAGAACCAATCATTACAATTAAATTAAATTTACATTGTTTATTCTGTTCTTGCATGATGAAATTAGCTTTATTAAATCATTCCTGAAAAGTGATGTAATATTTCATGCTTAATATTTAAAAGAAATTCACTTGTATTCTGGTATGAAATGTTTTGACGGTTCTGAGTCCTATTGATCTTTGCAGGGATTCTTTCCACATAATAGAATCAGGATTTTAGAAAGTTTATCTTTTTAGGTAACCCGCTCATTTTTAGTTGTGCAACTACAGCTGCAGTGTCAGTGACAGCTCAAAAGCCAAGAGTCAATGGTCTACAATTTACGCTTTTCTCAATCATCTAATCCTGCTGAGGATTCATGGCGATGCTACGGCTAACAGTAGAACATAAATCTATATAAAAGCGAGTTTATACCGAGCCATACCATATAACATCTATAACTTACCGAAGCATGAAATAAAAAGAAACCATCTCTTCTTGCTAAGGGTGGCTCCTAATATTTGATTATTGGATTCATACATTGTTCCATCCTTTTTTCCAGCAGGAACTGCATATGTATCATATATTACCTCTTAATTTGCTTGTCCTTAATGATCTAACAGTTAGAATTTATCACTTTAGCACCAAAGCCCAGGCTTGAGTCAGAAGGCAAAAAAGCATACCTTCTGTACAAGAAAACAAAATCCTAGTGCTCTCTCCAACAAGGAGTTGCTGTTTATTATAAACAACTGGAGACTGGTGGTAATCCTGGATCAGGTCATGCTTTTCCTGAAAGGGGGTCTGTGATGCAAAGATCTTCCTGGACCTGTGCCTATTGCTCAAGCAACAAATAGAAGTCATGACTAAGGGATTTCATCCAGCTTCATCTAATATGCCCATTATGGTCTACAACTGTTGCTTATGGTCCAAGTAATTATGGTTCAGGATGTTCTGGCAATGTTAATTTGTGTCTGCGTAGAGTTCCCAATTAGGGGCATGGGATGATATTCCAGGAGGTGCAAAAACTTGGTTTTAGAAGTTTCAAAATTATAGTGTATATGCATAATTCGTTGCTGTTATTTTGAACTTTTGTAAGGGGTGTGAGAATATATCAGAATCATTCTAGGGGTGCGGGGTATAAAAAAGTTTGGGAGCCGCTGGCCTAGAGACTGGATTACAGGAACGTGATCTCTAAGGGGCTGCTTTTGAAGGTGACCCAGAAGCTATAGCTAGAGAACAAAATGCTGCAGTTAGACCAGGGGTGTCAAACTGCCGGCCCGCGGGCCGGAGCGTCACAGAGAAACTGCGCCCATCCCATTTTCAGCAATGGGAAAAAGTTCCAATACGTCGCACGACGTCACGTGACATCGCGAGTGTGACATGCCTGAGTTAGACTATTGATGGGACAGCCAGCTTAGACTAACACCTAATTTGAAATCACTGCACTGGTTACGTGTAGTTTCCATACACAATTCAAAGTGCTAGTCATAACCTCTAGAACCCTGCTCAGAGAAGCTGATACATATCAGGCTTCTTGCCCAAGTCAAATCTTCATGCCAACTCTGGTTATTGAGAAGAGCTCTGTTGAGTATCCTACCTCCTTGTGTGGAAGATGCAGCATAGAACAAAAGACATGTAGTTCCCACTTAATGGAACTCTCTATTGTAGATTTTTCTCCTTGCTTTTTGGAAAGCAAATTAAGATACTGTACCATTATGCCTTTGGTCCAAACTGATTAAAGATGTAGTCTAAATATCTAATAAGAACATGCTTTGTTGCTTTATTCAGGATGGGTATGGGCTGCTCCAATTCTGATTTTTCTTCCGTCATGTAGGGGAAAAGAAAGTAATAGCACTATACCGTAATGCACAATTGTGGGTCTAGTATCCTTTCTATGGAGAAATTAGATTGATGGCAATTACAGAAGAAAAGTGATGAAGAAAAAAATACAAGTTGATTCCTCTTTCTTGCAAGCTTTTCTGTGCTGCACAGCACACTCATATTAATTTGAGTAAAGGAAACAGCTTATAAACTTTAATAATCTGCTCATAGTTGGCTGAGTAAAGTTTCAGAACTACAATAAATAACATTTGAAAGGCTTTCTTATCCTGAAGAAATGTCCATTCAAAATAAAGTAAAAGGAGTAAAAGCTGGCAGGCACCTTTAGCAGATGGTGCATTAATGTATGTTTTAAGGAAACAGCCATGTGGCTGCTTTTTCATTTTTACTGAATCATCACTCATCCCGTTATTTGGCTTATCATGTTAGAACTAATGCTGAATGAAGCAGTAGATTTCCAGACTATATCACTTCCAATTCAGCATTGTGTTGGTGAAGAATGTTTATCCATACCAACTTTAATGCTGCTGCATGTCAAAAAATATTTTATGCTAAATAAATGCATCAGGGCAAAGTATGTATTATTTTTTTCTGATGGCCAACAGTAAGAGGTCAATGAAATTTTAGTTCAAAAGATCTGGTGGGTGCTAGATGTGTTATTTGCATTAATTAAATTCAGAAAGAGATGCTGTGGATTGATGGCTCGTGTGTCTGGAATTGGGTAAGTATCATTTTTGATGGACTTCTTCCTGGAGGAGCAGAAGCGTAAATAGTTTTTATATTCTTCTAGATTTGTTTCCATTACTCAAAGATCCAAGTGGCCTTAATGGACTATAAAATATTTGGCCAGTTGCAGCTGACCCATTAGCTGACACTTTTCTTTAATAGGGATGGCCTTGTACCTCTATTGGTAATCCTTGCTTAAGGACAGTCATTGGGATTAGCAATTGTGTTGTTAAATAATGCAGTTGTAAAGTGCAGTCATGTGGCTGTGCCAACTTATGACAGTTCTGTTGTTGGGCAAATCCATGCGGTTGCAGTGTCCTGTGGCCATATGATTGCTATTGGTGACCTGCTGGTTTCCCCATTGACTTTGTTGGAACTGGTAGAGAAGGCTACAAATAGTGATCACATGAGCAAAGGACACGGTGACCATTGTAATTGCAAGTTGGTTGTCAGGCACCCAAATCACAATCATGTGACTGGGAACACTGCAACAGCCACAACTACAAGGAACAGTTAAAATTCATTTGTTCAGTATTGTCATAACATTGAATGGTGGCTGAATGAGTAGTTGGTTGCTGAATAAGGACTGCCTGTAATTCATTTTCTGGTAATTTTCTGGTTAGATGACTGCAGAGTGGGTTTGTCCTTGAACTATTTGAAAGCTTCAGCTAAAACTGAGTAGAGTGGCAAGACTGCTAAGGAAACTCTGCTAGCTGCCTGGGCTTCCAAATTGAAGTTTAATAATGATATTCAAGATATGCATCCCTGATACTTAGGCACTGGAGTGCCTCTCCTAGTGTGTACTTGCCTAACCATGTTTTGTCTTAAGAGCTTTATATGGGGATTTGGGGAGGGCCTTCTCTGTCATGGCACCTCAGCTCTGAAAATACTTTTTCTGAGAATCTAGGAAGAAATCAACTTTGTTTGCTTTACAGTGACATTTCTTATAAAATAGAAAATAAATCTAACAAACAAAATGAAGATTGCACCCTTTCGTTCATAATACAAAGTGGAAACCCATATGAGGAAATTGCAGCCTAGGGAACCCCCAACGTTCCATCCTCTATCATTTGATGATCTCAACATTCTATCTCCTTCACAAAGGTCTTTCCAAACACTGCTGCCTATCACGAGATCTCATGCCAAATACACTGATCAGGACCTGTCTAGTTTCCCCAAACTGACCAGTAAATTAGATCCTTAGGATTTTCCAACTTGTAATTCTCAATTTCTATAAAATCTTTGGTTTCCCATATTTGGGGTCCCTCTTTCTGGTAAAGTATGCACCAAAATAAAGCGTGGTTCTTCTCCTCCATGTTCTTCAGACTGTTTCTGTGGCACATGTAAAGATCTGCTTTTTATTCTTGCATTTGAGTCATAGCAAGTGACTCAGGGCTGCTGTTATTTTAAAAATCCTATACTTTTCTCTCACCTTATTATGTTCATTTTTATTCTTTAATTATACTTTATTATTTTGTAGTAGGATACCTTATAGATTATATTCTACTTTCACATTTTTTAGAAATAAATAGGCAGCAGGGATTGCTTTAAAAATGGAAGGACATGAAAACAACCACTCTTTCTACTTGTTGTCTGGAATGATGTCCAGGACTGTATCGCGTCATTTTCTTCATATTATGCATATAATACATTAAGTGATATTAATGTTGTAATCCTGCAATGGAAGGAAATATGTTAATATTATATCGGGAGTTTTTTTTGTCCACGTACATAGACACAGATACACGTTGCTTATTTTCAGCTTTCCAATTCTTTTGTTGTTGTTTGTTGTTTTCCCAAACAGGTTGTAATGAAAATGAGGCAGACCATCTGGACAGAGACCAGCAGCCTTATCCCCCATCTCAGAAGACTAAGCGTATGCGCACTTCTTTTAAACATCACCAGCTCCGTACCATGAAATCCTACTTTGCCATTAATCACAATCCAGATGCTAAGGACCTCAAGCAGCTTGCCCAGAAAACTGGACTAACTAAGAGAGTTCTGCAGGTAAGAAGCCTTTGCTATAAGTGTCTCCCTTCCATTCCTTTCTCTCTATTTAAAAATTGCATATCCCTTAGATTTCCCTTCTGCTATCTTAAATTAGCTGACTCGTCCAATAGATAAATAGGTATTCATTTACATATTCAAATCTTATCCTCCAAAGGTACTGAAGGTATATTTAAGTGGGCAATTATGCTTCTCTCCAGAGCTACTGCTCTCAGGATTGAAGGAGAATCAAATTTGTTTGCTCTGATTGGGATGGGAAATATGTAAAATATACTGGTATCCTTTGTAATTAAAACAGTAATTGGATATTGAATTTAAGGCAAATAATCTATTTTACTGCATTTCTCCATTTTTATTAGCCAGAAGTAACCTCAAGAGGCCTGTGTGTCAACATAAACTGAGTTTTATTATATACAGCCAACAATCCTATGGGAGTATTTGTTGCTATACTGTATTATATTAGAATACTAAGATGATATGAAGGAAAACAATTTGGCCTAATAGTGTCACTAGCAAGTTGATTTAACACTATACATTGAAGATTTCCTGGAGGACTGCATAGAGAACATTCATAGATTTAATTCTCACCACTGAATTCTGAAGCAGTGCAGTACAGCAATTAATACATCACATGGGATTTGTGTTGTATGTAAAGTGCTTTAATCTGTTATCTTTGGGTTGCCCTGTAAGATGTGATGCTTTCAAATCTGACTCTTTCATAATATAGTTGAAAAAACCAATAATTTTGGAAGAAGTTATAATATTTTTAACAGATACAGGGTTCTGGCCATAATGTATCATACCTATAAATGATTGTGGGCCAACTCCATAGAAGCCAACAAAAATCAGTGGAAGGAGTTTAAGTGCAAGAGACCAGTGATCGCAACGTAACTAGCGCAGCTTTGAATTAGGACACACAGAAACCACATAAGAAAAGTGGTGCACCTAATTCTTTCTGCATTTAATACTCTCCATGTTTTTAAATGATCATAAGAGTTTTTAGAAGAATATTTATTTTACTAAGAAGTTATGGCACAAGTGAAAAACAAAACTAACTATAGGTGCCCATTAAAAGGATTATTTGATATCTTGGTGAATTATCATTGAAAGAGTCCCCAGATAATATAGATAAGTGTGAGCAGTGCAGTGGGGGAAGGAGGAGAAAGGTAAAACAAGAAACCCACCATCCTTTAAAATGCAAACAGAAATAAGGAGAAGCAAAAAAGACAGGGGGAAAAAGATAGTCAAACATAAAAGCTAACGTTGGTAAAGAAATCAATTGGGATTGGTTTGCAGGTTTGGTTCCAAAACGCAAGAGCAAAATTCAGAAGGAATCTTTTGCGACAGGAGAATGGGGGTGTTGATAAAGCTGATGGCACGTCACTTCCGGCACCGCCCTCAGCAGACAGCGGCGCTCTCACTCCACCCGGCACTGCGACCACTTTAACAGACCTGACCAATCCCACTATCACTGTAGTATCATCAGTGACCTCTAACATGGACAGCCACGATTCCGCGAGCCCCTCACAAACTACCTTAACAAACATTTTCTAACATTTGATTTCAAAATTCTTATTCGTTACTTCTGCTTCCTTTTCTTCTTTCTCCATTATATGATTATAATTACTATTAATATTATTTGCAACATTTTTTTAAAAAAAATAAACAATACCACAATATATTTGGGAAAACCAACTTGGTGTGTAGCACCCACAACCACTTGGCAAATGAGTTTGCAGTAATAGAATTCTATTATAATGCAACATGAACTTGTCTATAAATTGTTGTTGGATTTTCTTTTAATCATTGCCTAATTAAAGGGAAGGTTTAAGTGCCTCTTAAAATTGTATGTTCCTTATTTCCAGAATTTGCTGGGGGCAAAATGGTTGATATATCATAAAACTGTATTTCCAAATAAATAGATCAGTGTTTGTTTTCTTCAAATGATTGGCATCTGAATCATAAAAAACATAAACAATTGAAAGGAAATCCCGCTGAGCAAGACTGACCAAGCTCTTTCGGTGTCTAATGCAGAAAATCTAAAAACTTTTAACACCATAAAATCTGCCACTTAAGGTAACTGAGTTCCTTTTCCATATCACATTACTCTACCTTTTTCAGTGGAGTATATTTCTAAATCAAGCTAGAATTACAACTTTAAAAGCAGGTATTGGGCAGATGTCAAATTCGGATCAGTAAAGACATTTGCTTTAAGTCAAGCGATCTGTGTGACTTGCTTTCTTTATTCTATGGTGGTTCCCTGCATTTTGGAAGCTGTCTTTATGATATGTTTGCCATGTACAAAACCTACTCAATTTGCATTCTACCATGTTATGATGTGACTTGGTTTGGCATGCCAAACTAGTGATGGTTGCTTTTGGCATCAAATTATATGACTGACCTGCCACTTACAAGGAACCAGCATAGCCTGTAGAAAAAAGTTGTAAAGCACAAAATTCAAATAATATACACATTGGGATATATAGAAGGAAGCAACTGAGTAGGAAGAGCCTAAAGAATCAAACTATCATGCTCTGAGGTCAGTTCTTATAATGTTATTGCACATCACTTACAGATGTGTGTTAAGACAGTTGTTTGTATTCATCCTGAGATATGGCATACTACATGTCCTGCAGAGGACTCTTGCTCATATACAGGTCACCTAATTAAATCACATATGGGTTGAGTATTAACATAATTATGTCAGAGATACTTGTGGTCTGCTTGCCCAGCTGTCTGTGACTGTTTCCTCAGTTAATTTTTAGATGCCAACATGCTCTGAAAGGCTGCCCAGGAATTATTTGCATTTCAAATGTTTAATCCTCAATTTGTCATTCAGATACTTACATTTTGTACTTTCTTTCATTTTCTGTGCATACAAAAAAGTTGTAAAAGTTTTGTTTGGGATTGAGGTTTGCACAGTTTTTATTAGGCTTAATCAGAGAGGGAGTAGTGTGCTCTGGAAATAATGGGCTCCAGCCCTCCAAAACATATAAATTCTTCATTTATTAATTGGCTTCTGTATGATGCTTTATGCTATAATGTTTAGAAGCCTCTTCAGATATATAAAAACTGGTAGCCTAAATGTGAAAATCTATTTTTCTGCCCATTTTCTGCCCATCAACATCCTTTAAAACAAAAGGAAATTTATTTCTGAAAATGTATTACCGTATATATAAGAGCTTGAATGAGCAAGGAATTAACAGATTTCATGTATCATGCTAAACTATTGTTTAGTGAATAAACCTTATCTTACTGGGTTTAAGTTAGTTAAGTCACAAACTCTTCATTTACAAACTATTGTATCACACATCACATTAAGACCAAATTAAACAGTATGGCTTAATGTGGTATATGAATCCTATCACTTATTCCATGTTTCAGCTATATTACTTTTCAGGATTTATAATACCGCAGCTATGTCTACGCACATACGATGAATAACATTTAGACTACATTAACTTTTCAGCTAACTTAGGCCATTTATGAATGTCAATTGTTAACTTTCTGTCCTGCAGGCTAGTAAATACTGCTGGAAAATAGAACAGCCTCAGACAGTATGAATGTTGGTTGTGTTATCTAACACAAACTTTTTTCTAAAATACATTGATCTTAGAAACATTTGCTTGGGGTTAATCCCTATTCAGCTGTACAAACAAATATAGTTTCAAGCTTCATCTGGTTTGCAGTGGGACTGACAGCAAAACACTAACATACCCAAAGATTAAATTAAATAACAATCCTTTTGATTTAAAGGGAAGAAATAAATGTCTACTCAATGTTGTCCCATGGAAATAAAAAGGATTTCAAAGTACATAAATTTTGCTAGATATTGTCAGTAGTTTGAGGCTAAAAATATTTCCCTATTAAAATTGTAATGCTTTATTCTCTATAATAATTATATCTAAACAAGAGGGTTTATTCTGAGCCTAGTGGCTTGGGGATTGCAGACGTTATAGTATCTGTCTTGGATATTGTTTTTTTCCTTTATAAGTGTAAAATCCAGCATGTGATTATTGAACACTTTTACATTTCAATAGGACAAGGTGGAGTACTATAAGTATAGAAAAAGAATCATAATCTTTACAAATTACTAACCTTCATCTTTAAAAACATGAATTTACATTATTAAAATAACTGTTCAGATTTTCAATCATTTTCAGAAGAAGATGGAAATAGGCAAAATATAATTTCTTAAAATGTTTGAGCAATTACTTAAATATATTTATTCTTGGATGTTTTGAACATACTTGCATTTTTTCTAACATGCTGGCCATTTTAATGTATTAACTTCAAAAGACAAGTTCAGCAAATATGTGAATACAGTAATACTGTGCTGCTGTCATATTGTAAGTCTGCCTGTTTTAACTCATTGGGAGCTTATTTCCAAGTAATTTATATATATATATATATATATATATATATATATATATATATATATATATATATATATATATATATATATATATATATATATATATATATATATATATATATATATATATATATGTAAATTATATATATATATATATATATATAAATTATATATATATATATATATATATATATATATATATATATATATATATATATATATATATATATATATATATATATATATATATATATATATATATATACTGTGCTAGCTACATGGAACTTCACCTAGGGTTAATTTGTGTGTATGAATTTATAATTAATACACAAAATAACAAAAGCAGAGGTAGACCTACTGCCCTAGCAGACTTACAACCACATTTGGTGATTCTAGCATAATTCAATGGGATTTAAAAATGTAGTCTTAATGTGATTGAAAACCACCCCCATTGGACCCAATGGAATTAATTTTTGATTAGACACTATTTGGATTGCCCTGTATACAAGTTTAATTCCGTGTTGGATGATGATCGCTCCCCCTGTCCCCATTTTTTTCATTAAAAAAGCAAGCAAAAGCTCTCTTCTCTTCTAATATGAGAAAACACTTTAAGTTAAAAACAAAATCCTTTTGAAAATTGAAATTCTCAGAAGCTGCCAAACTCAGAAGCCTTGTGGATGTATTGCTGATTGGAAACACCTTTCCTAGTTTACATTTGCAAGTGGTTCATTTTTTTGTTTAGTTTAAGCTAAAGTCTGAATGGTCTGGGCAGTGGTGAATGTTCATTTGTATCCTTTCTTCTGATAAAACACTAATTAAACAGGGGAGAAGACTTTCCAAAAACTATCAAAATCATGTTTTGGATAGATTGTTAAGAATAACTTTTGCACAATATTTTATATTTTATCCATCTTCTCTTTGTTCTCTTCCCCTTTCCTTTCAATCATACCCCTCTCATTTTATTTAAAATCCTTTTTTAAAATTATTTGAAAGTGGGGGGGGGGCTTGATCTCCAATAATGAGTGGATACATAGTGACAGTTCACTGCCCATATTAAAGTGCATTATTCTAACTTTTGCTCAGGGTTTTTAGAAAATTAGCACAGAAAAGTAGCTTATTTTTTAAAGAAAAAACAATGGAAGAGATGTTAACACTGTAATGGAGAAAATGTGTCTTTGTTGTTATATATTTAGCCAGTGTAGTCATGATCTTCTAGAAGGCTTAAGGCTCCTGACCTAAAGCACATTTAGAAGGAAGGAAGTTCATTTGACATGAGTGGAATTTACTTCCAAGTTGATATAGTTAGGATTGAGGTGCCAATCTTGGACTTTTCCTGTTCCTATTACCTTATGGGCATTTACCACTAACCAGACCAAACAACCTTGGAAAGGCTGAGATCTTTATTAATACACTTTTACAGGTACAAAAATTGATACATATAAATTTTGTTCTTTGACAGAACAACTATATGGTACTATAGATCTACTTTATTAAGTAGACTTCTTATAACTCAGTTCTACAATGTGCCTTATGCTATAACTTGGGAGTAAGCTTGTGGAAAAAAAATCAGGATATATATGTGTTGTTTGTTAAATTAACTGTTTTAAACCCTTTTGACACCTCACTAGTTTTGTACTGTTTTACCTCTTATTTCTGAAACTCTTTTTATGGTGTAACCTGGTAGAGGGGACAAACATGTCATAGAAAGCAGTTGTGCACTCTTTCGGATATAGTTGATAAATTCAATAATCTTATATATTGAGCTTCGTGTTTATAGTACAGTTAAGTGGTCTAGCAAAGTTGTCCATGTTTTCTTTGTTTTATTGAAAAATGCATTGTATAGAAACTATTTCCCCTAAATATTTATGGACCAAACAATTGTGATATATCCTATTAAATTTGTGTGAATAAACCATTTTGAATCAAAGGAGTTTTATTTACCTTCAGTTTTCTTTTTTTTAAAAAATTGGAGTATTTCCTGACTATGGCAGTGTGTTGTGTTGTTTACAGTATGTGTGAATTTGTGTGAAGTACTTAACACATTAATGGGAATCTTACAGCAATTACAAAATAGGATTACTTCTAGTTTTTGTTTAATAATAATATACTTGATGTAATTTAAGATTTCTATTTTTAAAAATTGAAAATAATGCTCCACTGATTGATATTACAACCCAATCTTAGGTTGCAGTGTTTAACAATATAGCTCTGATGTAATGAGCTCTAGTTATACTTAAGGCCAATGAAAAGTTGGACAAGTTAAATGTAATTAATTTGAGTCCCATTGAACGCAAATTCAACTAGCTTGAGGTGGCTTAGAATGGGAATTCCCTTCAAGTCATAGAGAGCACAATTTAAATTTTTAAACTAAATTAAGTCTCATTAAATAGAATGGGACTTAATATTGATTTAATGCATTTCATTGCATTTAATGAGACAATCACAAACAATAGTTACTGGGTTGCACCTGTTTGTGTTTTAAGAACAGGCTGGCATATTTCTTTTAAAATCATTAAAAAATAAAATCAATTTCAACCCCAATCAAATAAATCTAAAACCCAAAGCCCAGAGAGTATAGGAATGGAAGTAGTAATTGCATGAAAAATATAATAAATAATTATGGTGAAATGCATCACAATTTAGTTGTTAGGTATATTGAACACAATCTAAAAGTACAGACCCCTAAAAGCCAGGTTGCTCTGTAGTTTAATAAATTGTCACTATGATTTCTTTCAGGGAGAACAAATCTTGGGGCATTACAGCCAAACATCCCGACGTTTGAAAATTCCCTAAAGTATTAAAAGAAGGGGAAAGTTTGATCGGAAATCCACTGCAGTGAAGACAAAGACAATATTAGGTTATGATAAACCATACATTTAAAATTTATTGAGCCAAAAATAATTCTTTAAAGACAGACTCAATGTCATTTCCTGAATGTTAACACGACATATGTGATTTGATGGTATCTATTTAAACACTTGGAGGCTGTGTGTGACATCAGAGCAACCTGGCAGAACTTCCCAGTCCAATTTGAGAAGATTTTTCCTTTTTTATGAATCTATTTAAACTCACATTTGTCAAGCAAAAATACCTGTAAAATAAGATTTAAAATCTGAATTCATTCATACTGCTTGCCAATGTGTATTAGTCATATATGTTTGATGGCATTTTTGGTAAATTTAGAGAAGTTTTAGGGATCAACATTAGTATTATTTGTTTTTGACTTAAAATTTAAAGCAACCTGCATGCACTTTTCCATCTGTCACCTAGAGTGTACTTTTTCTGTATGATGCATTTCGCTTTGATGTTTCCTGTACAGTAGTTTCATTAATAAATATTTTACTTGATGCAAACCTAGTAAAGCCAGATATAACTGTTGAAATTATTATTATTTTTACAAAATCTTTTTTTTACAAAACCCATGCAGTAGATATATTCCCGCACTTTCACAAAAGTTTTTGGAGCATATGAAACAAGGCTGTTGAGCAATATAAAATTACTTCCTTGATATTCTTCTGAATTCATTTTCATTGTTTCCCCTGTACAATTAATATAATTCATCTCAGTCACAAGAACACTATGCAGCAAATTTTCAATTGGCATGTCTGTTCCTGATATCAAGTAAATTTTAGAATGTTTAAATTTGATTAAGTTGTATTTTGATATTAAAACCAGACATTCCTGACCAACAGTTACTAGCTTCCTGCACTCCTGTTAAAATATTTGATCCATTATTTGAATAAATCTTAAGCAAATCAATATGTAATACTATGAATCATGTTAATTCTTAATAAGTTTACATATTCACTATGCAATGAAGAAAATCACTTTAAGACTTTTTTAAAAATCAGTCTCAGCAACATTAACCTGTGCACCATTCAAATCATTGGTGAATTTCAGCTATCACAGTTGTTATTATTTCTTTATGAATGAAAGCCTTGTAATTGTTAAAAGACATAATTTCCTGTGAAATATTAAAAGGACCATATTCCTGTCAAGCTATACATCCAAAGCACATGTTAATTTGTTTAATAGGATTGCCAGCATAAGAGAAATAATTCTTTTCATTTAAAACATTTTTTCCGTAATCACAAATGAACCCTATGTATACAATGTAACTTTTATGAATATGATCTGACATTAAAATATTTCATTTATGTGTGCATGCTGAGCATTTTGAATGTTTTCTTAAACTCCTCCAGTTTTATAAATAATGGGAAACAAAACAACATATTACTAAACAAGCCAGATACATAAATTGCATCCATAATAATAAGTTATATTTCTGATAGTCACAACATGAAAATTGTTTGCAAACATATTGTCTATAAAAAACCTCTGGGAATTTAAAAGAGACTTTGAAAACAATCTGTCTCTCTCTCTGTGTGAGTGTGTGTGTGTGTGTGTGTATTCTTACATCATTAAAAACTTATGTTGCATATACTTTTTGTAAACTGTTAGTGTAGAGGCTTCATATTGTTTATATTTTCTAAAATCCCATGTGTTGCTTTTACAATACTAATGAATTTATTTCCATTGTCATATAACAGAGAAAAAAGAGTTGGTCTTGCTTTCTACTTGATAGGCACTTCAGATGCATATTGCTACAAAGGAAACAGAAATCTTGCATTTTCTGTTTAAAAACCATAAATCTAAATCTATTATTTTTAATCCCTTTACATTTACATGCAGGAGTTTTCTTGTTAAGCATATCAATAAAACTCTCTGGATTTTTTAAAAATCTAGTGTCAGTTATTATATTATTAAATTTGAACCTTCTACTGACTTAAAGAGTGAACTCTGAAGTTACTCTGTGCAGTAGTGAGGTGGTAATGTATTCCAGTAATGAAGTCCAAAGTAAAGTGGGTCTAGCAGCTACAGCTTTGAAGAGATCCCAGTAAAGTGAATTCCAATGACTTTTCTGCTTCAGGTTTGTCCAGGAGCAGCAACAGAATTCTGGATAGCAGTGTGAAAAATTGCAGCAATTATGAATAGCCACTACTGACAATATAGTGCTATGGCAGTGGCATTGTGAAAAGTTAAATGTATTAGCTACACTTGACCATCCAATAGTATGTGGGTCTGGACTTTTTTTTAAAGAGTGGCAGGGCAGATGAGATACTGAAAGTGAGCCTTATTGAGACTGAGGCATTCTCATTTTGGTAATCCAGGGATCCTAGATATGGATACCTTTCTTAGACTGACCAATTAGCCCTGGTATATTGAGCAGAAATTTTAGGCTGTGCTCTATTACATTACACAAAATGATTCTCACTAGCCATGAGATTTTTGCCAGCAGATCTGAGGTAAGTGTTTCTTTGATATGAAAACTTTCCAAAGCATCACTCTGAGGAATTGAAGTAAAGTCACAATATAATTTTATATTTGACACAACAGACTTTCCTATTACCTTAACTGTATCCTTGACTCATTCATATGCCAAATAATGCTCCCTGAGGTGATAGTAAATGGGAAAGTACTAATTTTCTAAAACATACAACATTGTTCCTTGAGGGCTGAGAAAATATGTTATTTCTGCAACATATAATCTAGTTTGGATAAAACTGCCTCAGATCATCCGAATGTCAATTATGCACACATTTTTAATATGGAATAAAAAGGATATACAGTATGAGAAATGGAGGTGATATCAGCATGATTATCATACATTAGACAAAGTGATAATTTATCCCTCAGTTGAATTGTACTCAAGAAGGGCAGATCCTCCTAGATGGTATCATTATTTAGTGTTGCGTGGTGCAGACGTCATAGGTCTTGATCTTATTAGCTTGCATACCTCAAGGACTACTGATCATTGTTCAGACACTACTTTGGAGACTATCAACTTTTGAAGCAGTGTTTGTCATTTCAGACATTGTTGCATATCAAACCTGTAATACTTCACATATTACAGTCACATAGTGACTTCTTTTAATTAGAAGCTGTCCCTGAAGTGGTTTGTTTTAAAGCAACAATAAAAGGAAAAGGTAAACTAAAAATGACATTGAGTCAAGAACTACTAGATAGATGTAACAGAATTTGGAATTAAATATTTTTAAACAATAAATTTATTTATTTATAGATTTTTTTTAGCATAATATGTTTACTTTAAATATATCAAGTCTTTCTTAACCAGATACTTTATGTATTAATGTCTTACTTCCTCTACACATTGAAAAGAAGGAATTTATATACGTTGATAAGAATTTAAGTTTGTGTTAGACTATGAATAATAGGTTAAGGATTTCTTTTGTTCTTTTGCCCCATGACATGGCAATTATTGTAGGTATTTTTCTAGCACTCTCAGAAATAGCATGTGATGATCTACGAACATAATGCCTTTCTACAACAGCATCACACATCCCAGAATCTGAAGAGTGGTAACTTAGAGCCATAAGAATGTATAGCAGAATGTAAGAAAGATCCTATTGGATGAAGCAAAATGCTAGTTACCCAGGGGTACTACTGGGAATATTATCAGAGAGTGGGAGCAATTATTCTTTCATATTCTTTGCTTCCACACAAATACATTCATTCAAGTCAATTTATCAATCACAGTCAAAAAAACAAGGCTTATATACTGCAAAATTTTATTTTACAATTCATTTATGTTGCTTTATGTTAGTGGTTCACTGACATTGCTAGAACATGAAAGACAGTGGACTTTATAGTACTATTACAAATCCTTTTAATTGGTACATTAACTAAATAAAGTGCAAATTATTTCTACTCATCACTTATTGCATTCATACATTTTGCTAATCCACAATATGTTTTACAGGTATTTTTATGAATCCAGCCATTTGATTTGGAAAACAGTCTATGGCCTAGAATGGCTAGGCAACCTTGGCTCTTTTATAATTTGTGGACTTCAACTCCCAGAATTCCTGAGCCAGCATGGCTGGCTCAGGAATTCTGGGAGTTAAAGTCCATGAGTCATAAAAGAGCCAAGGTTGACTACCTCTGGCCTAGAGTAATGTCTTAGCAGCTAATTATTTGTCCTGCTATCCTAAGTTTATTCATCTGGGAGAAAGTTATGAATTCTCTGGGACTTACATTTAAATATGTATCATAAGATCATAATGTTAACCTCTTATCTGAATATTCAAAGGCTAAAATATATTAATAAGTGGAAATCTCAATTTTAATTTTAAAGTAAAATTATAAGAGAAAATTTTGCAAGTGACCCGAAAGTATATTTCTACTTTTTCTCTGGGAGCTCAATGGAGTGTACAAAGGTGTCTTGCTAATTTTTTAATCTACAAGTGTCCAATTAAGGAAATTGGCTGAGAGAAAATGAGCAGTCCAAAGACATGTGGTGGGCTTTGTTTTGACAAATGATTTGTAACTGGGTTTCTTCAATTCCAGTCCAACATTTTCATCACTACATTACACTCACTTTCAGTTCAAGGTAAGCTTTAAAAATCTATCCTTAAAAAAAGGTAAAACAATATTTTTAACAAAACACATGAAAATTATTTTGTCAGCTTGAAGTGGGGAACTGGGTGACAAAAACAGGTTGCACATATAAGAATGTTGTCCATTGTTATATTCTCCTCTATCTAAATTTAAATTTATTTGGATACAGGGAAATAATTGATTCAGAAGCAAACAAGGATAAAATATATGATACAGTGGTTAGAAGCATATTCACATTTCAGCTCATGGTAGAATCATGAGAAAACATCCTTATGTTTTAAGGGACTTACTCCTTGAAATGAAATCTTTACTACATGTTGCCTTAAACCAGTATTCTTGACACTGAATCCAAAATTTCAAGAAAGGACTTTTTTAGCCTAATTGTAAATGACAAGAATTGAACTTGAAGCTTTTTGGTATGCAAAGCACATGTATAATGGAAGCATAGCTTTCTATTTTGGGCTGATTACTAAGTCTGGTAATTATGAGACGTTGATGTAGTGATTAAGGAGGAAACTAGGAGTTTCCCAGTTCTCTACTGAAATGAAAGCTGGCTGGTTGACTTTGGGCCATTCCTCTTTCTCAGCCCAACCTACCTCTCACAGGTTTGGTGTGAGGAAAATAGGAGGTGGAAGGAGTGTGTAGATATGTTTGCTGCCTTGAATTACTTATAAAGTGATAAAGGTGGGATGAAAATCTAATAAATTAAGTATTAGCCAACATATCGGAAGTAGTATCAGGTTGAAAAAAGATGCCACAACTGACTGAAAGTTGTTCATTCTTTCATGCTATAATCTGATGTGATTACAATATACTATTTTTCTACTAGCAGCAATTTCTAATTATTCTCCAAATCCAGCAAGACTCCCATTACTGAGTGACCATAAGATCAGTCAGGGTCAACAAATGTTCTTAGAATCAAATGTATACTCAAAAATAGTGCACTGATTAATTTTTATGTATTGATTTTCATGTTGCAGAAACAACATGAATATACTGAACATTTTCACATTATAGGAATTTTGGAAAAGCATTGTCAAAAAGGAGATGTATCACCAGGGAAATATACTGTAAGAACAATTGAGGACAGATACTTATATACATAAAAAGTACATGTAATAATAATTCATGCAATTGAAGAAATAAATGTTATAATTTAGATATCATATATCTCACTATAGTGAGGAAGATGGTGACCAAATGATCAGGTTCCCTTCCCATTGAAAATGAATTGGGACTGGATGACTGTTCAATCTGAGGATGCCATTAAGTGCATCAAATTTACACTGCAGTAACTAATACTTCAAATGAGTCAAGTAGAAGCCACTGCTCTCATATCATCCAAAGGCTTGGAAAACATTGGTTTGTTTTATTTGTTTGGAAGCTACGGAAGCCCTGATTTGGCAACATTTCATTTTCCTGCTGAGATTGTGCCTTTTCATTTATGAACTGCATATGAAATTTGGGCCTTCTAATTCTTTTTTTCTAATGCCCTTTCTACTCTTATCTCCAGTTTTCTCAGTCTGTTTACTTCCTTTTACATTTCTAAATATTCAATATTTTGGCTTATTATACATTTCTTTTCTTTAACCAACTCTTTAGAAAAGCCTCCTTTTTTCAATATTTTTCAACAGTTACAATCTCATATGTTCCTCACTGATTCCCTCAAACAGCATGAGCCTCACATTGTTTTCTTAAGGCAGCATTGCTTGTTGTCTGGAATTTGGCAGTTAATTTCTGTTTACAGTATTGTTTTGTCTTCTTTTTTCTTTGATAATTATCTTATATATATTTCCTCTATTGTTTTTAAATTTCTTTAGCCCTTTTTAAAACATTTTTTTCCTCAGATTTTCTTCGTTGTTCTAATTCGTGTCCCAACTTTTTTTCTTGATTTTTTTTTTGTCAGGGAAATTCCTTCTTCTGAAATTCATATTACATCGGCTAATTTGTGATATTTCTTTTTAGGAATACCTATTGGCAACAGCAATTTTCAATGTTTAATTAGCAGAAAGGAAGAGAAAAAAAGTATTTTCTGTTTTAAATGCCAAGTAAAACCTCAAGTAAAGTAGAATGTTTGAAGTGGATAGGTTCTAAAATGAATGAGGATAACATTGATAAAGGCATTGTCAGCCATTTATACCCACATAGGCTGGATTCACACATTCCACTTGACCACTGTTCAACACTGGCTTTTTGACTGTGCCACAACTGGAAGGGCAAACACTTCTAGCCAAGTCATAAGCCATGGTTTATGAACCACAATTTTAACAATAGTATGGCTTAGTATGGATGTATTAAGACACCCCATTTGAGTTAGAGCAGGGGTGTCAAACTGCTGGCCCATGGGCTGGATATGTCATGGCAAAACTGCGCCCATCCCATTGCCGGCAATAGAAAAAAAGTTGCAATACATCGCGACATGTCACATGATGTGAGTTTGACACCCCTGAGTTAGAGCCTTATGAAATCAGAATTTGGCATTTTGGGTGAGGGAAAAATATCCCTAGTTCAGACTTCTACTGCCACATAAAAAAAAGAGGGATGGGAGCAAACTGGCTAAGGTCCTGGTCTTTATCCACAACTTCACAAGAAAATACCATAAAAGAGGATAGGTAATTCTCCTTTCTCGCTGCTCTTGAGCTTATTTTCAGAGTTGAGTCCCACATACAGATGCGTCACTGGATATTTCAGAAAATAACAATTTAACTGGACCCACAGCTGGAAGTTTGAACTTTCTTTGGTTGAAAAGTACGGCATTAGACAATTTATGACTGATTCATCTTACTTAAATTCACAGTGGCCTGTTTGACAGGTTCATTTATCTAGCCATAGCATCATTGAGAACTGCATTTTTTCTTTATAAATATATGTGTATTAGGATGAGATGCTGGTAGATGAAGTGATTTACTTTGTTAAAAGACAGAGGTGAGGCAATTGTCCTCAACAACTGTGCTTCATTTAACAACCGATCTCCAGTATAAGAAACCTGTTGGAAGATGGGTTAGGAAATCCCTTTTGCGGAAAGAGATTAGTTTGGCAAAGGAATACAAGAACCATTAGCAGATAAAAAATTATCTATTTGCTTACAGCAATGCTGCTGCACTGCTTTCAAGGCTTATTGTTTTCAATGAAACAAAACATCCCTGCTCTGAAAATATTTTCTGTTGCCTACTTTTCTTGCTTGTACACTTCCAATGTTGCATACTGTAGACTTGTGGAGCCATGGAATAGTCAGGCATTTGCCCACACAGCATTCTTCAGCATTTTTGTGTCTCTGTGTAATTTCCATTAGACAAGTAAAGTAAATCAGGGAAGGTTTGAGAGGAAATGGATTGAGTGGAAAGTGCCCTGCTTATCATCTTTCTCAGTCACAAATGAAGCAGAGCCACAGGTCAGGAGATAATTATTATTTTATAGCACCACCACATACCTGTTTATTTTGAGGCTCTTGATTTTTGCCCACCAGCTGGCAGAATGGCTTCTATCTAGCTGCCCAACAGGCCTTCTGTTTTGATGGTGCTTTAGGATGGTCAAAGAGATTGTTTTCAAATTGCTCTGGGTTAGATTATTTTGGAGAGTTAGCAAGATGGTTTGTGTCACATTGAGGATGACCTCAAGGCCTGCTGTGTGACAGGTTGAATGTATTTTGTAGTCAAAATAACAACAGACCTCAATAAAACTTAGGGAGAGCTATTTTCCTATTAACAGAAACCTGTCTCTTGATTTTTTTTCTCTCCCTGTAAAATACTAAGTTGCTTGTAGTGGATAAAGAGGATGGGCTTGGACAGAGGGAGCTTAGATCTACACAAAGTCTGTTTTTTGGTCTACCTGCTAGGGCTGACATTTCTACACCTCATGTTTGCATCTCTTCATCATTTTAAATTAATTTGAAGGGACTTTTTCTTGGTAGGTTTCCTTCATGGTAAGCATTTTTTAAAAAAAGACCAAATGAGGTATTTGAATGTGAATGAAGAATTGTCAGGCTATACCCAAGAACAACATGGAGCAATTCAGTTTTTTATTTGCTTACACACCACAGACATAATCTTGCTGGACCAAACTCTTATTATTCTCACCCTAACAAGTAGCCTTGGGAAATTCCAGAGAATCTGGCTATCTTTACTCCTCCTATCTCTCCTATCCAGCTCCTGGCTGTGCTGCCACTTGTCTCCCTGCCTTTAGGAATGTGCTCCTTCCTTTCCTGGAAAACTGTCACTCCATTGTATCTGTACCAGTTCCCCATCCGTGGGCATATTTCTCACAAAGACAGGGTCCTGGTTGCTGTGCCAATGTTGCATTCTCCCATTGATTGGCTGAGTTGGCTTCTATGCTGTGTTCTTATGTTTCAAGGTTAACAATAAGGGGAACACTTCCAAATTGATTTTAAACTGTTTCACCCTGCTTGTAGATCAGAATGATGGTGGTATGGAAATAACGTTCATTAGCTATCTCTGACATCATGCTCAATTCTTTGAAAAGTTGATGTAGTGCTATCAGGATTAGAGTCTGAGGCAGCTGTTCAGACTGCTAGTCAGAAAAATGAACAGGAGAACCTCCAAAAGAAACAAGACCCATTTACTAAATAATAATACATATTACATATTATAATAATACATATTACTATAGTTTTAAACCCTCTTTTCTCAAACTTAATTGCAGCAACCTGAGAACAAGATATTGAGGAGCACCAAGTTGGGATTAGTTGATCTATAGCAAGGGTGTCAAACTTGCAATGTCATGTGGCATGTACTGCGACTTGTTTTCCATTGCCGGCAATGGGGTGGGCATGACGCATCCGGCTCGTGAGCTGGCAGTTTGTTACCCCTGATCTATGGGAAGGGAATCACTTAAGATGCATCACTAAAAAATAGAGGTAATGCCCATTCAGAAGACAGACTTGTCTCCATCACATATTTTCTCTTTACTGCCAGGGCTGACTTAAGACATTTTGTTGGCCAAGATGAAAGAATTAAATAAATAAATTGTCACATTCAATATATAGAAGGCAAAATAAGCAGTAGATGAAATATGTCTTTCTCCACCTCTTAAGAAAAAAGTATTATAGGATTTATTGTATGGACTGAAGTGGTCTGTCCACAGTTTCTTTTTTTTAATTGAAAAGTTTTACAGTACATTTTTTTAAAAAAACAAAACCCCTCCCAACCCCCTCCCCTCTCCCCAAACCTCCCCGACTCCTCCCTCCCCTCCCCCTCCCCCCTCCCCGACTTCCCAGAGCTAAATACAGGGTATAAAAATACAAACAATCATAATCTACCATTTGCAAACAACAATAAAATATTAAATTCTATCGCACTTTAACTCTTATTAAAATAACTACAAGTAATTTATATATCACATAAATCCAATACTTATTCAAATGCTAGGTGAAACTTTTTAGTCCCGTATTTATTCTGGATGTAATCAATACATCTTCTCCACTCCACAATATATCTCTGTTTCTTTATTGTATCCAAATATATCTCCAGAGACAAAATCTTTACTCAGTTAATAGTAGGGTTACCCGATATCTTTTAGTGACTATTTTTTAGTCCTGTTGCAGGCAAAAGAAAGAGATGGAAGTGAAATATTGAAATGTAGAGCAACATACACTTTTGTAGGGAAGTAGGATCTAACTCTGAATGAAAGTAGCAACAACATGCAGAAAATTCATTTTAAAAGGTTATAATTTCACTGAATTATAATTTGAAAGGAGAATTGAAAAACTGGACTCCTCCTTTTCTTTCCTGCCCAATATTGTAACTGCCCAATAATAATCTTTTGAAAAAGTGTTGCTTTTACAGCTTCAGTTGCTCTTTTAGAATAGCACGAAGGTGACTTTACAGTTTTATTACGTGAATAAGCATAATCTCCTGTCACATCATTTATATTTATATATTTTATATTTAGTGCTGACAATCTTGACAATTCTCTTGCTGTAATTAAGCAGGAATCATGGATCATTAAGCAAGGAGGTCTTCACAATTTCCTGCCAGCCTCCAACAACCAAAGTTAGTGTGGAAGGCTGTTGCTGCTAGGAGGGGGAAGAGTGCACAGGTGACTGCAGCAGCATGCACAGGTAATTTTGGGCTTAGGAGTGGCTACTATTAGGTGGGAGAGACTTACCCTTTGGCTTTGCTTGTGAGAAGCTGGCAGAGAAGGTTGCAAATGGTAATCACATGACTGCAGAGTGTTACAGTTGTCATAAGTGCAAGCTGGTTGTCAAACACCCAGATTGCAATCAAATGGTTGTGGAGAAGGCGCAATGACCAGAAATTCGAGAACCAGTCAAAAGTATCAATAATTCAGTACTTTTACAACTTTGAACATTTGCTGAATGAGTAGTAAGAAAGCAAAGACTACTTATATATTATTTTGCACTGGGACCAATTGTTTAATATGAAGTATAGCTGATGATAAGTGTTTAAAAAGATATATATTGGAATTGGATGCCAGGTCCTGCCAAATACAACTGGTGTTTGAAATGTAATAGAAATTCCTAAATGCAACACCAGTAAACATGTGGTTTTTTTAAGGTACTGCTGACAGCTATAATATGCATACCAATACCAGATCTGAAACACCTTTCCCATTTCAGATGCAAATTCTTCACACCACTAGTTATGTTCAGTGTATCAAACACAGAGCTTAAGGTCATCTTCCTTAAAGCTAGTAACGAAATTTTCCAGCCATCATCCTGCAGGGGTACATCATGTACAGGCATGCTCCATTTAGGATTAGCTTTAATTCTATCTTAAAAGTTGCTTATGCTCTTCCCAGAATAATAATTTACTCCTTCTCCTTGCACCATTCAGAAAATACTTTGATGTGTTTCGTTGCTGATAGCATTCTCTGCCGTGCTAACATTTTCTTTGTTGCTTCCTCAAAGCGTGTTTTTTCCCAGAGACGAATGACATGTTTTCTAAATGTCATGCCAACCAAAAGATAGCTGAGCCTCAGAATATGTTAGAAGCATTTAAAAGAAATAGTACTGTTTGTAGTGGATAAAAGGAATAAGGTGAGGGCCAACTTTCTCCTTGATGAAATTTTGTTTAAGGAAACATCCTCAGAATTGACAGAAATATGAGAAATCACATTATGAATAGCCAGAAGCCACACTGTGGATAGTTACAAGTCAGCTTTAAGCTCCTCTATGAATCAGAAATAACATCAATATAAGTTTCTGAGACATGGAGGCATTCATATGGGGCATTTTATTATATTCTGAGAACAGAATATCAATCATTTTTCGTAAGTCAGATCTGAAATGGAAGCACAAAACTTGTACTGATTTGATAACACATAATCTAACATACATTTCTTAGCAGACAATGGATAACACTGCAAGAAAACTTGCTAGTGAATACCCAAAGATGTGACTAGCAGAATGTACTTCATCAGCTTCCTAAAATCTGATTTTCTCCAGATGAGAATGAAAAAAAATCTGTTAATCCTGAAGAATGTAGCACAAATCGTCAGTCCCAATTCAGAGCAGGCCACAGCAGGAAGAAAAAGTACAGAAGAGTTAGCATCATACCCTGTTTCAGTTTCAGTCTTCAGGTCAGTTGATCTGGGTATTTCTTTACTTTCAAAATGCCTATTGTCAGAATGGAGTTTTACTGCTCAAAATAGTACCAATGCAGCTAGTCCGTAAATTTATCAATATTTCATTTTTGCCATTGAATCATGATTAAAAAAAGGCAGTCAGTATTAAATATTTAAACCGAGATCTATTTTTCCATGGGGCAAGTGGCTGAGTTGTACAAATTTCATAATATTCTTTAGATGAAATCACAGCTAGACAAACTGTGGCCATAGCATAGCATGTGGCCCTCATCTTAATTTCAGTCCTTCTAAACAAGAGATAAATTTTAACATCTGATTAAAATTATTTCTATTATCTCTGCAGCCTACTACTTAAATGATAACAATGCTAGAAAGTCAAAAAGTGGAGTGAAAGATACTATAGAATAGATGAGATGGAATTATCTATTTGGGCATGGTTCACGGTAACTAGCTTAATGAATAATTTGGGCTCAATAATGGTTGTGAGACAAGGACTACCTATATACTAATTTTGGCATCTGTTGACCTAACTTCCATCTGTGCATTCTCCAAGCAACTATCTATGAAGTTACTACCCAGAATATGAAGAAAAAATAGCGTTGACACTATCTTCAAGCAAGAAATGAAGATTATTTTGATTGAATCATTTTTGTTTTTGAACTTGCTAGAATGTAAACTATCTATTGCATATTAATCCTCAATTGAAGTAAAACATGGCTAGACAATGTTTCTATCTGTATACATGTCAGTCAATAACTGCATAGCTGCTTTTTATTTGAACTGATATATGGCAGATTATTATTATTATTGTTTAATCTTTAATTGGAGTATAACTCCCAGAAAGCAGTTTAAAAAGCAAAGCAAATCTTGTAATAACTTTATTCCCACTCTCCTTATTTTTTCCCACATGATCAAACCATATAGCTATCTCCTGACCTTGCTGAGCAAGTGCTTATTGTCTGCAGACTAAGCCACTGTTCCTGAAAAAGCTTTTCCAGGAGATCCTTTTTCCATACCACAAATGCAGAGCTGTGACTCACAAAGTAAAAGCATGGGAAGAGACATTGCATATACAAGTCTTCTAGTTATAGTACATGCTGGAGGAAGCTGTTGGAGATAAAGCACCTCTCTGAGATGAATACTACTACTGTGACATGATGCACTTTGTTGAAGCAAATGAAGGGCTATGCACAGTCCTAATAGTGAGTATTCTAAATTGGACACAGAAAGCAACTAACAATCAGTATAGGTATTCAGCATGGGGTTGATAGGTTCCTCCAACCACTTGCTACTTACTCTGGCACAGTTTGGGCCTACATACCAGTAGCTTGCTGAAATACAAGTCTATGCTTGTCTGAAAACATAAAATATCCAAGGAGAGCTTCAGAGTAATGAATTGTGGCCTCTGCAGTCCATATTTCATTTCTCATCCTGTGACTGATTAAGGTGATACTCAGTGCAGGCCAAACTCACAACTTCTAGTCACATTATTTTCAATTGTTAGGCGATGCTAAAACTTAACTAGTAAGCTCTACATTCTGCTTTTCTTTGGTCCAGATGATGCAATTCCTAGGTTAAGACTATAATGTATATTGTTAGTTAACTAAAGCTACGTTTTGTGCAGATTAGAGAACATACATGGTTATTTTATGCATAGATTTTTCCAAGAAAGTCTCACAATGACAGAGTATAAGGAAAAGGGTTAATGCTGATATGTTGTGAGTCAATAAAAATAAAATCACAACCAGAATTAGCAAAACTATCAAAATTAAGATAGGCAGCCAACATCCTGCCTCTGATCTGTACTACCCAATGCTTCTCAAAATTGTACCACCAAAATTTAGTGGCAAACTGTTGAATAACAGCCATGCAATTTGCAGCTGATTTTTTAAATTTGGAAATAGAGTAGGAATATTACATTGGATTAAAGATTCTATAAAAATATTATTCTGAAGAAACTGGAAAAAAGGTGAAAATCCTGACTCTTCTGATGTGGTCTCATCATCATCACTATTTATCTATTGCAGAAATTGGCAGACTAAAGAATAATTTTTTAAAATGAAGACTTTGGTTACTGACTCTGTCCTAAAAGAATCCATTTTAAGGTTAACATTTTTTATTTCTTTCTGTAGTGTTCATTTTGCAAAAAAATTTTTCAGCACCTACTTAAGCAGATGCAGTGTGATACAAATTCCTATGCTTTGCAGCATTCTCTACTCATTTTAGACACAATAGTCCACAAAATGACAGGCTATATAAAACCTGAGGTGAAGAGGATTGCTTTGGATAAGCAACAATGGCACACATAATATGAACATAAAAGCAACATCAAGATTATCAAACAATCCATTTGCAAGAGTACATACTTTATATCACAAAATTCATATTGTCATGGCACAGTGAAAAATAAATGCCTGAGCATGAAATAGAAAGCATAAACTGTATCGTGCTGCACATTTCTGGAAAGGGTTATGTAATTAAACCATGGAAAAACAGAAACTGATTTTGAAAGACTCTGAGTTGAACCTTTCCTATAATCTCCTCCAATCTGGAGAGGCCCTCAGTATGTTTTCTAGGGTGGGCAGCCAGTTCAGAAATGTGATTCAATAAATCTGAAAGTGTATTTTAATGTTTTAATTTTTCCCCAGTTAACCTCTAGTGTGCTGTCTTAGCATTCCTCCCTTCAGTCAGAAGGACAAGAGTTATGCAGATCAGAATATTAAAATACTTGTTTTAATCATACTCAACAACTGCATATCAACACAGCATTGCAGTGATCAACCCCCTACAATCCCTCCTAACTGATCCAAAATCATCTGAGATGAACCACTGCATCTGGAACCCTTTTCTATCACTTTGATAACTCCATATGAAATACTACTGAATTTTCTTATTAAATGATTCCAGAGATATATAAAACGTATTGCTCTGAGAATGGAACATTTGTCATTCCCAGGTTTGTGATGGTTTTGAGGATGGTTCAATAATTGGAAGCAAATTCTTCCAATCAGGAGTGTCACATGTTATAGATAATAATGCTAGATTTAGCATACACTAAAGAAGTTGCACTTTGGGGCCTCCCATTATAAGGACTCTGACTATATAAAATGACTAAGCTTCATTTTACATAATTGGTTGAAAAAACAAAAAACAGAAGAAAGCAACATTTTTATCAGGTACTGTTGAGACACAGTATCACAATGTTGTGTCAGTAGCTTATTAGTGAGTGGTTTCCTTGAAGCGGGAAACCCGGTTGCAATTATTGGTTAATGTTTAAACGGCGGGAAATTCCGGGCTGGGGATTGGCTACAGTTCAAACGTTCCTGGGTATATAAGCTGGAGTTTAACTGACAGTTGACAGTTGACTTATGTGTGTTAATAAACGATTCTTGCTTTGAAACCTCACTGTGTCATTCGTCTTCCGAACTTAACACACAACATTGTGATTCCAAATAATTAATTACTGATTTGAAATAGTTTTATAAGATTTTTAAAAATTAAGAGAACCCTGAAAATGGATATCAGAAGAAAAAAACAAAACAGCACCCTGAAGGCAAGTAAAGACATTAGCAAGACTTGTCAGTGATTCCATTACAACTCTGGATACACAAAATAATTAGTCAAGCTCATAGCTGCTACATATATAATACTTACCTCTCTTTATAGTATAGATTACATAAATATGGTTATAAATATCATAGAGGTGAAATTCTCTTAATAGAATATGTGCATTACAGTAAGTACAAAAATGATCTTCATATAGCAGTTGAATAAATGTGTAAAATTTATGAAAAAATATACTGATGTTAATTTTGTTGGGGAAATAAAGCGCTTCTCTGGTTACAGCAAGTACAATTATTGAAATAAAGGATGTTCATTCCACCAGTATCTGCATCAAGGTATTACCAAAGACAAAATTCAATGTATAAATGAAGAAGTCATATTTCAAGCTGTTTTTGAGCCTGCTAGCAACCTACTTAGAAGAAAAAGGACATTTTCATAGCTCATAACTGATCAAGAAAAAACACAAGCAATTCTAAAAAGCAAGGAAAAATCTTTCTGCAGCAGGCATTATGGGGTGGAGAAAGTCATGTTTGCAAAGTAAGTACTATAACTCTTTCCGTAACAGTTCCTGGAAGGGCATGGTTTGGAAAAGGGTTCTGTACAGACTAAAGAGAAATGGAAGGTTGTCAGTTATCTGGAAGGCTGATGGATGGATTTTGTGCTATTCTAAATTTCTGCCTGCGGACAATCAGCAATCAGGTAAATAAGTTTTTTTTCCTCAATAGAGGAAAAATGTCATCTTACATTCTAGATCAGATATTTCAAACTTGCGATGTCACATGATATCGCAACGTATCGGGACGGTTTTGCCATTGCCGGCAATGGGGTGGGCGCAGCTTCCGGATGATGCATCCAGCCTGCGGACCGGCAGTTTGACACCACTGTTCTAGGTGACTCAACCTCTCACTGTCAAAAGAACATTGACCCCCACTTCCTACTCTTACTTGGAGTTACTTTACATCTCGATTGACTTCTTAATAAATTACCTTGTTGGTAGCGCTTCCTAATTCTGTTTCTCTCTGAAGTCATGGAACTATAACTTTTCCCATGACTGCTGGCTTTAATCAATAATTAAGGATCTCTGTTCCTCCTGGTTGGAACAGCCACTCCCTTTATCCTTTCTCAATACAGGTTGTTTGCAGTTAGACTGTGATGAAAAGGGAACTTTATAACCAATTCTTGCATTTATGACCTTTGCTAATCTATAAAGCAGAGGAAAGTTGAAGAAGATCATAAGCCCAATCATAGCTTCACTTACTGACCACTTCATTTAATGACTACATTGCCAATTCCCATTGTAGTCACTAAATGAAGACTAGCTGTATTTTTCTGGCTGCCTGGATTCCCTCCCTCCAAAGTACCAAGTCTCTCATTGGCTGACACACATTCTCACTGCATTCTGGGTAAATGAAGCCTTCTGGAAATTGTAGTTCAGGTACAGTATACTGTAAAGCAGGGGTCTCCAACCTTGGCAACTTTAAGGTTTGTGGGACTTCAACTCCCAGAATTCCCCAGCCAGTATGGCTGGCTGGGGAATTCTGGGAGTTGAAGTCCACAAGTCTTACAATTGCCAAGGTTGGAGACCTCTGGTATAAAGCACATCTGGAGATAGAACTGCATTTAATTTCAGGTTAAACTAAGAAGATACATAATAGTATCTTATGCAGTAGCATTTTGCAAATAATGCAGTAGCATTTTGCATATAATTACAATGTGGCTACATATGTTTAAATTAATATCTAGTATATAATTAAAGAATATGTAATTTTTAGTTTCCTTCTAATGTTGCAGTTTTTAAGCATTTTAAAATTAGGCATGTGAGGTGATGGAGAAAAGGAAATTATGTAAACTTTTAATGATCATAACATAATCAGTAATAACATTAGAACCATAGACCAGGATTATATGAAAGGCATGTATGACTCAGCCATTCCCTGTCCTGGTGAATTATATTATTGTTCTTTGCTGGCAACCCACACATTTCAGATGATTCATTTGGTACTACAGGTGTAGTTCTCAGAGCTACCAAAAAGAAGGGTTGAAGGCCATCACTTCACTTTCCACTTCTAGCTTATTTAATTTTCTACCTCTTCTGGATGGTTGATTTGTCCTCCATTTTCTTTCCTTCCACTTTTACTAGCATTATGGACTTTTGAAGAGAGCTAGATCTTTGCATAATGTGTCTAAACAATGATAATTTGAGCCTGGACACTTGAGTCTCAAGTGAAAACTCTGGATTGGTTTGTGTGATGGTTCATTTGTTTGTTTTCTTGGTTATCTGTGGTATCCTCAGGAGTCTTCCCCAACACCAACATTCAAAAGCATTAATCTTGTTTCTATCAGTATCTTCAAAGTCTGCTAGAGTCAGAGAAAACCATTGCTTATATCATGGGTGTCAAACTCACCACGTGATGTGACGTGTCGCAATGTATCGCAATTCTTTTTGCATTGTCGGCAATGGGGTGGGCACAGCTTTGGTATGATGAAACCGGCCCGCGGGCCAGCAGTTTGACACCCCTCACTTATATGATTCTGATATTTTGTAAGTATAAGCACATACAGCACCTGAATGTATTTTCCAAGGCCTTCATTGTTACTCTGCCAAGTACTAGTCTATGGCATATTTCTTGACTGCTGGTCCTTTTACTGTATTGTTGATAGTCCTAAAAAGTAGAAGCTATCCTTCTATTTTAATATCTTCATTGTCAGTTGTAAGGCTGGCTGCTGAACCTGTTGTCATTATTGTGTACTTCTTTATATTTAAACTTAGTTCAATGTTTTTCATTCTGCTACTTGACTTTCATTATTAGTGCTTGCAGATAATTTGCATTTTCAGCTGTCAGACTAGTGTCATTTGCATAGCACAAGTTGTTGATATTTCTTGTTCCAATTTTAAAACAACACCCATTTTCTACCAGTCCAATTTACCTCAATATATATTCCTCATGTAGGTTGAATAAATAACCTCTCACTCCTTTGCCAATCTGAAGCCAGTGTGTATTGCCATGTTCCATCTGAACTATGCCTTCCAAACCTGTATATAGGTTATGCATTAGGACAATGACATGTTCTATTTTTCTAAGCACATTTCTCAGCATGACATGATCCAAACAAAAAAGCCTTTTTATAATCAATGAAACACATATTGACTTCTTTTTGACATTCTTTGGCTTTCTCAATTATCCAATATGTATCAGAAATAATGTGTCTTTTCTAAAGCTGTCATCAGTGTCTGGTATCTCCATTTCCCAATTTTTGTAAGACTATTGATCACAATTATCAGAAGGGGGGATAAACCCCTGAAATAGTGTGTATGTTGTGAGGGAATTTAGTTAAAAATTATAAATAAATAAATAGAGTTAAGAAGAGTTATTTTAGTCTCGGACAAGAGTAAGTCTAAATCTACAGTACTTCCCTCTTGGTTAATTGTCTGGGTCAGTTAATTCACTTTTGAAGTTTGTGACCCAATTTAGCACATTTTATGAAAAGTGGCAGGAAAAAAAAGCAAAAAGAGCTGTATCTAAATGATGCTTCCAGGCAGTGTCATTTATTATTTACTTTAGAAGGGATCCTCCCTGGTATCTTGGTATATAAAAAGGATGTGGGGGTGGGAGGGAAGTACTTTCAGACTTGTAAGATTCTGTTAATGTAATCTTACAATAAAGTAGAATTAGCTCCTCTGGTCATGCTTCCTGTCTGGTCTACCTAATAAGGCCAACAATTTTAAACTGTTACCTTATTTTACTACTTCCTGTCTGATTCTTCCCAAATCAGTCTTCAGGGCACATCACATGGCAATGCTAGATTCACTTAAGTTACTTCCATGAATAGTTCTGTTTCCTTTCCTTTCCTTTATGTCATTGTTAGCTTTATGTCCTGTCTTTCATTCAGGAGCACAAGGGACCATACATAATACTCCCTTCTTCTATTTTCCTCACAATAACCACTCTATGGTATGTTGGGCTGAATGGAGCCAGCTGAAAGTCATCTAATGAGCTTTCATGGCTGAAGGTGGACTGGAATCTAAATTACCTTAAGTCCAACATTTTAATTACTATACCATACTGGCTCTCCTAACCAAGCATTTGTCCCAGACATATACATAACAATTATTTTATGTGCCATGTTCTGATATAACTTTAGGCATGTGATGCTGACAACAGGTAATATTAGATTTATCTATATTCTTCAGTAGTCAAATATATAACTTCAATTGTGCAACACACAACGAGTAGTACTTTTTCCTTCTCTTGCTTCACATATTCTACAGAACTAACATTTCAAAGCAAAACGAAGAAAAGAAAATCATTGTGGCCATGTGCAACACTGTATATGCAGTGAAATCCTAGCATAATTGTCTGATGCTAAAACCAAGCAAATGGAAGAAGGCAAAAATAAAAAATACAGTCAGCCATTTTGACTCTACAAAAAAAGAAAGGTCTGGCTGGCAAGCAGTCTTATTCCTGGTGGGCCCTAATATATTTTATATCGGACCATAATATGTTGTTCCCATCACTGTAATAGTAGTTTCTAATGTCCTGTGCGGAGCCTGGAGCTAGATGGTCTTCAGTTCTATAGGGCGATTTTGCACACATTGTAGACAACACAAAGTAGAATGTATGTGGCAAGCTAAAACATTTAGAATGGCTTGTGACCTGCATGATCACCATCTTGTAGAGAATTAGCACTATCTTGAGGTTTTGAATGTCAAGAAATACAAATCTTGGATGCCACTTATAGGCCAAGTGGAAAATTATAAAGAGTTGGCATTTCTTTCGTTAAGAACATGAAAAAGAATTGTCTTGGATGAAAAAAAAGCCAATCTGCCCAGTATTGTGTTCCTTCCTACAACAGACAATCTGATGCCACAAAGCTCACAAATAAGGTATGGATAACTATTCTCTCTCTCTCTCTCTCTCTCTCTGTGATGCTGTATACAAATAGATTCTGAGACAATAGTAAGTCCAACATTGGAAGTAATCTTTAGGCATTCTGGCTACAGTAGTAGTTACTATAGTATTACTAAATTTACTTAATCCTTTTTGACCATTGTCCAACCTGGCAACCAATACATGTTGTGAAAGCTGCAGTGTTTCTGCCATCTGGTGGTCAAAAGGCAAAATGTTCCACTAGGAAGGTTGGAACTGAGCATGCTCTGTCCCTCAGCTTTCTGATGGGACTTCAAAATGGATGCAAGTATATCAAAAATGAGTAGGCGTCTTACCAGTAATGAATGTGAACGGAGCTTAATACTGCGTCAGAAACACAGAATCATTTTGTGTTTTGTGGTATGGAAAACAAATTAAAAGTA
The DNA here is from genome assembly GCF_947247035.1 of Vipera ursinii. Taxonomy (NCBI): domain Eukaryota; kingdom Metazoa; phylum Chordata; class Lepidosauria; order Squamata; family Viperidae; genus Vipera; species Vipera ursinii. The sequence goes on along the minus strand of NC_139516.1, from coordinate 93,278,985 downwards.
TATAAATTAGGAGATACCCATTTCCCCTTTACAGCAACTAAAAAGAGAGAAATATAACATTGCTTTAATTTTGTGAGGTTTATTTTTAAAGAATGCAATAAATTACCACCTGAAAAGGTGAGTCTTGGGGCTTATCCCAGTACCTGCCAAATTGCAAATAGTCATGAGGCTATTTTTTTTGTACTCTTGGGGTAATTTGCTTCTTGGGGACAAGAGAAAGCCCACATCATGGATCAAGGGATAAATTAGGGAGTGCCAACTTGTTCTGGTGGTGCTATGATAAGAAGCGATGGACAAAATTCAGTATATCCAGTGATACTTCCTTTTGTCTGTCCTAAAAGTAATATTGTTACGATCCCTTAATCGTTGAAGCATTCCTTTCATTAGGTTAGGCCCTCAAAGTGGGAACTGGGGAGAAAACAGAGCATTCATACAGGTGCAAAATTGCAGTTGTTTTTTTTCAAATTGCTGGCAACTGAATTTCTGAATCAATATTAGAAAGAAATAATTTATACACTTCCAAAGGTTTATTTTTGGATTGAACCACATAAAAAATTATCAGTGACTGAATACTAAATACATTTCCTCTGATTTTTTTTAACTCTACATTAGGAGCAGTAGACAATATAATGCAGTGATGAAACAGACTGAATGACTTTGCACTTTGATCAGATGGAAATGAGGCCAAACAGTAATCTGCCCTAATAATGTATTATTGCAAAAATTCATATGTGGCTTTCTGACAATGCACTGTTTGGGAATTCTGCTTTAAAAATGGGCTACTATTGTAATTTTTTTTGCATTGTTCAAATGGTTTCTAATAGCTGTGCTATACAGCTGAAATTAGTTCATGGTTGGAGTTATCAGGATGATAATAATTTCCAGCTATTTTTTCATTCTTAGATTTAATGCAAAAGCAAGATTTTTGCTTAAAGAGGAGATTAATTAAATGGAAGAGAAATAAACAATGCAATATTAGTGACCAGAAACCAGTTAAAAGACAATGTAAAATAAAGTTTGAGAAGACGTCCTCTTAAATAGAAGGAGAACTGTGAGATTTCTTGTTTGACAGGGACTGCATGAATCACTTTTTGAAGAGGATATGAAGACACCATGAAAGTCCCTAACTCTATGAAAGAACATGGGCAGAATAATATAATCACAATTTTTAACTGCTGGAAGATGTGCCCTGAATCTGTCAGTAAAAGTTTAATCTGTGTATTTCTGATAAATAGTACAGCAAAATAGTTCAAACTTAATTCTTGTTTGGTTTCCAAATATTCTCTAGAAGTGGCAAATTCTTTTGATTTTTTTTAATCCCATCCCTGTTGAGATTAAATGGCAATGGCATTTTATTTAATAATGGCTATTTTAAAAAAACATTTCAAAACAGTTTTGAATTTTTTTAAAGATTTGACATTGTTAAATAGAATGATTTTTCACTCAAATATTCTCAGTTACATATAAAGATTTCTTCCACTTTTATCATTGATCACCCCCTTTCCATTTACTCCTATTGCAAACTTATTCAGAGGAAAAAGAACTATAGTTTCATGTATCAAGTTTATGCATTAGCACACTCCAAATAGAAATATTATTTTTGCCGCTAGGGTAAACTAAAACTACAATGACAATTGTCTATATGTACTTACTTTAATCTTTTGTTCACTATCATTGCCAGTGGAAGAGCTGTAATGACTGGACTTTTTGTTTTGTTTTTCCATATTTTAGGACCCTTTATGACATCTTTATGACCCATCCTTGCATTGGCATTATGCTATCTGGAAATTGAGATGGATTAAAATCCTGCTGTAGATATAACTCTGCTAAGGTTGTGATGAAACACATAGAAGCCTGTTCTCAACTTTGTCTTTCTAGGTTGGACTATGACTTTGTTTTAAGTATTGTTTGGCTTTTGTGAATGTTTATCCCTTCTGCTGGACTGGAAATTTATTTATTTATTTATTTATTTATTTATTTGTTTGTTTGTTTTTATAAACCGCCCTTCTCTCGAGGGACTCGGGGCGGTGTACAGAGTAAGGTAGGCAAACATAATGAAACAGTACTGAAAAACAATAATCAAAACAAACTGGGACCCCAATTAGAGCTATCAGGCCAGGCCGGACTGCTGGAATAGGTAAGTCTTTAAGTCGCGCTGGAAGGTGCGGAGGTCGGGGGCCATCCGGATTTCAGTTGGTAAGCAGTTCCAGAGGGCTGGCGCACCCACTGAGAATGCCCTCCCCCTGGGGGCCACCAGCCGACATTCCTTGAGCGGTGGCACCCTGAGGAGGCCCTCTCTGTGGGAGCGCACAGGGCGGTGGGGTGTTGACATTGGCAGAAGGTGCTCCCGTAGGTAGTCCGGACCCATGCCATGTAGGGCTTTGTATGTCATTGTTAGCACCTTGAACTTCACTCGGAAGGCAACTGGAAGCCAGTGCAGCGCACGGAGGAGAGGTGTGATATGGGAGTATCGGGAGGCTCCCAAAAGTGTCCGTGCCGCTGCACTTTGCACCAGTTGAAGCTTCCGAGTGGATCTCAAGGGCAGCCCCATGTAGAGAGCATTACAGTAGTCTAGGCGAGAGGTCACAAGGGCATGGGTGACTGTACGTAAGGCATCCAGGTCCAGATAAGGCCGTAGTTGGCGCACCAGTCGAACCCGGGAGAAGGCCCCCTTGGTCACAGCTCCTATGTGATCTTCCAGGGAGAGCTGTGAGTCTAGGAGGACACCCAGGTTGCGGGCCCTATCAACAGGGGGTAGTAACTCATCCCCGATGTTAAGGGATGGGGTGCTCTGAGTAACCTGGCTTGCCGGTACGTACAGCCATTCAGTCTTGTCCGGGTTCAGTTGAAGCCTGTTCCTCCCCATCCATTCCCAGACCACTTTCAGGCAGCGGGACATCACGTCGAGGGCATCACTGATGCTGTTTGGAGTTGAGATGAAAAGCTGGGTGTCATCAGCATACTGATGGTACCCTACTCCAAAGCTACGAATGATCTCACCCAGCGGTTTCATGTAGATGTTGAACAGGAGAGGCGAGAGGACCGACCCCTGAGGGACTCCGCAGATGAGAGGCCTCGGGGTCGACCTCTGTCCCCTTGCCAGCACCGACTGCGAGCGACCCTGGAGAAAGGAGGAGAACCAACGCAGAACCGTGCCTCCCACTCCCAGTCCCCTGAGGCGCCGCAGCAAAATACCATGGTCGATGGTATCGAAAGCCGCCGAAAGGTCTAATAAGACTAGGACAGAGGAATGGCCCCTGTCCTGGGCTCTCCAGAGATCATTCATCAGAGCGACCAATGCTGTCTCCGTGCTGTAGCCCGGCCTGAAGCCCGATTGGCACGGGTCTAGATAAACCGCTTCATCCAGGACCTGAGGAAGTTGGTGCACCACCACGCTCTCAACAACCTTCGCAAGGAAGCGAAGATTGGAGACTGGACGAAAGTTATTCAATGAGGATGGGTCCAAGGTGGGCTTCTTGAGGAGAGGTCTCACCACCGCCTCCTTCAAGGTGGTGGGGAAGTGACCCTCACTCAGAGAAGCAGAGATGACCGCCAGGAACCAGCCTCGTGTCCCCTCTCGAGCCGCATAAGCCAGCCAGGAAGGGCACAGGTCCAGTAAGCATGTGGAGGAGCTCAACCTCCTCATAATCCTGTCCACTTCCTTAGGAGTCACAGGATCAAATTCCTCCCAGATGACGTCGACAAGACTGTCCATGTCTTGTTCTTCCAACTCAGCCCAGTTGGAGTCCAGGCCGGTTCGAATCCGAGCAATTTTATCCAGCAGATATTGACCGAATTCCTCGGCTCGACCCTGCAAGGGTTCCTCCCTCACCTCTTGGTTCAGTAGGGAGCGAGTCACCCTGAACAAGGCAGCCGGGCGATTATCTGCGGACGCGATGAGGGTGGAAAAGTAGTTGGATTTTGCCACCCTTATCGCAGCGAGATAAGACCCGGTGAGGATTCTTAATCGCAATCGGTCGGATTCGGATCGACTGGATCTCCAACGGCTCTCTAGGCCCCGTCTCCGACGCTTCATCTCCCGGAGCTCCGCGGTGAACCATGGGGCTCGCTGGGATCTGCGCCGGGTCAGAGGCCGCAGGGGTACAACTCGGTCCAGAGCCTCCGTGGCTGCCTTTTCCCAGGCTTCCACTAAGGCATCCGCCGAGCTGTGAGCAGGGAGTGCATGTGCGTCCCCAAGCGCTGCCTGGAACCTATCAGGGTCCATTAGGCGCCTAGGGCGGTACCATCTGGTTGGCACCGTGCACCCACGGCGGGGGGTGGCAAAGGGGAAGTCTAGCCGTAGGAGGTGATGATCGGTCCATGACGGGCGTAACAGTCGTGGCACCCCCACCGATATCATCACGCCACCGTCCAGACAAGAACACCAAGTCTGGGGTGTGGCCTCCCTCATGAGTCGGTCCAGAGATTATTTGCGACAGGTCCATGGCTGCCATGGAAGCCATGAACTCCCGAGCCAGTTCGGACGATCCTCCCAGGGACGGTAGGTTAAAGTCGCCCAAGACCATGAGTTTTGGGAATTCAACCACCAACCCTGAGAGGACATCGAGTAGCTCGGGCAGGGCTGCCACTGCACGATTAGGTGGTAGGTACGCCAGCAGCAGGCCCAACTGCGCCCCCGGGCCATATCTCAGAAGGAAAGACTCACACTCGACCATCTGAGGGACGGTGGTCTCTCGCAGGCTAAGGGATTCCCTGATGATAACTGCCACTCCCCCACCCCTCCCATGGGTCCCAGGCTGGTGCAGCACCTGGAAACCTGGTGGGCAGAGGTCAACCAGAGGGACACCACCCTCTGGGCCCAGCCAGGTTTCCGTGATGCAAGCCAGGTCCGCGTGCTCGCTCTCCACTAGGTCACGAACGAGGTGAGCCTTGTTAGCTACGGACCTGGCATTCAGGTAGACCAGCCTTAGCATAGGAGGCTGCACACCTTTGCTCCCGGGTCCTCCGGGGAAGTACAGAGGGTCAGAGCGTCTCACCGCTTGCACAGAGCGGAGATGACACTCCCGGTGATGATACGGCCCTCTGTTTGTGCACCTTCTGCCGTTCCCCACCATCCTGGGAATAGGCTGATCGTCAGTTCGCCACTGGGTTTTGTCGGCGACTGGTCCTCGTTTTTCACCATCGCGAATGGTCGTAGGCCTGGCCTGCGTTATGGTAGCTGGAAGGCCTGCCTTTCCCGAGCAACCATAGTCTTTTCCCGCCCCCTCCCTAACCCGACAAAAAACTTGACTAGAAACTTAACCAGGGGCCTCTTGTTGGTCTTGTGATGAAGGCCCCTGACCCTGCCTGGCCATCTCTCAGGCTCAATGGTTGGGCCCGTCATCGAGGTTCGATGTATTGAAGGCAGGACGAACCCAGGAGAGGGGGGAACTCCTGAGGGCAAGTAGATCTATGCTTGAATATTGGAGAAGCATAGGGAGCATTGGGAAGCATTGGGAAGGCGGTCCCCTGGGTGGAGCATTGGAAGGAGGGTCGAGTCGGGTAGGTGGGTATCTGGACCGTCATCCAACCACTGCCACTTGGCTGGGTGAACCCCAGAAGCAGGCCACTCCCCATCCTCTCATGATGGGTTGTGACTCTGCTTCTGGGGGTGGTCCAGGACCCACTCTGGGTGAAGCATACCCCATAGAGCTCTCACCTCTATGGGGCTGCAGGTGTAGGACAGGCCACTCTGCCACCGTGGCTTGCACCCAGGCCCATCATGTCCTGTGGGGCGAGGGAGGGCAGGGGGTTCGTAGCTGGTGGAGGCAAGATGATGATGGCCTCGGTGGTCTAGTCGCCGTCATCTCCACTGGTCAGCTGCATTGTGGCGTCTTTTGGTTGTTGATCGGCACGGAGACACCGTCGGCACCCAGGGTGCGGGCCGGAGACACCACGCCGCGTCTAGTAGTGGTGCCGTTGAGGGTTTTTGGTGAGTTGGTCGACCGGGGCCTGGAGAAGCTTAGCGCCGCTGTCAAAGGCCCCTCGGTGGTGGTCAATCGGGTCCGCATAGCTGGTCTGCGGCGTCTCCTTGATCCCATGGAGACGCCGCCGTTGTTCAGGAGCAGGCCAGGAGGTCGAGGCAGAGTAACGACTCCGGTCCTGCTCAGGGCAGTTGCTGCGGCTGCCTCTTCCGCCGCCTAGCTGATCCATTTGATCCGCGGGGTCTTTCCTGATCTTCCCAGGTGCCGCCGTTGCCCAGGGAGGCATAACAGGGAGCCGAGGGTGGAGGCGCCGGCCCCACTCCGGATGGCTGCAGCAGCTGCAGCGGCTCAGGGGCGGGTCAGAGGCGCCCCACCACCACTGCCTCCGCCGGTGTTCAGGCCCGTGGGGAGACGACAGACTAGGGCCCCGCGGGGTTCTCGCCACCACCGTTGCCGACGATGCCGCTGCCTCCGCCACCAGCTGGTCCGCGGCGCCACCGTTGATCGCTTGGAGACGCCGCCGCAGCCCGGGAGTCGAACAGGGGGGGTCGGGGCAGGGCAGAGATGTTGGCCCCTCTTGGCTGGCTGCAATGGTTGTGGTGGCTTAGGGGCGGGCCGGTGATGCCCCGTCGCCACTGCCACCGTCGCTTTTAGGCTCCTGGGACAGACGGTCAGCTTGGGGGCTGGAGAGCCGTCACTGCTGCTGCTGTTGATTTCGTTGCCGGTGCCTCCGCCGCACAGCTGATCTGCGGAGACGCCGCCCTTGCCCGGTGATCGGGATCATGGGAGACCGCAGACCAGGGCCCGCCGCCGCCGCCGAATTGATTGCATGTTCCCTGCAGCTATTTGTTTTAATGTGTGGATTACACAAATACTTATGTTTACTGCAACCCATGCATTGAGGAACATGTTCAGTTCCATGCTTTGTGACAAGCTGCCACATGTGTCTGTACCTGTTTATGAGCTGTCACGCTCTGTGTAAAGTGTTAATGGCAAACATTTACCTGCTGATCTATAGTGGAACTACTGTAGCTTTGACAAGACTCTCACTTGGGTCACTGTTATTTATGGTCATCTATCTTGCTGATATTTTCAGCAGAATACAAATCTGCTTTGACTTCTAAAGCAACACCACATAGTTTACCTGTTATTGACTCTGTGCAGATGGAGTTCAGGATTATATAATTTTAATATCCTGCTTGGTATTATACAGCTTCACTGCACATTTCATCTCACTGGAAGATCTGCTTCAGAACAGCCATAGCCATGAAGCAAGCAAATTTATGAATTGTTCATGATATATTGAAATTATCCTTTGATCTCATTACATTGGTTACTTTATACATTTGACAAGGCTCCCCAAGACAGACATAATAAATGGCCCACAGTGCAAAGTTGGTTGGAAAAATTAGCAGTACTTCCACAGGAGGTAGCAGTTTGAAATTTCCAAAGACAATAACCTGGTGCACATTATTTTAAAATATGTCTTGCGATAACTATTGTTGTTATTGAAGTTCTGTGAACTTGATAAACAACATCTGTGTTTTCATTAGCATGACTACCAGGACACAGGACACATCTGCAGGCAGGTCTGTTATTTTGGATGAAGTCGAGTTGATAGGAAGGGCAAAGGCTGAATGCAAGGTCAAGCCCTCTGTGTTGTTTGTTGCTTTCTTTGTTGTGGCATAAAGCAAGATTTTTCTGTCTCGGAGGTCTCATCCCTGATCCCTGTTGTGGTGACAGAAGAGGCTTTAGACAACCTTTATTAATCATATTTTGTGTCCCAGTATGGCCACTAATAAAACTAATAAAAGTATCTCTTCGATCAGATACTTATTGTACCAGGGACATTGTGTATTCTCACTGCATTGGTTTCAGGTTTACAAAAGGATTTCATAAGTCTGCTGCTCCATTTGGCAGATGATGATGATGACAATGACGAAATCTTTAGTTGTGTTTTTGCTCCACCCCTGAGAGGATGTTATTTTGTATTTTCTCCTAGATATATGCCTCTCTGTCTACAAGTGCTTGACTATAGCACTGGATATGCAATAGTTATGGTCAATTCATTCTGTAATGACCAATGGAGGAGGATACAGACAACCTAGTGAAAGGTGCATGTACTTCCTCTCCAATCAGGGTATACAGATAGTTCTTCCTTTTGTGAGTGTTATATGTAAGGTGAATAGAATAGAATAGAATAGAATAGAATAGAATAGAATAGAATAGAATAGAATAGAATAGAATAGAATAGAATAGAATAGAATAGAAACTTTGTCACTTTGAATGTACACTAATCGGCATACATTAAAATGAAATTTCGTTCCATACAGCTCTCAAAAGGTCACCACCTCCAATATACACTGCATAAATATGACAAAAATAAATAAATACAGAATCATGCATATACCCACATATATTATATGACACAGAGAAACAACACAGTCGGATTATGTATACATGTGCATGGTGAGAAAAATGAATCTTGTGAGTTTACCAAACAGATGGTATAGGGAACAAAGCTATTATAGAATCAGGCAGTCCTGCTAGAAATACTTTGAAACCTCCTCCCGGAGGGGAGCAACAAAATCAGAGCTTAAAGTGGGTGTGTGTGGGTCTCTAACAATGCTTTGAGCTCTAAGCACATAGCGCTTAGAAGCAGCATCCTGAATACCAAGGGAGCCAGCTTCCTATGAACTTCTCGGCTGTCTTTACCAGTCTCTCAATGGACTTTCTATCTGAGGCACTGCTGCCACCAGACCAGACAGTGATGCAGTTTGTTAAAATGCTCTCAATTGTGTCTCTGTAAAAAATGGCCAGGACAGAAGGAGAAAGATGTGCTTTACTCATCCGATGCAGGAAATGCAGACTCTGGTTTACAAGGTTCACTAAGGATGAGGTGTGGAGAGACCAATTCAGATTGTTAGTTATCTGCACCCCCAGATACTTAATACTGTTGACCACCTCTACAGCTGCATCCTTGATACTGAGTGGAGTATGACTATGCCGTTTCTTTCTAAAATCTATAATGATCTCCTTTATTTTATCAACATTTAGAACCAGGTTACTTTTATTGCATCAGTCCACCAGAGCCTACACCTCTTCCCTATAAGTATCTTTATTGTCATCCCGGATGAGACCAACCACTGCCATATCATCTGCATTCTTCACAATATGATTCATAGCAGATTTGGCACAGCCGTTATGGGTCATCAAGGTGAACAGTAGCAGACTCAGGACACAACCCTGTGGGGTACCCGCACTCACAAGGAATTAGAAATGGAAACTTTCTTTCCAACTTGCACAAACTGGGGCCTATCAATAAGGAAATTAAGTATCCAATTACATAAAGGAGTATTAATACCTAATAGGCCTAGCATAGCTTCCATCTAAAATAAGTTGCTTTCTTGTCCTGAGATCAGCAATCCTACCAACTGGAAGTATTTGTAAATTCCCTCGATGAGTCTTCAAGCCATTAATTGCTACAAATCCCAGTTCAGAAGGTCAACATTATCTCTGGAATCTATTAGTTTAGAAAATGGAATTGGACGTTATATATAAATATGAGTGACAGTCTTCCCTTAGACTGTCCTTGTCCCTTGACTATGCTGCCTAGGGTAATGAGAATTAGAGAACAGCCACATCTTTAGGGCCACACTTTTTCACCTCCATTCTAAAGTGACAGCCAAGATTATCAGTCAGAAGTTTTCCAAGTCCACATTCTGAAATGTCAGAAGAGCATATACTTGCTTGGAATTGGTAGATACTACAGCAAAGGACTGAACACTATATTCATCTCTGTTTCTTAGCCAAGGGAGCCAGTGTTGTCCGAACACACTTCCATCATCACGTGGCCAGCATAACTGGTGTGTAGAATGCTGTTATCTTCCCATCAAAATGGTACCTATTTATCTACTCGGATTTGCTTTCAAACTGCTAGGTTTGCAGGAGCTGGGGCAAATAATGGGAGCTTACCCTGCCATTTGGCACTGAGATTTCAAACCTGGGCTGTCAGCTTTCCAGTTAACAAGCTCAGTGTCTTTAACTGTTGAGCCATCCTGTCCCATCCTATGACACTAATCAGGATTCCCCCCCCCCTGAATTTGGAAGTGGTTTGTAAGCATGATAGGCATCCTGCCTTTAAAGTGAAATATGCCAATTGGTTTCAATGGTAGTGTGGCGGTATCTTTTAGCAATGCTTGCTGATTCAATGGAGTGTTATGGGAAAACAGAATATTTCATGTTGCTTTAAAATCAAGAGATGAGGGAGCAGTTTTTCAAAGGATTGATTAAAAGCACTGTATGGAAAAGGAAAGGCTCAAATACCTGGTCTAGGCTTTTCAGTTTTTATGTCTGTCATTTGGTTGCACTGCAGGCCAAGGGACATACTGTAAGCCAAACCTCTGCAATAAAAAATGGAAGGCTAAATTGCCTTGTCTAATCAAGGCGCCAATGCTTGCATGTATATTTAATGACAAAACAATCCCACTGAAGCAAAGGTGGATGATTTCTACAGAAATATTCTTGCTGATGGGCCATGCTGAATTGTGTTATCCTTAGCTGCCTCGGGCATCAGCAGCTCTGATCTCTCCAGATACCTTGAGAGAGAAAACTGAATAATAATTACCAAAACCTTTAATACCACAGCAGTTCCCTGTGAAATCTTAGTTTGGGGTTTTAAGGATTGTCATGCAGCATCTTTTTCAGCAAGGGCAGACCCGTTGTTTGAGAACTACAGCACTGCATGCATCTGTGCAACTGATTGGCTGAACAACTTCTGGTTTAGATCTTGTGCTAAGCAAAAAGCCCCCATCTGTGTTGTTACACTGTTGAGCTTTATAGCTACACCTGTTAAAAAATGAATCCGATTTCTCATCATTTTGGTGTTTTCAATTGACATACTTGTCCTATAAATTTAATATAACTCAGTCACATATAGAATATGGTTAAAGGTATTGACAAAAGACATTTGAGAGCCAGTTTGATGTAGTTAAAATACCAGGCTTGAAATCTGAAGACCATGAGATTGATTGATTGACTCATTCATTCATTCATTCATTCATTCATTCATTCATTCATTCATTCATTCATTCATCAGTCACCCATCCCAAACATTAGAGGAATTCTAGTCCCACCATAAATATGAAGCCAGTTGGGGGACTTTAGGGTAGTCATTCTCAATCAGTTCTAGGAAGAAGGCAATGGCAATTTTTTACAGATAAGGGCAGTACCTATCACCCCTTTGTGGTAGGCCAGGCCAGGCCAGGCAACAGTCAATACTAGAACTCAATTGATTACAAGCTACAATAGTTGACATTGTTTCCTCTTTGCTCCTCTCTTATTCCAAAAAGACAACTTCAGTTTCTTTCTTTCTGATGCCGTCTTGTGTTCTCAGACTGAGTTCATGTTTTACTAACAGCCTCTTCTCTCAGGTCAGCTTGAGTGTAAATATACTATAAGAATTCTGGGTTTGGTGAAAGGTTCTGACTATGTGCAGAAAGTACATAAGAAACAATGGCCTGTGTTATTTATGCTGCCTGGTTCATAGAAAATTTGCAAAACCATCAGCTTCCAGATGAAAGAAAATCTCAGGTGTGCTGAGCAACTTTTATGGAAAATGTTTGCAGACAAAGATTCAAAATTAGTGTCAAATAGCAACATTGTCGTCATGCCAGATAAGGCGCTGCTGCAAGGAGGAATATCAAGTACAAGAAGATGGAAGTGAGTTTCTTTCTTTTATTGGATTTTATATTGATCTCATTAAATTTTAAATCTTCAATATTTTTCCATGATTGCAACAAAGCTGAGAAATTGATTGGGAAACAGTGTAGCATTGTAGAACATTAATATTTCACTAGTTTATTATTTTAGTAGTTTAGTGTTTTATTTAATTAATAATTAACTTAGCAATTTTGTCTCTAAATATGTTAGATTCCTTTTAATATTTGTTTTATTCTGTTTATTTTAATTTGTTGTTTAGTAATATTTATTTTACTTCTTTTTGTTCCTTGTAATTATTGTCATCATACAACATTCTGGCAAGTGACTATAATAAAGGATACTTATTAATTTATTGAATTAGGATACTTTATACAATGATTAATTTTATGTATTTATTAAATAACAATAATAATACTATTATATAAACTACTTAAACCCTTAATATGCTTTTCCTAGTCAAATTCTCATTCTCTAGGTGGCTTCAGTATATAAGGTATGGATTCACAAATCTCCTATCCACTGGCTGGATTATATTTCATTACAAATACTTCCACACACTTCTGCTATTTTTCCTCTTCAAACCCTCAGGGGCACTTTGAAGCTGATCTGTGATCTGAAATGCTGAAATTGAGGAGGAAAAAAATAAAACTCTGCCTTGCCTGAAGCAGCTGCAAATCCTATAGCAACAACAACAAAAATCTCCTCACCTCATTGCACATACAAAGGAAAGACAGAGAGAAAACTAGGAAGGAAGGAAGGAAGGAAGGAAGGAAGGAAGGAAGGAAGGAAGGAAGGAAGGAAGGAAGGAAGGAGCAATACTCTGGAACCTTGCAGACTTTCATCATCTACTGAAGAGAAGGAAAAACTCTAGTTCAGGGGTCTTCAAACTTGGCCCTTTTATGACTTGTGGACTTCAACTCCCAGAATTCTGGGAGTTGAAGTCCACAAGTCATAAAAGGGCCAAGTTTGAAGACCCCTGCTCTAGTTGATATCATTCCTATTCTTTTGCCTGGACTATGGATAGTTGCAAAGTTCTCAACCTACCATTGTGGCCACAAGATCTTAAACTGAGGAACTGGGAGGAAGTGTGAAGGAACAGTTTGTGGGATAAAAATAGCCACAATGCCAGCAGTTCAAAACCAAAGCAAGCAAACAAATAAAACCTATTTTTGCAATCATTTTGGATTTACTTTAGCTAAGCTGGGCATATATTAGCTCTTTTCTTTAACATTGCTGATGTAGTGTTGTGTCTACTTCCCAGTCCGTGCAAAGCACTTTGAAGCTGCATGTGCAATCTTCTTCACTTATGTCCTCTCTGACTGCAAGGAGCAGGGAAGAATCAGTGTTTACTGAACCCAAGTAACAGAAGACTGCAAATCATAACAGCTGCGTCTATGACAACCTCTTTCTTTCTCCTTTTCTTGAGCCAGGGCCTGGAAAATGGAGTGAAGCAAGGTTTGGTGAGAGGGAAAATGAGGTAGTTTTTTTTTTACACTTTTTCAGGTATCTGTTAAATCTACAAGAGAGCTCTGAATTCAGGTAGTGGAAGGTGAAGTAAAGCAAAGTTCCTGGAAATGGGAAAATGATCCATTTACAAAAGATAGAATAAAAAATGGGCTTGACCACTGAAAGAGTATTATTATTGTGAGCATATAGTGGCCTGTAGCCAAAGCAGTCTGAAGCATAGGCTTCATGGAGGTTCCTGTCATGGAAACCCAGAGGTCCATGTGAATCTTCATATGGAGAACCTTTTTCCTTGCTGCAGCATCTGTATTGAAGATGGGGATACCCATAATTCTCGCTTAATTACCATAATTGGGACTGGAATATCACAATTAAGTGTGATGTCTTGTCACATGACCATTTCACCCAATGACTGTGATTCTATGTGCTCCTGGTTGCAGTCATTAAGTGATCTCATTGGTTGCTAAGTAAATGTAGGCCCAGGTAATAAGTGTGGGGGTGCAAGCATGGAGAGGGAGGGAGGGAAGGATTTTAGCTCTGTTTTCTGCTTAGATTGTGTCAGGCATGTTGCTAAAATCTTTTCTCCCTGCAGCTCTGTGCCTGCAGAGCAGCTCCAGGGATGGAAGCAGGGAGAAAAGGAGAAATCCAAGCAGGCATGGAGATAAAATCCTTTTTCCCCTGCAGCAGTTCCAGGGAGGGGAGCGAGGAGAAAAGGATTTTAGGTCTGTGTCTGCTTGTATAATTTCAAGCAAACATGGAGCTAAATTCCTTTTCAGCTTGGATAGTAGGCAGGGAGCTAAATTTCTTTTTTCTCTGCAGCTTTGCCAGCAGCTACCAAAACCCAAGCAGGAATGAAGCTGAATCCTTCAGCAGGAAGCTCTTTTAGCCAACCTCCAGAGATGACAGGGAATCCACAGCTAATCCACATTAGCCCACTGCTCCACAGCCTTGGTGGAGCAGTGGGCTAATGCCTCCTTAAGTAATACCAGCTGCCTGCAATTATTGCAGGTTCGCATCCCACCAGGCTCAAGGTTGACTCAGCCTTCCATCCTTCCGATGTAGGTAAAATGAGGACCCAGATTGTTGGGGGCAATAAGCTGACTTTGTAATAATGCCGCTTGGGGTGTGTGTGAAAGCCCTAATAAGCAGGCATATACATAGAATGAAGGCTATTGCTAAGCTTGTAAGCCGCCCTGAGTCTTCGGAGAAGGGCGGGATATAAATGGAATTTAAAATAAAATAAAATAAAATAAAAATCCTCTTGGCAGGAGGCAGTAGCTTGCAACCCTTGTGGTCAGCTTTCCCATTGACTCTCTGGGGAAGCCAGTACAGAAAACTGCAAATGGTGATCACATGATTGCAGGATGCTTGCAACTGGTCACAAGTGTACCAAGGTTGCCAAGAACCCAGATAATGACCACAGGACTTTTGTTATGTAGGAAGTGCTTTACAGACTGCAAAGCACACCCTTTTAGAGGCCATCATTAATTTGAACCATTATTAAATGTGTGGTTGTTGAGCGAGGACTACCTGTACTGCTGCTACCGATTAGAACATAGGAAACTTCCTTATTGTATTCTAGACCATTGTCTGTCCATCCTAATAATGTTGGCATGGACTGACACCAGTTTGCCAATGTTCTAGGCAAGATTTTTCTAGTCTCAGTTTAAGATGCCAGGGATTGAACCTGATATTTTCTGTATGCAGAGCCTGTGTTCTCTCAGATTTATAAGTCCTTTACTAATGGCATCAGTCATATTATATTTATGTATTGCCCCTTGCTATGTCGCATGTAATGTCAAATTTCTTTCAATTAGGTTCAACTCCTAAGTTACTACATGGATATGTCTGGGTAGTTTTCTTGACAACAACACAGAAATGGTTTGCTATTGACTTTTGGAATACTTTTTGGCTTTTTTCCTCTTGCCTACAGCCCTGGTGTTAGTCTCCCATGCAACTACTAAGTTCAGTGAACTAATTATGAATCACTCTTTTTTGTTTCCTTCCAGGCTGGAAGTTCTCAAAATAGTATGTAATAATTTAACACTTTCCTATCCCAAGAGAAGCCCTGATTTGTTCCTCTGCTATTCCTGCTGTAGTCCTGGAGATAGTAAGCTCCATAAAGGAATCTAAAGATGGAAATTATTATTATGTTAATATCACACATTGTGCTAAGGCAAAATACAGTATAGGTTTATTTATTAGTGTTGTAATAGTTAGCAGACCATATTTTATACTTTCTCTGTCATGCATATTCAGGCAATTTCAGCTTACTGCCCTATCACTATTACGGTACTTATTATCCTATCCTTCAATACTTGACTGTATTGTTTGGGAGACCTGAAGGGCTAGTTAGGGCAAGTCATAGAGGAGAAGGTCTATGTGATCATTATCAGTTGACACCAATTTGATAATAAGTAACTTACCAAGAATCTTTTTTCTTGGCTTCAGCTTATGGCAATTTTTAAAGTGACTTTATAAGGAAGGGACCAAGAGGACAAGCCAGAGTTTTCAAATCTCACTAAAGATAAGTATTTGTAATATATCTGTTGCAGAAAAGAGATATACTTGTCATCTGTAGTACTGTAGAAAGACGTGCTGGAAATATGAAAACCATTGTACATCTTATTTTGGTTTGTTATAAAATTTTAGATGTTTTGTTCCTGAGTGATAGAATAGTTAGATTATATGCATTTTTTTATATGCTCATCTTTCCTGAACTCATTAAGTGAGTGCATAATCCTGCCTGGGGCTGAGCCTCCTACAATAAACAAGACTCAGAATTATAACCCCACGCTGGATGTAGAAAAATAAATGAAGTGTCCTTTCTGCATTAGCTTTAAAGGAGATAAGCTTCTTAGTGTTCTATTTGCTTCATTAGAAGAGATTGTTAGATATGTAATGTGCACTCCTCTTTTAGTTGCTGGAAGAGCTTTGCGTACCAACAGCTAGCAGCTAAATGAGCAACTAGCAGGAAAGGAACAATGGCTTAAAAAAAACAAACTTGAAAGTGGCCATAATGGAGTTTGAAAAGAGATTACAGGTAGTCCTCAACTAGGACCAGAATTGGGACTTGAATTTCCATTGCTGAACAAGGTGTCTGCTAAGTGAGTCACATAGTTGTTAAGCGAATCTGGCTTCCCCCATGAACTTAGCTTGTCAGGAGGTTGCAAATGACAATCGAAAGACCCTGGGACATCCCAACCATCATAAATATATGTCATAAGTCATCTTCTTCTGTGCTGTTGTAATTTTGAACAGTCACTAAATAAATAGTTGTAAGTTGAGGACTACTTTTATACATTTTTTAAGTTAGAATTTTGATCTTATTTTGTTTGATTTTGAGATACTTCCTTTTTTACCCTTCCTACATCCCTCTTCTCCCTTTGATATAACCTGGAACAATGTATGTTAAGAAATTTCAAGAGACAAAGCTACAAGAACACAAAGGCAGTTCCTAAGGGACCACTTAAAAAATTAGCAAAATTTCTTTTTTCTGTTAGCTTTTGCTTTAGTCTGGGAAAACTAACTTGTTTTTCCTGTTGAAAAGGGGAAAATTATGTTTCCATTACAAAATAAATCTTTTATAGCAGGCCTGTCAAATTCGCAACGTCACGTGACATTGCGCGATGTATCACAACTTTTTCCCCATTGCCGGCAGTGGGGTGGGCACGGTTTTAGTATAATGCATCTGGCCTGCGGGCTGGGAGTTTGACATGTCTGTTTTACAATTTTCATATCTGTACATTATTACTATTCCCATCATTTAGCATAGGATGGGTCATTCTCAAGCAGTGATCTTATCAGGGAACAATATTAATTTGATCAGAAATATTGATGCACAAATTTGTCACAAAATTGTAAGATTTGGATGGAACCTCCCAAGACCATATAAAATTTCCCACTGGAACAGTAAACTTTAGATGCAATAGAAGAGAAATGAAGTTAAATCTAGTTTTTTATTCTAGGTCCCACCCAACTTTTGATCTTAAGTTTTCCTTACAAGTATAGCTTGTATTTTTTATTTCTTTGTTTATTTTCACCAAGTATATATTGTAATTTTCAAAGCACAAAGGAAAAAAAAACACAAATACAAGTTTAAAAGAATATAAGAAATAGAGGTTACAAATAATAAAACTCAATATGGACAGTACAGTACAGATTGATTGCCAAAGAATCTAAAATGTCACATGGCCAATATATTTCAATGCATCATTAATGCTTAAAATATTCTAGATGTTTCATATCTAATTTCTAGTCAAAACATGTCTCTGTTAAACTTTTAACATACTTGTTTAACATAACTGGAGTGTAGGAAGTCAGCACCCTCCCCCAAGAGAATGAAATATTTTGGGGAATATTAAAAGAGGCAGTATAGAATAATTCCCTTGAAGGAGAAATGGGGGGAAAAATCTTAACAAAGGCAGAAACAGTCCCAGTCTCCCTTCCTCAGGCAGAAACCTGAGGAGGCCAATCTGAAATGGAGATTTTTTAAAATCCATTCAGAAAGACTGGGTTCTCACTATTCATAAGCAAAATGCCTTCAGCCACAGCTCCCACAGAAGGCTGGAGCTGGTGGGATTAGAAAAACAATGACTTCTAAAATCTACATTCCCCATCCAGCTCTCAGGACAGGACAGGACCTCCAAGCCACAATGGGAGTCATGCAACAATAATTAGAATATTAAAAGGGCACACTCAAGCACAGGTCAAAGTACATTTCACAATGGGCATCTCAAATACAAAGGCCAAAGAAGGTATAAAAACCCACACACTCCATTTTGTCAGCTGTCCCAGGCTGTTGCTGGTTCTGCTCATCAATAAACCTTCTTCCCTAAGCAGTCTCCATTTTATTTGCAGCATCTTAGCCTCCATTTTATTTCCAGTGTCTTACTCCTGGCTTGGAACTGGACCTGATTTTTCTTTCAACAGGAGCAAATAGAAGAAAAATGAGAAATTCCTCATTTAACTGGTAAGACTACAGGTAAGATTTTATTATGCCTATTGTTTCATTGCTCAAGCTGTATCAGGGTCAAAATCTTAGTGTATTTATTTCAAATGGTATGCCATGCCACAATATTAAATCACACAGATATTTAAAGTAATACGTGTTTTTGGTAATTCCATTTTTCCTGTGCCATGGTTTTCCCACAAATCAAAGCATTAGTCTCCATAATGGCAATATGACATCATTTATCTTCCCAATTTGTTGTTTGATATGCTTTACAACTCCTCTCAACTGTTTCATTATGTGGCACTAGCTGTCTTCAGAGTCAGAGGGAATGTTTTCAGATACTGCTTCAAAAATTTGCCATTACTGAGTTTATGCAGAGAAAAATGCATAGATCCTCTAAATAATATTTTAAATAAAAATCTCAGCAGTCTCACTTAGAAGCTAATGCAATATCATCCACCACCAAATTCAGTGAATGAGAACTGAAAAATGCTTGAGGGTTTAACTCTCAGATCTGGGTCTTCACTTCTTTGTTTCTTTTTATGTTGGCATCATTAGTGTAACTCTCATCTCTCAGGTCACTAATTGCAGTACCCAAATCTTTTAACTTTTAAAGAAGTACATTTTTAATACCAGTTCCTGTTGTATCAGCAATTTTAATAAATTCTAGAAAATGCTTTCAAATAATTACTGCAGGAACTTTCTTTTACTAGGTTCTGTTGTTAAAAATATCTATCATCTATCTATCTATCTATCTATCTATCTATCTATCTATCTATCTATCTATCTATCTATCTATCTATCTATCATCTATCTGATTTACATATCAGCCCTTGTCCCCCCCAAGGGGATTCTATATGGTGCACAATAATAAATAAAACAGCCAATATAAAACAGATAAAAATCAGGTCACAATAATAAATAGTATAAAAACAGAAATACTAACTCAGGGCAAAGGAAGGATAAAAATGGCACTTTCACCAGGGAAAATCTTTGGTCCTCTGGGAATCCCAGGCCTGGTAGCATAACCTGGTTTTGAGGGCTTTACGAAAAATCAAAAGGAATGGGGCCAATGTAATTTCAGGGACAAGGATGTTCAATAAGATGGGTGCTACAGCAGAGAAGGCACCAGGTGTAGCCAATGGTACCTACAACATGCCTTCTGTGCCAGATCTAATGGGATGGGCTAACATAACTTCTTTGATGACCCAGTCCCACACCATGAAGGACTCTGAAACTTAAAACTAGTGCCTTATATTGGACCTGGAAGCAAACTGGTAATTAATGCAGCTCAAGGAGCAGTCATGTAACATGCGCTGCCCTAGAAGTGCACATAACTATCTGCATTGCCAGCTGAAGCTTCTGGATACTCTTCAGGGGCAGCACCACGTAGAGCACATTGCAGTAGTCCAACCTGGAGGTGATGTGGGCATGAATGACTGTAAGCAAGACCTCCTTATCCAGGAACATGCACAACTGGTGGATTAGATGAAGCCATGCAAAGGTCCTCCTAGTCTGATGGCCACCTCTTCATCAAGCAGGAGTCATGAGTTTAGGAGGACCCCCAGATTGCACCCTGGATCTGTCTGGGGAAGTAGAATCCCATCCACTACCAAAGATGGCATGGGTCAGAGGGTCCTGAAAACCAAAACCACTCAATCTTACCAGTGTACAGTTGAAGCCTGTTGTTTCCCGTACAGACCCTCACAGCCTCCAGGCACCAGGTTAAGACATTCATGGCACTGCTAAATTTGCCAGGGCTGGAGATACAGTAGGAAATTGGATATCATTGGCATACTGATGAATCCTCACCCCATGGCAACAAATGAGCTCACCTTTGGGCTCACGTAGATGTTAAAAAAGAAGAGGAGAAAGCAGTGAGCCCTGTGTCACTCCATATTGTGGGGCTGAGGGTGCGATCTCTCCTCCCCAATCACTATCGACTGGAATCAACCCTGAAGAAAAGAGGTGACCCAGCACAACACATTGTGGAATACAAAAATTATTTGTTCCATATGGCTAATAATAGAATCACAAAGCAATTAATTAATTAACATCTTGTTTACTTCAGATCTGCTACAACCTTGACTTTGAATTTTGTTGCCAGCAACAGCATGATCTTATTTTGAATTGTTATTGAAAAGTAATGGAGGGTGATTCTTGGGTACTGAGTCTTTTGAGAGGCTTCTAGAGTACAGCTCAGATTCAGCCATTGGTTCTACTGTTTCAAGTACATTTCTATTATTTCCCCAAAACAGTTGATCTGATGTGTCATACAATGTCAGATTTTGGGTAACAAGCATTCCAGCAGAACTCGGTACATTCAGTACATTTTGCCAGTACTGATGTTGATAATCTATAATAGCTTTCTTCCATTTACAGCTCTTTGCTGCCTCCTCATGGCAGGCCAGATAATGCAGTTTGTTTCTACAGGATACCATGTGACTATAACCTTAGATATTCAATAAAACTGATGTACAGCAACCTGGGATCTTGAGTACATAATTAATAGTCTCTCTACTTTGTCACCATTGGGGATTTGAGACTAATAACAATACATTTTTCACTTGCTATGGCACAGGCGGTTCAAAGAAGGCCTTTGGGCTATTACTCAACACTGCCCATAGCATTGGATCATTAGAGTTGGAGAACTAAAGTTAATAGCAGCTGTTCCTTAATGCCTTCATCATATTCCTTCTTGAGAGACATTTTCCTTCAGGAATAATATGGAAATATTCCCTTGAAAAGGAGATACGGATGCTGCAGATGTTGCTAAGATATCTGCACCCTGATTAACTGGAAGATCACATATCTCTTTACCATTTCTATACTTACTTGAATCAAATTTCTTACTGCAAACATATGGACCTACATATTTACATACTGTACATATCTAAGAAAACCTCTTAGAAAAGCCTCTGTTGGGTTTCTCCTTTCCTTTCCTTTCCTTTCCTTTCCTTTCCTTTCCTTTCCTTTCCTTTCCTTTCCTTTCCTTTCCTTTCCTTTCCTTTCCTTTCCTTTCCTTTCCTTTCCTTTCCTTTCCTTTCCTCCTGCCTCATAGGGGCATTTTCTTCTTTCGATCATGCTTGCTATGCTGTGGCAAATGTTCTCAGAATCAGTGGGTCAAATAAGCAGGCCCTGAAAGAGAGAGGACATCAGCATCTTAATGACCTAACTAGCTCCTATCACTTCTAGCTCTGACTGCCTTTTCTCCTCAGGAAAGGAAGGAGGAAGCTGGTGCTAAATCAGTTGAGGCTCCTGAGCAGGCGAGAAAGGTACATGCTTTAATTGCTAGAGATCTCACTCCTTTCACCTTCTCTCTTGCCTTCCTGCTATGCCTCTTGTTCTCAGAGTCTACCACCAATCTCTCATAGAGAGCAGAGAAAACATTTGCACTAAGCAGCAGTTTTCCACATTCTGGGACCTAGTTTGCACCTGAGGTGGTTGTTTCAATTTTCTTTATAGGTTTAAAACAGTACAGGACCTATAAGGTAGAACAGGGTTTTTTTGGGGGGGGGGCGGCGGGGAGCTGGGGAAACTGTTTATTAAAGAAAAATCCTGGAAACTAGTCTGCAAAATGGAGGCACTGAGACAGAACATCCCCAACTATTTCTTTTGTATCTTAGAAATATTGCTGTGGATCCCCTTGCTTCATTAAGTGCGCTTTTCTCCCCTTATCTCTCATGGAACTCTGTTATATTTTCAAAAAAACCTAGAGTTCTGTGGAATACAGTTTGAAAACCCCCGAGATAGACTAGGGGGCAGAACTGAGGTAAATATGGGTATAAAAGCTTGTAGAAAGAAGGTTTCATTCTTCTGCTCTGTTGCATAGGAGGAAAATGCAAAATATAAGCCACTGCCTCGGGGTCAGTCCTAGAAACAATACATTGCCAGAGTCACTTGGAATAAACATTAATGGGAAAACAACAATAAATATTGAGCAATAAAAAAGTTAGGAACTTTTTGGACAAGGCTAAGTTATATAAACATGTAGCTACTTTTGCCTGTTTAGGCACCTTTACTTACCTGAACAGCACCCTAAGTGTCATATGAGGAAACAAATTTTAAATTTTGAGAGACTTTCAAAAGCAGGTTGCAATAGAAATCAACTTGGTGACCTTGGGCCAATGACTTCCTCTCAGCCCTAAGAAGGAGAAAATGGCAAACCACTTCAGAAAAATCTTGCCAAGAAAACTGCAGGGACTTGTCTGGGCGGTCTCTGACAATCAGACAAAATTGAACAGAAAATAAAGCAGAATATACCCAACCTCCTAAATATGACTTATTTAAAAATTCCTAGGGGAATGTCTAAATCCTTGGATATATGATGTATGCTATGATTTCCTTGAAATCCTTAAGTTTATAGTGTAAATCTTGACAGACTATGTAGGAATATGTCAAAGGGAAAATAGACACATAGGTAATGGCAGAAAAGACTCCAAAATCCATAGAGGCAATTTACAAAATACTTGCAAGCTTCTGAATTTTCAAGAAGGCTTTTTCAGGCAAAATGGTTTGAAGCCAGAAAAAAATAAGTGAGAGGGAAGAATGTATCTAATCATTGAGCCACATTGGCAACCAGTTATTTTTTGTAGCAGAGCATCTCCAGACTAACCTCTGTCTGGTATAGATAGATATTTGCTTGCACTACAGACTCTTAAAACCTGCTATGGAGAAGAAATAAGAAGGTGTTACAATATTATTAATGTATATGGGTTCTATCTTATGAGAATTATTCAGATCCCTTGTCAACAGAAATCAGATAGACCCTCTACAACAGGGCTTTTCAATCTTTTTACCCATTGTACCACTTTTAGGATATGGCAACATCCGAGTACCACGTTGCCTAGCAAGGAGTCAAAAACTTAATGACCAAAAAAAAGGAAAAATGTGATGAAGTACAGGTAGTCCTCAACTTACAACAGTTCGCTTAGTGACTGTTCAAAGTTACAATGGCACTGAAAAAAGTGCCCCCCAAGCCACAGCCAAGCAAGACACCTGCCTGCCCGCCCGGCAGTGCTCTTCCTCCTGTCTGAGGTTTTCATTGTTGGGAGCATTTCTGTTGAGGATTGGCAGCGGGGGGTGGGGTGGGGGTGGGGGTGTTTGCTTTTTATTCCCCCTGTCTGCTGGGTGGTTGCAGCAGGTTTTGGTCACTTCTCATGACCCTGGGACACTGTGACCATCTTAAATATGAATCAGTTGCCAAGCATCTGAATGTAAATCACAAGACCCTGGAGATGCTGCAACATTCCTGCTGATCGGTGCTTCTTCTGGGCTCAGCAGAAGTGCCAGGATCAGCGCCGAGCTCTAGTTGGAACCTGGTGCTGATCTTGGTGCTTCCACTGAGCCCTGATAGCCCTGCAGTTTCAGCCATCTCTTGCTCAGGCTTGTGCAGTGCTGCCACCGGTTCAGCTCATTCAACTCCCCTGCTACCACTTTTCTAGGATGCTCGCGTACCACCTGCCAGGTGTCAAGGTACCACAGGTGGTACCCATAGAACTGGTTGCAAAGCCCTGCTCTACAAAACTGGAAATTATTTAAGGTAACATAATAAAGCCAATCTTGTAAAACTGGATGTTTAAGTTAAGTTATGTTAAATCAAAGACAATTCTATAATACTGGATATTTAAATTAACATAATCAAAGCCAATTCTAAGTGATTTTAGGGAATGTCCCTTTAACCAACAGAGTATTGTGATTTAAAGTGTTCCTCCTCCTCCCATATATGATCTTGATTCTCAATACCTACATCTGTAATTTTTGAAGTTGTGTAACAACAATACAAGTTTTCTGCCCATGAGGAAGTAAATTTCAAATCCATGGAAGCTGACTGAACTTTTATGAAATAGTCACTTTTTTTTTTGAGTTTCCACAGATTCTTCATTAGGCATGATGATTAAAGAAGGTATTGAGAACTGGTAATCAGAGTTGGCAAGGTTATGGCAGTCTGAAAAGAATGTAGAATAGATCATATTTGAGTTGGCCTTCTACTGAACTGAGGGCCAAGAAGCCAAATTTCTAAATCCAGTTCAGTTAGGAAGCTCTCTGGTGATTTGCCTGGCTGAGGAATTCTGGGAGTTGAAGTCCACAAGCCATAAAAGTGCCAAGTTTGAAGACCCCTGCTCTAGTAACTTGATATGTTGAGGCAAATTAAAGAGCAATAATTTGCTGCCCTTTCATGACATGCAGAATCAACTCCCTGGGTCTAATTCATGATAAGGAATAGCTACTGTATCTTTGTGAGGAAAAAAATAGTGTCACACAAAAGTTCTTGAGCTCCTTGTAAAATAGTGAATGATTACACTGATATATAAACAAAAACCCAGCTGTAAATGAAGCAACTTGGATTTATATTTTCCAGGCAGAATATAAATAAACAAAGAAAGATCTTCAGAGAGTTTGGCTCATTTTTCCTCAGGCCATATAAGTGTGATTAGGCAAAAGAAATCTCTGAACCTAACCCCATACTTATGGCAGTTACTCTTTGGGGAATACCTTACAATCAAATTATTCAAGAAATTTACTTTCCAGGACTTCCGGTGGTGACGCGACGCTGAAGACAGCCATCTCCGGGCTGTCCGCTCCGCGGCTTTGTTGAATTGCTGAAAACAGCGCTGATCAGCTGTTTTGGTGATTCGGAAGCCCCCTACCCAGGAGGAGGGGGTGAGGCCCCAGGTAGGGGTTGAGCTCTCCGGGGCCGCCTGAGCTTTAAGTTTGGGCAGCTGAAGGATCGAGCCCCCCCGAAGCCTGGGTTTGCTCCGGGCTGCGCAGCGCCTCTGCTCCATGTATTTTTTTGGAGCAGACCCAAGCGTTAGCAACCACCCCTGCCAGAAGGAAAGACTCTTGAGTGTGAAGATGCAGGCAGAGCGGTACAGGAGGTCAAGGTGAAGTGGACTTTTATTCTCTAGCTCAATGGACTTTATGGCTTTTAAAAGTGAAAGTGCGCAGTAAGTGAAAGTGGGGGAAGATGGCGACTAAACCTTCTAAAGTTCTCCGGAGTGTGGGGGCTTCCCCGGTGCAACAGACCTCGTTGCAAGTTTTGCTTCCTCCTGCACCTGCTCCGGCATTGACGCTTAAGGATTTACAGGATGCCTTTGAAAAGCATTCACAATTAATGTCAGATATGATGGATGAAAAGATGGAAAAGCTGGAGGAGAAACTGGAGGAGAAGTTTAGAGCAATGAGGGCAGACATTTTGCCTGCAATTGAAGGTGTGGCCGAATGCGTTCAATGTTTGGATGAAAAAATGGAGGATCTTAGTCAAAAAAATTCCATATTAGAAGCAAAAGTATTAGAGAATGAAAATATAATGGATAAAATGGATGGAGACCTGACCCTCGTCCAATACCATCAGATGGAGTTTGCTATTAGAATCAGAGGCTTAAAAGAGAATCCTAAAGAAGATTTAAAGGAGTTGGTCTCTGAGGCTTTGGAAGCGGTACTGGGACAGTCAGCAGCTGAAATTGAGGGAAGTATAGACAAAATTTTTAGTGTGAATTCATGGATTGCAAGGCAGAGGAAGTTACCTAGAGATGTGGTGGTTTATTTTACAAGGAGAGCAATTAGGAATGAAGTTATCCAAGTTGCTTATGATACTAAGCTTGTGATTGCTGAGCAAGAAGTTTTGGTTTTAAAAGAGATTCCTCCAAAAATTTTAAGAAGGAAAGATTTTGCTTTTCTGGCACAGGAACTTAAGAAACGTGACATTAAGTTTAGATGGGAGATTCCAGTGGGTATGGTGGTGATGCATGAAGGTAAAAGACACTGTTTGGTCACAGTGATTCAGGCACATGATTTTTACAGTAAAGTTTTAAAAGCAACCCCTCCACCACTTTTGGAATCTGCAAAAGGAAATGGCGAGGGAAAGCCTCAAGATGCTGAAGGAATACAAACAGAGGAGAATGGTACTGGAGGGGATCAAATTACAGTTTCATCGGCAGCTGCTAGAGAGCAGAGGATGACGCGGGCCGCCTCAAGACGAGTGAGACAAGAGCAAGAGCAAGAGCAGCAGAAAGTTATGGAACCTCCAAAGCGTACCTATAGTGAAGCTGTGGGAGGGGCGCGGCCTAAGGAAGTTAAAGGGGTCCTGGCAGACGTGCTCCAGAAGCTTCGGGATGCCAAGAATGGCGACTAAGTTCCTAACCTGGAATGTTAATGGATTAAATTCACCACAGAAGAGAAAGAAAGTTTTTCAATATTTAAAACAATTTAAGACTGACGTTATTTGCTTGCAAGAAACGCATATTTAGGTTATGGACCAAAAGTACTTGTTGAATTCAAGTTTGGGTACGCAATTTATTGCTTCTGCAATGAATAAGAAAAATGGAGTGGTTATTTATGTTAAGAATACTCTGACAGCGGAACTAATTGAAGTAGATAAACAAGGAAGATATGTTATGATAGATTTGCTGTTAGAAGGCAAAAAAACGCTTTTAGTTGGACTGTGTGCTCCAAATCAACAACAAGCTGACTTTTATAGTTCACTACATACAAAGATTACCCAGTTGGATTATAAATCTTTTATTTTTATGGGAGATTGGAATGGTGTCTTGGATGTACAGCTGGACAAATTGGGTTTTTTTAAGCATGCCCCGAGTCATGCTAGATTGCCTAAATCTTTTTTTGAAATGAAGGATGATCTGGAATTACGAGACATTTGGTGTGAAATGCATTTACATGAAAAGGATTATACTTTTTTTTCTGATAGACACCAATCTTTTTCTAGGATTGATTTTATATTACTGACTAATGATTTTTTTTTTCTAGGATTAAGAAGATAAAGATCTGTGCAAGAACTATATCTGACCATAGTCCAGTCTGGTTAGAGATCAATAAGGACAATAGAGATAGGCGCTCCTGGCGCGTAAATGAGAATTTGTTTAGAAATCAGAGAAATGTGGAAGAATGCAAAAAGCAGATGAAAGACTTTTTTGAAATTAATATGAACAAGGATACTTTTATGGACATGGTTTGGGATGCTAGCAAAGCTTATATGAGAGGGGTGTTAATATATATGAATAATAAATACAGACGTAATATGGAAATTAGGAGGAAAGAACTGGAGAATGAAATTAGGGAAAAAGAAAAGGCCCTAATTTTGAATCCATTGGATGTGAAGATTAAAGAGGTTATTAACTTGCTAAGAGGACAATTTGATAAGTTGATGGCTGATCAGGTGGCAACTAACTTACGGTTTGCTAGGCATAACACTTTTTGCAATGCCAATAAACCAGGTAGGTGGCTAGCTTACAGGTTAAGGAAAAAACAAAGGGCTTTTAACATAGATAAAATTGAACATAAAGGCAAGGTTGTGTTTCAACAGGATCTTATCAAGGAAGCCTTTGTGGACTTTTATTCTAAATTATATGTCAAGGATAAGATTAGTGAAACTGATATTGATGTATACTTGAAGAATGCTAGCATCCCGGTTCTTACGCAAGAACAAAAGGAAGAGATTAATCAATTGATAACAGAAGAAGAAATTCTTTTAGCAATTAAGCAATTGAAGGTGGACGGACTGACTGCGGTCTATTACAAAAATTTACAACTGGAGCTGATAAAGCCATTAAGGGAATTGTTCCAGACAATTCAGAGGGGAGGAAGGGTGCCTCCGTCTTGGAGAACTGCTTTTATTTCTTTGATTCTTTGATTCCGAAGGAAGATCAGGATGTTACTCAAGTAAGAAACTACAGACCAATATCACTTTTAAATACAGACTACAAGATATTTGCTAAGGTTTTAGCTAATAGATTGATGAGGGTTTTGCAACAGATGATTCATGGGGATCAAACTGGGTTTATTACTGGTAGACAAATGAAAAATAATGTGAGGCATATAGTTGATGTGGTGGAGTTTTTGGAAAGGAACAACCAGATCCCTGCGGCGTTAATCTTTCTAGATGCTGAAAAAGCTTTTGATCAATTGGATTGGCAATTTTTGATGAAAGTTCTAGATAAAATGAATTTTGGGGATAAATTTTTACAACCAATTAGGGCATTATATCAAAAGCAAACTGCCCGAATAATAGTAAATAATAGCTTGACTGAAGTATGCAATATTGAGAAGGGCACAAGACAAGGGTGTCCGTTATCACCTCTATTATTTGTTTTAACATTGGAGATATTATTGATAAAAATACGGAATTTGGAAAAATTAAGGGTATTCAAATTAGAGATCAGGATTATAGATTGAGGGCGTTCGCAGACGATCTGGTTGTTACGGTGACCCAGCCAGAAAATTCTGTTGTGGACCTGATGGAGATAATAATGCAATATGGGAAGGTTTCTGGATTTAAGGTTAATGTACAAAAAACTAAAATTTTAGGCAAAAATATGACAGTATCGCAGAAGGCCCTTTTAGAAGGACTAACTGGATTTGAGATTGTTCAAAGGGTTAAATATTTGGGGGTGTATTTGTCACCCTCAAATGCAAAGTTATACAAAAATAATTATGAAAAGTTATGGGGAAAAATTCAAAAAGAATTGGAGAGTTGGAAAAAATTGCAATTGTCTTTACTGGGAAGAATTGCAACAGTGAAAATGAATGTCCTGCCTAAATTTTTATTTTTATTCCAAATGATACCGATTCTTAAAAAAGACTCTAATTTGGAAGAATGGCAACGGGGTATCAATAAATTTGTATGGGCAGGGAAAAGGCCACGAGTTAAACTTAAAATTATGCAGGATACACGTGAAAGAGGTGGTCTTAAAATGCCCAATCTTAAATTATATTATGAAGCTGCTGCGTTGTCAGGAATAAGTGATTGGATTAATTTGACACAAGGGAGTTTATTAAATCTTGAGGGCCACGACTTGTTATTTGGCTGGCATGCATATTTGTTATATGATAAGAAGGTAGATAATGTGTTTAAAGTGCATATTTTAAGACAGGCATTGCTGAGAGTTTGGAAGAAGTATAGACACAAGCTAGACTACAAGATACTGTTGTGGGCAATCCCAAAACATGCAATAGAAAACATAAATGTTGGCTTCAAACATGATGTGACTACGTACAAGGAGATCTTAAGCTTGCAGAGGAATGTCTGGTGTTTGAAGCCGTACAATCTTTTGCGAGATGAGAAGATCGTTCAAACTTGGTTTCAATATGGTCAATTACGGGCCAGGTGGAAAGAAGACCAGAAAGTTGGTTTCTCAATGACTGATGAAAATTTGGTAAAGCAAATTAGAAATCAGGGTCCAGCACATATCAAAAGGATTTATCTTGCATTGATAGACATTGATTCAGAAACAGAACTTGTTAAAGACTGCATGATAAAATGGGCTCAGAATATTCAAGAAGTTATTACGATGGACACTTGGGAAAAGATCTGGGTGAGGAACGTAAAATTTACACAAGCCCAAAATTTAAGGGAGAACTTTTATAAAATGTTTTATAGGTGGCATTTAGATCCTAAAAAGCTTGCAAGTATGTATCCGAACTATCAACCTAAATGTTGGAGATGTGGTGGCGAAGATGCAACGTATTTTCATATATGGTGGACCTGCAAAAAGGTTAAGGCTTTTTGGATAAAAATTTGGTGGAATATGCAGAAGATCTTCAAGCAAAGGATAAAGTTTTGTCCGCAATTGTTTTTATTGGGCATAATTACAGATGCTACTGTTGTGGACATTAAATTGATGTTGAATTTAATTACAGCAGCAAGACTCTTAATAGGTCAATATTGGAAGAAGGAGGAACTGCCGACTATAGAAGAATGGACTCTAAAGGTATCTGACCTGGCGGAAATGGCAAAGATCTCGGCTTATTTGAAAGATCATTCGCAAGAACATTATATTATGGAGTGGAAAAAGTGGATTGATTATATCCAGAACAAATATGGGACTAAAAAGTTTCACTTAGCATTTGAATAAGTTTTTTTTCCTTTTTCCCCTTTTTTATGTAATATTAATATTGTTTGTAGTTACTTCATATGAGCTAGAGTGCGATAGACTTAATAGTTTATTGTTATTAGCATATGGATGTTTATGATTGTTCTTTGTTTTTATACCTTGTACTTAGCTCTGGGAAGTCTGGGGGGAGGGGGGAATGGGGGGGAGGGATAGGGAGGGTTAGGTAGGGGTGGGTGGAGGGAGGGGGGATTGTTAAAGATAAAATGTATTTTAAAACTTTTCAATAAAAAAAAAGAAATTTACTTTCCAGAAGCTGTTAGAATACAGCACATACATTTAACAAACTTTAGATGGCATCCTCTTTTGACTGGAATATGTAGTATTTGAAGAATGCCATCACATCTTTTCCCCATAGTGAGATCCAACACTTGTTCCTGCCATTAAAATACATACATACATAATCAGTTGCTGCTGCATTTTAATATTTAATATTTTAATATCTTTTTAATCTAACCTTTCAAAAACAATTTATTTAATATTATAGTAGGATAAAAACAAGAGATTACAAATGGCTGATCTGATTGAAATTTCAAAGAATTTTTTTCAATTTGGCTCGATGCTGATATCAATAAAATCAATAACCACCCAACATTATTTCAGATGAGAAATTTTGGATGCCTAACCCTAACTTTATCTTCCTGCTGTTATAAATGTTCTACCTGACAGTTATAAATCAGTAATGATGATGATGATATGAGGAGGCCAGCTGATGGCTTTCTGATGTTTGACTCTCCAATCTCCATCAGCATTCAATGTGCTCAATAGCCAGGGACTACACAACCTATTCTCCAAAACCTCTGGTGGGTACCAGACTGCCTCCCCTTAGAATGGATTTTTTAAAAGATTTTGAAAACCAAACCATTTTTAATTATCTACTATAAATTCCAAATGTAGACTTTGGCACTCTACTGTCGTTCAGCTGCTTGCGCAAAGGCAAACAATGAGGAAGAGGTGTGTTGTAATGTGATGGATATCCCCAGTTGCCCACTGGGGATATGGTGTTAGCCTACAATGTTGGGTTGAAAATATATTAACCATAATGCTATGTCTTTAAGTTGTTAATTGGCCAATGGGTGTGTAAGTGCTCTCATGGCCATAAGAGGAAGCTAGTAATGTAGCTTCTCTCTCTCTGAATTCACTGATCTCTACTATTAATGTTTTTGCTCTGCTGTTGGTTTACTACTGTTGTAAACCTGAGCTGTGTATTGACCTCTGGACCGGTAAGAAGACTTTGTAGTTTGGATTACTCTTTGGACTATTGCTATTGTTTATGACTTGGACTGTTTATTTTTGACTGTGCATTTTTGTTTTTACACCACCTCAAAAGTAAAATACTTTTTGCTTTTACAACTCAGTGTACTCTTACTGTGTGACTCTTGCTGCTCTCAGTACCCTTCCTTGTCTGTGCAACTCTTTGGTAGCACAAGGAGACCTCTGCACGACAAATTTCTTAACAGTTCAGCTGCTTGCGCAAAGGCAAACAATGAGGAAGAGGTGTGTTGTAATGTGATGGATATCCCCAGTTGCCCACAGAGTTTTATTTCCATTTCAGGGATTGTAAGTAGAAGTGTTTTCAGGACTGTTAGTCAATTTGGCAAAACTGGGAATAGAGTCAGCAGAAGCAAAGATGCTGGAGGCCTGGTTCCCTTATATCTGCTTCTTTTACCTCTGTTATTGAGCAGGTGTTGTGCCAA
The DNA here is from genome assembly GCF_947247035.1 of Vipera ursinii. Taxonomy (NCBI): domain Eukaryota; kingdom Metazoa; phylum Chordata; class Lepidosauria; order Squamata; family Viperidae; genus Vipera; species Vipera ursinii. The sequence goes on along the minus strand of NC_139516.1, from coordinate 93,247,319 downwards.
CATAGAGCAGTTTTCTGTTTCGTTTTTCCATTTGAAACGGTCCTAGGTGGTTTGCAAAGACAACATAGAGCCTCGTGTGTTTACATTAAGTTTTATCCAGCAATTGCAGCACAGCAGTGTGCAGGCGTTATAAACATATTGTTAAGTGGGACAGTTATAAAGAAGTGGGAATTTAAGACATAAAGGAGGGTAAAAATGCCATTCTTTTCCATTGCTGCCATCTACAGAAAGTTTCTCTAACAACTAGAATCCTTTCCCTGACACATTAGCATACACTTTAGATAGAAATTTCATTTTCTAAAAAGAATGAAACTAAATAAAAAAAAATGAATCCTGTTTTGAACTACAAGAGGGCATCCTTTTAAGTGTTGTCCTTATTAGTAAGGGCACTATATAACAGTGTCAAATTAATAGTATATTCTTCTGAACCTCTTATGTTTTTTTAGTGCAAAATATTGCTGGTAAATTAGCATGTGTAATTTCATATAGCAATAATACTTCTAATTGAGTGATTTCATGCAATTAGGGAATGCACTTCAGGAAGCAAGGGCAGTAGGTTGATTGGAGAGGAAATAGAAGCAATAAAGTAGACAGAGGAGAGGAAAAGACGCTATCTATCTATCTATCCCCCTTCATGGATTACTGCCTTGTCGTGGCGAAGGGGCTTGCGTAATTCAATGAAGCTATGAGCTATGCCGTGCAGGGCTACCCAAGATGGACAGGTCATAGCAGAGAGTTCTGACAAAACGTGATCCACTGGAGAAGGAAATGGCAAACCACTCCAGTATCTTTACCATGAAAACCCTATGGACAGTACCAAAAGGCAAAACGATATGACGCTGGAAGATGAGCCCCTCAGGTCGGAAGGCGTCCAATATGCTACTGGGGAAGAGCAGAGGGCTAGTACTAGTAGCGCCAGAAAGAATGAAGTGACTGGGCCAAAGCCGAAAGGACGCTCAGCTGTGGATGTGTCTGGTGGTGAAAGGAAAGTTCGATGCTGTAAAGATTTTTTTCTCCATAGGAACCTGGAATGTAAGATCCATGAATCAAGGAAAGCTGGATGTGGTCAAACAAGAGATGACAAGACTGAACATCGACATCTTAGGTATCAGTGAACTAAAATGGACAGGAATGGGTGAATTTAATTCAGATGACCATCAGGTATACTACTGCGGGCAAGAATCCCTCAGAAGAAATGGAGTAGCCTTCATAGTCAATAAAAGAGTAGGAAAAGCAATACTGGGATACAATCCTCAAAATGACAGAATGATCTCAATTCGAATCCAAGGCAAACCATTCAATATCACAGTAGTCCAAGTCTATGCCCCAACCACCAGTGCTGAAGAGGATGAAATTGACCAGTTCTATGAAGCTCTACTGCACCTTATAGAACTAACACCAAAAATGATGTTCTTATCATCATGGGGGATTGGAATGCTAAAGTAGGAAGCCAAAAGATAACCGGAATAACAGGTAAGTTTGGCCTTGGAATGCAAAATGAAGCAGGGCACAGGCTGATAGAATTCTGTCAAGAGAATACGATGGTCATAGCAAACACTCTTTTCCAACAACCCAAGAGACGGCTCTACACATGGACATCACCAGACGGCCAACACAGAAATCAGATTGACTATATGCTCTGCAGCCAAAGATGGAGAAGCTCTATACAGTCAATAAAAACAAGACCAGGAGCTGACTGTGGCTCAGACCATGAGCTTCTCCTTGCAAAGTTTAGGCTTAAACTGAAGAAAGTAGGGAAAAGCACTAGGCCACTCAGGTATGAATTAAATCATATCCCTGTTGAATATACAGTAGAGGTGACAAATAGATTTAAGGAATTAGATCTGATAGACAGAGTGCCTGAAGAACTATGGACAGAGGTTCGCGACATTGTACAACAGGTAGCAACCAAAACCATCCCAAAGAAAAAGAAATGCAAGAAAGCAAAATGGCTGTCTGAGGAAGCTTTGCTAATAGCTGAGGAAAGGAGGGAAGCAAAAGGCAAGGGAGAAAAAGAAAGATACGCCCAATTGAATGCAGAATTCCAGAGAATAGCTAGAAGAGATAAGAATGCCTTCTTAAATGAACAGTGCAAAGAAATAGAAGAAAACAATAGAATAGGGAGGACCAGAGATCTTTTCAAGAAAATTGGAGAGATGAAGGGAACGTTTAATGCAAAAGTGGGCATGATAAAGGACCAAAATGGCAGGGACCTAACAGAGGCAGAAGAGATTAAAAAGAGGTGGCAAAATTACACAGAAGAACTATACAAGAATGAGCTTAATGTCCCTGATAATCACAATGAGGTGGTCACTGACCTCGAGCCAGACATCCTAGAATGTGAAGCGAAGTGGGCCTTAGAAAAGCTGAGCAACAACAAAGCTAGTGGAGGTGACAGTATTCCAGCTGAGCTATTCAAAATCTTAAAAGACAATGCAATAAAAGTGCTACACTCAATTTGCCAGCAAATTTGGAAAACTCAACAGTGGCCACAGGATTGGAAAAGATCAGTTTACATTCCAATTCCAAAGAAAGGCAGTGCCAAAGAATGTTCAAACTATCGCACCATTGCACTCATTTCACATGCTAGTAAAGTCATGCTTAAAATCCTACAAGCTAGACTTCAGCAGTATGTGGATCGAGAACTACCAGAAGTACAGGAAGAATTTCGAAGAGGCAGAGGAACTAGAGATCAAATTGCCAACATACGCTGGATCATGGAGAAAGCTAGAGAGTTCCAGAAAAACATCTACTTCTGCTTCATTGACTATGCTAAAGCCTTTGATTATGTGGATCATAACAAACTGTGGCAAGTTCTTAAAGAGATGGGAGTACCAGACCATCTTATTTGTCTCTTGAGAAACCTATATGCGGGTCAAGAAGCAACAATGAGAACTGGACACGGAACCACTGATTGGTTCAAAATTGGGAAAGGAGTCCGGCAAGGCTGTATAACTGTCGCCCTGCCTATTTAACTTATATGCAGAGCACATCATGAGAAAGGCAGGGTTAGATGAATCAAAAGTTGGAATTAAGATTGCCGGAAGAAATATCAACAACCTAAGATACGCAGATGATACCACTCTAATGGCAGAAAGTGAAGAAGAACTAAAGAGCCTCTTGTTGCGGGTGAAGAAGGAGAGTGCAAAACTTGGGTTGAAACTTAACATTAAGAAAACCAAGATCATGGCATCCGGCCCTCTCAATTCCTGGCAAATAGATGGGGAAGAAATGGAGGTAGTGACAGATTTTAGTTTCCTGGGCTCCAAGATCACTGCAGATGGGGACTGTAGCCAAGAAATTAAAAGACGCTTGCTCCTGGGGAGGAAAGCCATGGCAAATCTAGACAGCACACTAAAAAGCAGAGACATCACCCTGTCAACAAAAGTGCGTGTAGTCAAGGCTATGGTCTTCCCAGTTGCAATGTATGGCAGTGAAAGTTGGACCATAAGAAAGGCTGAGCACCAAAGAATTGAGGCCTTTGAACTATGGTGCTGGAGAAGACTCCTGCGAGTCCCTTGGACTGCAAGGCGATCAAACCGGTCAGTCCTAGAGGAGATCAACCCTGACTGCTCTTTAGAAGGCCAGATCCTGAAGCTAAAACTCAAATACTTTGGTCACCTAATGAGAAGGAAGGACTCACTGGAGAAGAGCCTAATGCTGGGAAAGATCGAGGGCAATAGAAGAAGGAGACGACAGAGAATGAGGTGGCTGGATGGAGCCACTGAAGCAGTAGGTGTGAGCTTAAATGGACTCCAGAAGATGGTAGAGGACAGGAAGGCCTGGAGGAACGTTGTCCATAGGGTCGCGATGGGTCGGACACGACTTCGCAGCTAACAACAACAACATCTATCTATCTATCTATCTATCTATCTATCTATCTATCTATCTATCTATCTATCTATCTATCTATCTATCTAACGTATATGTCCACCTATCTTGCACACAACAATCCATAAAAATATAGATAAAAACAAAGGTAATAATGATATTTGGAAAAAATATTAGACATGGAAATTCCAAGCAAAAGGTTTTGAATTCCAGAGGTTAAAACAGCAGATTTGAATCTTTTGTATATGTTTGTTCCTTTGGTCCAGTTGGATATTTTGTTACCTGGGACAGAACCCCAAAATAGAGCTTCCCCCCCCCCATTCACATCAAAGATTACAATATCCCAAACTAACTCAGTTATTTTGGCATCCTACACTAGTTCAAAAATAATTAAATAAGTAGCAATTTGTTAGTAATTAAAGACATGTCAGATATGCTGCCTGAGGAATATATCACACTTTGCCTAATGTTAGAATCAGTGTTTCTTATAATGATGTTTAAATGGTCACTCTGTTTATTATGTTATAAAATTTAGAGTGCTTACAGAATTGCAAGTAATGGACAGTTTTCCATATTTTAAAACAGGGATGTCAAACTGCCGGCCTGTGGGCTGGACGCATCATCAGGAAACCGCACCCAGCTCATTGCCGGCAATGGAGAAAAAGCTCCAATATGTCACGTGACGTCATGTGATGTCACGAGTTTGACATATCTGTTTTTAAAGAATAGGTAGATATAGCCCTGGCATTGAACGTGCCTTTCCCATATTTAAGTGAAGATGGCAGCTCCTGCCATTGCTGAAAGTAGGGAGGCAAGCTGAATTGCACAATGATTGCCAAGCTAATTTGAAACTTTTCTCACCATCTTTCTTCACTGGAAGTATTTTTGCCAGACAGAAGTGACCATGTACTGTATTGACAAAGATAGTAGCATTCTTATTCTAAGAATGTTGTGGACCCTTAGAGCAGGCTAATCTGGTCCAACTTCCTTGATGCAGAAAATTTAGAGCTACAGAATCCATAGTAAGCTTAAGGTGAAGATCTTCAGCAAGAGCCAACCTCATCTTGTCCCAAACTACCAAAAATACCAAGAAGGTAGATTGCAAAAACCTTACTTTGGGTTTGTGCATTTCCAAGTAAAGGAAAGGAGGGCTTGCAAGTGCAAGCACAGAGCAACAAACTCATAGTGTCTAGTGAGCTTGTCTGCAAATATCCAAGAGGCCGGAATTCAAGTGTGGAAAGCAAAAGCATAGTCAGATGTGATCCAGAAATCCAAGAGTCCAAATGTAGATCATCAGTTGCTCTGGATTTGAAGGGGCAGAGTTTCTACAGGCAATAGGTTCAGGAGACAAATATACAGAGTTCTAGTAAGCAGAGAAGTGATTTCCAAAAAGAGATTGTTGGCAGCAAAAGTTATTAAATAGTACCTGCTATGAGTGTGGACAAACAGGAATGAGGATGCCTTTGAAAGTAGGGCTTTGTGCCTTTGCTCTGCTTAGTGTTCTGCACAATAGGCATTAGGGCTGGGAAGAAGTCTTGGATCAGGCTCCTTATCATATGGCATGTCAAGTACCCTGACTCTGTCAGGCTCAGGTTGGTGGGCTGTTCCTGAGGTTGACATTTGTCTGAGGCCTCTGGAAAGGCTCCCACCAGCAATTCCTGGTGTTATTCTGGTGCCTCAGAAAGTATCACCTTCTGAAGGCGGTAGCTTTGCAAACGGGCCATGGCAGCTTTCCAAACAGATGGCGCCACTGCCCATTCGGGCGGAGGTGCGCACGCACCTCTCCAAACCTTTGGAGAGGTGCGCGCACACCTCTCGGAACCGGCAGTGGCGCCGTCCGTTTGGAAAGCTGCCGCGGCCTGTTTGCAGGCTGCCGCCTTCCTCTGAAGGCGGTAGCTTTGCAAACGGTCCACGGCAGCTTTCCAAATGAGCGGTGCCACTGCCTGTCCGGGTGGAGGTGCGCGTGCACCTCCGCCCGTTCGGAGAGGTGCACGCGCAGCTCTCCAAACGGGCGGCACCACTCTCCATTTGGAGAGGTGCGCACGCACCACTGCCCATACAGAGAGGTGCGCGTGCACCAGGCGACTGGGAGCTGCAGGAGATGGCTCAAAGTGCCGCATGCGGCTCTGGAGCCGTGGGTTGCCGACCCGTGGGTTAAAAGAAGGCTATGCTTCTTTCCATATGAATCTGCCCACTTGCAATCATTAAAGAGGCTCTGGAGAGTTTTGTTACTAAGGATTTAAATCAGGATATGTTCTGTTCAACACTACATTTATAGAATTCTTTTTTTACAGAGTTCATATTAAGTATTTCTTTATGCTTTAAACAGTGAATGTTTCATCATTCAATTGGTCTTTAAATTATTATATTTTCCATTTTATTATGTTGAACATTCAAATTTCTGATTTAAATTTATTGTTACACAATACCTATTTTGCTTTACCTCTGTTTTTATTGGACATTATTTTAGCCATGTCTTTCCATGATGCAAAATATGGCTATGGTTTATTCTAGTAATTAAGTAACTTATTTGCTAAAGTACAAATACATTTTCAGATTTCATTAGGATTGTCAAGTTTCACAGTGATTGTGAATTACATGCAAGCAAGCAAGAAACCAACCCAATATCAATATTTTGCGGTTGTAACGTTTGAGATTCCTTTAATGATTCTTAATACTGGTTGATTGAATAATTGATTATGTGCCATCAAGTCATTTTCAGCTCTTAATGACACATAGATAGATTTTCTCCATCTATACCAGACATGTCAAACTCGCGACGTCATGTGACATCGCGCAACATATCGGAGCTTTTTCCCCATTGCCGGCAATGGGGTGGGCGCGGTTTTGTCGCAACGGGTCCGGTCCTTGGGCCGGCAGTTTGACATCCCTGATCTATACCTAACCTGTTCTTTCATGTCTCCCAATGGTAGACTCATCGACATTGTAGCTTAGACCATCCTGAGGCTGGAAGTCATCATCATAGAACTACAGAAACACAGAGAAGCCAGCACATCTACTGAATTGACATAGACAAAGACTGCTTTTTTAATTTTATTGTTCCAATAAAACAATTAGGGTTAGACTCAATCACATAAAGGAGATTTGCTTTCAGTTAAAATTATGGGATGCTTCTTAGTGATAAGAGAAGTTTAATGACAGAACCAAGTGTCACTGCCAGCATGGTCAGACGAGTCTCAGCTGGAAGGTGATACTTTCTGAGGCACCAGAATAACACCAGGAATTGCTGGTGGGAGCCTTTCCAGAGGCCTCAGACAAATGTCAACCTCAGGAACAGCCCACCAACCTGAGCCTGACAGAGTCAGGGTACTTGACATGCCATATGATAAGGAGCCTGATCCAAGACTTCTTCCCAGCCCTAATGCCTATTGTGCAGAACACTAAGCAGAGCAAAGGCACAAAGCCCTACTTTCAAAGGCATCCTCATCCTGTTTGTCCACACTCATAGCAGGTACTATTTAATAACTTTTGCTGCCAACAATCTCTTTTTGGAAATCACTTCTCTGCTTACTAGAACTCTGTATATTTGTCTCCTGAACCTATTGCCTGTAGAAACTCTGCCCCTTCAAATCCAGAGCAACTGATGATCTACATTTGGACTCTTGGATTTCTGGACTATGCTTTTGCTTTCCACACTTGAATTCCGGCCTCTTGGATATTTGCAGACAAGCTCACTAGACACTATGAGTTTGTTGCTCTGTGCTTGCACTTGCAAGCCTTCCTTTCCTTTACTTGGAAATGCACAAACCCAAAGTAAGGTTTTTGCAATCTACCTTCTTGGTATTTTTGGTAGTTTGGGACAAGATGAGGTTGGCTTTTGTATGCATTGCAAACCCCATTTGCTCTCATATCTGCATGAATACATAGTTGTTTCAACAAATCTTCACAACATACTGAGTTAAAACTGAATTAAAATACAAAACTGATTGGGAGGAAAAGGCAAAATGTTTGATGGGTTGTTTGATGCCACCATGTAGATAAAAGTTTCCTCCCTAAAAAATGCCAGGCATTATATGTGGATATGCCTTGTAATGTCTCACTCATCTGTTCCTCAAGTCTATTAGGAGAATGATGATTTGTCTCCACCAATCACCTTGTGTTTTTGGGTCCCTGAAGCCCAGACATTAGAATGTTATCCTGATCAGCTGCCTTTGTCACATTCTGTCAACCCTACAAGATACACCAGACCAAGAAACAAATAGTTTTATTAAGCTAGCTTTATTAAGATTGACTGTACAAATAGAATCTTGCAGAATCTAATTGGGTCCTCCCCTTTACATTCATGTGAATTGGGGGGAAGCCTGTCTGAGATGTTTTCATAACCTTTCCTACTCATTTGGGCCTAGACAATGTTCATCAACTCGTTGCCTTGGTAACAGACCTTCTGTCTCATCCCTCAAGGTCATCCCCTTTACTCTCTACACATCCTACTACAGCAAAAAGTGGCTTGTTTGACTTTAGCTTTGTGTTATGGGTAATCTCATTCATTGTAGTTGGAGGGCTATATTAATGATCTTTGTAAATAAATGCTTATACCCAATCATTTCAATGAAAGGAATTATTATTCTATGATAATTTAGCTAAGGATTTGCATGTGCTGTTCTTAAAAAAAAGTATCCAGTTTACTTGCTGATACAAATCAGTGAGTCATCTTTCTCTGTTGGTGTTGAGAAAGACCATTTTCTTCCCCACAAACTTAATTTTATACAAATTGCTATAGGCAATGAACTGTACACAAACTTACCAAAGCCCAGGAGGTGAGTTGCCTTCTGGCATGCAATTATAAACTATTTTTCAGACACATATTCCATTTTAAAAAATAATAATGACTATTGTTTATATCATTTTCTGTTGGAAATATGCTGTACAGTATTAAGCCCCTACAAAAATTGCCTTTGGGCCGGTTAAATGCAAAGTAAGTTCACTGTGGTGAATCATCCACTGAATGGATAAGAGGAACTTTCAAAGAACCAGTTTTATCTTAAGAACAACAGAGGCTGAAGTTGTAAGTGCTAACTGACTTATAGCAGCAAATATGAACAATAGGCTTCTCTGTGAACATCGCTCACATTTTTATTCATTTGCTATGAAATAACTCCAGTGGCGTACAAGCAAAATTCTTCTTTGGTCCTTCAAATCTTCTATTCCCCAATTAGGCAAAAGAGGGAGTCCCAAGCCTGTGGTTTTTTCAGGTTTAATACTGGGGTTTGCTACTTTACATTTATCTTCCTTCCATGATTTCAAAGCTAGAAGTAGATGAGGAAGCAATGGAATTCTCTCAAGTTTGTGTTTCATCTCTGTATATTTTGGCTGATTTTATTCACAGCAGCAAATGTCCAATAAACTGTTTATGATTATTCAACAGTTTCTCTAAAATATTGTAATGGTTGGAGTAGTTTCAATTTTGAGTAGGAACTATGTAAATGTTCCATTTTCAAGTTTTCTAAGTACATATTGTCTCTTGGAACATACTTATCACATTTCAGATTTTTACATTCAGTTCTGTAATTCCTTATGCAAGATCTCAGTGTTTCTCAGCAGTGTCTGAACAACTGAGCATTCTGATTTCAGTCTTGCTTACTATATTTTTATTTAATTTAAATATTATTGAAATATATTCTCATTAAAATCTGAATTTTTCTCTCTCTCTCCCCTTGCCTGCCTATCTATCTATCTATCTATCTATCTATCTATCTATCTATCTATCTATCTATCTATCTATCTATCATCTATCTATCTATCATTTTTCTCTTTGAAAATTAGTCTATTTTTGTTAAAACACAGTTTGTGAGTTGTTAGATTTGTACTCATTCTTTTCCTAAAAAAAAATCTATGAAAAACCCAACCAAAAAAAGTGGAACAATGTAATTCTGGAACTATCGCATGGTTATCATTCTCTCCCTGGAATATTACTTCATTTTTCTTCCTTTGAAACTACTGTCATAGGCCACTTTCTATATGGCATATTCTGATAAATATATGCTACTCAGAGTCACCTTACAGAGATGATGGATAGCATAAAAATTTAAATAAATACATACATACATAAATTGAACCAGAAATTTATGTTTTAAATATCTGAATCTTGCTACATATAGAAAGACTAGTTTGTGGAAATGTATGTTCTATTTCACGTAATGTGGAATTTTAAGTATTTAGCAAGTATCCCATCTTTAAAGATTATGGAAAACACTACCTTTAAATGTAAGCGTGTTAACATCTTTTCTAGATTGAATCTAGTATGCCACCCAATTTTTCAGTTAGTTACAAATAAACATTGTTATATTTCCTGCCCCATATTATTTTATTTATGGACCCTGAACCTTAATTTTGCTTGTAGATCTTCTTTATGGCTTGTCAGATTATAGAATCCATTTCTTTCTGTCTTGACTGTTTACTTTTAACAGCTACATTAAGATATCATCATTGTTCTTTAGGGGAAATAAGGAGCTCATAATTTAGCATGGTCTGAATTAGCTAGTGGTGCCCCACAAAAAATTTTTTGGAATGTCTATGTAAAAAAAAAAGGACCACAATCTATCTGAAATTGTCGGGCATTTTTGTCTGATTTTTTAAAAAAGAAACTATTTTAAAAAAATTATTAATAAAAGGCTGGTTCACATACAACATATCTCTCTGACCCATCAAGAACCTATTGTAATACTTCAGATATATTTTCTGATTACTTCATAGGATTCTTGAACATTTTATGTATTTATTTTATGCACACATGTGCAGAATTAGAAAATCTCTCTTTTGTTTTCACCTACAAAGATGTCCCTTCCTTGTTATTTTCTTTGAATTGAACTGCATGAAAGGGACCTGCAATTAGAGAATCTGCAATGAGCAAAAGGTATAACCTTGAAGAATTGGAGGAAGAGCTGCAATCAAGAAAATGGACAGATAAAAGAAATCTGAATCTAGGCCACAACTGTAACCAGAGTAACCATCTCAGAGAAGTCTCTCTCTGCTTCTCATGAAGCTAAAGGGCTACTATAACTGAATAATAAAAGTAATATTAGCATATGTGACTTTGGTTTCTTAGGACAACCTTGAAGGGCAAACAGAATCCTAGAACTACAAAATGTAGGATTTGGAAGAGTTGTCGGAGATGATTTAGCCAAGTCCCCTGCCCTTGCAAGAGTCCACTGCTACAGCAATCCTGCCAGAAAGCCATTCATGGCATTTTCAATACCTCCAACAAAGGAAAATTCGTAACTTCACAAGGCAATCTGTTTCATTTCATTGCTATTAGGAAGTTTTTATGAAATCCAGTCACAACCTACTTTCTTGTAATTTAAATCCATTGCTTCTTGCCTGTCTCCTAAAATAACTCTGCTACATGGCAGCCTATCAGATACTTGAAAACACCTACCTTGTCTTTCTGCAGGTTTTTTTTCTCTAGTCTTAAGCTAAATATATCAAACAGTTCCAACTGTTCCTTCATAAGTTTACCATTCTTTTTTCCCCCCTCACTTCACCATCTTAGCTGCTATCCTCTGGACCCACCATTGTTCGACAATGTCTTTCCTAAAATAAGGTAACCCAGAGGTGCAGTCTGGTCAATCCAGAATAAAGATGAATTAGAATTTCTCTTAATCCAGATACTGTATTTTGCATGTTGACAATGCCTGGATGGCCTTCATGTAATGATTGTAAAACCCTGTCTCTTAGGGAAGTGGGAATTATGACTCTGTTTCCCCATAATATGCACCCTTTATGGGCAGATAACTCACGCCTCCTGACAAAATAGCTTTGAAATTCTGAGCCTGGACTTTTTTCAAACCAGCCCGTGTATACCCAAGACAACACTCTACTACCGTATTTTCCGGCGTATAAGACGACTTTTTAACCCATGAAAATCACCTCATAAGCTAGAGAGTGATGGATTATAGAGTTTATAGTTGTTAGTATATGATTGTTTATGATTGCTTTTTATATATATACCTTGTATTTAGCTCTGGGAAGTCGGGGGGGGAGGGGGGGAGGGGGGGAGGTAGGGGGGGAGGAGGGAGGGGGAAGGGGGGATTCTTAAAGGAAAATTGTATTTTAAAACTTTAATAAAAAAAAAGCAAAGAAAATAAAAAAAAGAAAAAAAGAAAATTACCTCAAAAGTTGGGGGGTCGTCTTATACGCCGGGTCGTCTTATACGCCGGAAAAAAAACACAAATCAGTCGAGCGTCCCCGTTCTTGCAAAGCCGGGCCGCCGCGCGCAACCGAGCTATCTCCGCTGCGGCTCCGGGACACGGCTGGGCGGGAGCGTCGGGCGGCTCTCCCCACACGAAGGCGTCGCTGCCCGTCGGCTCTTGTCCGTCGCAGAGGAGGCGAAGGCCCGACTGGCCCCGCCGGCCCTCCCGCTGCTCCCGTGCTTCTGCCGGCCTCTGAGGCACAGCGTTTCCCAGGCGGCAGGCAGCGCCGGAGGGCAACCGCCACCCCACCACAGCCGGTGCCCCTCTTGCTTCCCCCCCAGGCCTTGAACTTCTCCCATTCGGCACAGGGCGGGGCAGCTCCTCCCGCAGCCTCTTTTTCATGTGCCACTTCCCTCTCACCGTCGGCCGAGGCGTGCTCGGCCCGGGCTCCCGGTCCCTCTTCCCGGCCGGCTTCCCGCCCTGCCCCTCATGGAGATGGACTGGGCGTGCAGCCTCTCGGTGTGGCTGCTTTTCCTGGGCAGCCTGGCGGTGCGGCTCCTGCGCTCGAACCTGTTGCTGAGCCGGCAGCTGTTGCTGCGCGTGGGGCTGCTGGCCGTCCTGCAGGCGCTGGGCCGTCCTGCCGCTGCCCCTCAGCGCCGCGCTCACGGCGGCTGCCTGCTGGCTCGTCTCGGCCAGCACCGCCCAGCAAAAGCGCATTCCCCGCGGGGGGGAGAGCAGTGCTGGTGACAGGTGAGTCCGGTGGGCGCGAGGCCCTCCCCTCGGGCAACGGCAGGATGGCCCAGCGCCTGCAGGACGGCCAGCAGCCCCACGCGCAGCAGCAGCCGCAGCGAGAGCTGCAAACGCAGGAATAATGTGGAACGTGTGGATGGTGCTCGCCATCGCCTTATTGGCCTGCGTCTCGGGCGAGGTGGTAAGAGGTTGTTTTAATTTCATTTGGGGAGGGTGAAGCAGGGCAAGAAGCAGTTGCGGGGAGCGCTTGCGTGGATTCGGACGATTTCCATCCCCTTGGTCAGTGGTTGCCTCACCTTTCCTGCTCTAACTCTTGGGGAACTTTTCCCATCTTCTCCGTTCTGCATTAACCGGCAATTTAGCTCGATCCTGGGGCGCCTTGTACTGAACTCCCCTTTCTTGGTTCAGAAACTGGCTTCGGCCTCAAATTGGAGAAAGAGGGGCGGTGGGACGGGGATCAATCCGGAGCGGGAGGAAGGATGAGACGCCCCCACTGTTCCCACATCTGCTGCGCAGAAGTTTTGCTAAGGTCATTTGCAAAGATCAAAACTTTTTAAACAGGAGGGGCATGGGGTTTTCGGCTCTGCTTAATGGTATGTGAAACGGGGGAAGGGAAGAGGAGAGAGCCATTATATTTTTATTTGATGGGTAGAAAATGTTTTTTTCCTCCTGGGATTTTTTTTGGGTGGGGGGAGCAGACTTCTGAACTCGAGGGGCCTTAGTTTTTTGTAAAGACTATCGATAACTCTTGGGATACGTTTTTTATTTAAACAAAAAGCTGTCCGAAAATTGCAGATGGAAAGAGATGGGATAAGAACATCGAAAGACAGGACCATAAAAACAATCCTTTGAAAGGGGGGGCGCGTGAGTGTTAGAGTGGTGATTTAACACTCCAGTTAAAACTGTCTAGCATATTTTTCATTCAAACCTCTCCTTCATTACTTCAGTCTGTTGAATTCAATGGAGGACTCTAGGAGAACATGATACCATGGTGATTCTGAATGTGACAGTTTTGGATCTGTTTGCAAATCCAGTCTGGCATCACTGAGTTGTGTTTGATTGATCCAAATGGAATTTTGGATTATGACGGACAGGGAGGGCAGGGCATGTAAGTATTTTCCGGCGTATAAGACAAAAAACCTTGAAAAACTTCTTAAAAGTAGGGGGTCGTCTTATACGCCGGGTCGTCTTATACGCCGGAAAATATGGTAAGTATTTTATCTGTGGCAGTTTCAGCAGCAATGTCCCCTGCATGGAGGGGAAACTCAGGTATGTTCTGTGTAGACAATAGTCTAGCAGCAGGAGCCAGATCTGGATCCATTAGTGGCAGTGGTAGTCTACTAAGGCCATCAGCATGCCCATTTCCTTGCCCGGTTTGTGAATTAATTTAAAATTGTATGCAGGAAAATAGACCATCTCAGCATTCTTGGAGATAGTATGTGGGGGGTTTGTTTGTCTGTTGTAAAAAGTCCCAACAGAGGTTTGTGGTCAGTGTAGACCGTGAAATCCCTGCCATATAAATAGTCATGGAATTTTTTTATTCCAGCAAAGATGGGTAGGGCCTCTTTGTCAATCTGAGCATAGTTTCGCTCAGCAGAGGACAATGTCCTTGAGTAAAATGCTATAGGAACCTGTTTCCCATTTTTCTCTATGTTGACTTAAAACTGCCCCCACCCCATAGGGAGATGCATCACATGCAAGACATACAGATTTAGACTCTTTGTAGTGAGTTACAGTGGACTCTTCTGACAATAGTGCTTTTAAGTCCTGTAAACTTTTTTCATGTAAGTTAGTCCATTTCCATGGAGCGTTCTTATCTAGAAGCCTGTGGAGGGGCTCTGCTATTGCAGCCTTATGAGGTAGAAATGTGTGATAGAAGTTTAGGAGACCCAAGAATACTTGTAGCTTTCCTTTTGATTTGAGCCTAGGAGCCATTTTAATGGCCTTCACTTTAGAATCAGTGGGGTGAATGCTGTTAGCATCAATTCAGAAACCCAGGAATTCTGTTGAAGAAACCCCAATACTACACTTGTTCTTTTTTAATTTGAGGCCTGCTTCACGAAGCCTCTGCAAGACAGCCCTGAGCCTACTGGCCAACACTTCAGGGGATTCCCCGGCAATAAGAACATCATCAAAATAAGGGCAGACACCCTGAATACCCTTGACTGTATGCTCCATGATTCCCTGAAAAATACCGGGTGCAACACTGACTCCAAACTGTAAGTGTTTAACTTTGACTGCCATTCTTTGAGTCACGATCATTTGAGCCATGGCTGTGGCCTCATCAACTGGCAATTGCTTGATAGGCCTGTGCTAAATCAAGTTTAGCAAAAATAGTACCCCCTTGCAAGGAGGCTAAAATATGGTTGACCACTGGGACCGGGTAAGCGTGTTGCTTGAGGGCTTTATTTAGTGTGTATTTATAGTCAGCACAAACGTGAATTTCCCCATTGGCTTTAAGTGGAATGACTATAGGAGTTTCCCACTCCACACTATCAACAGGCTGTAACTCGCCCTGTTCTACAAGCTTTTCAATTTCGGAATCAATTTTATGTTTTAAGGCAAAGGGGACCCTACGAGGCTTAACCCTGATTGGAACTATGTTGGGATCTAGCTTAAAAGAGATAGGCAGGCCTGTGTATGTTCCAAGGGTTGAATCAAAAACATCCACATATTCCTTGCACACTGACACAAGGTCTGCTGTTTGTATCCGGTTTATACCAATAATCTGAATACCTAAGGCATCAAACCAATCGAGTCCAATGAGACTCGTTCTCTGGCCCCCTACTACTATTACATCCAGGTGCCCCCAAAACCCTTTAAACTTTCCCAACAAAGTGGCTTCTCCCTTAACTTTAATGTGGGCATTTTGAAAATCTGTTATGATTATATCTGTGGGTCTTAGTTTGGCCCAATTGTTACTGTGCCTACAAACGACGTTTGTAGAAATGATTGAGACTGCAGAGCTAGAGTCCAATTCCATCTTACATGGAACTCCTTGTAGCTCTACCATGAGCTTAAGTTAGGGTTTGAGGGGGTGTCGAGCCCCGGTGCGGTATACGCTTCTACGGCTTCTGAAAAATCCCACACTAACTGGACCCTGGGCCCCAGTAGCTCTCCTAGTTGGTTCTTCCGACTGATGTTTGGGTGGCTGATCTCTCTGGTGGGCTCTGCAAGCTCTACATGTGGCTGAACAAAATCTGCAATTGGCACGAAAATGATTGCCGCCACACCCCTTACATCTCTGTAAGAGAACTGCCTTGTAACTGTCCTCTCACTGCAGTTTGTTGCGGTGTTGCGTGTTGGGTTGCCTTTGGAGTCGGTTGATTTCAGGTTCTTCTTCCTCGGAAGATTCTCCGGTGTGTTTGGTGTCCTCAAGGTGGACTGTTTCTTTGAATTTGAAATTCAAGGTGCTGGTTATCACCTATAAAGCCCTACATGGCCTGGGTCCGGGTTATTTGAGGGAACACCTGCTGCCGGCATCAAACGCCCTTCGCCCAGTGCGCTCCCACAGGGAGGGTCTGCTCAGGGTTCCGCCGGTGAGAGATTGCCGGCGGGTGACACCCAGGGATAGGGCCTTCTCAGTGGGAGCGCCGGCCCTCTGGAACCAGCTGCCGGTGGAGGTGAGAACTGCCCCCGACCTCCGACCATTCCGCCGGGGCCTGAAGACCTGGCTCTTTGAGCTTTCGGGCCCAGGCTGAGGAGAAATTTTAATTGGGGTTTTTAAGTCTACAGGGTTAATTTAATATTTTTTAATTCGGTTTTTAATTTTTGTATGTTGGATTTTTTTAACTCCCTGTAAACCGCCCTGAGTCCTCAGGGAAAGGGCGGTATATAAATCTAACTAAATAAATAAACTTTGTCTATTTGGTGGGCTGTACTGTCTGAACTGTGCCCCCGGCAGCTTCGTCGGCCATCACCTCATCCTGTGCTTCAGAAAACATTGAATTTTGCCTAGCAAATAGTCTCTGCTGAAGCGTTCTGTCCCGTAGGCCGCAGACGAGCCGGTCTCATAAACGCTCTTCCAAATTTGAAAATTTGCATAGGCGTGCGGCCTGCCTTAGGCCCGCAATGAATTCCGAAGCTGACTCCCTGGGTAGCTGCACTCTTTGGTCGAACTTGAACCGCCAAGCCATTTCAGACATCTTGGGCTGGAAGTGCCCTGTTAGCTTCTTTTTGAGATCTGCGTAGGAGACCGCTTTGATTGGTGTCGGCGCGAAAAGGTTCTCGGCCAAATCAAAGGTTGCCACAGAGTAGCGTTGCGGCCTTCAGTCCTTCTTCCATGATCTGATTGGCTCTGAGGTAGTTTTCTACTTGCAATAAATATGATGGCCATTCCTCCGGGTGATTCACGTCAAATTCTCGCAGTTTTCCGACCTTTGGCATTCTTTCTTTCTGGTTCCTGCGTTCTTCCAGATCCTGCTTCCAGGCTCAGGGAATGAGTCCACTGAGCACTAGGTCGCTAGTGTAGCTTGCTAGCCGACCTTGAGAGGGGGGGTGAAATGCCTCTTCCCTCCAGCGTGTGCTGCCTTTCCCTCGTAGACTTCAGCTCTTTATTCAGTGAAGCAGGATCCCATCCTCGTCGCCACTGTTAAATAGCGGGTTCTTTGACGCAGGAATGAAGACACGAAACAGAGTACAGGGTAACTCATTGTTTATTTTGTGCTGTGACTGTACTGGAGGAAATGGCTGCAACCAGCCGCAATATATAATCTAGCCCCTAGGCAGCAGCCAATAGGTTTGAATCAACCATTGCCGTTTGGAGATAGCCAATTGCAGCAAAGGAGACTTGTAGTCTGGGTTGCTGGAGAGCCGTTAGCTGCTCCAGCAGCCCACGTGGTATTCCCTCAAAAGCCCAGTACATAACACTTTAGCTGCGAAGAGTTGACTGTTTCTTTATGCTGCCATCTACTGAAAGCTGAATTTTCTGCAGCCCAGCTATAGTTTGTGTTATGTATTGAGCTTTTGGGAATACCTTATCACGTGTACGCTGGAAAGCTAATGGTTCTCCAGCAACACAGATAGGACTTTCCAGTCCGAGCTGCAGTCAACTTGGTGGGAATGATGGGTTCAATCTGATTGGTTGTTCAGACTATGGAAGACTATATAAAGACTGCATGGATACCCCTAACCCTTAGTACAGTTATAGTTATGAATAAAGCAACTATTCTTCTGTACTCATCTGCCTGGCGTCTTTCCTGCTCGAGAGTTTGTATCACTTCTTAACATTTTAAAAAGTCACAAAATGTATACTAAGTACACTCAGGTTTGCTGGGAGAATGTGGCAAGGAAGGAAGGTATAGCAGAGCCCAGCAAAGCCCTCTACTCTACTGTAGGGTTGTGGCTCCCAAGATGGCTTGTCTTTTACTGCCATATTTAAACTGCTAATTGCTACTAAATTGAGGGTCTGTTTCACATTGTTAATTCTTCATTTAAGCAAATAAGGTAAATCAGTGAATAAAACTTCATTTCTAATCTTGCTATTCTG
This sequence comes from Vipera ursinii, assembly GCF_947247035.1. Classification (NCBI taxonomy): domain Eukaryota; kingdom Metazoa; phylum Chordata; class Lepidosauria; order Squamata; family Viperidae; genus Vipera; species Vipera ursinii. Next base: position 93,229,100 of record NC_139516.1, on the reverse strand, counting down.
TGCCAAAGTGTGAGATATCTGGGCACTGAGACCCTGGGGTGATTCTGATGTATGCCCTTCTTACAAATAACCAAGTAACCTGTTCACGGCTTTTGTTGAGGCAAGGGCATTCTAATTTCTTGCTGTACCTCGATGGTTTCCTTTCCATGTGTATGTAAACACCCCTTTGCAGGTCAAATACTGCATATTACATTTGCTTCTGCCTCATTTCAAAAGACTACACAGGGAACTGAGCATCAATTCAGCCATTAAATGAGGAATAATCAAAGTTTAGAAAATTAGGTAACATAGGGACATGTATAAAAGGGCCCTGATAGTTTAGAGAAAAGAAAAACAAAAAGTAGGAACACAGCTTCTTGTGTTTTCCTTTATAATGTTGTTCTTCAACTTGAGACAACAAGCCAATATTTAAGGACAAAGAATTAAAATTTAAAAGTTCAGTTATGACTCAAATTGGATAGCTGATTCCCTCTGTACTTGAATTGAAACAAGCCTACTGAATTTTTAAAATGCATTTTTATATATTTTATATGCATTTAGGGGTTGTATACAAGTCCAGGAAAAGGGGGTTGTTTCTCTTGCTAATAAGTTGTCTATTCATTGGGAAGGTCATTCTTGAATATCAATTCTACAAAAATATTTTTCCTTATATCCCAATTTAAATGAGTGATATCATTCATCTAGGACATCAATCTTGAAAGTCATATAAAAAAGATATACTGATTTAATCCTTTCTTCAAAGCTTGAATACTCTGAATGATCTAAAAAATTCAAACCCAAAGTTTACATATTATGCACACTGTACAAAGATTGCAAAATAAAACACTGTTGTTGGACATAGGTAATACAGATATGCAGTTTGTGTTTGGAGAATATCAAAGTTGTGAAAAAGTATATCAGATGCAAAAAAAATGTATATTGACTTTAGATACCACCCTTTCCCAGATCTAATCAGGCAATCAGGCCCAGTAAACTCAATATTCAAATAAAGGGTTTAATTATTTTGTTCATAGTTTAGGTGCCTGCTGTTCTCCAGACTTTGCAGTTTTTAGGACACATTCCAGCAAGGTGGGGGTAGAGGAAGCAGAGATGATTTGTCAAAAGGGAACACATTCATATTTTAACGCAACATTAACATTTTTGGTAATTAACATGGCAGTTAATGCTTTTAGCAGATGTAACAACATTAGACTTGTAAATTTTAATTAAAGTTAATGGTTCACGATAGCTGTAGGGATCAGGCATCCTCTCTGGATTTTAAAAACATGTCTAATGTGATTAGAAATACTAATTGAAGAAAAAAGGATTGCAAGAATAATTATGATATTTCTTATAATCTTGTTCCATCATTAGAAACCTTCAGTGATTTTTTAAAAAAGCATTAGTGCAAGAGGGAAACCTGGAAAGTGAAATGTTCCCCTTGAAAATTTTAAAAGAGGTCAAAAGAAAATCCAGAGAGGTCTTGTGCGCATGAAGCCATAAAACAAAATTAATGTGTCTATAAAACACTAAAAGAGATGCAGTGGCTCAGTGGGTTAGGATGCTGAGCTTGTTGATCAGAAGGTTGGCAGTTTGGTGGGTCAAATCCCGAGTGCTGCATAACAGAGTGAGCACCTGTTACTCATCCCAGCTTCTGCCAACCTAGCAGTTCGAAAGCACGTAAAAATGCAAGTAGAAAAATAGGGACCACTACGGTGGGAAGGTAACAGCGTTCTGTGCGCCTTTGACGTCTAGTCATGCCGGCCACATGACCACGGAGACGTCCTCGGACGTCCTCTTCGGCTTTGAAACAGAGATGAGCACCGGCCCCTAGAGTTGGAAACGACTAGCATGCATGTGCAGGGGAACCTTTACCTTTACCTTTTATAAAACCCTATTTTCTTGATTAGCCTCAGAATCCCTAGAAAAGATGTAAACCTGTCTGGTTACATTTCATGCTTTTTTTTGCTTGATTAGATAATGAATTTCTTTCTGAGGTCCTAAATTTAAAGAATAGGAGATTCTTTTCAGGGGGCATCCACCTGAAAGATGTTGCGATGGTGGAAATCATGATACTGAGTGTGAAGATTTTAGGTTTCACTATTCTACTTCACATGCAATGCAAACAGCTGCAGACCTTGGAGTTTGAAAGTATGTAAATGAGAATAGATTAATAGGTACCAGTTAGTTGGGAGGGTAACAGCATTCCATGCATCTTTGGCGTGTACCCATGCTGGCCACATGACCATGGAAAATGTCTTCAGCTATACTGGCTCCCTTGGCCAAGAAACAGAGATGACCACCGCACCCTACAGTTGTCTGACTAGACAGGGAAACTCTTACTTTTACCTAGTGATATTTGCATTCTAGATATAATAATGTTAAAACATACATGGGACAGTGATTTAGTTACTAAAGCACTATAATTTTTATAGCTATTGTAGGAAGAAAGCTGTGTTAGTCTATGGTAGCCAAAATCAGAGGAAGTTTGGTAGTATCTTTTCAGAATAACATTTTATTAAAAGGTGTGACACGAGCATCTGAGGAAATGAGGTGTAGCTCCCTAAAGTTTATGCCTGTTAATAAAATTTGTTAGTCTAAAAAGATGCTATCAAACTTCTTATAATTTTATAGGGTTTATAATTGGGAACTATAATCTACTATAGGTATTATACAAACTTCTTCTACATCTTTTATTATTAATTGTTCTGGGATTGGAACAACACATCAGGGGATTAAGATCTGGAGTTAGAAAGAAACGGGTCTAGGAAAGCATTTGGGAGGATGAGATGCCTGTGGGATGAAGGTCACTGTATTTGTACAACTCAGAGAACCATCAGCATTACCACACAAACTTCCCTTCTACTTTAACTTTAGTACTGTATACAAACTCTGCCTTTGTATTTAATTTGTGCTTTAGGTTGATGTGAGAACACAGAAGAAGCCAATGAAATCCCTGAACTGCCCATTATCCTTGGGTCGTAATGCTAATGGATCTCTATGAAAAGTAATGAACAACTTGGTAGAAGAAGCAACCAAAATGTCCTCAGCGGCAACTTGTAAAGATGGCTCTGTATGGCACACTTGTCCTTGGAGTGAGAAAACACGTCTTAAAGCAGATGAACAAGTCTGGCTTGGTCAATGGCACAGAATGTGGAAGAGTTGAGGGCCTTATATCTTTTTGCCTCCTAATTAACTATGGGTTCCATGGATCTGTTGAAGATTCATATTCATCAACCTCCTGGAAGAGAAGGCCCCTGAACAGAATGAGAAAACAACAAATTGGGTTAATTGAGTAATGTATTGTACACTAAAGTTTATCATGAGAGAATATTTTGTATGTGCATACATGCAGCTATACACATTTCACAAAGATTTCCCCTCTGCAGAAAATATATCACAAAATTCCCTCAGAAAGGCAAGCTTCTTTTGTTTTGATTCAATGTGAGGCACTTTTTAAACAAGCAACCATAATCTTATTTTAATTTTCACTTATTTATAGGATCTTCCTTAAGAAATTGACACAGTAGAATAACTTGCTGCAGGATATTGGCAGGGGTTAAATAAAGGTCAACTATTAACAAGCAGAAAACATTTTGCCCTTAGGAGAGGAGAGAGGAAAGCTGTGGTCTTTGTAAAACAAAGGTCAGAATTCGACTTCAGTTTATCTGGGGCTTCAGCCATTTCACCTGTTACATCTCAAGCGATCTGTTACAGAAATAAAGCAGATAATCACTAGTAAGAGAAGAGAAAGCACAGAATGAGTTATTACTCAGTTTAAGGGCTGATTTGTTTTCTTTCCCTACTTGTGCCTAACCATGGTGCAAACTTTATCTGATGCTACCTTTGTTCTGCTCTATTTTTCTTATCAGACCTGTGCCTTTATTGGTGGCATGCTTCCGGTGATACTATGCCATTGGCAGGATTGGCTGACTGCTATTTATATTCCTTGGTTTTTTTCTAAAACCTGTATTGCATAATACTCTGTAAGCTGCAGTGGAAATAGAAAAGGAAGAGAAGGTGGTGGTGAGATCTGGTGCACATATGAATGAGTGTGAAAGGAGCGATGAGTGAGGCAGGCATTTGAGGGACAGCTGCATAAACAGATGGCAAGATAAACTCCTTCAAATCAACTTGTCCAGAACTGCCTCAGATTTCAGAAGGACACTGAGAAAAGGGAAAAGCTTCAATGAATTGTTGGCTTAAATGATCATTTGACAAACATGAGCAGTGCTGCTGCTCTGGTACAGTCCAGGATTGACATACTTAGGAGAAGGAATAGAAACTGTCAATAGTGATAATATGAGTTACTGGCAGTAGGAGAAAAAAGAGGTTTAATTTGCAGGTAATCAGGTGGTGAGAATAGGCCAGCTCAGTTGAGCCAATATAAGGAGATCATCAGGTGCTTTTAGTGGTCATTGCTAGCGATATACCTAAGGTGGATAGATAACGGCAGATAAGGGAAGGAACGTAAATCAACTAAGTGTCTAGGAAAGAAAGCTTGGGTGGATGGTTTTGCTTTTAACAGGAGCCCGCAGAAGAGAACTCAAATTCCACTCTGAAGTTCAGAGACCCAAGTCAAGTTTGTCAGCTATTTCAAGGTCAGAGTTTCATGAGCAGGATTCACAAGAATGACACAATGGAGCAAGAGATTAGACAATTGTTTCCAATAGATAAACTCTGATCAGGACTGCCTCATAAATCAGGCTGCAGCCAGCTATCTTCAATTAAGATACGGTACTTTCTTTTTTTGCTTGACCGGAATAGCATTTGGATGACAAATAGCTTTTGAGATGAAAAAGCTGTTCCACTGATTAATCATTCTCATTGTCAGGAGTTTTCTTATTTCCAGATTGGCTTTCCTTCTGATAAGCTTTCCCCCATTGCTTCCTGTCTTGCTCTCAGGTACAGTGGAAAATATATTGACCCCCTCTTCCCTATGACAGCTCTTCAAGTATTGGAAGGGTTTTTTCTCCCTGTGTTTGTCAAAGACCTCTTGGTGCAACCGTACTGGTTTCATCTGGTCTCTCTTATTTATTTTTCTCTATGGTATTGTTTTCATTTCAGTCTTTATAATCTTGTTTTACAGATTTTCCCAAGCATCCTGAACTGTTTTTACCTCTAGAATTTCCATCCATGGAATCTTTCACATTTTATCTCTTAGTTTGTTGAAGTCAGCTCTCTTAAAATCTTGGGCACTATTCTGACTTTGTTCAGTTACTATTCTGAATCCAAGCCATTGTGCATTAATTAATCTCTTGATAAGACCCCTATGGTCTAGATAAGCAGATTTCCTTAACATTAACAGCTCTCTTCAGATAGTTTGAACTCTTGGAAACACCTTTTATCATATAGAAATACCTTTATTGCATGTAGAGTAAGATGAAGTTTGTACAGCATTTCCAAGATATTTCCAAGGTATCTCCAAGGTCAGAAAATGGTAATATTCCCAGCGTCTGTACGAGTCTGCTATTGTCACATGTTAGCTGGATAATGGAGGATGGGATTCTCTCCAGAGACAAAGGAGGAGGAAGTCCATCCCAGAAAGGGAAGGGAAGAGGAAATACATCATAGAGTAGGAGGGTCTGACTGCCCACATTGTAATTTCTCCAAAACAGCCACGTGGTGGCAGCAGAGTTACCTATGCCTATATTATGGTTAATTCTACTATGACAGGAGTCCCCAACCTGTGGGCCATGGCCCAGCAGTGCCTTGGCCACGGGGCACAAAAATGGGCAGCAAAAGTGGGCCACCGACACACCTCAGCCACGAAAATGGGATGCTGCCACTGCACTTCAATCATCAAAATGGGCCATCGCTGCACCTCGGCTATGGAAACAGGATGCAGCTGCAGCACCTGGGCCACAAAAATGGAATCCACTGCCATGACCTGGCTATGAAAATGGGATACCATGGGGGATCCTCAGGATGTGAAAACGGGCTGCCGCTGTGACTCAGGACAGGAAAATGGGCTGCCGCTGCCATGCTTCAAGGTGCCAAAATGGATGACAATGTGCAGGAATGGGTCACCACTGTGCCATGGGGCACAAAAACAAGCCGTTGATGCACCAAGTATGGGGCGGAGCTAGTGAGTATCATGTGGGTACTAGCCCTGCCCCATTTGCAGCATGTGCATGCTTGCGGCCTCGTGCGTATGCATGCAAGCATGCTTGTAAAATGCTTCCCCCTCCCTTTTCCTCTGGTCCACCAACTGACAAAGGTTGGGGACCCCTATATTATGATGTGGTCACTCTCTCTAAAAATTCCTACACTCAACTACTTCATCCTTATTAGTAAGAATTAAGTCAAATATAGCTGTCACTCTTGTTCCCTCCTCTACCTTTTGGTTGATTATCAACTAGACACATCACTCACCTCAGACTTTGTTTCCTAGTTGATGTCAGGATAATTAAAGTCCCCCATTACTACAATGGTGTGTTTCCTGCACACCTCAGTGAATTGATTTGCAAAAAGTTGATTTATGTCATCTGCTTGGTTGGATGGCCTGTAATACACACCTAGAGCAACATAATTTATTTTTCCTCTAATATTCACCCAAATACTTTCAAGAAGGCTTTCATCCTAGATATCATGTATGTCTGTATAGCTATAGTAATTCTTTACATACAATGCAACTCTAGTAGTATATTCCAATCATGGGTTTCATCCCATCAAAGGTATTTCATTTCTTTTGTTAAGGATGTTGGATCAGTTTTAAAGGGACCTCTAAATTATTTTTTGTAACCTCGGACTGTGATTCTCCCAATAAAACATATGGTTAGTGAATAGGAAGAAGTACAATATATCCTATGCATGGAAGATTTAATCCAAGATTACAGTATCGGAAAATATATCATATTAGTTAGAAAATTAACTAAAATGATAGAAAAAAAGACTTCATTAATATGTTATATAAATGACCTCTTCACTAACCAAGAGCAAACTTTTAATCAATTTCTATCTTTTCATGACAATGTTACTTTTGCTGCGCTATAGTTTGTCAGAGTTCTTAGGTATCGACTCATAAAATGCAAATCCCATAGCAAAATATGCCCAATATTGCACAGTAAGCCATGACATTTAAAACCTCTATTCCATCTTTGTTAGAAACATTTTGATATGAAAAGCAACTGTTTCTGATTTTATAAGGACAAGCTTGTATGTAAAAATGGCCATTGTCAGATTAAAGAGTTGATGGAACTTTAAAAAAAAACAAGTAACCATAGAAATGAGTTAAATGTCAGTGCAAATGGTTTTGCTCAGATTTCTTTCAAACAAGTAATTGTTTTCATTTTGCAAATTTGGCTATCAGTCACGACATGGTTAACTTGTTTTGTATGTTTTTAAGGGTAAACAAAATATATTATTAGAATTCATTTTTTATATTAGTGATTTTAAGTAACATTTGAGCACACCAGTCAAATGGGGTGAGGGGGAGGGGAAAGGCTAAGAAAATGTTTTAAAGGTATTAGCAATATCAATAGCACTTAGACTTATATACTGCTTCACAGTGCTTTACAGCCCTCTCTAAGTGGCTTACAGAGTCAGCCTATTGCCCCGAACAATCTGGGTCCTCACTTTACTGACCTTGGAAGGATGGAAGGCTGAGTCAATCTTGAGCCAGTCAGGATCGAACTGCTAGCAATAGGCAGAATTAGCCTGCAATACTGCATTCTAACCACTGTATCACTGGGGATCATGGCCAGGATAGGACTGCATCCCATGGCATAAAAACATGGTTGGGCAAACTTTTCATAATCAAGCCCTTCATTTAACAAGGATGTTTGTTTTGGAGATAGGGCCACATCATATTATTAAATTAAATTTGTATGTTGCTCAATTGACTTACCACTGCTGCTCATAACAATCAAACAAAGAAATTATCCAATATAATCAATAAAAGATAAAAGATGGCAAATGTAACAAATTAAGTGGAATGAAGGAAAGATCTTGCTGTCCCTCGCCAAAGGCCTGGGTAAACAGCCAAGTCTTCAGAACTCTTCTGAACAACAGCAGAGGGGGAGCCATCTAGATCTCATGGAGAACCTCATTCCAGAGGCCAGGGACTGCTAGAGAGAAGGTGCACTGCCAGGGTACCTATCTATGACATTACATAATTGAAGGAACACAGAGTGTGCCAACCCTGCAAGATTGAAAAGTTTGGGCAAGCACTATGGGAGACAGGTGATTTCACAAGTAACCAGGCCCTTTGCACAACCCACACCTTGAATCATGCTCAGAATCAAACTGGCAACTAGTGCAGCGTGCAAAGCAGAGGTGTTACATGGGCATATAGAGCCATGCCCATCACTACTTGCTGTGCTATATTCTGGGCCAGTTAAATTTTCTGGGTGGTCTTTAAGGGTAGGTCCATGTACAATACATTGCGTATTTCAGAAGTTAGGCCATGACCAGGGCATGAGTGACTGAAGGGGTTTGTAATCTAGAAAAAGGTGCAACTGGTGCACCATATGAAGGTGCAAAAGCCTTCCTGATCAGAGTTGAACAGCAAAATGCTGTGAATAAAACTCCCCCCCCCCAAATATTGTACACCATTCAAAGTCAAGATAGAATATCTACAGATCTTGAGGTTCAAACATCCACATCTATTTAGTCTTGGTAGGATTGAGTTGCAGATGGTTCCTCTCTGTCTAAACCTACAAGGACAGAACCTTACAGCCTCTTTTGGCTAGCTCAAGGTTGAAAGCTGTATTTGGGTATCATCGGCATACTGATTCACACAGCAGTACTAAATCCTGACTTGAAACCTTGGCAATCCATTTTCTCCAGGTTCCTCTCACCACCTGCAGACTGACTACCAACCACCTTCTGAACAACCTTCCCCCAAAAGGAAAGGTAAGAGATTGGTTGACAGTTATCATAAACTGTTGGGCCAAAGGACAGGTTGTCAAGGACAGAGTGTACCACTATACAAGGCAGGAGATTCCTCCTCCTCCTCCTCCTCCTCCTCCTCCTCCTCCTCCTCCTCCTCCTCCTCCTCCTCCTCCTCCTCCTCCTTTATCCACTCTTTTTAATATACAACTCGAGGAGACAGACATAACATTGGTATAGGTTCTCCTACTTGAGCAGGGGGTTGGATTAGAATCCCCCCCAAGGTCCCTTCCAACTCTATTATTCTATGTTTTATGTTCTAACTTTTAATATTTTTATTTTAGGATTTAAACTATTGTTTTAAATTCTTCCCCTCTTCCAAATGATGAGAAATGTGGTTTTTAGCTATCATTTTTGGAAATAATAATAATAACAATAACAATAACAACAACAACAACAATAATAATACAGCTTCCTGCAATAACTCCAGCAAAGCTACAAAAAACTGTGTTACTCAGAACATCTTACAGTTTAAGGAGATATCTGGTTGATACCTAGGATGCTGGCAGCAACCTGTGTCAACCATTAGTGCCAGTCAATTTGAGCGTTTCATGTTTTATGAATAAAAGTTTTATAATAATAATAATAGAACTGGGAAACAGAAGTATTATGAAAGCACTAGCAAAGGATGATGGTTACAAATACCTAGTCATATTGGAAGCAGATAACATCTTGAATGGAAAAGTCAAACAGTCAACACAAAAGGAATACATCAGGAGAGTCTGCAAAATACTAAAATCAAAGCTGAATGCTGGAAATATAATTACTGTATTTTTCGGACCATAAGACGCACCGGACCATAAGACGCACCCAGTTTTTAGAGCAGGAAAACAAGAAAAAAAATATTCTGAACCAAATAGTATCAGTATACTAAAACAGGGCTTTTCAACTTTTTCATCCATTGTACCACTTTTAGGACAAGGCAATGTCCGAGTACCACCAGTCGCCCAGCAAGGTGTCAAAAACTTGACCCCCCCCAAAAAGGAAAAAAAATGATAAAGTACAAGTAGTCCTCGACTTACAACAATTTGCTTAGCGACTATTCGAAGTTACAATGGTACTGAAAAAAGCGACTTATGACCATTTTTCACACTTATGACTGTTCTTTCTCCTTCTCTCTCTCTCCCTCTTTCTCTCCTTCCCTATTTCTTTTTCCTTCTCTCCCTATCTCTCTCTCTCTCTCTCTCTCTTTCTCTCTCCCTCCCTCTCCCATTGTCCCTTCCTTCCTTCCTTCTCTCCCTCTTTGTCCTTCCCTGTCTGTGTTAGAGCAGTACCCACGGAGGCAGCCCTGCAGCCCGGCTTTCTCTGCAGAAAGCAAGCTGAAACGGAGCGAGGAAGATTGCCAGGAACACGATCTCATGCGGTTTCAGTTTCCCTTGCTACAAGAGAAAGCAGGCTGAAACAGAACGCGTTCTGATTGCGTTCCTGGCAATCTCCCTCGCTCCATTTCAGCCTGCTTTCTCTTGTAGCAAGGGAAGCTGAAACCAAGCGAGGGAGATTGCAGGAGCATGAGATTGGCGTTCCTCAGCACGTGCCGATTTGTGCTCCTGGCAATCTCCCTTGCTTTCCACTTGCGGAGGTTGGGGCTGGCCATACGGATCACCTTCGGACCATAAGACGCACCCTCGTTTTCCCCCTCACTTTTGGGGGGGAAAGTGCGTCTTATGGTCCAAAAAATACGGTAAAGCCATTAATACATGGGCAGTCCCAGAGATACATTACCCAGCTGGAATTATCAACTGGACTTTGGCTGAATTGGAACACCTAGACCGGAAAACGCATAAACTTTTGAATATGCACCACGCTCTACATCCATGAAGTGACATCAACAGGTTGTACCTGCCAAGAAGACTAGGGGACAGAGGGCTACTGCAAATCCACCAAACTGTAGAAGAAGAAAAACGAAGTTTGAATGACTATGTAAATCAAAGTACAGAAAAATTGCTGCAGGCTGTGAAAACAGAGAGCATTATAAAAATAACAGAAACAAAGGCAGAATATAAGGAAAAATGGTTGGATGACAAATTAAATAGATGGAAAACCAAAGCTTTGCATGGACAGCGTTTAAAAAACATTGAAGGAAAATATGATAACAACTTGACATGGGCATGGCTTAAGATGGGAACCTTCAAGAAAGAAACAGAAGGCTTAATACTGGCTGCTCAAGAACAAGCACTACAAACTAATGCCATGAAAGCGAAGATACAAAAATCTACTGACAGTCCAAACTGCTGACTTTGCAACGACAAAGTTGAAACTGTTTCACATTTAATATGTGAGTGCAGCAAAATCGTGCAAACTGATTACAAGGCTAGACATGACCGAGTTGCTAAACTAATCCACTGGGCATTGTGTAAAAAATACGAATTGCCTGTGTCCAAAAAGTCATGGGAACATAGGGTGGAAAAAGTTGTCAAGAATGAAAGGGTGAAGATCTTGTGGGACTTCCAAATACAGACAGATCACCATTTGGAACACAACACACCAGATATCGCAGTCATAGAGAACCGAAGTGTACAGTTGATTGATATCGCTGTACCAGGAGATGCCAGAGTCAAAGAAAAAGAACTGAAAAAAATTACGAAATACTGTGACCTGGCTATCAAAACTGCGCGATTATGGATGAAACATGTAACAGTGATACCCACTGTCATTGGGGCACTGGAACTATGTCCAAAAACTTTGCAAAATACATCAAGAAATTGTAGGTTCCTGGAATAACTCCAGCAAAGCTACAAAAAACTGCGCTACTTGGAACATCTTATATTTTAAGGAGATACCTGGTTGATACCTAGGATGCTGGCAGCAACCCATGTCAATCATTAGTGCCAGTCAGTTTGAGTGTTCAGTTGACTGAGTTTCATGTTTTATGAATAAACGAATAATAATAATAATAATAATTAATAATAATAATAATAATAATAATAATAATAATAATAATAATAATAATAATAATAATAATAATAATAATAATGTATACTGCCTAACCCTGCTTTAAAGATGTTTGGAGCTATTCCATAAAAGAAATGCATGTTCTTTTCAAACCTAAAAAGCAATTTGGTCTTATTTCTATTAACTTTTCCTCCAAATAGTACACAACTTTTAGGAACACCTCAAGCTTTTGCTTATTGTACCCTGGAAGTTATATGCTTAGCATTGTGGAGGCCATCCGTGCAAACCTCAGCATACTTGCCAGTTAATCCATAGAGCAAAAGCAGTATTAGTTCCTTGGGAATTAAACTATTTATATCTAAGGCTTGGAATGTAATGTTTTAATAAGTTCTGCTAGCAAATGCAGAGGCTGGGAAAGGAAAATAAAAGCATTGGAACATATAAGGAAAAGATCTAGGATCTTCAAAATCTTTCATAGCAGGATATATTTATCAAAGTAGTTATTCACACAGTTGTTAAGTTATGATAAACTAAGTTTTACATGATTTTAAAATGCAATTTGTTATAACTGATAGCATAAATATATAGAATAGATTCACTTTGATTTTATATGGTGGTTTCAGCTTCCTGAATGGAAAAATCCAACTCTCCTAAATAGGATTTTTACTGTTATTTTAACTTGTCTTCCAAATGCTAAATATTTACTGTTTCTTTAACTCAGCTATGACTCATTCAAATAAGTCCTGCACTGAATTCTTCTTTGGTTCATCAGAGTTCGAGCTTCACTTCTATTTAACTCTTCCTTAACAAGCACATGAGACCTCTTATCCAATGGCACAGGTCAGGTATAATCAATGCACAGGTGATACCCAGTTATAAATCTCAGTCCCCAAACAATTGGGTGATGCTGTCAAAGAGGGTATTGTGGGTTGATGGGGTGGTACAGGCTTAGTCTTAATCCTTGCAAGACTGCATAGCTGTGGATTCAAAGACACCCTCCCCCCAATTTTGTGAATTTTCCCTCTCTAGATCTTTGTGGTGTTGTACTTTCTTAGGTGAAAAATGGGTGGAGCTCCAGGACCTGATACTATTGTTTGAGGAGTAAATATTTTTTTGGGGGGGGGGGAGAAGGTGAGTTATAGCAGTCTTTTTAAAAGGAACAGTGTGGTCCTGTAGATTTTTAATTGGCGCTTAAAAGCGTTTAACATAACAAAGAGAAATCTGGCAGGATCAGGGCATAATTCCAGCATCCTTACTGCAGAGATACCAACATCATTCAAAAAGCTCATAGTATATGTAAGGTTTGGGGTCATAGTTCCCCTCCATCCCTTCTATTATTGCTAACAAGCAACCAGTATTTAAAGTCTTCACCTGTGAAGCATTGAAGAACCTTCAATATTATTAGCTGTTGATAGCCTTCATGAACCTCCCAAATTCACCCTTTAAATTAGATCAAATTGGATGCCATTATTTCACTTTGGGGCAGTAAATTCTGCAGACTACCCATCGATTGAAAAGTTATTTCCTTCTGTTGTATTTGAACCTGCCCGTCTTTGGCTTTGTGGATGATCTTAAGGTCTGAACCCATGAGAAGGAGAAACACTTCCTTTTGCTTTATTTTTCTTTTCAAAGTAAAGAGACCCAACGGGTGAAATCTTTGCTTCAGACCAGTTTAGGGTTTAATTGGTTTTGAATGGAAACATTCTTGCCTGATACTCTCTTTTGAATTGCATTCTATGCAGCATTCTGAATGCATTCTGCATTTGGCTGCTATAATTTAATTCTTATTACAATTTATTTGATGTATTTTTCTTCTTAAAATGCAAAGGTGTTTAAATGTTTCATGAATTCACTAGAAATAATATTCTGGCTGAGAAAGGTGTTGATTCACAAGCAGAGAGAACTTCACTATCTCAGCAAAACTTTTACCACTAGGAACTATGTGGCCTTTAATGGCCAATGATGAGTGTAGGATTCTAGGGACATAAGCAGCAGCTGCCTCATCCTGAATCAGACTAATGATTTATCTGGTTTTGTCCTGCTTGCTCCATTGATTGGAGCTGGTTCTCCTGGGTTTTATACAGGAACCTTTCTCAGCCTTACTTGACGATGGAGGAATCAAACTTGGGATTGTTTGCATGCAAAGCACGTACTTTCCCACAGTGACCTTTGCCCAGAGCACAGTAGCAAAAGGCTTAGGACACGTGCTGTATAAAAAGTTATTGTTTTTGTTTTACAGGGGATTTGAAAAAAAAATCCTTCCCCCAATCCTCTACAGCAGGGGTGTCAAACTCAATTTCATTGAGGGCCGCATCAGCATTGCAGTTGCCCTCAGGGGGCCAGGTGGGTATGGCCTCAGTGGGCATGGCCTACTGGGTGGGCGTGGCTAGAGTGCGTATGGCCTACTGGATGGGCACGGCCAACTCTACATCGTTTGCATCAAGGGTGCCTATGGGGGCCTGGGCAGGAGTGGGACAGATCTGAGGGTCTCTGGCAGAAGGAGGGTCTCTGGGCCAGGGCCAAGGCAGTGGGGGCTGTTCTCTCACTGTTTCCAGGATGGCTTCACGGGCCACATAAAACCACTTCGCGGGCTGGATCTGGCCCCCGGGCCTTGTGTTTGACATGTCTGCTCTACAGTTTTTTTCTCTCTCCCCTTGATTCCATTATAATCTCTGAAAGCAACCCTCACACAGACACAAAAAAATAGGGAAAATCGTATCTCTCTGGCCCAGAATTGGCTCCAAGGTCTAGGATGGGACGACTCTGTGTAGTCTTCTAAGGTGAAATAAAAACTACAATATGCATTGCATATAAATACTACATAAAATACTTCTATTTTATGACTGAATGCTAATGGGACTTCCAGAAAGTGTGCATTATTTTTTGCTAGTCACTAGAGGCCTTCTTTTTGAAAAATTAAACTTCTTCCCATTAATTTTAGAACACTGATCATTCTGAGCTTGGGAAAGTTTGTCAATCTCTGAAGTATAAATACAATATAACATGTAATATGAAAGCAACAAATATCAGCATGCGTGTCCTATGCTAGTTCCATTGTTAGAAAGCAACAGTTTAAACAAATTCTTTATCATTATTGCTGATGCTTTTTCACTGTGTCTTTTAAAAGGGTTTTGGCTTTAATTGTCCACTGTGTTGTTTTATCTGCACTTACACAATATTCTTTTTGCATTAGGCTTATGGTTAATATTTGTCATGTGTGTGTTTTCATGAAAAAAAAGATATACAAATTAAAACAGTAAAAGAAAATTGTCAGACAACATCCTCCAGAATAGCTATTAATTTAATTAAATAGGAGGCTTGTTGTTAGTTGCGAAGTCGTGTCCGACCCATTGCGACCCCATGGACAACGTTCCTCCAGGCCTTCCTGTCCTCTACCATCTTCTGGAGTCCATTTAAACTCACGTCTACTGCTTCATTGACTCCATCCAGCCACCTCATTCTCTGTCGTCCCCTTCTTCTCTTGTCCTCAATCTTTCAAAAAGGAGGCTGCTGAGAACCATATGATATAATAAGAGACCTGTTTTGGATTTCTGTGTTGAAAATTGATAAAGCAGCTTCTTAAGTTCGTAAGAGGTTTAGATATGTTTGCATCTGTAAAAAACCCAAATCAGAATAAAACAGCACTTTGATAATGAAATATATGCAAGCAACTGAAGGAGAACACTATGGGATGTCTTTAAACTTGTTATTATTTCTTTTATATGAAACTAAAATGGCAAAAATTTGCTTGTCCATCTGGAAACAAACTTTAATTCAGTTTTGCTGCACCTCTTATTTGTATTTGATATTGGAATCCAAATGTAATGAATGAATCCAAATGTAATGACCATGTTAGCCATTAATTGGCTCTCCTTGCTAAATATCCTAAATAGCAAAGGGCCTGCTGCACTCTGTTGAGTTGTGTCCACAGTGCTAGCAAGAACATCATCTGATCCTGCACATATGCCATGCTTCCCCCACCCCACAATGACCATTTTTAAAATAATGCTCTTCCAGAAATAAATAAATTAATTGAGGCAGTACCACTTTAAAAACACTGCTGCAAAACTGGCACTTGCACTACCAGAATTGCAATCCTTTCCAACATCAAGGCTGTTCCTTTCAGCTGAATGTGCCCAATTACCTAAATGTGATATTAAATACAACGTTTGCTGAATTATTGATGATTCTGTGACTCTAGAGAAGGGAGCCTGACTGACTTACTAATTTCCTCTGGGCCTTTGCTAGAGATATCATTGCATATACTGCATAAATAGCTGATCTAAAAACTAAAAGAGGTTGCTATGGGGATATTTTCATGAGAATAAGTGAAGGAAATAAATCTCATTTAAATACACAGGGATACCAATTCATTCATCTCACTACTAGCTTGCTTGATAACATTTCAGTGTTTCTTTCTAGGGTATAAAATGCTATGCTGTTTTTATACTCAAGAGAAATATTGTTTTTCGTCTTTATAGTGAATATGTGGTTAAAAATTGAACTCACCTTTTCAGGCTTTAATTGCTTTTATTTTATTATTAGCAGATATGTAGATAATATATTTATGTATATATTGGGGGTAAGCAACATTAGGCATAGCACAGAAAAGGACTAAAATATAATAAGCAAAAGAAATTAAAGGCATGAGATAATAAACAGGAAAGGAATTATAGCTAAACCTTGTTTACACCAAGCTCACTTGGTGTATGTTTTCATACCTTTCTACCCTTAGAAGCCATCGTCGCTCTTCCACCTCTATACACCATGTCATAGCTTGCCTTTTATTCTTTAAAGTCTCACTTTTCTTTTATATTAAGTCCATTCATCCATCATAAGTTTTTTCTTCACCTTATTTCTCCTCTCTCACACCCATAAATTTCATTTTAACTTTGCTAAAGACAGCAAATATTTGTGTATGTATGTATGTATGTACTGTATGTATGTATAAGAGCAGGGCTTTTTTTCTCATAGAACGCTCAGAACGGAGTTCCGGCACCTTTTTGGGATGGAACATTGTAGGGTAGGCAAGGCGGGTTGTATGATATGTGTCAGTTCCGGCACCTTTTTCTTTTACAAAAAAAGCACTGGATAAGAGTAATGGTGGCAAAGGCTAAATTCCAAAAGTTGTAATATTTTTGATGATTATAATGATTTGTCAAACATGATCTAGATGCCTTTTCTTAATAAGATCCAACTCTCCTCCTTCTCTTTTTCTTCATAGTCATGTCTGTAGCAATGAAGCATACCATTATTCCATGTATAATATGTCCCAATATTTTCAATGGCCAAGTTAGATTTGAAAGGATAATTTGCTCTTAGGTTTCAATGCCACAAGGCTATTGATAAAATTTTGTGCTAATACAAAACCATAGTAATAAGAATCTCTAATAATATGTGTAATCATATTGTGGCAGGAATCATTCCTATACTAGATAATCAAGTGCTGGAAAATGTGACTATTTTTACATAGACCGCGGCTGTGCATGCACATATTCACTTCTCCCTGAAATATAGAACAGTTTATATTGTATATTCCTTTGCATCTTCTGGATTCTTATTTAATTTATTAGTATGCAGTAAGTTCATACATGTATTCCATGCATATTTTCCAATTCTAACACTTTGCATCATAGAACAAATTTTCCGCCCTTATATGGGTTTAGACATTCTGAAATAGTTAGAAACTATCTTGAATGCATTCCAAAAATGATAGAGACAAGTGAGATTTAAGATTAGATTTAAGATTAGTATTTCATTTATACTCTGAGCAGGTTGCTTTGGGCTTTGATGGCATTTTACAGTAGGAACAATCTTGTCAATAATAATAATAATAATAATAATAATAATAATAATAATAATAATAATAATAATAATAATAATAATAATAAGAAGAAGAAGAAGAAGAAGAAGAAGAAGAAGAAGAAGTTGGAAGGGACCTTGGAGGTCATCTAGTCCAACCCCCTGCTCAGGCAGGAAACCCTATACCATTTCAGGAAAATGGCTGTCCAGTCTCTTCTTAAAAACTTCCAGTGTTGGAGCGTTCACCACTTCTGGAGGCAGGTTATTCCACTGGTTAATTGTTCTAACTGTAAGGAAGTTTCTCCTTATTTATAAATTGCTTTTCTCCTTGACTAGTTTCCATCCATTGCTTCTTGTCCTGCTTTCAGGTGCTTTGGAGAATAGCTTGACTCCCTCTTCTTTGTGGCAGCCCCTGAGATATTGGAACACTGCTATCATGTCACCCCTCACCCTTCTCTTCATTAAACTACACATACCCAATTCCAGCAACCATTCCCTATATGTTTTAGCCTCCAGTCCCCCAATCATCTTTGTTGCTCTTCTCTGTACCCTTTCTAGAGTCTCGACATCTTTTTTACATCGTGGTGACCAAAACTGGATGCAGTATTCCAGGTGTGGCCTTACCAAAGCATTGTAAAGTGGTATTAATACTTCACTTGATCTTGATTCTATCCCTCTGTTAATGCAGCCTAGCACTGTGTTGGCTTTTCTGGCAGCTGCAGCTCACTGCTGGCTCATATTGAAGTGATTGTCTACTAGGACTCCGAGATCCCTCTCACAGTTACTACTATTGAGCAAGGTACCACCTATAGTATATCTGTGCATTTGATTTTTCCTGCCTAAATGTAGAACCTTACTTTTTTCACCATTGAATTTCATTTTGTTAGATAGCGCCCAGTGTTCGAGTCTGTCCAGATCCTCCTGTATTTTAAGCCTATCTTCTGGAGTATTGGCTATTCCTGCCAGCTTGGTGTCGTCTGCAAATTTGATGAGTTCCCCATCTATCCCCTCATCCAAATCGTTGATGAAGATGTTGAAGAGCACTGGGCCCAGAACAGAGCCCTGGGGCACCCCATTACATACTTCCTTCCATGTAGATGCAGTTCCATTGAGGACCACACACTGAGTACGGCCTGTCAGCCAGCTACGAATCCATCTGGTGGTGATGCTATCTTACCCACATTTTTCTATCTTATCAAGTAGTAAGTTGTGATCTACTTTATCAAATGCCTTACTGAAGTCCAAGTAAATTTTATCTACAGCAGGGGTGTCAAACTCAATTTGATTGAGGGCCGCATCAGCATTGTGGTTGCCCTCAGGGGGCCAGGTGGGTATGGCCAGGGTGGGTGTGGCCTACTGGGTGGGCGTGGCTAAAGTGCGTATGGCCTACTGGGTGGGCATGGCCAGCTCTACATCGTTTGCATCAAGGTGCCTATGGGGGCCTGGGCAGGAGTGGGAGAGATCTGGGGGTCTCTGGCAGAAGGAGGGTCTCTGGGCCAGGGCCATGGCAGTGGGGGCCGTTCCCTCACTGTTTCCAGGATGGCTATGCGGGCCACATGAAACCATTTCGCGGGCCGGATCCGGCCCCCGGGCCTTGTGTTTGACATGTCTGATCTACAGCATTCCTCTGGTCCACTAATTTTGTCACTTGGTCAAAGAATGTAATAAAATTTGTCTGGCATGATCTGTTTTCGACAAACCCATGTTGGCTTTTAGTGATGACTTTGTTTGCATCAAAGTGTTCGCTGATTTCAACCTCTCTAACCTTAGGGGGGAAAGGTGAGATTCTTACAGTTTCCTTGCATTTTCCCTTCTTTCCATTATTATTTCTACTTCTTGTTAACAGTATTTGGCTCTTGTTTACTCCATACCTTTGGATTCTTTTCCTGGCAACCTGATGCTCCAGTGACATATGCCTCTCACTTGTTGCTTGAAAGACGAGCTTACCAAAAGTTCCTGTTTAGCTGAAGAAAGCAGAAAAATCATAGAGTTCTGAAGCAGGTATGGGAAGGTTGGATCTTAAAATATTGCTTATAACAACATTCCAGAAATTGTAATAGAGTTTATTCTCAAGTATCTATACATAGGGCTTCAGCCTGAGCCCTACAGGCATTAGGGGTAAAGAGACATAGCCCTGCATTATTTGCTGAACATATTTGACTATGTGAAAGTAATTACTAATTACTCTTTTTAGAATCATATCCTTTTCAATATTCATATCCCTGAATTTTTGGCATTATTGTGCCAAATTATTGTGCTGCTGCATACTTGAAATAAAGGAATTTGGAAGTAGAGAAAGATAGTCAACGGCCCTGAGGTTGAATACGACTATTGGGGTGTGTGTGTGTGTGTGTGTGTGTGTGTGTGTGTGACTTTCTCTAAGTACTAAGAAATTACACTAATGTCCTTGGGTGGAAAACCCCTGAGCAATGGAGGACTTGTTTTTTGCCTTAGGAACCAGGAAAATGGTTAACAAGTTGTACTGTATATGCTTTATTTTAAGCTTAAATTCCCAAAAAAGAAACCTTTCTCTCCAAACCCCAAAATATAATTTCATCTGGAAATTCCATTGCCCCCCCCCCACTTATATACCATCTTCCTTATTTATGCTGGCTCTTGGCTGCCCACAATTAAACTGACAAACCAATGCAACCTTTGTCTGCGCCTTAATATCTAGGATTGTGGTTGGAGCTGAAATGGCCAGGAATACCAAATGTAATTTTATTAATGTTACTTTCAAATTACTTCTTGATTCCTCTGAATGTCTGACTGAAAGGATAAAACACTTCCAAGCCAAAAAGTAAAATCACTATGCAGTCATGGATATCTTTAATGTGTTTAAAATGCTGGATTCTTTATAATGATTTATATGCTAACAACTTTCTTTGGGTGGCAGCAGTGTTATTTTTCATCCAATTATAACATTTGAACACCAGAAAAATATTTTTTGACATGATAAATATATTTCATTGTGTGTGTGCTTTTTTAAAACAAGGAAACAAAGGGAAACATTGAAGCACAAACTCATTAATCATCTTTAATCAACCCATCATTTATTGCCTTTTCAGAACTGAAAATATTTTTCTTACTATGGTAATTTTATTATATAGAGGTTTCAGACATCTTTTTAAAAAGCTAATGATGGAATGTCAGAAATAAATATTGCTTATGTCTGCTTACCTACGATAATGGATCTATTAGGTAAACACTATTTGTTTATACTATACAAAATAGTTGATAAATTCTCAGCATGCTGTAATGTCTCTGAAACATATTTCTAGGACTGATAATAATTAATTAATAAAGGTAACTTGCTCATAAGATGATTATTAATGGGTTCTTACTACTCTGCTGAAGTACTTCAGAATGATTGTCACTTAAAAGTTTAAATTATTTTTTCAATTTTTTTTCCAGAGCTTGTCTATTTATTTGTTGCATGTTCAGTTTGAGTTTTTAAGAAGGTTTTGATGCATGGCAATTAAACAATTCAGATTTTTTAAAATGTAGCTAATGATTTTGCTGCTTACTATTATTTGTGTGCTTGCTCTTCCACTCTAGGAGTGAGGACTTGTAAAAATTATTATTATTCACAATATTTGCAGCAGTTAGAAAATATCATTTTCTGGGGAAATTAGCTGAAGAACAGATTAATAACCCTCTTTATTTCTATTTGTTTGACATATTAAATGATTAAATAAAGTCCATGTAATTTGTAATATTCTTCAGCCTTATTATCAGAGCCAAGCTAAAGGTCTAGCTATATACCTCTACTTGGTCCCCACTTGAAATGATTACTGAGGATATTCCATGAGTAAATTACACAGCAGACAATGTACTTCAGGGTATAAGCCCTTGGGGAGCATGATGTTTCAAAGGGCAGGGGCCATGGCAGAAGTTGTTGATTAAGGGCAGGAGTTATGGCACAATATAGTTGAAAAAATAGTAAAAAATGAACAGGCTAAAATGTGGGATTTCTCAATACAAACTGATAAAGTGTTGGCCCATAACACAGGAGATTTAACTGTGGCTGAAAAGCAGGAAGTGTGGATAAGCGTGGATAATTGATGTGGGAATACTAAGGGATAACAGAATAGAAGACAAAGAATTGGAGAAGATCATAATGTATTGTGGGAACTCAGTTCCCCCCCCCAACTCCCTGAGAAAGAAATATTTTTGGAAATATTTAAAAGGCAGAATATATTTCCCTAAAGGATTTTAAAAGCAGAAACCAACCCCGCCCCCAAGTCTCTCTGTCCCAAACAGAATTGCAGATGTGATAATCTTGTCAGAAAGACTGGAGTCAGGAAACTGGGATTAGGAAGAAAGATCCCTAGAATCAACACTCCCTCACACCAAAAATCTAAGAGTCATCAGCCACAGCCTCAGGGAAGCAGGATATGACCTTTGGGACATAATAGGATTAACCTACCACCATCAGAATACCAGAAAGTCACACTCAGACTCAGGACAAAGTTCATGCCACAAGAACAACTCCAAACAAAAAACTCAAGAAGATATAAGAACCCACTCCCTACATGTGCTTTTTCTCTTTTTTCTTCCAGAGCCATCTTTCTGTCTGGCTCTCCCCTTCAATAAACTGCAACCTTCTTTCTAAAGCAGTCACCATGTTGTTTATTCCCGGCTTGCACTGAACCATGAGGTCTCTTAGTGGGTTGGGGAGACCTTGGGGGCCCGTTCCATCACTAGGCCCCCCCATGACCTTCCCCACCCTGTGATACCTCATGTGCACTTAACAAACCACATATTCATCCACACATTTGATTAGTGATTGCATGGGCGAAAGCAGGGAGTGATCTTGTTCAAGGTACGAGATTAACTCCCCACGAATTCTTGAGTTATGAATGGAATGGGCAGGCTCCATTACATTCGTAACTCAAGGACTACCTGTATTGATAATCCAACCTACATTAGAACATTGTTGAGGGGAAAGTCTGACTAAAATCTTACATACTTTCTGTTGGACTCTACGTCTCTCTGTTGTCCTCTTATATATAAACTCACATCCTAATGTGTTTGATGGGAGTTAACATAAAAGTAAATTCTTCACAGTATACTGTACATGCAGATAATTATGAAAAGCAACTTTCAGGAGTTTACAACTATGGGGGATATTTCTAATATATGTTACTTGCTAATATGGTCAATCCCGAAGGCAGTTTTTTTCAACTCTGGCAACTTTAAGATGTGTGGCATCATCTCCCAGAATTCCTCAGTCACTATATCTAATGCAAAATTTCTACCCTAGTTTAACAAATCAAATAGAAGCATATATATACACATATATGTTTGTGTATGTGTATATGTGTATATGTGTATATATTGTTGTTGTTGTTAGTTGTGAAGTTGTGTCCAACCCATCGCGACCCCATGGACAACATTCTTCCAGGCCTTCATGTCCTCTACAATCTTCTGGAGTCCATTTAGGCTCACGCCTACTGCTTCAGTGACTCCATCCAGCTACCTCATTCTCTGTCGTCCCTTTCTTCTCTTGCCCTCAACCTTTCCCAGCATTAGGCTCTTTTCCAGTGAGTTCTTCTTCCTTCTCATTAGGTGAAACTCAAAGTATTTGAGTTTCAACTTCAGGATCTGGCCTTCTAAAGAGCAGTCAGGGTTGATCTCCTCTAGGACTGACTGGTTTGATTGCCTTGCAGTCCAAGGGACTCGCAGGAGTCTTCTCCAGCACCATAGTTCAAAGGCCTCAATTCTTTGGCCCAACTTTCACAGCCATACATTGTAACTGGGAAGACCATAGCCTTGACTATACGCAGTTTTGTTGGCAGGGTGATGTCTTTGCCTTTTAGTGTGCTGTCTAGATTTGCCATGGCTTTCCTCCCCAGGAGCAAGCATCTTTTAATTTCTTGGCTGCAGTCCCCATCTGCGGTGATCTTGGAGCCCAGGGAAATAAAATCTGTCACTACCTCCATTTCTTCCCCATCTATTTGCCAAGAATTGAGAGGGCCGAATGCCATGATGTTGGTTTCCTTAATGTTAAGTTTCAACCCAACTTTTGCACTCTCCTTCTTCACCTGCAACAAGAGGCTCTTTAGTTCCTCTTCACTTTCTGCCATTAGAGTGGTATCATCTGCATATCTTAGGTTATTGATATTTCTCCCAGCAATCTTAATTCCAACTTTTGATTCATCTAACTCTGCCTTTTTCATTATGTGCTCTGCATATAAGTTAAACAGGCAGAGCGACAGTATACAGCCTTGCCGGACTCCTTTCCCAATTTTCAACCAATCAGTGAATCCGTGTCCAGTTCTCACTGTTGCTTCTTGACCCGCATATAGGTTTCTCAAGAGACAAATAAGATGGTCTGGTACTCTCATCTCTTTAAGAACTTGCCACAGTTTGTTGTGATTCACACAATCAAATGCTTTAGCATAGTCAATGAAGCAGAAGTAGATGTTTTTCTGGAAATCCCTAGCTTTCTCCATAATCCAGCATATGTTGGCAATTTGATCTCTAGTTCCTCTGCCTCTTCGAAATCCTGCCTGTACTTCTGGTAGTTCTCGATCCACATACTGCTGAAGTCTAGCTTGTAGGATTTTAAGCATGACTTTACTAGCATGTGAAATGAGTGCAATGGTGCGATAGTTTGAACATTCTTTGGCACTGCCTATCTTTGGAATTGGAATGTGAACTGATCTTTTCCAATCCTGTGGCCACTGTTGAGTTTTCCAAATTTGCTGGCAAATTGAGTGTAGCATTTTTACTGCATCGTCTTTTAAGATTTTGAATAGCTCAGCTGGAATACTGTCACCTCCACTAGCTTTGTTGTTGCTCAGCTTTCCTAAGGTCAGTTCACTTCACATTCTAGGATGTCTGGGTCAAGGTCAGTGACCACCACATCGTGGTTATCAGGGACGTTAAGTTCGTTCTTGTATAGTTCTTCTATGTAATTTTGCAACCTCTTTTTAATCTCTTCTGCCTCTGTTAGGTCCCTGCCATTTTGGTCCTTTATCATGCACATTTTTGCATGAAACGTTCACTTCATCTCTCCAATTTTCTTGAAGAGATCTCTGGTCCTCCCTATACTATTGTTTTCTTCTATTTCTTTGCACTGTTCATTTAAGAAGGCATTCTTATCTTTTCTAGCTATTCTCTGGAATTCTGCATTCAGTTGGGCATATCTTTCTTTTTCTCCCTTGCCTTTTGCTTCCCTCCTTTCCTCAGCTATTTGCAAAGCTTCCTCAGACAGCCATTTTGCTTTCTTGCATTTCTTTTTCTTTGGGATGGTTTTAGTTGCTACCTTTTGTACAATGTTGCGAACCTCTGTCCATAGTTCTTTAGGCACTCTGTCTATCAGATCTAATTCCTTAAATCTATTTGTCACCTCTACTGTATATTCGTCAGGGATATGATTTAGTTCATACCTGAGTGGCCTAGTGCTTTTCCCTACTTTCTTCAGTTTAAGCCTAAATTTTGTAACAAGAAGCTCATGGTCTGAGCCACAGTCAGCTCCTGGTCTTGTTTTTACTGACTGTATAGAACTTCTCCATCTTTGGCTGCAGAGCACATAATCAATCTGATTTCTGTGTTGACTGTCTGGTGATGTGTATGTGTAGAGCCGTCTGTTGGGTTGTTGGAAAAGAGTGTTTGCTATGACCATCGTATTCTCTTGACAAAATTCTATCAGCCTGTGCCCTGCTTCATTTTGTACTCCAAGGCCAAACTTGCCTGTTATTCTGGTTATCTTTTGGCTTCCTACTTTAGCATTCTGATAAGGACATCATTTTTTGGTGTTACTTATATAAGGTGATGTAGGGCTTCATAGAACCGGTCAATTTCATCCTCTTCAGCACTGGTGGTTGGGGTATAGACTTGGATTACTGTGATATTGAATGGTTTGCATTGGATTCAAACTGAGATCATTCTGTCATTTTGGGGATTGTATCCCAGTATTGGTTTTCCTACTCTTTTATTGGCTGTGAAGGCTACTCCATTTCTTCTGAGGGATTCTTGCCCGCAGTAGTATATCTGATGGTCATCTGGTCATTCACCCATTCCTGTCCATTTTAGTTCGCTGATTCCTAAGATGTCGATGTTCAGGCTTGTCATCTCTTGTTTGACCACGTCCAGCTTTCCTTGATTCATGGATCTTACATTCCAGGTTCCTATGGAGAAAAAAATCTTTACAGCATCAGACTTTCCTTTCACCACCAGACACATCCACAGCTGAGCGTCCTTTCGGCTTTGGCCCAGGTGCTTCATTCTTTCTGGCGCTACTAGTACTAGCCCTCTCCTCTTCCCCAGTAGCATATTGGACGCCTTCCGACCTGAGGGGCTCATCTTCCAGCAGCATATCTTTTTTCCTTTTGATACTGTCCATGGGGTTTTCATGGCAAAGATACTGGAGTGTGTTGTCATTTCCTTCTCCAGGGGATCACGTTTTGTCAGAACTCTCTGCTATGACCTTTCCGTCTTGGGTGGCCCTACATGGCATAGCTCATAGCTTCATTGAATTATGCAAGCCCCTTCACCATGACAAGGCAGTAATCCATGAAGGGGATATGTATACAGTATACGTATAAGTGTTTATATGTATATATATAAATATAAAATATATTTTAAAAACCCCACATCTTGGAAAGCAAGTGTTCTCAGCGGCTGCTCCCTTTTTCTGAAACAGCCTCTCCTCAAGGCAAGAATAGCTCGTATTCTTGTAGTCTTCCAAAATATAGTTAAACACACTTTTTAAGATTATACAGCTTGAAAAAGATCTGTGCCATTACTTAGAATTTTATTGACGCTTTGATTTTGTACAGTATCTGAACCCTCTGAACTAGAATAACTTATACATCTTATAAATAAAAAAAGAAGAGTGGGTAACTGTAAAATATTCTACATTTTCTTTAGCTGTTTAATTCCATTTTTCTTTTCTCCCCAGTTCAGTGATGGAAGGGAACATATGCCTCTCAGGTGGCATCAGGCTGTCTTACTGCAGCTTCCATTAGCTGATAGAACTTCCTTTTTTCCCACACGAAGACACAGTTCCAAGAGGTGTGCAATATTTTTTATTCTTTCACTCTCATGGTTGATGTACTTCAGTGATAGTTATGGATTGATGCCAGCATCAAGAATATTTTAGCATAAAGTGTGTTCCTTGACAGAATCGAATCTCGCAGAAATTGAAGTTGACTGTCTGGAAGACATTGCTTGAATATATTATAGAAGGAGCTTCCCACTTCAGGGATGTATCACAAAGCACAGTCCTTGTGGAAGTTGCTTTCCTTAACTTCTATGATTTGTAAGTAATGAATATGTTCTACAGCACATTTTCTCATTCAGTTGTCTTCCAGAGATGTTGGATTATAATATTTATCATCCCCAAGAGCCACATAAGCTATGACAATGTTGGTAGGGACAGTGGGGATTATAATCTGATATTTCAAAAGACAGACACCTTTCTTTGGTTATATTCCTGGAAATACTGTATGGAAGGAATATGGAAAGATTGTGGAGTTTGTTTGTTTTTTTGGTTTACTTTCATCTGACTGTGTTGCTGAATCTCCACTTACCTGCAAGATATTAGGATGTAACAACAGTGAACTTTCTCCAGATTCTGTTTACACAAGAAAAGCGTATCAGTAGTATTTTATCAGAAGAGGCAACCAGACAGCCTTAAAAATAAAGCATTTTAAGGATAGCTTACAAACACTTTAAAAGTCCAGAATGGAGTGATTTTAGAGGGAGGATAAATTTTTAAAAGTTCCTCTGGAGAAAAGGAGAATAACATCTCCTTTACAGTATATGATGACTACTGTGAGCCCTGCCAGGTTGGGGATAAAAATTAAGTTAGAATGATGTTACCCAGAATACCTCTAATCCTGTGAATTTACTTTGTAATAGAAGAAATGCCTGCATACATTTGATTTAAAAATGAAGCACCTGAGTTGGTATTTAGATCAGTTATCTGTAGTTGTTCGAAGCAAGCATGTCTTGATATTGTTATAGTATACAGAGATTCCTGTAGAAATCTTGACATATAATGATGTGATAGTAAACAACACACACACACACACACACACACACACACACACACACACACAGACATTCACACATGAGAAAAGAGGGAGGGAGGGAGAGAGGGAAAGAGAGTGACAGGAAGATAGTGCTGTGTGTTATGTCTATTACAGTATGTATGATGAATAAATAATAATAATAAGTTGGAAGGGACCTTGGAGGTCATCTAGTCCAACCCCCTGCTCAGGCAGGAAACCCTATACCATTTCAGACAAGTGGCTGGCCAGTCTCTTCTTAAAAACTTCCAGTGTTGGAGCATTCACCACTTCTGAAGGCAGGTTGTTCCACTGATTAATTGTTCTGTCAGAACATTTCTCCTTAGTTCTAGGTTGCTTCTCTCCTTGACACAATGTACAAATGTACAAATTAAATTGAAATCTACAGACAGCAGTCTTCACTTCCAAAGGACTAAATTGACATTAGAGGAACAGTTTTATAAATTACTTTTTATATCCTCATGTTGATAAAAATATAAAAATAACTCTGTCATTATTTACTTTTGATAGAAAGCATGTTTTTGAAATGATCAATGATATTAAACCTGCTAAAAGGTTTTGTAAAAAATGTGGACGTAGAAGGTTGGAGAAATCACAATTACTTCAATTAAAAGTAAATAACCATGAAGCCTTTTTAAACTATTTTTTGTGGAAGTCAAGATATTTCTTTTTGTCCTTATGTTATTACCGAAGACTTCTTCCTGAATAAATGTTCTGAATGTATTGAAAAATGCATATCCAGAACAATCTTGTCTCTTGTTCAAAAGTTTTCTCCTAGTAGTGAAATGGATTCCAATTAAAATTCTTCTCACTAGAAATCTTTCAAGATTTTTACCCACTTTCATTACATCTGTACTTCTGTGTAAGATGATGTGATATTGAACTGTAGTGATACTCTTGCCCAAAGTGCTACTGTCAGAACATGTGCTGTGAAATTATCATTTTTGCTTTCTTAAAATACCTTTTTGTGGAAGGAAAAAGGTAACACAACAAAGGAAGCTTGCAAACGAAGAACATAAAGTTCTAAACCTCTTTTAAAAACTTAGTGAATGGGGTAAACAGTGCAAGGCATAATAAAAAAGTTGTTCTAGAAGTAGACTGAATTTGACAATTTAAAATTTCACAAATATCATACCTTCCTATCATTTATTCTACCCTCCTAATGTCCTGTCACAAGATGAAGTTCTCCATTATCCCAATAAGGATCTACAAATTAATATTTTAGGCAGTGAAGAATAGGATGTTAAAGAACTCAACATGCATACTGTTGAAAGAAAAATCTTCATCAGGGTCCAGTCCAAGCCGGGAATAATCAAAATGGAGACTGCTTTAGAAAGAAGGTTGTAGTTTATTGAAGAGGAGATCCAGATCGAAAGATGGTTCTGGAAAAACTGACCACATGGAACAGAGTGGTGGGCTTTTATACCTTCTGGGGTTCTTGAGGTTGTTTCCTGTTCCTGTTTGAGGCTTTTTATTTCCTGTGTCATATACTTTGACCTGAGTCTGAGTGTGCCCTTTTGGTATTGGTGGGTTAATCCTACTATGTCTTCGGTCCTTAGAATTTGGGTGGGGATATGTAGATTTTAGGTGTCTTTGTCTTTCTAATAGCTTCCTGGCTCCAACCTTCCTGAATCGATTATTGAATTTGCATTTCTAAAAGCTGGCCTCTGCCTAGGGGCTGGGGCTGATTTCTGAGGGCTGGTTTCTGTCTTTTTAAAGATCTTCTTCATTATTCTTTTGGGGAAATATATTCTGCCTTTTTAATATTCCCCAAAATATTTCTTTCTCTGGATTCTTCCCACAATACCAACCAAGATGCAGACTGCAGTACATTTCATGCATGTGTTTGTTTGTTTGTGTGTGTGTGAATGTGTGTTTTCGTGAAATAATGATAAGGCAGGAGGAGAGATGAGGAGAAATAAGGAATTTGAAGGTAGTGACTTCCATGGAAGAAATGGTGAACTGAAGACAGCTCTGCTAAAAGCAGAGCCAATGACAGTGATAGAATAAAGAGTTGATGAGTATACAGGTACTTTATAATTCCTCTCCAGACAAGGAGAGGACTTGAGATCACCCACAGGTGCTTCAGATAGTTATTCCTCATGAGATAACTACAAGGCAACGGTGTCATAGTCAGTCCCTTGAAAAGGACACTGGGTTCACATCCTTCCTTTTCTAAAAACCTTTGGAAATTGCTTGTTAAATGCCTTTTGACTGTTAAAAACAGCTTCCTTCAATCCTTAGTGAATGAAATTTTAAATACAAAGTTAAGGACTTTTTTTTTATAAACAGCAAAAAAGTGATTACAACTTTGATTTTTGGAAAGTTGATAATTGATTTAAGGTCCAAATGGATTGTCCCAAAGGTGCTTTTTTCAGGCGGCAAGCTGAACTTTCTTGTGTTTCTTTTGAAGATGTTTCGCTTCTCATCCAAGAAGCTTTTTCAGCGCTGACTAGAATCATGGGGAGTGAAAGGATCTATATTGCTTGCAGACAGATGGGCATTTGCATTCCTTTAGAGAGTCATTGAAACCATTTTGGGAGGTTTGCCTATGTCCTCGAAAGGGACGTGGTGGCTCAGTGGGTTAGGACACTGAGCTTGTCGATCAGAAGATCGGCAGTTTGGCGGGTCGAATCCCAAGTGCCGCGTAACAGAGTGAGCGCCTGTTACTCGTCCCAGCTTCTGCCAGCCTAGCAGTTCGAAAGCACGTAAAAATGCAAGTAGAAAAATAGGGACCACTACGGTGGGAAGGTAACAGTGTTCCGTGCGCCTTTGGCGTCTAGTCATGCCGGCCACATGACCACGGAGACGTCCTCGGACAAGCGCTGGCTCTTCGGCTTTGAAACGGAGATGAGCACCAGCCCCTAGAGTTGGAAACGACTAGCACACATGTGCGAGGGAACCTTTACCTATGTCCTCAGGGTAACCTGAGAAGTGCAAATGTGTGTGGAGCCTTCTTGGCTGCAGGATGTTTTCTGCCTGTGTCCCTTCACTGTTGAAATCAGGCACAGGCTTTCAGTGACTCTCTAAAGGAATGCAAATGACCATCTATCTGCAAGCAATATAAATCGTTCCCACCATCTAGTCAGAGCTGAAGAAGCTTCTTGGATGAGAAGCGAAACAAACCTCTTCAAAAGAAGCACAAGAAAGTCCAGTTACCTCCTGAAAAAAGCACCTTTGGGACAACAATACTTGGATGATTGAGAATCTCCGTAGACCTTCAGATGGATTTGAAATACATTTTTGGAAATCTAAAACTCTTCCCCCTAGGAAAATGTTTTTGTTTTGATTTTTTTTTTAAAAAAAACAACAACACACACAATAGTATGGGACTTTGAAGGTTGGACATAGAGAGAACTAGAAGAAACCTCAATATTACAATTAAAGGAGAACATTTAAATTTGATTTACTAATACTAAATAGAGTAAAATATTTTAACGTTGGACATACTGAAGGATATTTTTGAACAATGACACAGAAGTTAATTTTAAAAGTATCTGCCTTTATACATGACTGTGTTTAAAAGATGTTATGGGATGGATGTGCCATTCCTAGACTGTTTGTTCATGGTTACTCACATCTGGTAGGCTTATGGCAACCTGCTCTCCTTGAAGTTACAACTAGTCAGTATGTGCAGTATTGTGAGGCACTTGCTTTGCCCATATTGCAAATCTGTTGTGCAAGCTGCAAAGGCTCCCGGTATCTTTCCAGATACAATGCACCGGGTTTCATCTTTAAAACTTACGTGGCACAGGGACAGATTATTTGCAGATTATCTCCCTGAGAGTATCTGCTTATTCCACCATGTTGGATAGAGTGGGCACTTTCTATGTTATTTCCCTTGAATGTTTCCATTTAATGAGACTGAAGAAGTATGCCTTTTCAGGAGTGGCCTTTGCCCTGTGGGACATTGTTCTACCTGAGACCTGGCTGGCCGTGCCTCTCTTAAGCTTCTAGAAAGTCATAAATATGCAGCTTGCAAATGGCTGAGTTGGATGCATCAGAGGATGATGCCACCTTTTGTTGTTTGGTTTTTACTGTTTTTTGGTGTTTATTGTTGTTGTGATCTGCCCAGAGTTGTGCTTTCTAACATGGGCGGCCATATAAATCTTTTAAATAAGTAAGCTGATGTGATTAACTAGTAGTCTGATGTAAGCAGAGAAATCATTTTCACACCTCCCTTCTAAAAGTAGTCTGTCTGGCTCTTGTCTCTTCTAAAAGAGTCCAAACTTCAGAAAGCATGTAGCTTGTAGCTTTGACATCTCTGAATGACATAAAATCATTTTTTGCTTCTGTTTTGCCTTGTATACAATGTTTTTTCCCCTTTCCTTTGAGATGTGTTTGTCAGAAAAGGGCAGAACAAGACAAGCATCTAGAAGAAATGGTTGAATTTGGAAATTAAGGCAAATTATCTTAATTTATATCTGGTTTATATTTACATCTATATTTACATATCTGAAAAAACATTGTTTGCCTGATGCTAATTGGTTCCATAAAAATGAAAGGCATAGTATTAGTATAAGGTAACTTTTTCCAAAGAGCTACCTCTTAGAATTTCAAAACATTTTGTCAGAATCCATTGATATCACATTCATAAATGTATGGTTAAAATACTGTGCCTACCGGGATTCTGCCATACTGGTAGAAGGAGGGGGGGGATTGTTTATTCAGTCTATCTGTAGCTGCTTTAAAAGAACCTTTGATCTGGGGGAACAAAGTGGGGGAAGTGATCTGTCTGTTGGGGCTGTAGGAAGAAGGCAATCAACAAAGGAATGCATGAAGTTCCTTTCTTCCCACGGAAGGACCTGACAACCAAATTGATGGGATCCTAACCAAATGGAGTTTTGAGGAGAGTGGGTTGAACCGGGAATGCTTATATAGATTTGAAATGTGACTCAAGACCAGATCCTATCTCATATCTCCACAACCAATCTTATTCTTAGTAATTTTTTTCCTTTTGGACAACTCAGCTCCAAGAGTCCTTATTTCCTAAGATGTGAATTGGGGTGGGTCCTGACAGTAGACAGGATCTGCTATAAGAGTCAACCTGGAAGGGAAAACCTTACCGGGGGACTTTGCACGAAATACTATGTCTGGCGACGAAGCAAGAGAGGAGGGAAGCCCCATGGAGAGGGAGTCATCCCCCCGAATGGAATCCCAGAGACGATGGGAAGCTGAAGCAGCATATTCCCCCGGGGAAGAAGCGGTGGAGCAGTACGACCAAAAACCCTGATGGTCGATGGGCATTGGAAGGAAAAGTGAGTGGGAAAAGGCATCGGGTGAAGTGACCGTGAGACGGAGTGACCACCAACCGGAATAGAGGCAAGAGATGGAGAGCTCCCTGCACTCCAGTGAGGAGGAGCAGATTCTGGAAAAAGCTATTGACCTGATGAAAGCAACCCTGAGCTCACTAAGGGAGGAGAGAGCTGAAAACCGCAACTGAGGCAGCACCTGGGGCCGCAACTGGAGAGGTAACGGAGGGGATCCAGCACCTGAAACCCCAGGGCCATCCAAAGGAACAGGAGTTGCTGCCTCAGCAGTAACCCCCCCGAACCACAGATGGAGAGCAGGATGAGGAGCGATACCGTCCGTGGCGCAGACAACACTCCAGTCAAAGACTCCCGCCCGTGGAAACAAAATTCAAGAGGGAGCCATCACGATTGGGGTTTTTCTTAACCCAAGTCCTTAGCTATATGGAAGAATACGGACGGGACATCCCCAGTGACAAAACCCGCATCCGAATTGTGCAATCCGCCCTGGACGGACCAGCTGCAGACTGGGTGGTGAACCTACATGACTCCAATGCCCCAGAACTCAATGATTTCAACCGATTCATGGCATCCTTGAGGCGATGTTTCGAAGATCCTTTGGCTAATCGTAAAGCCAGAGAGAGAATCGAAACAGTCAGGCAGGGCAGATGGCCAGTGGCTGAATACACCCAAGAATTTCAAGCCATTGCCAGCAAGCTGAACTGGCCAGAAGACATCCTCCTTAGCCATTTCAAAGATGGGCTAAACTACGACCTGTATGATGCTTGCCTGCCTTGAGGAGACCCACACCATCTCGACGACTGGTATGTCCTGGAAGAGGAGGGGGAGATAGACCTACTGAAGAGACACCATCAGGGGAAACCATGGGGCCACCCGCCAACCGAGCAAACACGCGAGAGGGAGAACCCACTGCCCACAGCTAAAAAATCAACAGGCTGTTTCAAATGTGGGAGAGAGGGTCACCGTGCTGCAGAATGCCACTCAACCCCCCCAGTGTAAAACAGAGGCATCACCCTCCAAGAAACTAGGGAAACCCCAAGGCAACCCAAAAGAATCTTCCATGAAGGGGACAGGGGCTGTAGAGTCCACAATTCCTGCGAGGAACTGGGATTTGACTCTGGCCTGCACCACAGGGACAGTGGACAACTCAGAAGACAGCTCAGAGGGAGAACCATTGGTAAGTGGACCCCTTCCACCCATACTTAAGACAGTGACTATATTAGCTTCCTCTATGCCTGAAGCAGCCAAAATAAAAGCTCTGATAGACTCTGGTTGCATCCACTGCCTCATCAGCCCAACGCTGGTGGAGAGATTGAGCATCCCAGTGAGGAGGCTAAAACAACCAATCTCTTTTAGTCAATTAGATGGATCAATAGCAGGGGGGAGCAGCTACCCTAGCCACTTTACCAATTTACCTATCCCTGGGGTCCCATGAGGAAGACATAACGTTTATAGTGGCCCCAGGCATGGAATGCCCAATGATTTTAGGACTAGAATGGCTGAAGAAATGGAACCCCGGGATAAACTGGAGGACAGCAGAACTCAACTTCCCAAAGGGGGAGCAGAAAAGCTTAAAACCCCAAAGCAACCCCCCCAACCCGAAGGGAGGAGAAAGCAGCAGTGGGGAAAGAGAAGGAGTTACCAGAGATACCAGAGGAATACAGGGACCTTGCTGAGGTTTTCAGTGAGGAACAGGCAGATGAGCTCCCCCCCCTACACCGCCCCCCAGACTGCGCTAAAGAATTCAAACCCGGGGCAAAACTCCCAAAACCCAGGATGTATGCCATGAGCCCAAGGGAAATGGCAGAAATGGAAAGATTCATAAAGAAAAACTTAGAAAGAGGATTTATTGAGCCTGCCAAACCCAAAGTGGCCGCCCCAGTCCTGTTCAGGGAGAAGAAAAATGGTTATTTTCGCTTGTGTGTGGATTATAGAAATTTGAACACAATTAGTGAATGTAATCTGTACCCCTTACCCCTGATGAAGGATATGCTATCCCACCTATCGAAAGGAAGGATTTTTACTAAACTAGACCTGAGGGAAGCATATTACCGTATTAGGATTAAGGAAGGAGATGAATGGAAGACTGCATTCAACTGCCCAATGGGTTGCTACCAATTCAAAGTACTGCCATTTGGACTGCATGGGCCCCCGCAGTCTTTATGCAATTAATTAATGATGTGCTAAGAGAGCACCTATATAAGGGGGTCCTGGTTTACCTAGATGGCATACTTATCTTCACTGAGACCAAAGAGGAACATATCAAACTAGTCAGAACAGTCCTGAAAAAGTTGCGAGCTGCCCATCTATACACTAAATTAAAGTTGAAGTGTGAAATTAAAATTGAAATGTGAATTCCACCAGGAAAAAATTGACTACCTGGGATATCACATATCCCCAGAGGGCATCGAAATGGACCCTGAGAAAGTCAAGGCAGTATTAGAGTGGGCACACCCCCGCACACAGAAGCAATTGCATAGTTTCCTGGGGTTTGCAAATTTCTACCACCAATTCATCCCTGCATTTGGCCAAATAGCCATGCCACTGACAAACTTGTTGAAAATGAAAGGGGGGTCCCCCTGAAATCCAGCCAGCCTGTAAAGTGGACAATGGAGTATCAAGCAGCATTTGAGAGGCTAAAGAGACTTTTTTCTGCTGAACCTGTCCTAAAACACCCAGATCCCGACAAACCTTTTGTAATACAGGCAGATGCGAGTGATGTAGCGGTAGGAGCTGTATTATTACAAGAAAATGATGGGGGGACGTTGCAACCATGCGCATACACATCCAGAAAACTCACAGAAACAGAACAACGTTGGCCAATATGGGAAAAAGAGGCATTTTCATTGAGGTGGGCATTACTAACGGTGCCAATTTTTAGAAGGAAATAAAATACCTTTCCAAGTCTGGATACATCACAAAAATTTGGAAGCACTAAAAACGCCCAGAAAACTCACTCCTAAGCAAGCGCGCTGGTCCCAACATTTCCACTGATTCAACTTTATGCTCAAACACTTACTGGGGGAAAAAAAATTCCTGGCAGACGCATTATCCTGCTTGCCCCAATATAACAGCACAAGGACTACTGTCTTTAAACCACTTGTGCCTGAACAACAACTGGCAGTTCCAGTCACCACCAGGGCACAAGAAAAAATGAAGCCGAAGGTGGATGGCCAAACTGGAATAGAATTCCGGAAAGCTTTGGAAAGTGATGAATGGTTCCAGAAAAATAGACATGTGTGCACAATTAAAGATGGACTTCCTTGGGTGGGGAGAAGCTATATATACCTGCCACCCAGAGAATCAATTTCATGCAACTGTGCTGTGATACAAAATCAGCAGGACATTTTGGGTTTGTAAAAACCTTACATTTAACTAAAAGGCAATTTTGGTGGCCATCCATGAAAAAAGACATGGAAAGCTATGTGGGCAGCTGTCAAACTTGTGCAATGGCTAAGAGGCTGCAAGGGAAATCACCAGGACTGCTACAACCGGTGTCGAACCCCTCAGCCCCATGGAAAGAAATAGCCATGGACTTTATTGTAGAACTACCAGAAAGTAATGGAAACACTGTAGTCTGGACTGTCACAGATCTGTTCTCTAAACAAGTACATTTCATTCCTTGCCAAAAAATCCCAACTGCAAAAGCATTAGCGAAACTTTTCATACAGCATATTTACAGATTGCATGGGGCACCACAACGCATCATAACTGATAGAGGGGTGCAATTTATGTCAGCATTTTGGAAAGAATTTTTTTCCCTTTTAGGAACCACCCAAGGACTTTCATCTAGTCGTCATCCTCAGTCGGACGGATCGGCTGAACGATTTAACTCAGTACTTGAACAATATTTAAGATGCTTTCTTAATTTCCAGCAGTCAAATTGGACGGATCTACTGCCTTTCGCAGAAGTAGCATATAATAATGCAGTCCACTCTAGCACAGGTTACACTCCTTTTCAAGTAGCTACAGGTCAGAGCTTTAACCCAATACCAGAACTAATCCCAAAGGAACTGGTCATTCCCTAGCTGAATGAATGGACTGCTCAATTACAAAACACCTGGCCAATTGTTCGGGAAGCATTACAAGCAGCTAGAAAAGCATACAAGACACAGGCAGACAAAAAAAGAACTGATCCTGCACCTGTCAGGATAGGAGAGATGGTTTATTTATCCACAAAATACCTCAAATCACTCCAACCCTGTAAGAAACTAGGTCCAAAATATATTGGTCCTTTTCCAATTAAAAGGAACATAAACCCAGTGACAGTCGAATTAGAACTACCCAAAACCCTTAGACGGATACACCCAACCTTTCACTGCAGTCTAATAAAGAGAACAACAATCACCCCTATGAACAAGAAACCCCCCCACCCCAAATCATGGTGGAGGGAGAACAACATTTTGAGGTGAAAGAAATCTTGGATTCCAGAAAACACCACGGAAAGATCCAATATTTAGTGGCATGGAAACACCTCCCTTCCTCGGAAAATGGGTGGGTTAATAAACACCACGTTAGAGCACCAAAAGGAGAGCAGATTGTCAGAATCCATTGATATCACATTCATAAATGTATGGTTAAAATATTGTGCCTACCAGGATTCTGCCATACTGGTAGAAGGAGGGAGGGGGTTGTTTATTCAGTCTATCTGTAGCTGCTTTCAAAGAAACTTTGATCTGAGGGAACAAAGGTGGGGGGAAGTGATCTGTCTGTTGGGGCTGTAGGAAGAAGGCAATCAACAAAGGAAGGCATGAAGTTCCTTTCTTCCCACGGAAGGACCTGACAACCAAATTGATGGGATCCTAACCAAATGGAGTTTTGAGGAGAGTGGGTTGAACCGGGAATGCTTATATAGATTTGAAATGTGACTCAAGACCAGATCCTGTCTCATATCTCCACAACCAATCTTATTCTTAGTAATTTTTTTCCTTTTGGACAACTCGGCTCCAAGAGTCCTTATTTCCTAAGATGTGAATTGGGGTGGGTCCTGACACATTTAATAGGATCAGGTTGGAGAAGGTCAACAGCATCTATGATTTTTCTCTGTGTTAAAACAGGCAAGATGGTGTGCAAGGCAAGGCAAACAGAAAAGGGTGGGGCTTGCATTGTAAGCTATCTGTACCATCTTGCCTGAAGTAAGAGATTGATATCTAGGACCTTGCCTAACATAAGGCTGATATAAAGGATTGGAAGAAAGAATGTGCAATCAAGAGACAATGTGCCCCCGAATGAGCTGCCAGGATATTTAGACTCATCAAGAACAGTAAGATTATGAAATGAATGGAAACAGTGTTTCTTCTTCTGAAGAAAAGCAAACATGTTTTGCATTCAGGGCAGTCAGGGCTCAGCGGAAGCACCAGGATCAGCGCTTCTTTGGGGCTGTCAGGGCTCAGTGGAAGTGCCAGGATCAGCGCCAGGCTCCAGCTGGAGCTTGGCACTGATCCCAGTGCTTCTGCTGAGCCCAGAAGAAGCGCCGATCAGCTGGAATGTTGCAGCATCTCCAGGGTCTTGTGATTTACATTCAGATGCTTGGCAACTGATTCATATTTATGATGGTTACAGTGTCCCAGGGTCATGTGAAGTGACCAAAACCTGCTGCAACCACCCAGCAGAGGGGAGGGGGATAAAAACCAAATACCCCCACCCCCACTTCCAATCCTCAACAGAAATGCTCACAACAATGAAAACCTTGGACAGGAGGAAGAGCACCGCCAGGCGGGCAGGCAGGTGTCTTACTCGGCTGTGGCTTGGGGGGCACTTTTTTCAGTGCCATTGTAACTTCAAATAGTCACTAAGCAAATTGTTGTAAGTTGAGGAATACCTGTACTTCATCACTTCCCCCCCCCCTTTTTTTGGGTCATCAAGTTTTTGACACCTTGCTGGGTGACTGGTGGTACTCGGATGTTGCCATTTCCTAAAAGTGGTACAATGGGTGAAAAGGTTGAAAAGCCCTGTTCTAGATCAATGGTGGCAAACCTTTTAAAGACTGAGTGCCCAAACTGCAACCCAAAACCCACTTATGTATCGCTAGTGGGTGTGGCCCACTGGGTGGGTGTTGCTACGGTGGTCATGGCAGACTGGGTGGGCGTGGCCAGTGTGGGCGTGGCCAGCTCAATGTTGTTCCTGGGGAAGGATGTCTGTGGGGGCCGGGCACAGTTGGGGGAGATCCAGCAGGTCTCTGGTGGGGCAGTGGGCAGGAGGGCATCTTGCTCAGCTGATGGCTTGGGGGGGAAGGGGGCAGCTACATCCCCTCCTAAACACTGCTATCTCATGAAAGCAGGATGAAAACTCCAAAAAGCGACAAGGAGGGGAGGCTCCTGAGCCCTGCAACTCTTCCAAGGGGGGAGAAGGAGGAGAGTGGGGAGGCTCTGTGCTGGGATTGGGGCTCCTCATGCCTTCCGCTGCCCACCTGTGCTCTTCTGCCGCAGATGCCATGGCTCTGCTTGCCTGGCATGGTGAGGGCATGCTCATGCTTGGAGATGCACTTGGGGCTGCTGCCTCACTTGCTGTGCTGGGGCTGGGCTGGACTGGGTGCAGAGCCTCCTCGCCACGTCTTCCCCTACGGACATCAGGAGTGCCCACCCTATCTACTGCTTGTCCCGGGGCAGCTGCCGCCATCCGGCGCTCTCCAGCCCATTGTCAGGCAGTCAGGCATGCCAGGATGCCTCTCTTCAGGCTTCCTTGGCCTCTCCCCCCACTCCAGGCTGGGGCTGGTCAGATTCCCCCCGTGGGTAGCGCTACACCTGTCCTCAGTCAGCCCTCCTCCTCCTCCTGCAAACAGACCATGGCTTACCGAGCTGGGCAGTGCCTCTCCCCGCATGTGTCCTCAGGCGGAGGCTGGCCAGCAACAGGCTGAAGAGCGTGGATGGTGGCAGCTGCCCTGGGATGAGGGGTGGGCACTCCCAATGTGTGTAGGGGAAGAAGCAGCATGGAGGTTCCACGCCCAGCCCAGCACAGCCCCAGCATGGCACAGAAAGCAAGGCAGAAGCCCCACGTGTGTCGACCCAACTCTCGCAGAGTACCATTCTCTGCTGCACCAACCCAACCCTCGGAGAGTGCCCTTCTCCCACCACTCCGATCCAACCCTTGCAGAGCCCCAACCCAGTTCCTTACTTCCACCCGGCTTGTTCCATGGCCTCATGACAACCTCATTGGGCAGGAGGTGGCAAACGGCCAGTTTCGGCATGAGTGGCTGTTTGCCTCTGGCCGTGGCCATTTGCCACCTTGCTCATCATGGCCATTTGCCGCCTCATGCATCACACCCAATGCTGCTGCCATGAGGCTTCAGAACAAGCCGGACAGAGGTAAGGAACCGGTATACTGGTTTCTTACCAATGCCTGGCTTGTTCCGTGGCCTCATGGCAGCGGCATTGGGCAGGAGGCGGCAAATGGCTGTTTTCAGCATTACGCAGCTGTTTGCCGCCTTGCGTATTGTGCCCAATGCTGCTGCAATGCAGCTTGGCTGAAAGCAGCTGTGGAACAAGTGGGGCAGGTTCCCCCCCACCTGCCGCACAGATTGCGCTGCCACCACCACTGTTTCCCTCCCACCTGCTGCCTGGATCGCCCTGCCCTTAGTGCCATCCCCCCCCAACCCACCGCACAGATTGCCCTGCCACCACTGCCATTTCCCCCTCACCCGCCACAAGGATCTCGTTGCCATTGCCGCCGTTTCTCCCCCACAGCACAGATCACACTGCCGTCACTGTTTTCCCCATCCACCGCACGGATCGCATTGCCATCGCTGCCGTTTCCCCCCCACCCACCACACAGATCGCACTGCTGCAACCATTTCCCCCACCCGCTGCACAGATCGCGCTGCCATCACCACCGTTTCCCATTTGCCACATGGATTGTGCTGCTGCCACCATTTCCCCACCACCCATGGATTGCCCTGCCACTGCAGCCGCTTGGAAAAGGCCTCTGCCACCCAGATCTATGGCTGCAGAGTGATTTTGCGCCCCCCCCAGGACCAATCCAGGCAGCAGAGGCCTTTTCCAAGCCTCTGGAGCTTGGATCCATAGCCATGGAGTGATTTTGTGGGGGCCCCAGCAGCCCAATCCAGGTTTCAAAGGACTGGAAATGGCCTCTTCTGCCTAGATCTATGCCTGCAAAGTGATTTTGCACCCACTCCCCCAGCCAATCCGGGCAGCAGAGGCCTTTTCCAAGCCTCCAGAGCTCAGATCCATGGCCGTGAGGTGATTTTGCAGTGCCCCAGTGGCCCGATCTGGGATTCAGAGGCCTGGAAAAGGCCTCTGCCGCCTGGATTAGCCATTGTGGGAGGGAAGCAAAATCGATCTGCAGGCATAGATCCAGATGGCAGAGGCCTTTTCCAGGCCTCTGAAGCCCAGATTGGGCCACTGGGGTGCCACAAAATCACCCCGCAGGCATGATATGAGGTCCAGAGGGTTGGAAAAGGCCTCTGCCACCTGGATCAGCCTGGATGTGTGTGTGAAATTGCTCTGCAGGCATAGATCCAGGCAGCAGAGGCCTTTTCCAGGTCTCCAAAGCCCAGATTGAGCCACTGGGGCACTGCAAAATTGCCCTGCGGCCATGGATCCGAGCTCCAGAGGCTTGGAAAAGACCTCTGCCGCCTGGATCTATGCCTGCAGAGAGGTGCAAAATCGCTTTGCAGACATAACTGGCAGCTGCCTCCACCATCCAGCCTGGATCCGCCCAGCTCTTGCAGCTGCTCCGACTCCCAGTGCAGACAGAAAGAGAGTGAGAGCGTAGGCGCATGTGGAGAGCCGGAGGGGAGCAGCTTTGCCCCGCCTCCCACTGGAGTGATGGCGCACGTGCCCACAGGGACGGCTCTGCATGCCGCCTGTGGCACATGTGCCATAGGCTTGCCACCACAGTTGTAGATTCAGCAGCAGGATTATCAAAACTTTACCCACAACGTGTGCAGCAATACATAGTTTTACAATTCAATTCAACTGCACCCAGGAGCTTGTAGAACAATCAGGGACAAAGCTTGGATGGAGACGTTACTCTAATAATTCATCAATTTGCTTAAAATACTTTCAAGTTATTAACAGTAGAATACTTCTAAATATAATCTATCCTGAAACTATATCCATTTTTTACAATATTTACCTTCCTCCATAATTCCTTGGATTTTTTTTACCATTTATTTATTTCAAACTGTGATCACAGCTATCAATTCCAATTTTTTTGAATTCATGTCCAAAATATCAATCAATAAACTGTTACTATATTATGCTTATTATTCCCTTATAAAAACAATTTGTGCAAGATGGACAATCAAAGGTAATATTCTGTAGTCTCTGTGCTAATGCTGCTATCAAAATGTTGGCATCAACGTTGAACAAGGGGTTTGGGAAATTGTTTGTATAATGAGCTGAATTTTTATCTGCCTTTAAAGTTGGGGTTATATAAGCTTGAGCAAGGAAACCTGGGGAAGCTTTGTTCAAAAAAGCATCATTATAAACAATGTCAGTCCTTTGAAGTAGCAAAATCAGGAAACAGATATTGCTGGTACTCTTAGAATGCACTTTAATATGGTTGGATAATGTAAGAAAATCTTGAAAGCCTGTTGAAGACCTTCCTTACTTCAGCTTATACCTAATGCTCTAAGGCAGAGTTATGTGGGGTTTCTCACCCACATTTTGAATTTTCCCACTACTCAAATATTTTTTCCTCTAATAACAGCCTTATCTTCCCTTCTTTGCTGAGTCACACCATCTTTCTATCACATACACTATTGGAACAAAAAAATCAGTAAAAGTCTTATACAATGATAGGAAAACCATCTGAGCCAGAAGACTTCTTTGTTTTCATAGATGTAATAGTGATTATTACTTGCTGAAGATATAGGAGCCATTAAAGTAACAGAACATTTAATAATGGTGTTAAAGAACAGAAAATACATTGAATGATACATCAATTGACGGCATCCTTTAAAATCCAATGCTATACTCCATTTATTGTTGCTAATAAATCTACACAAATGGGGAGTATTGAATTTCTATATTGAACTACAGCCAACAGATCCAACAAAATACAAAAACAATAGTCAAACGATGTTCATAGAGATATCATACTATCTTCTGCTCGGAAACATATTTTCTTCCTCTATTCGTTCAGCTGATTCATTATCTTGGTCCTGAGCAACTGTTCAAGGTCAAAGGAATTTATAGTTATTGAATAGATAGAGAAGTGACATTGTCTGGCAACTAAACAGTTTATAATGCTATAAACATCTCAATAGAAACAGAGCAATGTCAAAAAAGCTACCAAACTTTACCTATTGTTTTAGGTCTCTAAATAATATGCAACTTTCATAAACCTCTGGATAACAATTAAGATAGATGGCAGGGATATTTATGGCCAAAATATTTCTACCCAGGAAAGCTGCATTCATAACTTAATTTCCACAAAGGGAATATGGCTGGATTCATATCTTGCATTAAGGCATAATGGGTCTCATTTTGTTTTGTCTTAACATCTTTGTCAATTCACCCACTGTAATTTACAAACTGTATGTTCAGAAATTGCATGTTGTATGAATTCAGCCAATTTTGATTTTGTCAACCATGGTTAAACAAATTATGTCTTACAGCTAAGCTCCTGATTCAGTTCTAGACTCCAAAAGGCAGAACATTGAGGTTTCTTATTATGTAAAATTACTGTAAAGAAAAAAATTTAACTGCTATAAATTACTAACAAGTATTTTATAGTAAAAATTAGATAAAACTCTTCCATTGACACTTGCTGTGATTTTGCATAAATGACTGTAATTGTAAAGTTCAAAAGAGGCTGTCCACTAGTAGTTTCATGTTCTGTATCCACCTGGAATGTCAGTTTTATTCTAAATTATATTAATTATATTATATTAATTATATTATATTATGTTATGTTATGTTATATTATATTATAATATTATAATATTACATTGCATTAGATTGCATATTATATTATAAATCAGCTATTACCTGAGTGAAGCATGTACAGATTAAAATATAATAAAATTAC
Source organism: Vipera ursinii (assembly GCF_947247035.1). Classification (NCBI taxonomy): domain Eukaryota; kingdom Metazoa; phylum Chordata; class Lepidosauria; order Squamata; family Viperidae; genus Vipera; species Vipera ursinii. Next base: position 93,185,230 of record NC_139516.1, on the reverse strand, counting down.
CTATAGAACGTGTCCATTTATTTAATGTTTTTTCTGTTATAGCTTAAAAGACATTTGGTTCATATAATTAGAAATTCAATATTGAAATGTTATAAACAATAAACCAGCAGCCTTAGGCAAAGCAATAAGATCCTCAGTAATAACAACAGTCACATAACAGGAGATAGAGCTCACTCAAACTAGCAGTCACTACAGCAAAATGAATTACAGAAATAGAAAGGTATTTGCCTGCTGTCAAAAAGATCATAATGCAGTGAGAAGGTGAACTTTTGAAATAGGACATCACTATTAAAAATGTTCTTTCTTTTGTCTCTCCCTACTTTACCACATTCTCTAGGGCAGAGATCCTTACTCTAGACAGAGTTCAAGGGGTTCATGCATTTGGATGGGGAAAATAGTATAACTTTATTTTCACTAAGCTCTAGCAGAAATTTAGCTTGCCTTGTTATTGATTTAATGCATTAATAAAGCATTTATATTACTATATTATATATTGGTTATTTTTAAATATTTCAACAACTGTACTTGAACATCATTGATTTCCTTTGTAATAAATATGTATCTATGTATTTCATGCATTTAAATACATAAGAAGTGGCTTGCAGCTTTTGCCATATTCTCAAAGACAATCATGGAGAAATGATAAAAATCTCACTAACCAAATAGAAACATGTGAGAGGAGATGTCCTTTTAAGTAATCTGAGCCTCAGCCACTTAAGTCTTTAGTTTATAGGATAGCACAAATACTTTGGACAGCCCTCCCCTCCCAGAAATGTAATGAAACTGGTGGGCTGCAATGTAGCACCTTGTGATTGTACTGGCCAGCCCAGTTACTAGTTCATCTGCTCTGTTTTGAAGTAATTGAGGTTTTTGAAACCATTTGCAGCTACAATCTCAATTCAGCACATTGCAATAATCCAGCTAGAAGTCATTGGTGTGTTTTGCCAGGATGCCTCTATCCAGGTGGAGTTGTGGCTGGTGTAGCAGTCTAAACTGGCACACAAACACAGTCACTGAGACAACAGTGATGAGTCCAGAAATAAGTACATAATAATAGCCTTGCTGGATCAAGTCAAGGGTCATCTTAGTTCAGCGTTTTGTTTCTTGTAATGACTAACCATTTTAAGACCAGCAGTATCTATGGGAGAGGCAGGCAAGGGAGGGGCAGAATACCAAAGCAGTATAGATAGAGTGATACTTGCATACATAAGAAATAGGAGCAGCTTGCAGTGCAATGGGACATTGTTTATGTCCTTTTGATGAATGTAGTAAGGTCCTGTGAACACTCACATTCCAGAAGGCAAGATCTCTCCCATAAATTTATCCAATCCCCTTTTGAAAAATTCTATGAGCAAAACTTCTCATTTTACTGTTAGAGACAAACAGTAGTTCCAATAATGTGATTTTCACCAAGGAAGCAGCCATCTATCTGGCTGGTGCTATTTACAGATGGTCCTCAACTTACAACAGTTTGTTTAGTGACCATTTAAACTTACAATGACACTGAAAACAGTGACTTAGGACCATTTTTCACTTTGCAGCATCCCCACAGTCGTGTGACCAGAATTCAGGCGCTTGGCAACTGACTCATATTTATGATGGTTGCAGTGTCCCAGAGACATGTGATCACCTTTGGCAACATTCTTGCAAGCAAAGTGAATGGGGTAGTTAGATTCACTTAACAACCATGTTACTAACTGAACTGCAGTGATTCACTTAGCAACTGTGGCAAGAAAGGTTGTAAAATGGAGCAAAACTCATTTAACAAATGTCTCAGCAACATAAATTCTGGGCCCAATTATGGACGTATGTCAAGGACTATCTGTATAAAAAGTTTAGTAAGAGGTTTGGGGAACTCTGCACATTTCATTGAAAAAGATCTCTGAAACTCTCACAATTGTTTGTTACATCTAATGGAAAATGGAGAAAATAAAGTAAGTTCTCCAATTAGCCAAGTGCCCTACTCATATCTGATGAAATAGTGAGGAATTTAAAACATACATCTCTTATTGTATTTATTTCAGCAAAATAAATATAACAAATGAGAGATGCATGTTTCTAATATATATTTCCTTTATTACTAATGAAGCTAAAATATAACAGTTGGCAGCATCATAAAGATGTAACTCCCTTCCATAGGTGTTTAATATTAGTATTCCTGTTTAGCAGAAAAATGCAGCATTAACCTATCCCTTAAAATTATGGCTACATTGCCTTTATTCAGTTTTCTGAAATGAAGTAACACGATAAAGGGCACATTAGATTCATAGATATACACAGTTTACAAAAGTATTTGAACTCCTCCAATAGACAGAAATAGAGGTGTTTTTCTTGGTCACTTTGTATCCTTGAACTCAACACAAAAGATACTTCACAAAAGTCTGAAGAAGGAGATTTTATGCATTTCTATGAATGTAAATCAAAGGCTCTAGCTAGCAGTTTGAGGAAAATAGATATAATGTTGCATAACTAGGTGTCAGATCCATAGGGATGTAGCCTTTTCTTCTGTGTCAAGTTAAAATTTACATTTTAAGCAAAGATATATAAGTATACTAGTAGAGGAATAAAACAGGGACAGCTGTTTTTGTCCCTTACACATAATTTTAAGAAAGACAATAACATCCCTGAAGCAAAACAAATTAAGATCTAAAATTGGTTTTAATGTTTTGGTTTTAACCTTGTTTTAGATTTTGTGTAACTGTAACCTGCCCAGAATTACCCTATGATGAGATGGGTGGCTAATAAATTTTATAAATAAAATTTACAGAAAACTAGTCATAAGGAAGTAGTCACTGTGCTTAGAAATCCTTTAAACCATTTTGCTAGGCTGTGATTTGCAGATAAGGATTTTAATTAGGATGATTGTAACCGATATTTGATATGTAATACCCTTGTCAATGAGCAAAATATTGTGTCAACAGCATAGAAATGATATTTTTTTTTTGCCTAGGCTTGTGCGCTTTATTTTCACCCGGTCAGTTCCTTGCTATAAATCTTTTTCTAAATGTGAAGGAGAGTTGTTGAAGGTCCAGGTTATACTGAAGACATTTCCAATTTTCATTTGCATTAAATCAAAAACTGGAAGAGGTCAGTCACATTAGGTCTTCCAGCCCAAGTTCTCCGCTCAGTCCAAATTCAATCCTCTAGTGAAGCAAACGGAACCCAGCCTCTTCCTTGATGAAGCATTCGCGATAAAGTCTGACTTACGTAACGACTACTAGCAATTTCAGGCTCAGAAAAGGAAATAAAACACCACTGCGGGACCTTAAGAGGAAAAAAACGAAACAAAACCAAACCGCACGGCCGGGCGGCTGCAATCTATGAGCGCGTCTCTTTCAGATCAACCCCCCCACCCCACCCCCTCCAAAGTTCAGTTCTCAACGTAAGAACTTTCCGGGCTTTGAAAAAGCTTCTGCTTCCAAAGCTGCCGAGCCGGTGGCGGGGAATTTTTTTAGCCCACGGTCGCCCCTCCCCAAACGCCACTCCCGGGCCGACCCAGCGCGCGAGAGTCCCGGGCGTCCCGTTCACGCGTGCGCTCTGCTGAGCCTCCCCGGCTCCACCTCCGCGACTCGTCCTGGCCGGCGCCCTTCGCCGCTTTTCGGGCGGTAGGTAGTTTCTCCTGGCTTGCCTTTTTTCTGAGACGGTGGCCCGGCTTTCCTCGCTCACGTGGTGGCGGAGGGGAGGGGAGAGGAGGGGAGGGGGGGGACCTGCTTGCTGGTTTTCTTTCTGGCTGAAAAGAGGGGAAGACCGCCTGGCGCGAGGCGAGAACCGGTGCAGCTTTTCTTTCCTTCCTTTCCCTCTTCTCTCGTTCTTCCTTCAGCCCCCAATCGGCAGCGCTTTCAGGAAGGACTTCCCGCGAGTGCAGCCGGCTGGGGGGACGCTAGCTTGAAAAGCGAGAAAGAGTGCCGGGCTGGTGTTGGTTTTCGGCTTTGCAAGAAAACGAGAACAGCCAGCCAATTAATGAGAACTATTACTAAGTAGATAGTAAGTAAACTAGTAAGTAAAGTACGCGAATGGGTAGCCTCTCCAGATTTGTTGGGGGACGGCATCCGCAACTGACTTGCTGGAATCGGAGTTTGTTAGTGAGAATGTAGCCCAGCCCCAATTTGGTTCTTGCCCTCTCTCTATCCTGGTTTTTAAGTCAAGGCGTAGGCCTTAGGGCCGCAGACCGGCTTCAGTATTTAACCCAGCCTGATCAGGCTGAGGCTAGCAGAGAGATGAGTTTTTTTCGATGAATATGGTGTCAGGTTTTGTAAGCCTAGGTTCGTTTATCCAGGAATGAACACCAGTGAAAGTCCGTGGGAATTTGACTTCTGAGTTCTAGGCAGTTTTGAAAGCGTTGCACTGAACGTACATACTGTATCTTGCAGAGAAATGCCAGTGGATCCAACATAAGTTTGTGTTTGTCAAAAATAGGGTATTGGCGGGGGGGGGGGAGACAGAGGAGGAGAAGAAAACCTCTCTTTGTTAGTTAGACCTCTTAACAAAATTCTTTAGTAAAATTCAAAATTTTACTAAAGGAATGAAAAGGAGATGACATTCGTGATCAAATTTCCTGGGGTATTAAGTTGAGCCATGGGTGTAAACAAACTGAACTACATTTGGAGAAACCTTTACTTCTAAAGGCATTTTCAAGGGAAAGTTAAGTTTTCAGTCCACTTAGCAGAAGCTGCTATTTATCTCCCCCTCCCCTTACAAATATATTTTTATTCATTTTGGATTAAGATATTATGTCTTATTAAATGGCTGGAGAAGTGCAGTAGCATTGCTTGAAACTGCTTAAGTGTTTAGATAGAGCAATTAAAAGATAAGATAAGATAGGATAATCTTTTTTGTCATTTTTTACTATGGGCACAATGGCACACATCAAAAATGAAATTTAGTTGCCCGCTTCAAAGTGAAACATACATGACACACCTAAAACATACTATATACAACATATTTATAGACCCACACCCCTACATATACATAACAATAAAATATTAAATATTAAATAAAATAAAAAATATTTAATAAAAGTAAATAAAATTAAATAAAAAATAAAATATTTAATAAAATATTAAATACTGCCTGAGCCAATATTTTGCTGACTTCTGGCTCATTAACACTGTAGAGTTTATGCAATCTGTGCCTTTCTCTTGTCTGTGCTAATTGAAGTATTTAGCTTAAACAAATTTTGGGGGGATGAATTACTACCCCATGAGTCCTGACAGATACCAACCAGTTTTCTTGGAAGAAACAAATAATGGATGACATGGTTCACTGTGGACTCACCCACCAATCTATGCTAGGCTTGGTTGAAACCTGGAAAGAAGTCAAGCAGAGAATTCTAGATTTTGATTTATCCAAAAAAAATCATTTCTCACTTCTGCTACAATGTTAACAGAGTCCCATTTTACAATCCCCCAGTATTTGTATCATTTATGGATTTTATCTCACAGGAGGGCCTTTGTATTGTCAGATTTGGATGCTCTTAACACACTCTCTCTCTCTCTCTCTCTCTCTCTCTCTCTCTCTCTCACACACACACACACACACACACACACACACACACACACACTGGTCTAAACCAGTGAAAATGAATGGGTTTTTGAAAGCACCTGTATTGAACATAGTGCAGGGAAGATGGAAAATGTTATGGATCATATTAATGTTTCTAAGAAACCCTAGGATTCTTTAGTATAGCGTTTGTGTGTGATGGAGAGAGGATGGAAAAAAATCACACATACAAACTGATATGGGCACACACAAAAACACTGGTCTTAAGTGTACAGGTTGTTATTAAGATGTATGCTGTTTGCATCAGTTACAATTATTTTGAGATTAAAAGCAGAAGGAAATAACTACTGTGGAATAGTTTTCTGGTAACGTTTCAAGCACAGTGCAGAGGCTTAAGGACTGTTGTGTAGAGAATTACAAGGTGAAAATAAGAGATGGTGAAAAATGTCTAGGAAAGATTATTTGTACTTTAGTTTAACTTACATTATTTATAGCACTTTAAAAAAGCTTTCAGTGTTAGAAGTGCAACTATTATGTCAGTAATACTGCTATGTGATATTCTATTGGATAGACTTTTTCAGTGTTTCTATGATCAATATATTTGGATTTCTGGCTTGGCTTTAATGAGGAACTGTAGATATGCATTTTTGTTGTTACCGTTCTTTGCAACATTTTTTAATATCCTCCATAGTGTTTTCACTATGTTAATGTTACTTCAGATCTACATGACCTGAGGTAATACTATTGGGGGAAAAATTATAGCTAATAAAGTGTACTCGTTTTTTTTTTCATTTTACTCAGTGCTGAATTTCAGTCATAGCTTCTTCTTGAACAAATGGATAATAAAGAATTATCTTCATGGCTTTTAAAATGTGACTTTTAAAAATTGTCATTTCATGCTGCTACTGGCAGAATGTTCTTATTGTTTGAACAGAACTCTCAATTCCTTCTCCAAAAGCTTCAGATGCCCGTTTGGTAACAAGACTGGCAGGATAAAAACATTGTCACTGCCTTTTTTTTCTTATTTGGGAAAAATATTTCCTCTTATTGCTTCCAATGGGAAGAAATATATTTGGGCCAACTGTCAAACTGATCTAAATGTTTAATGCCTTTGGGGCTCTGGAAATAGGAGAAATTGAAGAAATCCTACTCCTCTGGGAACTCATCCATAGGATTTAAATCTGGGCAAATCTGTATATGTACTTAGCCTTTTATTATTTTATAGTCACATGTTTCAAAAAAAATTGCATGCAAATCTACAATCCTTAGAAGTATATTATTGGCAGTACCAACTCGCCCTTGTGGAATTTACATGAGGGTTACCAATTTACGTTGGATTTACCTCAGAAAGTTACAGAATTACATGTCTGCTCACTTTTTATTTAGAGGGTCTCATTTATTTATTTATGAATGAGAATAAGTAGACATGAACTCTTATTTCTAGTATGTTTACAGTGCTTCTCTGGCAATAAAAATGTTCTCTGGGACTTTTTAAAAACTTCAATAGGATTTTTTTTGTGATTAAATGGATGTTAGATTACATTTACAGGGGTTTTTTTTTGCTTGACCCTGAGTTCTTTTGAGAAATTCATTTCCTATGGAACAATGTACCTCCTTATTGCTGAATAGTCCTGACCTCTTGGCCTTTCATAAGGCATTAAAGAGTAGGATGTTCCCTCAGGCATTTGGGCTGGGAACCTAAGTCCATCAGTATTAGTGAATTTGTCTGTTCTGGTTTTTATCAATTGAAATGAAATGATTTTTAGACATCAAGCACATGTTATATTATCAGTACTATTTTAAATGAGTGGTTTTGGATGTTTTATATTTTGTGTATTGTTTATTTTTTAATCCTTTGTGTCATCCAGAGTCATTGCTATGAAATTGGTTGATGCATAAATTATTTAAATAAAATCAATAATTCAAGGAGTGCTTTTACTAGTGGAATGCTGTTAGGTGATGATGATGCTGGCCAGCTCTTCTTCCCCTCCTGTGCTTTAAATCCAGACATCCATTCTGGAACTTATAAGGAAAATCAAACTATTTTTCATGGGAACTGACTCCTGTGCAGGATATATTTGCACTTCTGTAGCTAAAAAATGCTAGTGTTACAAAAGCTTTCATGAATTCTGTAATGAGTAAGGAAACCAGTAGCTCTGCAGAAATCGCTGACTACACCTAGCATCCTTTTGCATTGGCTATGTTAGCTGAAGCTATTGGGAGTTGTAGCTCCTCAGTATTTGGAGGATGGTATATTCCGTGCAGTTTTTTAAAGCACAATATCTTTGTTTTCTGAAACTCCAGGTTGCTTCTCATCCCAGTAATTTCCTTCTTCCATTGCTTGAATGCAAATGAATTCTGTAGAAAAATTATGAGACAACTATGGTGGCTTGTCCTATTGATTTTTAACATTTGGATTAGAATTTCTTGCACAGGTTAAAAAACAATGAGGAGTCATCCTATAGTTGTCTATGGCTGATGTTGAAAAGCCAGCCATGATTTTATCTTGTTGATACATAGATATAAAACAAAAAAGAAACACCAGGATTGTGACCAGACTGGGAAATTACAGGTAGTCCTTAATTTACAATCATTCATTGTGTTGAAGTTGCAACAGCACTGAAAAAAGTGACTTATGACTGTTTTTTCATACTCATGACTGTTGCAGCATTGGGGGTGTCTGTGTGTCATGTGATAAAAATTCAGCTGCCTGACAACTGGCATGTATTTATGACGCTGCAGTGTCCTGGGTTCATGTGATCCCCTTTTGCGACCTTCTGACAAGTAAAGTCAATGGGGAAGCCAGATTCATTAAACAACTGTCTTGCTTAGCAACATAAATTTTGGGCTCAATTGTCGTAAGTCAAGGACTACCTGTAAATATTCCATGAAAAACAATAGTGATTGATGTTTGTATTCAGAGCTATCTGCTGGTGATGGGTATGGAATTAAGGGGGCAAATGATGAAAGCAGAGTTGCTCTGTTTGACACAAACCCCACCCCTTTTGCACCGTGCATATTCAGACACCCTTCACTTTTGTCAATTTTGTTGTGTTGCAGCCTGATTCTACAGTTGTTGAAATTCATTTTTTTCTCATTAATCTACACTCAGTACCCCATAATGACAAAGTGAAAATAGAATTTTAGAAATGTCTGTATATAAATTAAAAAGAAAAAAAACCTGAAATATCACATCGGCATAAATATTTAGATCCTTTGCAACAACACTTGAAATTTACTTCAGGTACCCCCCATTTCTTTTGATCATTATGTTTCTATACCTTGAGTGGAGTCCACCTGTGGTAAATTAAATTGATTGGACATGATTTGGAAAGACACACATCTCTCTATTGAAGGCTTCACAGCTGACAATGGATACTGTAGCAGAGCAAAGCCATGAAGTCAAAGGAACTGCCTGCAGAGCTCAGAGACAGGATTACTGCAAGGCACAGATCTGGGGAAGGCTACAATAAAATTTCTGCTACACTGAAGGTTCCTAAGAGCACAGTGGCCTCCATAATTCTCAAATGGAAGAAGTTTGACACAGCTCTTCTAAGAGCTGGTCGCCCAGTCAAACTGAACAATTGGGTGAGAAAGGCTTTAATAAGAGAAATGACCAAGAACCTGATGGCCACTCTTACTGAGTTCCAGAGTTCCTGTGTGGAGATGGGACAGAGTTCCAGAAGGACAACCATCATTGCAGCAATCTGGGCAATCTTTGCCTCTCCTCAGTGCAAAACACATGAAAGCCGCCTTGTAGTTTGAAAAAAAGCAACTGAAGGACTTCAGACTGTGAGGAACAAGATTCTCTAGTCTGATAAAACCAAGATTGAGCTGTTTGGCCTCAATTCTAAATGTTATGTCTGGAGAAACCAGGCACCGCTCATCACCTGGCCAATATCATCCCAACAATGGAGCATGGTGGTGGCAGCATCATGTTGTGGGGATCTTTTTTAGCAGCTGGGACAGGGAGACTGGTCAGGGTGGAGGGAAAGCTGAATGGAGTAAAGTACATGGATATCCTCAATGAAAACTTGTTCCACAGCACTCAGGATCTTAGACTGGGCCGAAAGTTTACTTTCCTAAGCACACAGCCAAGACAACCCAAGAGCGGTTAGGAACAACTCTGTGAATGTCATCGAGTGGCCCAGCCAGAGCCCTGACTTGAGCCCTATTGAACATCTCTGGAGGGATCTGAAAATGTCTGTCTATTGATGGTCGCCATCCAACCTGACTGAGCTTGAGAGGATTTGCAAGGGAGAATGGCAGAAAATCCCCCAATCCAGGTGTGCAAAGCTTGTGGTGTCATACCCCCCAAAACTCGAAACTGTAATTGCTGCCAGAGGTGCTTCAACAAAGTACTGAATGAAGGGTTTGAGTACTTAAGCAATGTGATATTTCAGTTTTTCCTTTTTAATAAATTTACAGACATTTCTAAAGTTCTGTTTTCACTTTGTCATTATGGGGTACTGAGTGTGGATTAATGAGAAGAAAAATGAATTTCAACAACTGTAGAATCAGGCTGCAGCATAACAAAATTGACAAAAGTGAAAGGAGTGAATACTTTCTGAATGCACTGTATATATGTTATAGTATTGTATGTATAGCACAATGATGGTTTAATCATTGTGATGAATGCCTTGGATCCTGCAGATGTCTCTGTAGTTACAAAAAGATTATGTAGATGTTCTGTACCAGCCTGCTACCGGCCCTGAAGAAAAGGCAGGGACAACCCCTTTACAAACGGCAAGAGGCTGGAATTAAGCCTGCCAAATTTATTAACATAAAACAGAGCAAAACAAGACACCAACCATGAAACAGGAGCTATGAAACAGGAGCTATTCAAGCGGTTGCCTTCAGCAAACCAGCCCTCCCACGCATTCCCCTTTTATTCAGTTCAGGGCGTGGCTTCTCTCTGCCTCCTTCCGAGGTGCCCCATTGCCTTCCTCTGTTTACTCCTGATTGACTGCCTCCTGCGTTGGGCGTCCTTGAACAGGGCCAGCTGTGGGTCATCTTCATCCACGCTGTCAGGCTCACACAGCTGGGTCTCCGTCGTGACCAGGTGGGAGGGGCCTGGCTGAGGGCTCTCATCAGCAAGCTCTTCAACACCCCCCTCCTCCTCTGAGTCATCCGACCCAACTGCCGAACCCACAGGCTGACCCTGAATCACAACAGTAGATCACATTGCGAGCCACCAGCTTTCATCTGTAGAAAATGAAAAGAAAAGGGCACAGATATTTAAATATGAGCTTAGGCTAAAGGTTACATGCAAAAGATCACTTGATGTTGCTTTGGCTGACTGAACTTGCTCTTCCTGTATGTAAACACATTGACTTCACTATTTTTTCTGTGATTTCCTCTTTTATCACTACTATGATTATAATCCTTTGCTCATGTTAACCCTGTAAAGTGTCTCATAAAAATGCAAGGAAAAATCTGTTTTCGTTGTATCCTGTTTTAATACAGGTTATTCAAAAGGATTGTGATTTGACATAATGGATGAACAATCACAGGGCCTGCCAGGTCCTCCTGTGTCTCAGTTTCAACCACAGGTAAGTTAATCTAGATAATCTATTACAAGTAGATAGTCAGGAGTATATTAATATTAAAAGAACTGTTATTGTATAGACTGAAAGGTCTTTTGAATGCCAATTTTATTATTATTCCAGAATCTGATTCTGATTCCCTTTTCTGGAACCAATGGAAACATGGATGGGGGAACATGGACAGGGCTAAATGGGGGTAATGAAGAACACTGTCAAAAAAAAGGAAAGAAAAGAGCAATGCAAAATTGAAGCCTTTTATCAAAATTTTAATTCATCCAATAACAGATCTCTGGAATCAGGGGTGGGATTCAGCCAGTTTGCCCCGCTATGGCAGAACCGGTAGCTAATTGTTGCCCAGGCCCAGAACGGAAGCAGCATCTACACAGAGAACTGGTTGTTCACATATTTGAATCCCATCACTGCCTGGAAGGATTATATAACTCAAACTAATCACAGTAAAAGTATCACTTTTGATATACTTTTATTTTTTAAGCCGAATTTAAATAATTCTCCTGAAACTAGCAATTACCTTAACAGAAATTACACAAATTTTATATTTTCAAGAAGTATTTCCTTGCCTTAAAATTAAATCTCTGATGCTATATTCTTTTATTTTTTGTTTCTGATGAAAACTTAAGTGTGTAATCACAGTTAATTGCTTCATTTTTTTCTTTGGATGTAGTGACCTTATCTATACCGCAGCTCCAGCAAAAATGTCCATAATGTGAGAGCTGTGGCTCGTGAGGTGGGAACTGATGGTTCTCAGGCAAGAGAGGAACATTCTGTAAATATATCACAATTGTCTAAGACCATTAAGGGAGGTGACAAATACATTGTTGTTGTGAGCTGCCCAGATTTGTGTTGTGTTCTGTGAGCTTTCTATCTGTTTGGTAAGAATTCATTTTTGTCTGCAGTGAAGATTCTCATCTAGCTGAGCATTGTCTGTGAGTATTCTGCCAAATTAAGCTGAGAAATTGTAGTAAGATTACACAGCTGGAGATTGATGATTTATAGCTCAATCTGGTTGTAAAGCTAACAGTTTATCCGTGGAAGAAAATGGATTTTTGCCACAATGATGTTTCCAAGGAAAAATCACAATTGGAATAACCTAACCTTATTCTTTGTCTATCCTCTCTACTTCAGTTTTTTTTAAGGAAAAATCCTTCAACATATTCCTATAGCTGACTATTGCCTATCTGCTAAAGTGGATAGGAATAGATTTTGTTACTTGCATTTGTTCAAAGGTATTTTGGTTTCTAGTGATATGTTCTCATGTTAGTATTCAGCCAGGCTCCAGAATTGCTTCAAACCTTGAGAACCGTTGTTGTATTTTGAGAAGAATAGAAATGTGCAAGTGAGTTCAAGTTGTTCACCGTAATGTAATGAAAACATTTTTACCTTCAGTTTGTTCTTGCAAGTGAATATTTCTGCCAGCTCCCCATCCCCACCCCTCATATTGAAAGTGACATAGAAATTTCATTTTTCAACAATCTTAAGTTTCAAGAGTATATCTGAACAGGACAGTTCTTTAAAGTGCTTCAGGGGTGGTGAAGATAAATGCAATAAAAAACTAGTTTAATATACAGTTGCAATCATAACCTCTGGAAGGGTAGAGTGTGACTAAACATCTGCAAGGGATGATGTGGCTTGTGACTTGTGCTTCAGAGCAGAACGTTAAATCATAAATTTGAAGACTGTCCTTGCTCTCTGATTTGTGACAGGGTTTGTGTCAGTTGTTGGCACCTCAGCTGACTGAAAAAAAAACCCTGTATCATGCTTGAATAATACCAGAGATAAAAATAAATACTCTGTAAAATAATCAGAGCAGCAAAATAGTGTAATTAGGAGAAAGGCAGTGTGCAAGGTGATTTTTAGATAATGTGCTATAATGTAACTGGTATCCCTGCAGCGTTTTTTCATAGTCCCAAGGGAAACTTACATGTTGGAACCCTTTTCTATTGTCCTAAAAGAGAAAATGTACTATGTTAGGTCCACAGAATGTTAAGTCAGTACAAAATAGTGCAGCTATAAATAATTGAAAGTAATGGTTAACAAAGCAAAGTTGCCTCTTGGATTTTGGAAATCATTAGCAAGAATGTGCTTCTCTTTCTCTTTTGCAATTATCATTTTCAAGCCTTCATAAAAGTGTTGGCCCTGCTATTGTTGGAAGAATGGACCTCCATTGTGGTGGAATGCAACTTTTTAATTAAAATGTTGAAACCGGGTCTATAGCTGCAGTTCTTTAGTAAGGAGTGGGAAAGGCTGTTGACAGGGTCCAAATTCAACAAAGTAGTCGAATTTGGACTGAAAATACAGTTTACATAGTGGTTATGTTTTCCTCCCTATAATGTGACAATATGTGCTTCTTGGTATGTGATGGATGCTTGTTTGATTACACTTTGGATGGCATATTGCAAATTTTTATCTCTTTGTATGCAGTACCAGGCAAATCATACTGTCTACTGACCAAGGAAAGGAGGGAAGAACTGATGTCAAAAGAGGCAAGGAGAATGAGAGTCTGTTCTTGTAACTCTCATCTCATTCACAAATTATGGATTTATTTTGAATACAGGAATGAGTTAAAATAGGTCATTTTAGTTCAGTATATGAATTTCTGCTTTATTAAAAAAAATCAGAATCCCCTTGTTAGATACTATAGAAAATACTGCCATTTTTTTAAAAAAAAATACAATGCAGTCTAATCATTGCTATATAATATGTTCTCTGACCAACTGATGGCCCTATTATCCATGAGTTTATTCCTTTTCCAAATTCCTTTATGTCTGGAAGGGAGTCCCGCTATATACTTGGAGATGTGCAGCTATGTTGCTTCTCATGTCAGGTCTCTGTGTCTGAAATGTATGACAGAACAAGGGAGCAGATGAGACAAGCTGTCAGTCAGCCACACTGCCCTTTGAAGGAAGACCACTGGGGTTGGGTGGGCAGAGAAGATGCTGCAAATGGGCTGTGAAGTTTACATACAGTGCCCACTGTTAAACAGATTACCTCTAATGAAGTGTCTAATGCTCAGGCTATCTCAGTCTAATTCTCAGTGGCAGTTCATCTCTCCGCTGCCAAAAAAACCCACCACCCTCTGGCCCTCTCTCGCCACTCTGACCGCCAAACACAGAGAGGTGCCCGGTCTTAATAAAGCCAGACAGTGTGTGATCTGACATGCAAATGTAGGTCATTGCATATGTAAATGTGTGATTACAAACCTGCATGCCAAAACACATTAGGGAGACTTTGCTCTCAGCATGCGGCTGTCACACTGCCTTAGTAGTTCATGCTAATGTTTGTCAAGTTGCTGTGCAGACAGAGGATGCAATTCACTATTCCAATTTTGAAATATAAGCTGGTTAAATAACCACAGAAATACTCCAAACTTAATGAAGCTACATTCTGTTTCTCTGTAGTCTGAGCATTTGAATAATAAGAGACAGTTTCCCCAACTTTGAATGTTTTTCTCTAACTACTAAAGCTGAACTCATTAAACCTGCATAGGCACTCGGAGTACATTTTTCCTGAATTGCTATATTGCCATTCCTACCAAAGCAGCTTCATGTTTGGACTCTGCTTCATCTGGTGAATATTTTTGATTGTGGGGCTGACTAACTGATGAGTCAAAAGTCTAAGTTGATGTTTAGTAGCTGCTGAAATTTTAAGGAGAGTATTTCTGTTCCCAGATCATTTTGAATTGGTATGCTTTTAAAATATAAATTCTAGAAATGAGAAAGTTGTTCTCCTCCAGATCCTTTTGTTCTTGTTATTTCAGTTTAGACTATTGTATTAAATGCACAAATCTGTAAAACTTTAATTTACAAACATTATACAGTATAACAGAGCAAAATACAGTCTGGAATACTAAGTTACTCATTGTCTTGCCTTGTATATATAAAATGTCAGCTGTATATTAATCAAGTGTGAGTCTGTTTAAATAGTAAATTGTAAAAGAACATCAAGAATGGAAGTGGAGGAAAACTGTAGATTCTAATACTGTGTTCATCTTGATTTTGTTTCAAGCAGTACAGTAAGGGGTGCTTAATTGATGTCTTTGCAAATGTTTTCACACAGGTTCTGATTGTGGTTTAGTACATATTCTTCCATGTATTTGCATCAGTAATGAGTTAAACTTTTAGTTTTTCTCTGGAGTAATGAAATGCCATGGTGGATTCCATGTCTCCTTCATATTTTCTGCTTCGTCTGCTGTAGCCCGTAGGAAGCTTTGTTTTCTCTCTAGGAGTTGTCTTCTGAATGTAATACCTATATGAACAATATTAAACTGACCGATAGACCAACGTAAAATATATATGTGTGTTCCTCTCAATTCACACAAGTGTGTGTGTATACACAAACACAGACACATATACCATACATATATACATATAATATTGACACGTGCCAAGGAGATATTTAGAAGAAATATCCAAGCCAGGCATATGTCTGGCACCCTCAAATATTTTGGAGTGCAGTTTCCACTAAGACTGCCCTACATGGCAAATAGCAAGGAATAGTAGCTGAAAAGATTAAGAGGCACCTTTACCTTTCATTGTACTTAAATGTAATGTGTAGTTATCAAAGATAGATTTGCATCAAATCCTAGAGCTGGAAAGAACTTTAGAGGCATCTAGTCAAACCCCTTGCATAGTGCAGGAACCACTAGAACAGTTTTTAAAAACATGGTGGCATAGCCTTGGTTTGAAGACCTCCAATTAACGAGAATTTACCACTTCATATGATGCCTTGTACTGGCTAACAATTCCTACATTCTTATCAAATACTTGAGCAACCATGTAACATACTTGAGGTTATCCAGTGAACTCCATGATTTATTTGGAACTTGTACTCCCTTTCCCTGCATCTGTTCAGAAACATTATCCTTGCCTCTTACGACTTTGAAGACCAAAGCTAGTTGCTTAAATTGAACCTGGAAGTATGCTGTAAGTATCAAACCTCCCATTGGTAACATAGACCAAGGGCTTTTTTTGTCATAGAACGCCCAGAACGGAGTTCTGGCACCTTTTTGGGATGGAACCTTGTAGGGTAGGCAAGGCGGGTTGTATGACGTGTGTGAGTTCTGGCACCTTTAAAAAAAAAAGCACTGCATAGACCTGTTTGTCAGTTTTAAAAAGATAGAGGGAATTGTAGATCTTTAAGTGGGAAATTACTGGCACTTAGAATTCATTTTTAAAATTAGATATATTATCTCATAGTTTGTATAATGTTTCCATTTCTCAAGTGAGCATTTCAAACTCAACAAACATTGCTTAATTTTTTTCAAGCACCCACTTGAATATAGCTGCCAATAAAGAGTATTTCCTTGTTCCTGCCACTACATGCAAGTTTATATTTCCATGAATATCTTCTCCCACATTTATTTTTCTGGAGTTAATATTCTGAACAACTAGTTCTATTGGGGGGGTGATAAAAGAAAGCTTATTTAAATGTTTGTTTTTGTTTCCTGGATTGCAGAAAGCCTTACGACCTGATATGGGCTATAATACTTTAGCCAATTTTCGGATAGAAAAGAAGATTGGCCGTGGACAATTTAGCGAAGTCTACAGAGCTACATGCTTGTTGGATGGTGTGCCAGTAGCTTTAAAAAAAGTTCAGGTAAGCATCTTTAGGAAGTGAAAAAAAAATCTGTCAATTCTAACATGGTTGCTTAAATATTGTTTCATACAATGTAAAACATAGAATAAAAGAGTTGGAAGGGGCCTTGGAGGTCATCTAGCTCAATCCCTTGCTTGAGCAGGAGAGTCTATACCGTTTCAGACAAATGGCTGTCCAGTCTCTTCTTGAAAACCTCCAATGATGGGGCATCCACAACTTCTGAAGGCAAGCCATTTAATTGTTCTTTCCAAACCTTATCACTTAGAGTCAGTTCTGCTTGAAGAACTACAAATGCTTCATAAAACAGTAAACAAACAAGTAAACAAAAAAACCTGTTAGGTTTCTGAAACAATGTTGTGAAAAGGATAGTGATTTCATAAAATGATAATCAGCAAAGACCTTCCTTTTTAAGAAGCAGTTGAGTTCTCAGCATTAAATATTTTCAGTCGCAACATTCATAACATTTTATAATGGAATTAATAAAAATTACACTTTGCTATGGAACTTTTCTAGTTCACGTGGCTTTTCTTTGCAGCTGCCACACAAAAAAGATACAGCTGCTTTAAGAGCTATGTCTGTGCTCCTGCTTGTTCAAAGCAAGAATCCAAAGCATTAGAGTTGCCTAGAAATTATATCTCAGCTCAACGTCAGGTACAACCCTTTTGAGAATTTCTACCTGCCATGAGAACATTTTATTATTCCTGTGTTCATTGTGGGTCTGTAGCAGTCTAGTAAACTTGCTTTATTCTCACTAACACTAGAAAACGAGATCTAATGAATACTTGTAGCAGATGTGAAATAGATAGAAAAGAAGGATACAGTCTTCTTATAATAAAGCCAGGCTATGGACTAAAATAAGAAATTGACCCTTCCATACTGCTGTCTGGCTTTCTGCTGATAACCATTATGTTTTGTGGTACTAAAGCATTGGTGTCAATAAAATTTTCTTCCAACATATTTGCAGTTGCAGACTAAAGCAAATTAGGCAAGATTTGTAGAGAATCAAGCCTAAAATTGTTAGAACAGGTCCTTGCACTACCAAATACATAGATAAAGGTAAAGATGAAGCCTTTTCTCCTAGATAAGAAGATTGTGTGGATATGTAGGTTAAGAGGGTGAGAGAGAACAAAAACACAATGATTCCCACCTCCTTATTCCAACTTTTAGGTTGCTTTTTCCACCCTTTCTACTTAATATTTACAAAGTATTGTCAGTGTTTGTGCTGTCATACTGTGAAAGATCATGATAGAATCTGGACAGGATGTTTATATAGCTTAATCTTACTATTTCTGTAGATCCATAGACCATTCTTAAGGCTTAATTCTTAATCATGTTTGGGTAGGTCATGTTTTGAAGTCTCTTTCTCCTTTCCCTTCCTTTTTTAAAGTTTAAAGACCAACTTAAATAAACCCTTTTAATTGAGGTGTAACAGAAAATAGTGAAGAGGAGAAAGCATGGTACAATAGTGTTAAATCATCCCATAAATAAGTCAAAAACCAGTGTTGTATTTTACTAAACTGTTTTTAAGCTTAGGAACTTAGCAGGATTGTGAATTGCCCAGTAACAGTAACAACAACAACAAAAGTTTTAGATGTGTTGCTCTCTGTGCATGCACTACGGCAGTTTTTAGTATAGTATGCTTGGTCTACCCAGGAACTTTGCCAGAAACTCTCTTGTATTTTACATCTTAGGGAATTTAGTGTTTTCTTGCATTTACTTCCATGTTTTTGTCAGAAGGTGCAGACAAAAGGTTGCTTTTATCCTGGAGCAAAATTATTTATTTTATGTTGTCAGTCAATTGCCTCTTGAGGATTGCATTGCTCTTAAGAAAGATAATCTTAATTTCATAAAGTTAAATACCTCGCCATTTTATTTTAATGTTTGGCAACTATGTTATTATTTATGTATCTCTAGCAATTCCAATTCACTTTTCATTCCTATTAGATTGTGTCACCTTCCTTAAAAAAACCTAATTAATATTGTTTAATTTTAAGATTCTAATATTTATATTGTTAAAGATTGGATTGTAGCTTATATGTTCTAATAAAAAAGCCGTTGTTCTTTGAATTAAATACCTGTGATTTTACAGGAGTGTTATAATTGCTTCTATGTAAGGTGTTCCAAATGATGTATCTATAGATTAATTGATTTATATTCTATGTCTTCAAAGGTTGAGGCTTAAATTAACTCATTGGATTAAGAAAAGTAAGTTTTGAATTTAAGAACTATTTTAGAACTACTTCTAACTACACTACAATGTGTTGCTTCCTTGTCTAGCTAATTTACTGTATACCTAATATACGAGGGCAATTTGGAAATAAATCTCCGTTTGGTTATCAATGACAAACACTTGCAGATACAGAACTTTTATTATACACATTAGAAAACTACAACATTCCACTACTTTTTGACATAATCACCATTCAAACTGAGGCACTTGTCTTAACATCTTATGAGGTTTCAAATTCCTTAGTAGTAGTTGCTTGGTGCCAAATCTGGGCTATGGGGGTTGTGTGTGATCAAAAACATCCCAACGGAACTGCTTCAGAAGTTCTTGGGTGCGTGTAGTAGTGTGCGGGCGAGCATTATCGTGAACCAACACTACACCGGAAGTCAGCTTGCCCTGACATTTGTTATGGATGGCTCATCTGAGTTTCCATAACGTTTCATAATAGACATCCAAATTGATGGTCAAACTACATTCCACTTCACTAGCAGTACTCCTTTGGCACCTTCACATTTGGCAGGATTTTCTATGGCACTACTTCTGGTTGATTAGTAAATGGCAATAAAGATATACAGGAAACACTTTTTAGTCCAGTTTAAAGGTTGTCTGGATTTTTGTTTCTCACATAGTGTAACCCTAGTGCCTTTTTAAATTATGAATTGATTAAATGATTAAACATGATTTTAATTTTTGTTTTAATTATTTTCAACTAATAAGTATTAAGCTGGGAAGTGGGACAGTAAAGCTTGTAATTAAAAAATGAAAGCTTAACTGTTTGTCTGATTCAAAGTTTGTCCACCTTTGTATTGGACCATTACTGAAAGACTCTGGGTCTGGGGTGTCTTGTGGTTTTGCCAAAAATAATACTTCCTCAGCTGCTTGTAGTATGACAGCATAAGCATTCAATTGTGTTTTTAACTGCTTTTAAATAGCTTCTACCCATGCTTGCTTTGGGGCTAATTTGCATTAGGGATCCTAAAGGATGAGGAGGTTTCTCCAACTTTGTGTGTAAGGTCCGTCAACTGCAAAAGTAAGATCTCATAGGTTCAGAAAGCTGGAACCTGGTAAGATGTTGAAGCTGCTGGAAAAGTCAGAAGTGACCTGAAAGCAATGAAGAGGGCAAGTCCAGAGGCCAGAGTGATAGCCTAAAGTCATAATTGAAGTGGCAGCTGAATATAGTCATTCTGCAACCTCTAGAGATGGCACTGAGAAATAGATCCTCAGGAGAAGTTTCAGACCTTTCCTGCACCCCAGGCTGCTCACCTGGGGCAGAAAACTTCCATGCGTGCAGCAAAGAAAAGGTAACCCCCATTATTTTCTGACAATTCTGCTGTTATGAGGCAGATGAGTAGACAAGATTTAAACCTCTACAAAGTGCTGCTTCTGCTGCTGCTAAGGTTTTGCCAGGATAGTGATTCTATCTCATTAAGATATAAATAAAACATTTTTAATGAGAAATAAATATGTATTTACACAGGAATGTCGTTTTTACATTTATTAGTTATGGTAAGGTTTTAGAAGAGAAATGCAGATTGGATCCTGCAACATTATCCTGGGACATGTATATTTGTCTTCATTCATGCAATAATACTGTTCATAATACAGTTGCATTTGTAAAATGATGAATGAAAGATACAATAATGGGTTTGTCACTATAGGAACAGTCTTCTGTAATAGCAATAGCATTTAGATTTATATATTGCTTCATAGTGCTTTACAGCCCTCTAAGCGGTTTACAAAGTCAGCATATTGCCCTCAACAACTTGGGTCCTCATTTTACCAACCTCGGAAGGGTGGAAGGCCGAGTCAACCTTGAGCCGATCAGGATCGAACTGCTGGCAATCGGCAGAATTAGCCTGCAATACTGCATTCTAACCATTGCACCACCAAGTCTCCCATCCCTCCAAATGATCCAAATTATCAGAGAAAGTAAACCTGTTTAGAAAGCAATTTGATTTTAGTACTTAAGCCTAAATCTTTCCAATTTTTGATCTCAGGAAATGCTGAGTCCTTTTGCCATAGTAATCAATTGCATGAAAAATGACATTTGAATTTCACTTTTCTGTGTTGCTTGAGGACTAGAAAAAGAGAAGAGTGAAAAGAGGGGGACAAGTGCCCTCTTTTTGTGTTTCTGTTTTCTAATGACATTTTTATTTATTTTTTATTCTGCCTTGGTTTGATCAATGAGACCATATTCCATACTTCCTCTTGCTATTTTCCCCGCAAGAATCCTGTGATGTAGCTTGTGTTCAGAGAGAATAACTGGTTCAAAATCAACCAGACAGCTATGCCTAAAAAAAGAACTAGAACAGTCTCCAAGCTTCTAATCAAGAGTTTCTAGTATCCTTCATTGACCTCAGCTGGATATAACCAATATATTGATAGTCCCTCATCTTGATTTTATGATTTTTATGGAGTGTTAAAACACAAGTTGAGAGAGAACCAAGCACGGAATGACCCCCACCAATGTTTGTCCATTTAGATAGGAGCAGAACCATAAAATAGTGCTCCCAACTCCTACTACTGTTAGGTGGTCTATAGAATATCATGGTCAAAACATTTGAAGAACACTGAGACAGCAAGACAAGGATGATCATGCTCTTTCCACCCAGATTCCTTCATCCAAATCTCAGGTTGTCCATGAAAACAACCAGCATCATTTCTATTGTCCTAACCCTATGTCTGAATCCTGATGTCTCCTTGCAATTGTATACCTTTTATCCTCAAAATTTTTCTCACCAAAGGGAAAATGGAGATAGGATGGTAGTTCACAAGTCAAAATGGATTTAGGCAGGTCTCTTGAACAGCAGGTGGACTAGCATAGCAGCCTCCAAGAGACTGGTTCCGTGGAGAGAGGTTTTTCCCTGGCCAAAGGAGGCATGGTTTCGCATGCTGCCTGCATCCCATGGATGAGACTTGTTTGTGTGGACCGGTTTTTGGGCACCCCTGGACTAGCAAACACCTCCTTCAAATCTGCTGAAACTATCTCCTCCCTCAAAGCCATGTTGCCTATCACCTGGCTTCGGCTATCTGTGCCTATACTTACCATCCTAATAAAGTAGGTGGTCAATTTAGTCTACCTGTGATAGAGCTGATTTACAAAGAGACCTGTCCATCTCCTCAAATTCAAAGCTCCCTCCCCCCCCAACATTGGAAGATGTCTCTGTCATCTTATCAAATTCTGTCTACCTGTTTTTTTTAGTAATTTCCCCCATGAAGTAGTCAGGCAAACAGTCGCAAGTTACACAAATCAAGTTAACATTTCCTTAAGGATTTCACAAGAATGGATTAATAATTTTACAAAGAGGTGATTAAATTCACCCAGGACCGATAGCTTATGTGATTCTACAACCACCTCTGTAGTGAGATCAAGCAGTTGGAAAGGGAAGGTGCTGTACATATGGGGGATGCACAATAGCAGCAACCCCAACTTGTTCAGTCCCTGATCCAACCTCAAAAGTATGACCTCAACATTCAACAACTTGCAGAATAGCACTTCTCCCAGTTCTTGGACTCACAGCTTGCAATTTCTAGTCCTGTCTTAAGGTCATGATTTTTAAGCACCAACACCAAGTTCATGACTTTTTAAGTACCATTAAAAAACCTAGCTAAATAGATCTCTCTGAATACTACTTTCTCATTAGCTTGCCAGTTATTGGTGCACACAGCAAGGCTGCCCTCTTGTGTTCAACTTCATTGTGGATAAGATTAGATTTACTACAAAGAGTGACTGGGTGATGAAAAGCATCGTTGTGAGCCTAGAGCACTCAGTATTCTGGATATCTGATTTATAAAATAAGATAGTGGGACCTGAAGTATAGAATGATGCCAGATTTCTAACTTCTCCTACCTTGGACTGATTCACCCCCATCTTCTGTTATACTCCCTTTTTCATTGTTTCCATTATCCTCTTCTCACTCCCTGTCTTCCTAGCCTCCTTAATTAACCAACAGGGCCAGAGACAACACCCAACTAAGATTCAGCTGCAGCTAAAAAAAGAAGTCTGACTATCCCACCCACTACCAGTTCAATAATCTTCCCAAATCCCATCATTCACCCATTCCCCATCAATCTGCAGTTGACTCTCACCCACTTAGATGGGGGGGGGAGGTGTCAGAGCCTCCCTGTCTATTCTCACACCCCAATTTGCTGACTCTTATCTTAAGAGCAAGCAAGTCTGTCTCTGCTCTTTGGCTTCTGTGTTCATTTAGTGTTGTTTCCTCTGTTGCTTACCCTAATAGATTATAGACATTAAAAACTAAGGGTATATATGCAGGAACTATTCCAATTGATAGGGATCTTAGTGCATCTAGTATACAAATAGCAAATTTGTATGCAACAGGACATATGTCTTGCTGTGAAAAGAGAATTGCATGTGTGGAAGCAATTTACAGACACTTCCAGTTAAACTAGAGTGTCCTTAGCATGCCCCTTTACCACGTCTATGGAAAACTTGGATAATCAAAGAATTATTGTAAAATAAACATTAAGAGGTGTCCATTCCTGCTAACAGATTTATATACAATCATTTCTTAGAACAAAGTAATTGTAATGGGCTAATAAGAATCCAATGTACATCAGTCTGATGGAAACATCACTTAGAAATGATAATTCAGATACTGATAGGATCTAATATTCATTAGATGCTATCTAAATTTTTTTAAAAAAATCACTTTGTCACAGGTTCTTTTTAAACTATACCCAAATTTGATTGATTCAAGCTCAAAAAAACCATCAAAAGTAGTAGACTCTAGACAACTTGTTTTTTATATCTCCCTACAAGGGATGGGATGATGTTTTATGTTGGAAAAATATCCAAGGCACAAAATTGAAACACATAACATACTTTGCAAAATCTTTCTACGTCTATTGATTTCTATACTCTGTTTCAACTAGACATTGTTCCTCATTCTATATTTTATTATTATACTCTATAAAACTTGTAGTTCTGTGCTATAATATACAATTTCAATTATATTGCTACTATTACCAGTATACAACAGTGTTTTAAATTTTACAAACCCTGGTTTGTCTTTAATCCCCCCCCAAGGATTTCTTCTGTTTTTCTTCTTTCTTAATGGGCAGTAGGTAAAACACTGGTACTTTTCTCAATGTTGGGCATGGCTTGGCTTAGCCTTTTTATTTCTCTCCAGACCCTTCAGTCACCTGTGTGTGAGTTGAGCGGCCATATAAATTTATGAAATAAACACAATAAGCTCCTTTTACTTGCTTTCTCTGAGTGTTGGTGCAGAACTTGCAAACCATATAGCATCTCCACCCTGTTTCAAGGCTGTAACTTTTACAAGCAATTCTGCCATGCTGGGAAGAAGGTTCAAATAAGAGAGACGGGCAGCACATATGCCTGCAATTTTCTTAGCAGCCTGCTTTTTGCATACGATTACTTCATAGAATCATATTGGGGTTTATCGTGGGCATATTTTGCAAGATACGTTTGCCTTTTTAGTAATTTAGCTTTTATGAACCGATTGTGCATAGCTATAGCTTTAAGTTGGGAAGATGAAATTAAGATTGTTGTACTTTGCAAAGAAAAGTTACTTTTTCAGGGTTTCTTTCCTTCCTATAATGCATTTGTAAAATCCATGATGTTTAATTTACACAATATGAGATTTAGATGTTAAACCAAATAAAATAATTTATTCAGTTTTGTATTGCATCACAGTTTTGAAAGGGAGAAGAATGCTACTGGAATAAATGCAAGTCCTCTTAGAAATCATGTATTTATTAACAGATGACAGTCAAATATTCATTGATCTCCTGTTTTACTTTAATGTTTTATATAATTAAACACTAACAAATTAAACATTATTTCATATTGCAAAGCAGATTACTGTTTCTTTCTAACTTTCATTGACTCTTTGGACTATTATGATTGTAAACTGATTACTTGGATGTCCTTCCTGTTATGTGTCTAATTAATTTTTGGATTTTAGGTAAAGTGATATGTTATGGATACTGTGATGACCCAGGGCACAGCACAGAGGCAATGCAGTCAGCTGGCAATTCAAACCACCCTTTAATTGCTCCAAATTTTCCCCAAATGCTCCCACGTTTCTGGCAAGCCTCAAAACAAAGGAACACACACACACACACACACCTTCAGCCGCCTCTGGGCTGTAAGTAGTTTCACACACAGTCTGATTAGAAGAGTAATTTACTCAAGGCCACGGAGATAACAAGGAATGACACATACATCCAAAATCTAAGAAGTCTGTGGAAATACAAGCTTGCCTGAGCAGTTTCAGAAGAGAAGCCAAAATATAATCCAAGGTCTTGGAACATCCAAGCAACGTTGTCAGTCAGTCCTAGTTTCCGGGTTTCCAAGCAGAAATCACAACACAGAACAAGAGATCAGCAACAACACACAAAACTCCAAGGAATCAGCGTTTGTTCCTGACAAATGCCTCTCCTCACAGCCTCTCCTTAAGTCTCAGACTCCAGGTGTGCCTTGTGGAGAGGGGCAGGATGCTCTCCTCCCGAGTAGTTGAGCCTGCCTGCGTTGCTCCCTCCCTCTCCACACTCTAGAATCAGGAGAGGGTGGCCCTTGCTCATCGTTTGAACTCTGTCTCTCCTGTTCATCCTGTCCCAATCCTGAAAAGCCCTGGCCTGCCTCTGCCTGCTCTTCCCCACATTCCTCTGAAGCCACAAACACCTCTCCCTCAACCTCCATAGGGTCCTGTTCCAGCTCATTTTCCTCATCAGATTCAGGCTCCGAAGGAGGCATGACAGATACTAGTTCAAAATGAATTACGGCTTGCCACTTCTGTTTTCTTAACCAAAAGAAGAATGAGAGTAACTCTGTTCAGATCAAGACCATGGAGTAGAAGAGAGTAGTTTTATATCTCATCAGTGCCATTTTCCTGCCAGAAGCTACTAAGAGTTGTCATGAACTTCAGACCTTTTATTACTTAGCTTATCGTTGGGGCTGTTCAGAAGTTGCCTAACAGATAAAATTTCAATTTCAAAAAGCTGTTGGAAGCTTCTCTTATGTGCTTGCTCCCATTCAGTCTTCATTTGAACTAATCTGACTCATCTATCCATTTTTTTAAAGTGATGGATCAAGAAACTAGAGAGAAAATTGTGTACAAATAAATTTGAAAGAGCCAGAATCAGATGTGAAGTGCTAAAGGTAGCTCAATAACTTCAGATTTCTTCTGGACAAATAATAGCAATGTGTGCCCATTAGGTCTTCTCAGAGGCAGTCAGATCTTTGGAAGCTGGCTATGTGTGCTAAATCTTGGAATTTTGGTGCCAAAGTGTTCTAAAATAGAATATTTTGCATTCTTGTCTAAAGGTCTACAGTAACTATGAATACTGTATGTGCTCACTTGTAAACCTGAAGTTGTAAATCTATACTTCTAAGTTTTTCATCTACGTTAACTTCCTTTGCAGTATGTATTAAAAAAACCACCCCTGAATATACTCCCCCTTTCCATTTGTCAAGCTTTAATCTTCACATTCCATTCTGTTGACATATCCTACTATTGTAGTGCAATATTACTCAGTCTCCTTCCTGAGTCATAACTTCCAAATTAGAGGCGGTGCTTTCTGCCGTCATAGAATTTGCAATGTATGAAAGTGATAAATAAAACTCATAACTTGTTATTTTTTAACAATTAGAATGGCTTAAAATATATTTATAATTCTATTAGATACATCAGGCTATTCAGGGGAAAAAATGAAGAAAGTTGAATATTGAAAGTTAACTATGAGTCTTACATCACGCCAATGCTTTTTCAATAATCAGATATTTCCTATTTCTGAAATACAATTTGTTTAGGATTCCTGGAAATTAAAAAGAACATTCTTACAGACATGTTTTGATGTATTGTTAACATGAGATGAAAGGTATTTTCAAAAAATACCAGTAAAAGACGGTGTGTCTGTATGTGCATGTGTGTGTATTCTATGCTGAAGCATCTCAAAATAGTTTACAATATAAAGAAAATGATGTATAGTTCATCACTGTTTCACTTTTCCTGTAAATCACATTAAAACAAACCCCGAAACCATTCCCTTTTCCTTTTATGTTAGTTTGTATTTTAATATTGATTTTTGAAATTTAATAAAGATATTTAAAGAAAAAATATAAGAAGCAGTACATTAAAAATATGTGGATAAATTATGTATTAGAGTTCATTACTTTTGAAAGTTAATGATTGCTCAGTACTGAATGCAGTTACTCTGGGCTTTTGAAGTTGCATTCTTTCTATTTTACTCCTTTAGTTTTAAGGATTGAATGTGTACACATGGTATTCCTGATCTTGTAACAGAAAATGAAATAAAATGTAAACATATTAAGAATAGAAGAACTGGGAATGGAATCAGAAGGAGAGAACAGTTGGAATAATACTGTCCTTGATTTTTTACGGCTAGGGAGAAGTCTGTGATGGAATGTACTCTGGATTCCCAGGAGGGAGGGGTGCATTCCAAAGAAAGGGAATTTTTTAGATATTGTGTGTGATAGAAAGAGGGTGAAGATAACCCTCCCTAATAATTCCCAGAATATGTTTCTTATAGGTAATAGTCTGCTTTAGTTTGACAAGATTCTGTTTATAGGTGTGGAACAATAAACAAAACTGCTTGGAAGTATTACTATGTGTCTTTCTTGATTATTGGAACCTGACAAGAATCTTTGTCAAGAAAAATTATGATGTAAGGGGAACACTAAATTTGTCACTGATATTTTTTAAAAGAACTTAAGGCTTCTTATATCAGTAAATGTTCTGTGCATTATTATAATTTATGCATACACTGAAATAGTAAAATGAATTAGATGGTTCTGTGCAGAAACTAATTACGAAGATGTTTGGCTTTCTAGATTCTTGATTAAAGCAATGGGGGAAAAAAAGAAATATTTGGATTTTTAAAAAAAGCTCCAGGGTCTTTTTTTGCTTGTTCTGTCAGATTAAAAAATGGTATTATGAATATTTCCTAATTTTTTAAAATACTATATGAGGCAATTAAGATGTGAAGGAAGTTGGTCTATATTTGGAATTTTCACACTAAATCAAATTAACAGATGAAAGGGTAGAAAGGTTCTTAATACTGTATAGATATATTTTACAAAGAAGTTAAAAAATAGTAGAGTCAGAAATTAAAATTGACTATGCAGGGTTTCATGTGGTAAAAAGCTTTGGTTTCACCCACCCATTTCCTCTGTCAATTAGTGCTTCCTGTATTTCTTAAAAATATGTCTCTTTGTTTTAATGTAATGTTTACTGATATTTTAACATTACAGTTTGGTCTGCTTTTTCTAAAATAGGAAAAATGAAACAATTTTTTAAAATAAGTTGTAGTTCATTTATAACAAAAATTAAATTTACTCAAAAGTAAAAAACAGTAGGTTTACAGTTATTACCTGACCAAAGTGTGCTTTTTAATGTTTAAAATGCACATACTTTTATGAACTAATCAATGAAGTTAATAACTAAATAAAAATAAAGTTAATAAAAACTAAATAAATAAACAATAATGCTGAAAATGAGTTGTATATTTTGCATTTCCTCTAACATTTCTAGTTTTTTTTTCCTGGTAGCTTCAAATTTATAAAAAAAATGCATTTCTAATCATAACTGTGAAGCTTAGTTTTAGATCAGGAACAGATAAATTGTCCTCAGAGCCCTGTCAGCAGTTGTAGTTATTGGCAGCATAATTTCTGTAATTTTGGATTAAAACAAATAAAAAAAGCAGTATAAGCACCAAGTAGTCTTAATGTAGTTTAAAAACAAACACAAGTAGAAAAATTATGACTCCATACAGATGTATGAGAATTGATCCTTTCTACTTGGCATCATTATCATGTGTATGGTATCTCTTGTTTTGCTCAAAAGATTGTAGATGCGTTGGAGTCAATCTTAAAAAAATTACTTACATGAAATAGGATCATTGAGAACTAGCTGCACAATTTTTTTGGTAAAAGTTTTTATTGGGTTTTTTCCCATACATTCAGTAATAATTTTTCAACAAACGTGCTGTCTGAGTTTACATTTGCTAATACATATTTAATTCCTAATCCTTTATTCTTTCCTCTAGCCATTGATAAAATAAGTCCCAAGTTTGATAATATTCCATTTCTTCTTTTTCTTTCAGTCTGAGTCAGTCTATCCATCTCTGTGCATTCTAGTTTTTTAAAATTATTTCTTCATCTGATGGTATCCCTTCATTTTTCCAGTATTGCGTGAATATAATTCTTGCTGCTGGTGTGACATGCAAAATCAAATATAAGCTTTGTTTGTTAGTCTTTTCTGGCATTATACCTAATAAAAAAAAGTTCAGGTTTAAAATCTACATGTTCTCCCATCATCTTTTCTAGCCAGGTATATATCTTTTTCCAATAACTCTTTACTTTGTCACATGTCCACCAAACATCATAATAAGTGCCTGACCTATGTTTACATTTCCAACATCTATCTGACATGTTTTAAAACATTTTTGCTAGTCTTGCTGGTGGCAAGTGCCATCTATAGAACATTTTATATAAATTTTCTTTGTAGGAAGTTGACATTGTCAGTTTGTATTTTCTTTCCCATAAATTTTGCCATTTTTCTAATTCTATATTATATCCAAGGGACGCGGTGGCTCAGTGGGTTAGGACGCTGAGCTTGTCGATCAGAAGGTCGGCAGTTTGGCGGGTTGAATCCCAAGTGCCGCGTAGCAGAGTGAGCGCCTGTTACTTGTCCCAGCTTCTGCCAACCTAGCAGTTCGAAAGCATGTAAAAATGCAAGTAGAAAAATAGGGACCACTACGGTGGGAAGGTAACAGCGTTCCGTGCGCCTTTGGCGTCTAGTCATGCCGGCCACATGACCACGGAGACGTCCTCGGACAAGCGCTGGCTCTTCGGCTTTGAAACGGAGATTAGCACCGGCCCCTAGAGTTGGAAACGACTAGCATGCATGTGCGGGGGAACCTTTACCTTATATTATATCCAAAAATTTTCGCCCATGTTATCATTGTTTCTTTAAATTGTTCGCTTTCCATTTTCAAAGTTAATAGAAAATTATACATTTTCTTGATTTTTTCATCAGAAGTTAACAATATCTTATCAAACACAGTTTGTTCCTTATAAAATCCTTACAGTTTAACATCTTTATCATATCTAGCTTGCATTTGTAAATGTGCCCATTACGATAGATTGATACCCTCATTTTCCATTTCTTCTTTAGATTTTAAATTCCCTTCAGAGTTTAGAATATCTCTATATGTCCAGATTTTTTCAAGGTTCACTAAATTTGGGTGTACAAATGCTTTCATTGTTGACAACACCCTGGAATTTCAAATATATTTTACATTTTATTTTTCCCCATGTTGTTAATAATGCATTTCTTATATAATGATTTTGGAAATATTTATGGACTTTATTTTTCCCATACCATAAAAAAGTGTGCCACTCCAATTGTAAATCATGCCCCTCCAGATATAACAGCCTTTTATCCATTCTTTTACCCATGTTAATACAGATGCTTGATAATATAAAACCCACTCTGGTAGACCAAGACCTCCATTTTCCTTGGCATCTTGTAACATTTTCATCTTAATTCTAGCTATCTTTCCTTACCAAATAAATTTCAAGATTAGCAAATTTAAGTCTTCAAAGAATTATTTCTCAAGTCTTATAGGTATTGTTTGAAATAAGAATAAGATTTTTGGTAGTATGTTCATTTTCACTGTAGTAATTCTTCCTAATATTGACAATTGCAAGTTTTTCCATTTTTCCAAATCCAGTGTTATTTGATTCAATAGTTTTGTATAATTATCTTCTTTTATCGTTGAGCATCATGCTGTTAAATATATTCCTAGATATTTGACCTTTTTGACTATCTGCAATTCTGTTTTTTCCGACAGTTGTTTTTTTGTTTATCTGTAAGGTTTTTAATTATTACTTTGGTTTTTTCTCTGTTTATTTTCAGTTCAGCCATTTCTCTGTATTGTTCTATCTTTCCCAATAGTTTAGGAATCATCTCCAAAGGTTCTTCTAAAATAAATACCAAATCATCAACAAATGCTTGTAGTTTATATGTTTTGCCTTTTATTCCTAGTCCTTTAATTTCTCTATCTTGTCTAATAGTTCTATTTAAAACTTCCAGAGTGAAAATAAATAACAATGGAGATAATGGACATCCTTGCCTCGTGCCTTTTCCTTTCTCAAAGTTCTCAGTATAATCTCCATTCACAATCATTTTCGCTGTTTCTTTATTATATATTGTTAATATCACGTTTACGAAGTTCTGTCCAAAGTCCATTATTTGTAATTGCTGAATCATAAATTGCCAGGAAACATTATCAAGTGCCTTTTGGGCATCTAGAAATATTAGTGCCAGTTGTTTCCCTGGATGTAATTCATAATATTCTAATACATCCATTATCACTTTTAAATTATTTTTAATTTGTCTCTTTGGCAAAAAAACATTTTGGTCTGAATGTATAAATTCAGTTAAGAATCTTTTCAGTCTCTCTGCCATTATTTAAGTAAAAAATTTATAATCCATATTCAATAATGATATTGGTCTATAATTTTTTATCTGTGTCAAATCTGAGTCCTCTTTTGGTATTAAGCTAATATTTGCTTCTATCCATGTATTTGGGAGTTTAGCCTCCAAAATAAGTTCATTGCAAATGTCTTTCAGTGGTTCACTTAGTATATCTTGTAAAGCTTTATATAACTCTGCTGGTAGTCCATCTGGCCCCAGTGTTTTCTAATTTTTTTATCTTATGGCCTCTGTTATTTCCATCATTGTTATTTTTTCCTCTAACATAATCTTACAGGTTTCTGAAATTTTTTGGAAGGTTATTTTCTTCCAGATATTGGATCATTCTCTTTCTTGGAATTTCTTCTATGTCCTACAGTTTCTTGTAAGATTCTTTAATTATCTTTTTTAGTTCTTTGTTTTTAAATTGTAGGCAATCTTTCTTATCTACTAAATTATTTATCATTTTCTTCTTCTGTTTTTTAAGTTTATAAGCTAACCATCTTCCTGGTTTATTTGCATTTTAAAAAAAATTGTTTTGCTCTTTTTATCTGCTGTGCCAATTTTTCTGAATCCAACAGATTTAGTTTGTATTTTATTTTTTTCATTTCTCTTTTCAGAATCTTCTTTTGCGGATTCATTTGTAGTTCTGATTCTAGTTTTTCAAATTTTTCTTTTAATAGTACATATTGCTGTCTTTTCTGTTTTTTTTTTTTGGCCATATATGTTATAGCTATACCTCTAAAGAATGCTTTGGCTGTATCCCATACATTTTGTAATGTTTTATCTTCTTTTTTGTTTTCTTTGAAGAAAAACTCCATTTCTTTTTTTGCTAGTTCTATAAATTCTCTTTCTTTTAATATAGATTGGTTCAAAGTCCATCTTGATTTTTTTCTATTCCTCTCCACATCACTTTTAAAGGGTTGTGATCTGCCCATTTACCTGGTTCTATTTCAATTTCCTGCATATTTATCCTCAGTTCAGATATCATCCAGATCATATTGATTCTGGACCAGGGTTTTTGACTGTTTGAATAAAATGTATATTGTAATTTTCCTGGATTAATTTCCCTCCAAACATCTTGTACTCCAATTTCTTCTATCATATTAAAAACGGTCTTAAGTAATCTTCTTCCAGTTTTTCTACTTTTATAATCTAATGTTCCATCCACTATCGCATTAAAATCTCCTACTAAACAAATATTTTGGTACTCCATTTCTATTATTTTTGATAGAATTCTTCCTGGTTATTATTTGGTGTGTAGATTACTACTAACAATGTTTGTTTTTGATGTAAGTATATTTCTACCATCACAATTCTTCCTTCATCTGAATAAATCATTTTAGAATCTATTGTCTCTTTAATATATACAGCAACATCTCTTTTTTTCTATTGTGCTGATGCATGATAAAGTTTCCCAATTTTGGGGTATTCCAACAGCTTATAATATTGTTTTTTTATATGTGTCTCTTGCAGACAAATTATATCTATATTTAATTTCTGTAGTTTTCTAAAAATTTTGTTTCTTTTTGATGGGGAGTTTAGTCCAGTGGCGAACCTATGGCATGGGTGAGACCTTTCTGTGGACACGCGCACCATTGCCCCAACCCCGCCTCCCCCTGTGGCCCCCTCCTCACCAGCTGCCCCCCGTAGGAGAGTTGCCCCTGGGCGTGGCCCACGCAGAGCAGTGCAGCCAAGGACATGTCATCCAGGCAGCAGGGACAAGACTGCACTCTCATGCCCCGTCGCATCCAAATGATGCTACAGGGTGCAGGTGGAGGATGTGGCCGTCATGGTGCTGCAGGGCCACCTGGGCGATCTGCGGTGGGCCATGGAGGTGGTAGGTGGCCCTGCGGGCAGGTGGGGCAGGGGGGAGTGCGTGGGGCAGGGCGGTTTTGGGACACTCGGTGGCATCACTGGTTTAGTCCATTTATATTCAATGAAGAAAATCCATTTTCTTTCTCCATTTCAATTATTTATATTTAGGCTAGTCGATCTCATGATTCTCTGTTCTTTGGCAATTCCTTCAGTCTTGATTAGATTTCTCTTTCTGTTCTACTGTTTGTATAATTACTTCTTCAGTTACTTCTTCTATTTGTTTTTGATCTTTTCTCTCCTCTTGATGATGCACTCCTTCATCTAAGAATGCTCAATTTCTTTCATCAAAATCTTCTGCTTTCCAAATTGAATCCAACTGGTATCTTGTATTATTCCAGTTGATTAAGATCCCTTCTGGCATTAACCATCTGAAATTTATGCCTTTTGCAATCAGCTTTGTAGTTAAGAAATGATATTGTCTTCAAGTATCTCTTACTCTCTTGGGTATCTGCTTAAAGACCACAATTTCTTTATTTTTATATTGTAATGGTTCATCTCTAACTTTTCTCAGTATTTCATCTCGTTTTCTTTATAAATCTTACATGCACTTCTCTGGGTAGTTTGTATTTCCTTACCTAGCTTGAATTCATTCAAAATATTTCGTGTATCTCCATTTGCATCTGTGCTCTGTCTGCTTTCAAAGCTCTGCCTGGAGATCAATAATCACAACTGCTATATTTTCTTCTCTGTCTTCAGGGATATTTTGAAATCTTAAGTAGTGTTCCGCTTTCTCCATTTCTAAGATCGCCACCTCCCCTTCCAGATTTTGATTTGCTTGTTCTAATTTTTCATTTTCTTGTATTAGTATTTCCATTTTCTTGTCAATATAATTGATTTATTTTCCAGTTTCTGAATTATTTGTTCATTTTTAACAATCATTTGATGGTGGACTTCAAATTGTGTCTTTATGTCTAAGATTTGTTCATTTAATTTATCAAAATTACTTTTTGTCTCTTCATGATTTTTTTGTATTGATTCTTGAATTAATTTTAATGTAGTTTGCATCTCATTTTGAACCTTGCTTATTTTCTCATTCTGCAACATTGTTTCAATAGATCCCTGGGTTGTTGGGCTAGATGTTCCAACAGAGAGTGCAGAGGAAGTCTTTTTCATAAGTCTGGTGAGATTTGATGTACTCATTTTTCCAGCCAACTATCTTAGGCTAAAATCCAAACCGTAAAAGGAGCCAACTACTTTAGGCTAAATCCAATATCTCAAGGAGACAAAACAAAATAAAACAAGGAAAAAAGAAAAAAAAGCCAACTATCTTAGGCTAAAATCCAGCCAAAAAGAATGAGCCAACTACTTTAGGCCAAATCCAAATCCTCCAGTCGAGTCTCAGATGTAAAACATCGCTGTTTCCAAGTAATTCTTGTTTTGGTTATATCCAGAGTCAACAAATATAATTGTAGAAAGTCTTTTCACTTGTAAACTCATACAAAGGCACTTGGTTTACACCAGGTGTCGTTTCAAGGTCAAACACTTTCAGATTCTTTTATTATTTAGTGTTACTGTAGTATCTTCTTTCACCACTAGATGTCCTCATACACTCTTTTTGTCAATATTTGGTTTTAAAAGATTATTACAAAGTTTTTCTTTTAAAGTTCATTATAGGTTATTTACCCTAGGAATTGTATCTAATTTTCCCCCCACATCCTGTAGGTTAAATAGTCTTTCTTTGAGTCAGTCTAAGTTCAATTTTTAAGAGTTCTTTTATATTCCTTAAAATCCTTCCCCTTTCTGTAGTTGCTCGCCACTTTTAACTCTCTTCTCCCCTAGTTCTTCTGGGATCTTTATAGCTCTTCCCAATCAGGGGATCAACATTTTTAGGTCCAAAAGGAAAAGGAAAAAGAGCAGGCTCACCCAGTTTCAGCACGCTGTTGACAATCAGCTGTTTAGCAGAGCATCACAGCTCCTCGCTTTTCTTCTGGCTAATGATGACTTGGGCTGTCTGAGCTTACAAGGCAGCCTTTTCTCCATCCTTTTAGAGGGTTTCTTCAGTCCGTCTGGACCAACCGCCATCTGGTCCGGACTCCTGAGGCATCCCTCCTTCATTGCCCCTCCAGGGCAACTTTCCGACCCCTTGAGGTCACCGGGCAGAATGAAATCGGGCAAAGAAGCCATACCGGAAGTCAAAAACTAGCTGCACAATTATGTCACTATTTTATAATCCCAAATGTTTTTAGAACATGAATGTCATATTTCACCATTTGTACCTGACAGTGTTTCTGAAATGTCATGCAACTAAGATACGCTCATTTTCTGAATTGAAATTCAAGGCACATCTCTTGATTTTTTTTTAGATGTTACCATTATCTTTATTAGGAAGTGGAATAAAATTGCACACAAAGGAGTCATTTAAAAAAAAAGAGGAGGGGAAGGAAGAAGAAGAATCACCATGAACACAATATAGATTTCAAACTCTTTTGGATGGATCTTGAGAGAAGGGAGCTGAGGTCAGAGCTCCCAAATCCCTTCCTTTTGATTGGTGAAAGAATATCAACATTTAGAAATTCAAAGGGCCAACAGACTCAGCAGCAAAAGATGGCAGGCAGGGTATCACTGGCAGCCTCCATAGAGAAGAAGGAAGATATTTCCAAGAAACAGAAAATCAGATATTTCTGATTACAAGAAACCTGGCAACTGCAAAGGATTAAAGCCCAGAAGTCTCTGTCTGCTCTCCAGTGATGTCCTCAAGGGGGTAGAAAGGATTCCTTGATTTTCTGAATGGAAGGCTTAGGCCAGGGCCAAGGCACACCAGGAGTCTTGACAAGGGCCAATGTTTAGACCCAACAGCTGGGACATGGCAGATGCTGGGAAAGTGTAGCCTTCTGGCTCATATTTGACCTGGGGATGGGGGTCCTCCAGCCTGTTTTCAGAATTACTTGGACGCTGGGAAGTTGATACTGTTGCTTGTCCTGGATATTGTGGGCTAATGGCGGATTCGCTTTTTAAAGAGACTGTGCTCACTGAGTTTGTAAGTGAGGAAGGAGAATTGGTGGTTGAAGTTGTGGAACTGTTTGTTGAGGATTTGCTTTTACCAACATTTTTAGGTTTCCATTTTCTGGTCTGGATGCTTTCCTTTTTCATTGCCAGAGGTCTTGGCACCCCATGGAGTTTTGTGTATTATCCACAGGCATTGCACACTGGCTTCCCTTCTGCATTCCGTCTCCAGAGAGTTGTGTTGGTCGTGTGACAGTTAATCCAGCAAAGACCAGCTCGATGAGTTGAAGACATTCTGTGGCTTGATAAGAGGCCTGTTGATCCCATTCATTTTGTGATAGAGGCCACAGGCATTGCACAGATAATGCCCTGTGCCATCTTTCCTCTATAAGGGGGTGGACATGGCCCCACAGTTAACACATTCTTGGCCATCGGGGTATTCCTCCAAGAACTCGAACATGGATCTTTAGCCATGCAAGGCTCCTTGTCATGTCTGGAGGCTATGCAAGATGCTGCTCTCAAAATGGCTGGTGGGCCAGGATAGAGGCATCTCTGCTGGGTTCACATAAGCACCGGGATACCGGCTGGAGTAGGATCCATTGACAGAGCACATCAGAGTGTTGCCGTACTGGTCACACCCTCCAGCGCCCAGCAACAGTGGACTTTGTTAGCTCCCATCTTGACCAGCAGTGCTCCCCCCAGGAGGGCTGTGGGTGTAGGAAAAACCAGACGGTGGGTGAGGGCTGCCAGCATTGAAGTGAGAAGCCTTAGCGCTGGCTGGCTGACCCCACCCAGGGTGGCCACCCAGAGGATGGCCATGGTGGGTGGGATAACAGCTTTGCAGGTAGGCTTTGGAGCATGGAGGAAACTTGACTGGTGGGGACGTACACCACCAGACATGCTGGGGAGTGCAGGAAATTGCTAGAATCATGGGGGTAGGCTGATTGGCTAGGATTTGGAGCAAGTGCCAAACTCTGGTACATTTTATGTCCTTCAAAGCACAGACAACACTGGATCAAAGCAAGTGGTCAGGAGTCCATCAAGACAAGCCAGCAATTTGGATGGGAAAGGACCAGAACAGGAAGACAAAACATTTGGCTAAACTTCTGGGCTGTTACAGTCAAAGGAATTGTCAAGCACCTTCCTTCGTAACTAAAACCAGGCCGAAAACATCAAGATTTTTCGCTGCTCTCGTGAAACATTGAGGCACAGTCCTAGGTCTCTGCTCGACAGTAGCAAAGTTCGATGAATTTTGTTTTTGCGTAGATGGTGGGGGCCTTTCTTCCGTCCTTTTAGAAGGTTTCTTCAGTCATCTGGTCAGGACTCCTGAGGCATCCCTCCTTCTTCATTGCCTTTCCAGGGCAACTTTTCGACCCCTTGGGGTTGCCGGGCAGAATGAAATCGGACTAAGAAGCTGGAGACCTGGGTTCTTCCACCCATCTCGTCGAATGCCAAACCGGAAGTCAAAGACTAGCGCACAATTATGTTACTATTTTATAATCCCAAATGCTCTTAGAACATGAATGTCATATTTCATCATTTGTACCTGACAGTGTTTCTGACATGTCATGCAACTA
Source organism: Vipera ursinii (assembly GCF_947247035.1). Classification (NCBI taxonomy): domain Eukaryota; kingdom Metazoa; phylum Chordata; class Lepidosauria; order Squamata; family Viperidae; genus Vipera; species Vipera ursinii. The sequence continues at coordinate 93,147,462 of NC_139516.1, read as the reverse complement.
AGATACACTCATTTTCTGAATTCAAATTCAGGGTACTTCTCTTAATGATTTTGGAAAGTTTACACGTTGTAGAGAACTTGTTGTGATAAAATGTAATGTGAGTTTCTGAACATCTCTCAAGAGATCATAGAGCACTGACTCCAGGACTTTCCTTTAAGAACACCTATTTTTGCTGCATCACTGTGGTTGAATGATGCATTCATTCAGAAAAGCTGGGCAGAATTATTCACCTCTCCTGCTGTGAAAGAGGCAGAGCTGGAACAGTAATTCATGCTGAGGTGCTACAAAGATTTGCGCTGTCTCATGAATTTGTATCTTGGGCTTCCATGAGGCTTTAATTTAATTTGTCTAATTTATATCTCATGGTTCAGTACTTGAGAATTTCTTAATGCAATGGGTTGCTTTTATCTTGCACATTTTCAGTTAAAGAGAAAACATTGAACACATATTTCTTGTAAATGTATTATCGACTAGTAATTTTCCCCTTTATTTTCTTTTAAAGATATTTGATTTAATGGATGCAAAGGCACGTGCAGATTGTATTAAGGAAATTGATCTTCTTAAGGTAATTTTCTTTTCTTTTCTGAAATGAATATATTCCAACATTACTATTTTGATAATAAAAGAACCAATAAGTTATTGGATATAGGTAATTTTGTGCATGTCATTACATATGAGTAGCAAGCTATCTTAGCTTAGAGCTTCACTGAATAGTCAATAGGTCAGTTTGAATTAAAATTTTATGTCAGATTCACATTCATCTGTGGAATTTGAAGCAGACTAAATCTGGCCTAGTGACTTTCTTCCTGGGGGAATGAGAATGAATCCTGAAAAGGCACCAAAGGTCTTCCAGCAACTTAAAACTGAGTGAACAGCTCTCACCTACTGATCTTACTATACACCAGATGTACTTGATAAAGTGAGCCATAATTTAAGAACTTTACCCGATAATAAATTGATCCAACCTTTAAACCAAAGATCCTATATGAATTTTTGTTATTTTTCTCTATAGACTAATGTGGCTTTCCATCTAGAAATTAATTTCAGCATACACATTTTATAGGTTTTGGGTGTTTCTTCTCCACATGGTAATAGATTATATGCTATGTTTTAGGTTAGAACATAACTTAAATTTTATTTTAACTTACCTATAATTTTAAAAAGGATCATTGTTTGCTCATAGGTTATAGAGTTCTTGTTTTTGTTAACATGCTACCTTTCTCTACTGCCTTCCCTTACTTTGAAATAGGTTTGTTATATGGGTGGTATGATGAAGGCACTGGCCAAGGAACGTAAACATATTCACAAAAAGAAAAAAACGCATAGCTGAGATTATTTATATGTATTGTATTACACTTGAACCAATTACTGAGGGATTTTTTTGTTGTCAAACCTTGTAAAAGTAGGGGTCTTCAAACTTGGCCCTTACTGAGGAATTCTGGGAGTTGAAGTCCACAAGTCATAAAAGGGCCAAGTTTGAAGACCCCTGTTGTAAAGTATTTGGTTTCCATTTTGCTTTATTTTTAAAATGTTTCTAAAATCTGCAGATAGTGTTTGCTATAGGAAAATATATGCTGCTTGTTTTAAGTGTTTATTATAACATATGATTTTAAAAATTAGTTAGGTATGTAATCTATTTTTCACTTATTATGTTTACACCTTTTATTTATGCAGATAGCTCTTAACTTATATCTGGTCATTTAGTGACCATGCAAAGTTATGGCACACTTCTCTGGGGCTACTCATATAGCTCATTGAAATTCTGATGGCTAGGTCACTTGCCCACAGTCGCATGATCACATTTTGGGTGCTCAGCAACTGACCCCACATTTATGACTACTTGCAGTGTCCCGAGGTCGTGTGACCACAATTTACTACATTTCCCCCCCCCAAAAAAAACCTGTCATTTACTTCAGTTTTCAGCAAAAAATGCCAATTTTCAGACAATGGATGCGCTTAATGACTGTGGTCTTTGGTTTATGACAGCCACATTTGTATAACAAGCCAACCCAAGGAAGGTTGTAAAATTGAGAAAAGTCCTGAGGTGACTCACTTAACTATCAGCATGACTTATGTCCATAATTCTGGGATCAATTACAATCATAAGTCAAAAGACTATTTATTTTATTTTAATTCCATTTATATCCCGCCCTTCTCCGAAGACTCAGGGCGGCTTACAAGCTTAGCAGTAGCCTTCATTCTATGTATATGCCTGCTTATTAGGGCTTTCACACACACCCCCCAAGCGGCATTATTACAAAGTCAGCTTAATTGCTCCCAACAATCTGGGTCCTCATTTTACCTACCTCGGAAGGATGGAAGGCTGAGTCAACCTTGAGCCTGGTGGGATGCGAACCTGCACTAATTGCAGGCAGCTATCTGTACAATTGTACATTAATCTGTCCATAATTTTATCTTTTCAAAAATTTCTTCTGCAGCATGCTGGAAACGATACATCAAACCTTTGCACTTTGCACTGCTAAGCTTGTAAGCCGCCCTGAGTCTTCGGAGAAGGGCGGGATATAAATGGAATTAAAATAAATAAAATAAATAAAATAAAGTCTTTAGGTTTTAAATTATTTTATGTATTGTTTTATGTACAATGCTATATTATTCCATTGAAAAGAACAGCATTCGCTAGTGTTAGTATTGGATTTTTTTTAAAAAAATGCCAACATTGGGCATTGGCAGAAGATAGATCCTTGCAAGAACAGGTTTCAGCATAGAGAAAACCTATTTCCTAATTGTCACTAAGCAGTTATTTGTATTCTTTTGTATAGCCAACATCTTGAATCCTTGTGACTACTTGAACAAATCCCTGCAGGTTTCTTAAGACTTCCAGAAGTTCTTTGCCATTGCCTTCTTCCTAGGTCTGAGAGAAAATGTCTGGCCCAAACTCATGAAGTAGCTTCAGGCCTAAAGCAAGACTAAAACTTACTTTCCTGGGTTCTAGCCCAGTGCCTTTAACCACTATGTTAAACTGGCTCTGTAAATAAAACATAATATTTAATTTTATTATAATTGTATTATATTTTAAAAACAAAATGCATTTTATATTATAATAATAAATACTATGAATATAATTAAAATTAAAAAATAAAATATATTTAATTTTAAAATAAAAGAGGAGAATATCCTGAAAACTTGTCTACAGAGATTCTTAGTCATCCAGGACATGGTTGTCCCAAAGGTGATTTTTTTTAACAAGGCAACTGAATGAATGAACCTTTATTGTCAAAGTACAAACATGTATACATTGAGATTGGCTGAGCCTCCCTTTGTGCCCCCAACCCCCAAGTTACAGTGACACAAAACCTCCATCTTATTACACCATGTGAGCTAATTGCACAATGCACCGGCCTCACAAGTCAATTATACATAAAGTTTATAAAATTATTTCCCATACAAAAGCCTAACAGCCCATGGATAAAAGCTGTTTTTCAGCCTGTTGGTACGGCTGGCTATGCTTGTCAGGACCCACCTCAATCCACATCTTAGGAAATAAGAACTCTTGGGTGCAAGTTTAGTCCAAAAGGAAAATGTTTACTAGGATGGAATCGATTGTGGGAATACAAGACGGAATCTAACAAAAGTTACATTTCAATCCTATATAAAGCATTCCCATTTCAGCCCCTCCCCTCATCCATTTGGTCAGGCTGTCATCAGTTGCTAGGTGTCAGGTCCTTCCATGGGAAAGGGAACTCTCCTTGGTTTTATGGTTATTGCTTTCCTTTTCAGTTGTAAATGAAGATACAATCCAGACCTGTCTGTCCCCCTCCTTCCCCCAGTTAAAACATCCCCTGTTGTTTGAAAATCGCTTTAGTAACCATCCTCTCTCCCCCCCTCGGAGAAAAATAGCACGTTGTTCTACCTATACAATTATGAAATGTGATATAAATGGATTCTGACAATGCTCCTGTATCTCCTACCCGATGGTAGGAGAGTGAAGAGATACCGACCAGGGTGTGAGTCATCCCTAAGAATTTTCCTCACTGTTCCAAGGCAGCGAGCCCTGGAGATATCATCCAGTGGTGTCAGGGGACAGCCCACAATGTCTTGTGCTGTGCTCACTACCCTCTGTAATACTTTCCTGTCCGCGGCTGTCAGACCAGCATACCAAACCACAATACCATACAAGAGGACGCTCTCTATAGTAGACCGGTAAAAAAGGGTCATAAGCCATTGTTCTACCCTGTTCTTCCGCAACACCCTGAGAAAGTGAAGTCTCTGTTGGGCCTTTCTGGTCACCTGGGTTGTCTTAACTTTCCAGGTCAGATCTTTCTTGTTTTCTTTGAAGATATTTCATTTCTCATCCAAGAAGATGAAAGAAGCGACTTGGATGAGAAGTGAAATGTCTTCAAAGAAAACAAGAAAGTTCAGTTGCCTTGTAAAAAAGCACTTTTGGGACAGCCCGAAAATTTGAGTTTGGTTTACTTTCGCTGCCTTAACAAGGATTGCATTGATTTGTAAGTTGGGGGTTCTTCAGGTATTTTTTTTTCTTTTTTAAACCTGGCGAGTATGGAAAGAATGGATATAATTTTAATTTTAATTATAAAATAGGAAAAGTTATTTTCCCACTTGGGGAGATTTAAATGGCAGAGTAATAGTTATCATATAAATATGTTATCATTTTTACTACTGGTGTATTGTATCTGTGAATAGTAGTCTGTAGGCTGAAATATATTTGTTTTCGTAGCAACTGAACCACCCGAATGTAATCAAATATTATGCATCATTTATTGAAGACAATGAACTAAACATCGTGCTGGAATTAGCAGATGCTGGAGACCTTTCTAGGATGATCAAGGTATGAGTTTTTCTTGTTAGAATGAATTACATATAGATATTTAGTTTGATTAATGATAAGGAGTAAATTTCACTCAATCTAGAAAAAATAGCTAATGTATTTCATATAGTAGGTATATGTACATCTTATTTATTCAATTGAGACTTTTACAATATAACCAGCTGCTAAAGATTATATTTTATTGTCAAATAAATTATATAGGATAATATAGATGAAATAAAAACAGAATTATCCCCGAAATTAGACACATGAGCCCTAATAGTATAATTGGATTCCTATGCCCTTCAGGTTTGACCCAGAATTTAATTATAAAAACTAATTCGAACTTGAATATATGATAAATAAGAATGGGTCCACCAGACATATTTATATATTGTGTCTTTGGAATACACATATTGCTCCCCAAAAGACATGTGGATACTTTCCAGCAGTCATTCTCCAGTTTATTGTTTGAAAGTTGCTTATAAAAATTCTATACAATTCTCTTTCTATTGTTTGGGAGTGGGGAAAGATGAATTAGGAATTAGTATGGCAACTGGTACAGGTTTGTTTGGTTTTTTAACCTATTTTTGGATTCTCTAAAGCAGAACTAGAATCAATACTGAGGCAAGCAGCCTATTATGATCTCTTCTTTCTTCACCTATATTAATCTACTTTCTTACCCCTCCCTCTATTTTTCCTTTTTTGATTTGTTTCTATAACAAATCGTAAGTGTATTGTATTCCAAAAAGAACATACATTTATTTATATTTAAAAGTAGATTAATATTAGCAGGTAAAATGAAACATGTTTTGGCTAAATGTTTGTAAATCAATGCAGTAGATATTTTATACAACACATAAAATAAGGAAATACTCATCTTTCAGTATCGTTCATTGGTCTACGATCAAAATAGTTATTACTTATGCACACACACACATACATACATGTATGTTCACAGACACATTTTCAGTATTGTTTTTATTCACATCTCTAAAATATGTTACATTGAAGAAGAAAAGTACATAAGTATAAAATATGAGGATTCTGTGAATCCCCAAAGAAATTAATGCCAGAGAATCAATATAGAATATCCTTGCACTCCTCTGCTATAAATGAAAATCCTTAATATATTTTAACATTTCATATTACATTAAATATAAAATACAAAAAATATGTAAACCCACATTTACGGCCAGTTGCAGCATCTCACAGTCACATGACCACAATTTACGACAATTTGCTAGATTTCTGGGAAAAAACATCCATTGTGAACAGTGGATTCACAACTGGGGCATTTGCTTAATGACTACCTCAGAAAAAATGTTATAAAATCAGGCCAATCATGTGATGACTTGCTTAATGACCAGCATGACTTATGAATAATAGAATAACAAGATTTGCAAGGGACCTTCGAGGTCTTCCAGTCGACCCCCTGCTCAGACAGGAAACCCTATATCATTTCAGACAAATGGTTGTCCAATTTCTTCTTTAAAACTTCCAGTGTTGGAGCATTCACACAAATACAGTTCTGAGTTGAGGAGTACCTGTATAGCAACACAAACAACATACTCTATTATCAAATATTTCAGTAACCAAATATGAAATTTAGAAATAAACATTTGGTGAACTTATAGACGGGCAACTTATTTAAATTATGTTCTAAAGATATCCACTCTTGTTTTTTCTAATTGGCATATTGTTTAAAAAGTCCAAAAGTCAAATATTTTCATTTTTCCAATTTGTATATTTAAGTAAATAACTATAAAATGAGTATGTGTAATATACACATTTCAAAACTATACAATTTGTTTGTTTCATTTCATCCTAATTTTTCTTCAACCACAGTAGCATTGTTCTTCAGACGATATTAGTTAACAAGTCAATACAGTGTCTCATGTTTGTTGAAGTACAATTTTATTTTGCTACTACACTTTGAAAATAGAACTTTATTTTGTATGTTCCTTGGAAGAGAATACAATAAATTTATTTTTTACTTTGAATAATGTTTCTTGCTAAAATGACAGTTTTAAGTTAAGCTAATTAATAGGATACATAGATGGATAATGTTTTGGTAAATTAACCAAACTGAATGCATTTGCTTAAGTAATACTGTGTGTTTTTCTCTTTTAAATGTGTAATGCATATTAATATAATCTAGCTACCTATTTTTAATTTTGGCCTTTTTATGTGGCAGAGACAAGGTATGAAATAGTTGTCTTCCTTTTAATTACCTTGCTTTTAATACATATTCTTTTATTTTGATTCCAGTGATATGGTTGGCAGTTTCTTTTGAAAAAAATATGAACTAAAAATAATTTGATATAGTTTTCTAGATTTACAGAATTTCTAATTACAGGAATTTTCCATAATATTCCATATTATATAGAGGTGTTAGTCTTCCATTCCATTTTTTGGAGAGTATCAGAATGGGAATGCTGATTTACTTTTAATACCGTTACCTCTTAGGTAGTTCTTCGGAGAAGACAGTTCTGAATGTAATCATATCCTTGTATAAATCACAGTTTGAATCTATGGTTAGTAAATTTACCAATTAATGTTACTGTACTTGACTCTTTTCCCCCTGCTGTTTTAATCCAGATTTTGTCCATGGTCAGATTTGATTCTATTCCCCCCCCAGTTCTGTTCAATGGTATTTTCAGTTGCCCCTTAACATACAGTACACATCATGTTTTATGTAGTGAATTCAGATTACCATTTGAAGTTAATGACAGCTTGATCTGGCTATGTTTAAATATGCATAAAGTGTCATGGTATAGTAACATTTTCCTAGTTCTTGTACTATGAATTTATGTTAGAAATATAGGAGGTTGGGAGGGAAATGCATTTCCAGATACTTTTTAGGTGACAATTTGAGGAGAAATGATATGTAACACATTAGAAAAACAATAATGCCTCTAAATGTACATTGCTTATTATGTGAACAGAGAGAATCAATAATTAAACTCAAGAAGCAGTAATTAAATTAAGATATTAATGGGCTTCTGTTCCTACTTTCATTGGATTCTTTTGGTGTATATTTGGCATGGAATTGTAGCATTGCGCATTCTTTGAAAACAGTTGGAGGCCCTGCTGACTATAGGCATCACACCTCTTGGCTATTCATTAAAGAGTCCAATCTCTGTTAGGCTGTTGGGCAGGTCTGGAAAGAAGAAGAAGAAGAAGAAGATACTGTTTTAAGACTTGCCTGAACTGTAATGAGTGGATTTCTTAAACCAGTGGCATCTTTTTTCCAGGCTTTCATAGAAGTCTGGAAAAGATTAGATTTTTTTTTTTAATGATCAGTCAAAAAGTGCTATGCTTCTTTCAGGTCAGAAAGTTCCTTTAAAAATAGACATAGGAACACAGTGCTTTAAAACATTATAATAAATAAATATTATGTAATGTATATGTCTATTTTAATAACTATATTAGCATAAATAAGCTTATATACTTTGCACTATAATTTACAAGAAAATTTATAACTATATGGCTTAAAAAAAGAAACTTTGCACTTGGCTGCCTAAGGGAGAATAAGCAAACAAAATATTTGGGGAAAAATTCTATTAAGCAAACAAAACTAAGAACCTCTATATGAGAGGAAAAGGGAAAAAAGTGCAGAAATCAGGCTATTCAGATATGCCTATTGATTTTTAAATATTCACAGCCCTCATATACCAAGCATCTTATCTTAATAAGCAAAACATAATGTGCTTGATTGTATTCTATTATTATATTATTGGCTATGGCTATGAAAAATGTACAAAAGAGATGTCTTGCAAGGTGCATTATATGAATGAAACACTACTCTTTGAAGTATTAAAACAAAGTATATGTCTGCTTTGAATGTTGTCCCTGGTTTTCCTTGTATGTGTGTGTGTGCATAATGCCATGAAAAATGCTGGTGGTACACAAATGCACAAATACAGCATTTAGACAATAGCTTTTGTAACAGGCATAGAGTAAATAACTTAAGATATTCTTTTTTTGGTGCATCTCTAGATTTTTATGTTTGCCACTTAATTAACCAATGCAATATTTTTTTTTTGCCACAATAACATAGGATGTCAATGGTGTAAAGGATTTTGTATCCAGTCTCATGTTCTGGTTACAAAATATTAATGAAATATGGACTTACTATGGCAGTGATCCTTCACAAGAGCATACTAAGCTGGATCCCTTATGGATTTAGGGTAATATATGAGAACACTTTAAAAGCTCCCTGTCTGCATATTTGACTCTCCCAACAGAGTGCTGGTTTCATTATGGAATTCAGAAATGACTCAGAGTAATATATGTGATCAGTTTGATGCAGTTATACTCACCTTATTTGACTCTTCTATATAGCAAGAAGTTGTGGTGTGTGGTGATGTAGTACAGTTAGCCCTCAACTTACAACTGTTCATTTAGTGACCATTCAAAATTACAACGGCTCTGAAAAACGTCACTTATGACCGTTTTCACAGTTATGACCTTTGCAACATCCCCATGATCGTGTGATCAAAATTCAGATGCTTGACAACTAGTTCATACTTATGATCGTTGTTGTATCCCAAGGTCATGTGATCACCTTTTGCGACCTTCTGACAAGCAAAGTCAGTGGGGGAAGTCAGATTCACTTAACAGCCAGGTTACTAATTTATCAACTGCAGTGATTCAGTTAACTACTGTGGCAAGGAAGATTGTAAAATGGGGCAAAACCCATTTAACAAATGTCTCACTTAACAACAGAAATTTTGGGCTCAGTTCTGGTTGTAAGTTGAGGTCTATCTGTACAGGTACTCTTCAACATACTGCCATTTTTTAGCAACCATTTGAATTTACAATGGTGACTTATGACCAGTCCTTACACTTAAGACCATTGCAACATCCCTCCCAGTCACATGATGAAAATTTGGGTACTTGGCAACTGGCATGTGTTTATGAGTGTTGCAGTATCGTAGGGTGATGTAATTGCCATTTGTGGCCTTTCAGCTGATATTTGCTAGCAAGCTGAATTTGCTTAATGATCACTTGTTTTACTTAATAGCCATAGTGATTTCCTTAATGACCATGGCAAACAGGTGATAAAATCGGGCTTGACTTAATTAACAACAGAAATTCTGTCCCCAGCTGTGATCTTAAATAAAGGAATATCTTTAGTAAGATAATAGTCAGAATGCAAATGGGGGAAAACTCCAGCCAAATGTGAGGAAATAGAACTTAGTTTATTTCTGTGTCAATACCAAGAAGAAATATTTTTCCAGTGCTATTGCATTGGCACAACACAGTCCGGTAAAACTATCTTTAGTGCTTAAGGGGTTCCTTTAATTTGATCCCATGGGTTATCTTAGAGAATCTCAAATGCCCACTGTGAATATTTGCAAAACACTTTTCAAGGTAAAATTATCCTATCACAATAATAGGATGAAAAAGTAATTCTTTTCCTTCTTTACTGTGAAGTCTAGGTAAACTTTAATCCTCAAAAAGTCCGAATAGGTTTGAGGCTAGCAGGAGCAACCAGAAAAAGTAGGCACGTATTTTGAATTACCTTTTTGTGTCTTGATAATCTGAACGATTCTATACTGATGTGAGAGTTGAATAACAGTTTGAAAAGTACTGCTGCTATAGCTGTATTGTGGGTCCATGGTCAACTAAAACCAGCTTCCTCCCCTTCCTCTTTCTCATATATGTTGCTCTTTGGCAGCATTTCCAACTAACTGTATGCAGAAAAACGAAAATAAAACCTTATTAGAATCTACTACCTTAACTCACAAATAAAACAATTCATTTAAACAAATCAACTTGGAAAGCAGATTTATCTGGCACCAAACTAAAGTAAGGCACACTTCACTTTGAAGTGATTGCCATAAACTTGATGCCATCACTTAAAGCAGGGGTGTCAAACTGCCGGCCCGCGGGCCGGAGCGTCACGGAGAAACCGCGCCCATCCCATTGCCGGCAATGGGAAAAAGTTCTGATACGTCGCGCGACGTCACGTGACATCGCGAGTTTGACATGTCTGACTTAAAGGATATCATGCCTTAGAGTTTGGAAACACCTGGAGGAGAATTTCTAAAGATAGACCTGGCTTGTTTGGTATTTCAGCATTCCATTGGAGATACTTCCAGTGCATGGGAAATGTGTAAAGGAAGTTCCTGGACAGGTATAAGTTGTATCTGTTGTGTTTTGTACCTTTCTGCTGGCATACCAATTTCTGATGCACTAAGAAGAAATTGCATGCCTTAAAGACAGTGTAGAGAAAAATGTTTGACTTTGGTTATAAGTTATGATGGATATCAAAATAACTCAAAATACACCACTAGATCTTCTGAGAATCTGGCAAGATAGGAGGAAGACAGGGGCTGAAAATGGGAAATTTGTCTCAAGTAACTAACCTCCTTCTCTAAATGTGGCAGACTCCCTGTTTCCCACCATATCTTCCTCTGCCTATCCTGATTCCTGTTCCAACTCTCAATCCCTGCCTCAGTTTTTTCTACTGTGGGTTACAGAAGGCAACTACGCTTCCCTTCAATTCCTATACAGCAGACATGTCAAACACAAGGCCCGGGGCCCAGATCCAGCCCGTGAAGTGCTTTCATGTGGCCCACGAAGCCATCCTGGAAACAGTGAGAGAACAGCCCCCACTGCCTTGGCCCTGGCCCAGAGACCCTCCTTCTGCCAGAGACCCTCAGATCTGTCCCACTCCTGCCCAGGCCCCCATAGGCACCCTTGATGCGAACAATGTACAGCTGGCCACGCCCACCCAGTAGGTCATACGCACTCTAGCCACACCTACCAAGTAGGCCACGCCCATCCTGGCCATACCCACCCGGCCCCTTGAGGGCAACCGCAATGCTGATGCGGCCCTCAATGAAATTGAGTTTGACACCCCTGCTATACAGGTAGTCCTTGACTTACAACAATTCACTTAGTGGCAACAGCACCAAACAAAGTGACATATCACCGTTTTTCACACAACCAATGCAGCATTCCCATGGTCATGTGAACCAAATTCGGACGCTTGGCAACTGATACATATTTATGATGGTTGCAGTGTCCTGGGAATCATGTGATCACCTTTTTGTGACCTTCTGACAAACAAAGTCAATGGGGAACCCAGATTCACTTAACAACCATGTGACTAAGTTAACAACTGCAGTGTTTCACTTAACAACTATGGCAAGAAAGGTTGTAAAATGGGGCAAAATTCACTTAACAGCTGTCTCACTTAGCAACATAAATTTTGGGCTTAATTGTGGTCATAAGTCAAAGGCTACCAGTAAACTCACATACCCTCAACTTTACCTTCTTCTCTGCATTTGGAAACAATTCCACAATCCTCCTCAAATCACAATTCACACAAGCTCTATGCCCCCCAAATGCACTCTCTGATCTTTTTAAAATAGTATTTCTTGTACTGAATGAAGCAGCTATAAAACTAGATGGCAAGACCTCAAGATGGTGATGATTTTCTTAAGGAAGATAAAAATAACTCCTTGAACTGTTTACTTGTGTTTTTGTTGCTATGAGTTCTGAAGCTACCTCTAATTATTGTTTGATGTTGATTTTTGTGTCTTAATTAGGCCAGCTTTTTTGTTTTGTTTTGTTTTAAATAGCCTGTTCTTTCAAAGAGATTTGTGGGTGCAGTAGATAATTTACTTGAATGCCAGTTCTTAACTTATGTGCTAAAAGGAACATTTGCCAACCTGTTTGTGTGCTCTTAATATAATGATCTTCCTGTTTTGTTAGAATGACGACAGCAGTACTGTGATTGCCAGTTTCACCCATTTGTGCCGTGTTACAAAGAACAGAAAAAGGGAGGTGCTCGTGCAACAATATTGCTTCCTTTTTGACCCCCTTATCTTCCCTGCACATGATGCTAGGTTCCAACTCAAGAAAAATCCAGTTAATTTATATTAAAATGCCATATTTTTTCCATTTCTTAAGTAAATAGTGTTTCCAGTGATATGCTAGATCAAGCGGTAATATTCCACCATCTATCCTGAATCTCTGACTTAGTTTCTAGCTCTTAGTATTACAATGGAGCTATTTTACCAAATTATATTATGTTACTTTTCCTAATAACAGAGTTACATTAATTTACCAGTCATTTCCACTGTTCATCATGCTTGGTTGATGGGTTGTTTTTTTTAACCTTTCTAAAAATTGAAACATTGGATGTTTTAAGAACAATCTTGTAGGATCAAGAATGCATGTTGCTTCCATAATGCCTTTTCCAGCGGTGTCTGGTGATGCCAGGAATATGTCGTTTGTTGTTAAAACTTCTACTATAGTTTATTATGAGATCAGGTTTTGGATTTTTCTGTTTTGGTGCTATATGCTTATTTGTTTTTATTGGGTGCAGTTCATTTTATTTTAACTAAAACAGACAAAGGGAGATTTCCCAAAGTCATCTGGTTAGTTTGTTGTAAATGGCATAGTCATGAGGACCCAGATTGTTGGGGGCAATTAAGCTGACTTTGTAATAATGCCGTTTGGGGTGTGTGTGAAAGCCCTAATAAGCAGGCATATACATAGAATGAAGGCTACTGCTAAGCTTGTAAGCCGCCCTGAGTCTTCGGAGAAGGGCCGGATATAAATGGAATTTAAAAAAAATTAAATTTTGTATTGCCTCACTGAGTGAAGCTGAATTTTTGTTGTCTCTGCAAGACAGTTTTGAATTCCTCTTAGCTGCATCGCTAGTAACCAGTCAAGTTCAAAGATGGAAGTACAAAAGTTAACAGTAATTAGGACTGCGAACTCTGTTGCTAAGCAACATTGACGTAAAGCAAGAAAGCACATGATGTCACTTCTGGCAGTTTCTGTCTTTAAGTAAATTTCATGTTAGTCATTAAGCACAACCATGACTTGCAATTTCCTGCCAGCTTTCCCACTAATTTTGCTTACAGAAGCTGACAGTGAATGCTTCAAATGATAATCACATGACCATGGGATGCTGCAACTTCATAAATGTGCATTGGTTGCCAAGCCCCCAAACTGTGACCATTTGCCTGTGGGGATGCTGCAACAGACACAACTTCAAGAACGGGCTGTAGCTCTCCTAATTCAGCGCCATCATAAGTTCAAACATTTGCTGAACAATTTGTGAATATTTGTGAGAACACCTACAAATGCTAAGTTTGTATGCACTAATGTCCAAATTAGTTTGCATCACTAGGCTGCCAAAAATTCTAGCCTCTGATTCAGGTTAGGAAAAAAAGAATCTTTCCTCATCATGCTTTCAAGGAAGATGAAATTTCCTCCTTTGGGTCAAATTAAGTTTGTCTCCTGATCCTATTTGCAGGTTAAAGAAGTAGCCATGCAGATCTTTTTAAAACATTTTCCATTTAGGTCAGGCAAATAAAGAAATTTGGTTAACAAATGGATATTTGATATTTCTACTTGACTAGAATTACCACAATGGGAGTTTACCATAGCCAATTTTCAGTGGTGGTAACAGTGATTGTGTTCCATGCAGTATCCCAACATAAATAAACACAAAGCAGAACACAGATACAAATACAGACGTACATATTATACTGCTAAAGATTAACAGAGGGATAGAATCAAGATCAAGTGAAGTACTAATACCACTTTACAATGCTTTGGTAAGGCCACACCTGGAATACTGCATCCAGTTTTGGTCACCACGATGTAAAAAAGATGTCGAGACTCTAGAAAGGGTACAGAGAAGAGCAACAAAGATGATTAGGGGGCTGGAGGCTAAAACATATAGGGAACGGTTGCTGGAATTGGGTATGTGTAGTTTAATGAAGAGAAGGGTGAGGGGTGACATGATAGCAGTGTTCCAATATCTCAGGGGCTACCACAAAGAAGAGGGAGTCAAGCTATTCTCCAAAGCACCTGAAAGCAGGACAAGAAGCAACGGATGGAAACTAGTCAAGGAGAGAAGCAACCTAGAACTAAGGAGAAACTTCCTGACAGTTAGAACAATTAACCAGTGGAACAACCTGCCTCCAGAGGTGGTGAATGCTCCAACACTGGAGGTTTTTAAGAAGAGACTGGACAACCATTTGCCTGAAATGGTATAAGGTTTCCTGCCTGAGCAGGGGGTTGGACTAGATGACCTCCAAGGTCCCTTCCAACTTTATTATGATGATGATGATGATGATGATGATGATGTATAAGGGATGGGATATCCAGATAGGTAAGTTTTTTGTAAATAGGGAAGTTTGTTTAGAAGTACATGCTAAAATCTTCAGGGATAATTTTAAAAACAAAGAAGTATGCTTTATATTCATATTCTTGAAGCTGTGTATTCACTTATATATAAAAAGAATTCTGGTCTCTGTCTTCTTGTCAACATCAAACAATTCTCTGATATGCAAATTTCTGCTATAGGGACAACAGTTCACTGAATTCGTTTGGATTCAATCCCGGTCTCAGCCATGGCACCATTCAAGCAACTGGCATTTAATTGCCTTATTTGAGCTTTTAAAAATTGTAAAAGGAAATGATATAAAAATAAATATAAAATACTTTTAAATATTTTATGCTGTTGCTTGTCTTAAGGAAAGCTCAGCCATAATATCATTCTCTTGCTCTCTCAAATGGCAATTGAGGGGTAAAAAAAAACAAGTTACAGGTTTGAATCTTCCATCTTCCTTTTTGCTATTGCATGAAACTTTCTCCCTATTATTATTTATTTTACCCACTAATAAGTGTTTCGTTTGCCACAAGCCAGGCTAATGAGATTCCCTTCAAAAGCTAATTTGATCAAACTATCAGTAATATCTGTGTTCAGATCTGGATTATGATCAAAGCCTGCTTTATTTAATTGGTTAAGAAAGAAATTGATGGACCTGAGTGAAAACTCCTTGGGGGTTTATTTTTTAGATTTTTTTTAGATTTATTATTTTTATAAATATCTCAAAGTGGCAAACATACATAAGATTCCTTTCTTCTATTTTCCTCACAATAACAGTCCTATGAGGTAAATTGGACTGAGAGAGAGTGACTGGCTCAAAGTCACCCCTCTGGCTTTCATACCTAAGATGGGATCTGAACTCACAGTCCCCTGGTTTCTAGCCTTGGTGCCTTAACTACTAGACCAAACTGACTAGTGAAGCAAGAAGGGCCAAAATGCAATCCTAGATAGATTGCTTATCTATCATGATCTGGTTTGTACCTGTGTCCTTCTGAATTCTGAATCACAAAACTTCTCTGGTTTCAATTTCAGATGGGTTTCTTAAATAGCCCTACTTTTGTTTAACTTTTTTAGTTAAGTTGATCTTTCAGCATTTAGTGTCTGTCATATACTTGTTTTATATATATGTACATATATGTATGCATATACTGTGCATATATAAATGAACATACCAGGTACCCTTTAAATATTACCTATTGAGAGTCAATTTGGTATTTCTATATGGTCAGACTCATCTGCCTTTTTCTTTCAGCCTAAGATGTCCCTCCAGGGATGTTAAGAGGAAAATACTGGAGCAAATCCATGTATATTTCTTGGAGAAATATACATGGGAAAGGGCAATATATATTTTAAATATATATAACCAAAAAAAATTGGGACAACACTGGCTAGACTTAAATCATAGTGTAGATTAAATTATGGGTTTTGGTGCTGTGTCAACCAATGATTATTAAGATTAATTGCAATTTAAGATTCAGAAATAATATTAAATTGTGATTAATTACAAAATTGAAACAGCGATTTATTTCTTGTATATAGTTGTTCTTGAAGAATGCACCAGAAGAGAATGTGTGAGCCTGTATAGTTCATATTATTCTAAGCCATGATCTAATATCTAATTATATTCATTAGACTCAGGGAGAAGAAAGACATAACCAAATGAGGACTTATCACTTGTGAAAGTAAAGGTTCAGTTTAAGTTACACATAAGCTTCCAGTCTCATCTTACCCTAGCAGACTTTTCCTTTGGTTCAAGCTGTTTTCTTGAATGCCTGTTCTTTTCATGGAAAGCGTGTCCCTGAGGAACTATCTTTCTCTTTGTTAAATATGGTCCTGCCTCTTCAGTTGTGTTAATGATTTCTCGTTTGTTCATTTTAATAATTTTCTGCATCATTGCTGAATGACAAATCCAGATTGCAGTATTATTTTATTATTTCAAAGCATTTTAAGAAGCAGAAGAGGCTGATCCCAGAAAGGACAGTTTGGAAATACTTTGTTCAGCTGTGCAGTGCCTTGGAACATATGCATTCCCGTCGTGTCATGCATCGAGGTAATAAGTTGCATTTCATCCCAACTACTGTTGTACAAATATAAGAACTGTAGTATATATTACATGAGCTACAAAGACAAGTGATGGCGCCTTCCAGTTGTTCTTATTTATTAAAATAGGCAAATAAAATACATTTTTATGTATGTCATTTTTAAACAAACCATTGACATATTCTCTATTCTCTAGTTACGTTTGTTTATTTTTAATGAGTTTTATCGCCTGCTCCAGTCAGTTTCAAACATGTATGTCTATGTATATATATAAAATCATTTGAATTAAAATAAGTGATCTACATTCATATGCATGCTGTTTTATGTGTGGTAGATTCTAATTTTAATGTATCTTGAAGATTTATACCCTGCCTTTTGATTACATGGGGCAGCCTATACAAAACCGGAAACTGAAATATTGCAATCTATGCAAATGTATGTACACGTACAAAATCCAAAAGCCCTTTAGATGGTATCTGTAGCTAGTGGATGGAGCCCAGATTATACCTCTTTGGTTTCTGTAGTTGTACCACAGCTGGCATTTAGATCAAACTTTTCTTTCTTGCAGAAAACAGGGAAACACACTTCCTGTAATTGCTCCATCACTGGCCATAGATGCAGCAAAGCTTGTCTTTTCCTTGTCATTGGTGCCCTGGATGGTGGCACAAAATTCATTATTGTTGTTGTTGTTGTTGTTGTTGTTGTTGTTATTATTATTATTATTATTATTATTATTTCTTATGGATTGCTCTTGTATAGAAATTTCATCTAAATCACCATAGTTGTGAGCAGTTTTATCCACCAGTAGTAAGGTAACTGTCATCAAGGACAGAAATTTGATCATTAACATATCTGAAAAGTGTGATGTAGTCACAGTGATTGAATAAGTAAGATTTCCTCTCCATCCGAGAATAGGGCTTCAAATGGACTGTAGTTTATTTTGTAAAAGGTTTTTTGAAAATTTTCACCATTTTTTAAATTTCAGTTCTTTCTGTCTCTTAGATAACTACGAGGGGTATGAAGTCCAGCCAATGAATTAAGATTATCTTGTAATGGATATACATTAAATGTGCTTATTTTATCCTTGTTCATCATTCAGTTTATTTATAAAATAGTATAAACATAGCAGCAAATAGTTTCTGACAGCAAGACATGTAGATTATACAAACTAGTGAGTTTGAAAGTCACTGTGAGATAGAGATCCAGAGCAGGTTAGTTAAATTCATTTCCCTTTGACATTGGTAAGATGACCTCATTATGATTTAAGATTTTTCATAGAAACTAAAGCAATTTAGCCTAAATCCTATTTTATAACTAAGGTAGCTTTCAAACAGATGTTTCAAGAGAAGAGTTCCATATTTGGACATAAGCAACTATGTTCAGAACATGACAGAAAAAGGTGTCTCCTATTAATCTGAGTGGATAGCTAGAGTAATCATAGAGAAGACAATCTGCCCCTACATAACCTCCTTATTCAAACATTTAGAAGCATACCTTTCATTGCTAATTAAATATTTGTACAAATAAAATTTGGAAATGTCCCAAAACATTCAGGGAATAAATTACCGTATGCTACCAGGTGTATTACCAGGATAATTCTTATAATCATTATGAGACTGATACATGGTTAGTAAAGTCATTGTTACTACCCACAGAGCATCATTTTTTCACTACCTATAGAAAACAGAATTATAGAATTCAATTCATTTTTTTATAGAAGCAAGCCGTCTTGAATTCATAGCATTTATTTCCTAAAAGTGGATAAAAGATTTCAGCCTAAAATTAGTGCAAAGATACATATATATTTTAATTAATAACTTGTATGTTAAATTCAATTATGCTTGAAGTTTGAAGGCACAGATAATAGTTAAAAATAGTTAATCATTTTTTAAGATATTTTTATCCCATCTATATTATTTTTATAAATAACCCAAGGCCAGTAAATGTATGGCTGTGAAAGTTGGACCATAAGAAAGGCTGAGCGCCAAAGAATTGAAGCCTTTGAACTATGGTGCTGGAAAAGACTCCTGTGAGTCCCTTGGACTGCAAGGCGATCAAACCGGTCAGTCCTAGAGAAGATCAACCCTGACTGCTCTTTAGAATGCCAGATCCTGAAGTTGAAACTCAAATACATTGGACACCTAATGAGAAGGAAGGACTCACTGGAGAAGAGCCTAATGCTGGGAAAGGTTGAGGGCAAGAGAAGAAGGGGACGACAGAGAATGAGGTGGCTGGATGGAGTCACTGAAGCAGTAGGCGTGAGCCTAAATGGACTCCAGAAGATGGTAGAGGACAGGGAGGCCTGGAGGAACGTTGTCCATGGGGTTGCGATGGGTCGGACACGACTTCGCAACAACAATACTCCTTCCTCCTCCTATTCCTCCCCCCAACAATAATCCTGTGTGGTGGTATGGACTGAGAGAAAGTGATTGGTTCAAAGTCACCCACCTGACTTTCATGTCTAAGGCGGGACTAGAATTCACACCCTCATGGTTTCTTAACAACTAGATGAAACAAATAATTGATAATATTTTTGTTGTATTTTTAAAAAAGGAAACAAAAATTGAACAAACATTAATACTTAATATAATAATAATGGCTTTTCTATTAAAAGTATATAGCATTATACAGTACTTTGTTTTTTCTTACAGACATTAAGCCTGCAAATGTATTCATTACTGCTACAGGAGTAGTAAAACTTGGAGATCTTGGATTGGGAAGATTTTTCAGCTCTAAAACCACAGCAGCACATTCTCTAGGTCAGAAAGATTTCTTTGTATGTATAATTAAAAGTGGAAGTTAATGTTACACATCTAGAGTACTGTGTATGGAGCAGACCTTTTGTATGATATATTTTTAGTTAAAGAATTTAGCTGTCTATTGATATAGATTAAAATATTTGTTTGTTAAATAAATTTCATTTGCATAGATTCAAAAACATCCATTCAAAATTAAGCTGTTTTTGTTATAACTGATTTTGATGGCATTCTTGTTGAATGGGATTTTAATAGATTATTTTACAAAACAATATAGTTTTTCAAATGTGTCAGTCTTTATTTTTGGTTTGAATGCTTGTTTAATGCAGCCTATGGTAGGGACTTATTTTTTCCTACAAGAAATGTGTTTATTGGTGCGGTGAGATTCAAAGCAAGAGGAGATCCCTCTTGTCAAGATTTCTTGCTATTATCCTATACATTCACCATGTAAGATAACTTAAGTGGGCATGTGCTTGGATCATACATTCCTGCATTAATCATATAGAGAAGACTAGTCATGTAAACTGTCATGCTGTTAAGGAAGACTAGAGATTGTAACATATGGTGTACCCTAGTAAAAAGAAAACAATAATAAAACTCCATTGGTTTCACACTTACAATCTAGCCTAAACTCACATCTTCAAACTGGCTTGATGTACACAAATGATTTGGACCCTGAAGCAGTTCATTTTCTTTTTGGTCTTTCCTGATTTTTATTGATTGATTGATTTCCTAATTGTTGCAAAGTAAATTCAGAGCCACAGGTCTTACAGCTAATCTTTGCCCCCTTATTCTGCTTAGTCATCATGCTGTGTTATATATAATCAGGCCTTTGAGCTACTATTGCAGACTTTTTTTCTTGGTTTCATGCCCTCGTGTGCTGCTCTGCTTTTGCTTAACAGCTGATAGTTTTTATGAATCCATATGGGTCTGTCTTTGGTTGAGAAGAAAAGAAATACCTTTATTATCTTATAGTCACTGCAGTATCTTTTGCTGCTTTGGAAATAAATATTAAAAATCATTATATTTCCAGCTGGTCTTCATCCACTCAAGTCCAATGATGTGTGACGTGCACTCATTTGGAATATTCTTGTCTTTTGCAGCAATAGTTTAGTTTCTGTCAAGTGCCATTAAGCTAATTTCTTTTTCCAAAAGTGTTAGCATGAAACCAATGATATATTGCTTTCACCCAGAAGAGGATTATGTTTCTCATTAAGCTTTCCTGTTTGCTTTCAGTGAATTTGTATGGCGTTTTGCTCCCATTCCTTTACAAATTTTGTCTAAAGTTGCTCCTCTTAATGTGGTAGATCAAGTATTGGTAAAAAGATATCTATCCATGGCCAGTTCAGTGTTATAGTATCCCAGAGGATGTCCAAAACCAATTACAGATAGAATCAGCCTACTACTGTACGGACAGTCTTTAACTTAAAACAGTTAATTTAATGTCTGTTCCAAGTTTCAATGTACTGAAAACATGACTTATGACTGTTTTTCACACTTATAGCCATTCCAGTATCCCCATGGTCATGTGATCAAAATTGGCAACTGGTTCATATTTCTGATAGTTGTATTGTCCTGGGGTCATGTGATCCCCTTTTGTGACCTTCTGACAAGCCAAGTCAATAAGGAAACCAGATTCACTTAACAACCATGTTACTAATTTAACAACTGTAGTGATTCACTTAACAACTGTGGCAAGAAAAGTCATAAAATGGGGCAAAGCTCACTTAACAAATGTCTCAGCCACATAAATTTTGGGCTCAGTTGTGGTTGTATGTCAAGGACTACCTGTAGTTGAGCCTGGAATTACGGTCATAAGATATAAGTAGATCACCACTTGACTGTGCCTGATTTTACCATCTTTTTTGAAGTAGTCTTTAAGTGAATCACTGTGGTTAAGCAAAACACCATTGTTGTTAAATGAATCCATTGTCCGCAATGAGGTTTTTATAATGGAAACTGGTTGTACTGTGTTTTCCCAAAAATAAGACCCACCCAGAAAATAAGCCGTAGCATGATTTTTAGCATGCACCTAATATAAGCCCTACCCCAAAAATAAGCCCTAGTTAAGAGCCCACCCACTCCATCCCACTTGTCTGGTTGCTCAGGGTCATAATGGAGGAGGAGATCACATGCGTCACACTGGGGTGAGGCAAAGCAGGTAGGGTAGAACTGCCCCATGTGCCCTGCACCTGCTTATCTCAGGGCTCCCACAGCCAGGCCACTCCCCACTCGGCGACCTCCCCCCACCCTTTCAATGACCCATCTGCCCGCCTTCCTCTTCCCTTTCACTCTCCTCCTGAGCCGGACTGCCATGCTATGGAGGATGGGTGGGGGAGGCTCAGTCACCTTACCTGGTCCCCTTCCACCATTTCAGAGCCTGGGGGGAGTGACGGTGAAAGGCCTCTGCCGCCACTGTGCATCAGCTGCTTCCACCACTGGAGGGGCTTTCTTTGGTCCCCGCCCGCCCCACTCTGCCCCGTAGATCAGTTGTGGACAAGAATACCGTATTTTCCGGCGTATAAGACAACTGGGCGTATAAGACGACCCCCTACATTTCCTGTTAAATTATAGGGTTTGGGCTATACTCGCTGTATAAGACTACCCCTCTTCCAATGCACACCAAATAAAAATTAAAAAACATCAGATTTGATTTTAATATGGTAATTTTAATTCAAATGCTTATGACATGCAGGTACTTAGTAGGAAAACTGTCACTTATAAACACTTATAAACATGCTGCTTGGGGGGGGTGAAAGCTCTAATAAGAAGGCATATACATAGAATGAAGGCTATTGCTAAGCACATTGATTTGTTGTTTAAATTGTAAGCCGCCCTGAGTCTTCGGAGAAGGACGGGATATAAATGGGATTAAAAAAAAAAAAGACCAAATGGGAGATCCGCTCCAGGTTTTCCAGCCAGCCCGCCCTGTTCCTGAGTCAAATGTATCCTTAGAGCTGGCTATGGCATTCCCCACCTGCCTTTCAAGTTGCTCTTGCATTCCCCACCTGCCTACAGCTGCTCTTCAACTTTAGAAGGAAAGATGCCCAGACCCCAGTGTGTAAAAAAAATCACAGACTGCAGCTTCTACTCCAATTGGTCCCGCTTTCCCTGCACAGACTAAATGGAAGATCCGCTCCAGGTTTTCCAGCCAGCCCTGTCCCTAAAGTTTCAGCACCCAGCATATAAGACGACCCCTGACTTTTGAGAAGATTTTCATGGGTTAAAAAGTTGTCTTACACGCCAGAAACTACGGTATGTATCTTGCCCACCAATCAGTGTTCCTGCGAAGAGAGGGTTCTCCTTTCTCAGCACATGACATGTTGTCACTCTGCCTACAGCTTGATGTTGACTTGATGGTTACTTCCTAAGTTGAATTTGTTCTGCTTCCACTATTTGGGTCTGACCATTGAAAACAGGTTGGGCTACTCTGTTACCTTGTCTTCCAAATCTTTGGCAGCCACCTGCCCACTGCCTAGAGTTGGATGAATGCTGGCCTGCAAATACTAGCACACGTGGATCAATCATAGAGAATCCTTCCCCTTCCTGAGTGATTCAAGCATAATTTCTGCTCCACAACATTTGAGTGATATCCACCAGGAGACTAGGAATCTCAGTCTAGGAATCATTTAGGTTAGGTTTTCAGTCACTAAACCGGGGTGTCAAACTGCTGGGCTGTAGGCTGGTTGCTTCATGCAAAGGCCGCACCCACCCCAGCTCCAGCAATGCAAAAAAAGTCGCAGTACGTCATGACCTGTCACATGACATGGCACGTTTGGCACCTGTGCACTAAACCATTCAGGAGCTGCTCTTTATATACCTTATCCATCCATCTGTGGTCCCTTCTTCCAAAAGCGTATGCCCATTCATTGATTCACCTGGATCAAGCAGAGTGTATTGGACCAGAGACTGCCCTGAGACTAGTCTTAATACACAGATAATATACTGCTCAAAAAAATAAAGGGAACACTTAAACAACACAATGTACTGTATTTAATAGTAGGATGTCTTATCTTGTGTTCCCTTTATTTTTTTGAGCAGTATATTAATTTGGAGATTTTTCCAGATAGCAGTTTCCTGTCAGAGATAAGGAAATTATTTTACTTGAAACTTCTTGCTTACCTGGTAAGTATGGTACTTGTGCTATAATGAAATCCACATAAATAACCATTAGGTAAATGTAAAAGTTTATTTATTTTTTTATTTTATTTTAATGTAATTTAATTTAATTTAATTTAATTTAATTTAATTTTTTAATTTAATTTAATTTAATTTAATTTAATTTGTATACTGCCCTTCTCCCAAAGGACTCAGGGCGGTGAACAGGGCAATAAATACTAAAATACAGAAATACAAAAATTAAGAAGAGATTAAACCAATGCCCAATGCAACAAATAAATTACATAAAAACAGTGATAAAACCCAAACCCATCAGACCAGGCCGGCTTGTTCAAACAAATAGGTCTTTACATCATGTCGGAAAGAGCGAAGGTCGGGAGCCATCCGGAGCTCAACTGGTAAACGGTTCCACAGATCAGGCGCACCCACAGAGAACGCTCTCCCCCTGGGGGTCACCAGTCGGCACTCTCTGACTGGTGGCACCCTGAGGAGGCCCTCTTTGTGGAAGCGCACTGGGCGGAGGGAAGTTGATGCCAGCCGCAGGGCTCCCTAAGGTACTCCGGACCCATGCCATGTAGGGCTTTAAAGGTCATTACCAGCACCTTGAATCTCACCCGGAAGGCAACTGGAAGCCAATGCAGCTCACGGAGCAGAGTTGTAACATGGGAGTATCGGGAGACCCCCAACACGACTCTCGCGGCTGCATTCTGCACCAGTTGGAGCCTCCGAGTGGTCCTCAAGGGCAGCCCCATGTACAGAGTATCATGCTTCACAGAAGTGCTGGAAAGTTTACATAGTTCTTAACACAAATAATACCGGTAAACCATTTGGTATGTTTGCAATTTACATTCAGAGTATACTTTTGTATCTTGTTTTTAAAATGCATTTAAATTAAAGGTTCTACTATGTTAGTGTGGTTGGCTTATTGATCCTTCATCTGTGTATAAGGTCAAGTGTAATTAAGGGTGTATGTAAGAATGCAGAGGCAAAATGTTAATTTCATTTGTTAGGTTTTGATAAGGTAGGTTGTTTTTTTCTTAATTTGTGTTTTTTTACTTTGTGTGAGGTTGTTGCTTTTCAAAAAGGCCCTAATCTGCAGTTTCTGTTACTTGTTATGAGGATTTGGTATGAGACTGTGACATGAAAAACAAAGGAAAAGAGTTTATTCCACGTTACCATTATTTCTTACAACCAGAATATTTAACATGTTTCAAGATGTATTCCATACAAAACACAAGATAATGTAGACTCCAAGTTTTGTTCTGTGGCAGTGTTTATTTTGAAATGTTTCTATACTTATTTAAAAACAAATTAATCAGTTATCAAATTGGGAATGTAAATAATTTCTAACATTTCATCTTATATAGAAGCAAAATTTATGTACATAATTATATAGGTAAATACAAAATTGCTTCTGAAACTGGGATAATGAATCAATTCAAGGTGTATAATGCCTTTATAAGAGACCCTACTCAGGTTGCTATCCAATATGAAACACCTGTTAGAGCAAGATGACATATTCCTTACTAAACTTTCCTGTTTTTTGTTGTTCTTCCAGTTCTGTTTCTATTAACTACAGTTGGATTATTATTTTAGTTAAATTTTATGAATTGGCAAATGTTAAATTGAGTTAAAAGGAGTTATAGATAGATCGACATACAGATCTCTATACACATAAACTCACTGCTTTAGGAAAAAAAATCTTTTTTAAATTTTTTTTTGCCTTAATAACATAAAGATGCCATTTCCTTTAAAAAGATTTATTGATTATCTTAGAAACAACATTTTTCTGCTTATTTTAAATAATGTAAAGATCAAACTGTATGTTGCCTATGCTTTTAAGAAAAATATGTCTAATGAGTTTTGTTCAATGAAGGAAATAAAAATAAATGGGAAACCCCTTTAGTTATAAAACCAATATATGTTTTATTTAATAAATGCTGCATAAATAAACATATCCATATAGAATTTATCACTTTGTGATTGACAACATTAGTAAGGTTAATATAACATTAAATTACTAAATTTCTAAAAAATTTGGTTTCTTAATAATTATGGAAAACTTTGCTACTCTTTAAATAGGTTACCATGAAATTAATTTCATAAAACAAAGCTTAAATTATTTGGAATAATTTTCAGTTACTGAAGTTTACTCTTTTCAAGGCAAATGTTGGAAGATCATTTTTGTTGATTTAATTTTTTGTTTATTATGTATTTATATTTGTTGTAGTGGGAACACCTTATTATATGTCTCCAGAACGAATCCATGAAAATGGGTATAACTTCAAATCAGATATCTGGTCTCTAGGATGTCTGTTATATGAGGTAAGATTGACAACTTTTAATACACGTAAGTTGGTGATATGTTTTGTTGATCAAAATGTTTTTTCTACTTGTGTTATGATACTTTTCATTCCATAAATTAGTACTGTCTGAAAGTAAAGAAATCTGGCATTTTACAGATATATGTGGTGAAATTTGCATATTTGCCTTAGTTCACATTATAAAGAAAATATAATACAAATATTTGTAAAAATTTGGGGCATATACTTTGCAAAATAAACTCTTTCAAAGTCTTCATCTTTCAGTATCAAGGTTAACTGCCAAGGTGACAATTTGAAATTGAAAACATTATCTTCACATGAAATGGACCTAGCAAGGACATACTCCAGTCAACACTTGTAGTATCAGCTATTATTTTCATTAATTATTAAAGTTTTGGTTTTTGAATTTTAAAGTTTAACATCTCTAAACTCTTCTAAGTCTGATGATAGCTTAGGAAACTAGTATTCTGTCCTTTTTATACAGTATATCAGGGGCTGACTATTTGTATATAACTGACTAAACACAAGATCATTAATACTTTGATACAGAGGTAAAGGATCTATGGAAAAATAATATCAGGAAAAGATATTCCTTCATTTGATTTGTTTAAACTAGTCGTAATTCTAGCTTGTAAAATGTTAATTATAATGAGATCAGTAAGATAACCAAATTCTACAAAAACCTGGATTTTTATAACCAGCTGTAAAGGTTTTACCCATTGGCTTGCAGTCTTTCACTCTAAAGCTCTCTAGAAAAGTTTCTGTAATTACATGCAAGGTGAAGTGATAAATCACTTTCATTGCAGTTCAGTAGAATTCATCAAAACTCTCTATCAAGGGGAAAAAAACCCTACAATATTAGGATTTTCTGAGTACCATGACAAGTTTTTTTTTTAAACAAAGAAAAAACAATTCAATGGTAAAATGATTATTTTCTCTCAGACTCATGTATACAGAAAGCCTATTTGGTCTAGATTACTGCTATATATAATTGCTTATCTCAACTACCACTTGATGACTGAATTATAAAGGAAATAAATATTTAATGAGAGCATTATTTTTGACATTTATTAGTTATTATATCTTAAACTGGGATTTATTAAAAAATATTTTTTTCCTGTGATGCTGCTATTTGTAAACATGTACTATTAATGAAATTAGTAACTAAGATTTGTATTTACATTATTCTTTTCTTTCTCACAGTTGCCATGTTACCTAATTTTTGACAGATAATTATAATTATGTAATAAGATCATGTTTTAAAGAATTTAATTTTCTACTTTCCTTAAAATTTAGCAAACAAATTAAGGATTGGGGCACATTAATGGCATATTGTGAAGCAACATGGTAAAGGAATGTTATCTTACATTATAAGTGGCCATAATTTTATTTCACTCCCTCAGTTTTTACTCAGCCATTGTTTCTGTAAAAAAACAGGAATTTGTGGACCTTTAGTTTTGTAATAAAAATTAAATAATTGTAGGGCACTTTACAGAACAGTAAGATTTTTCTCAATATAGCTCCAATAATAGGAGGGTTGAAAAGCATGAATACTGCAATATTTTTTATCCCATTTATATCCCGCCCTTCTCCGAAGACTCAGGGCGGCTTACAATCTAAGAAGCACAAATCAATGTGCTTAGCAATTTAATTATGGTACAAATTTAATAATGAAATTTACTCTTGACTTGCTCAATATATTCAACATAAAGTGCATTTAAGGATTTCTAAGTTACTTATATTATTAGTTCCATTGGTTTATATTATTTTCAAATTGGCAATAAGATTTTTTTTGCATATTCATGAGATTTTCCTAAAAGATTACATAGCTTCCCCGTAAATAATTCTTCAGCCAATATTTTATTTGAATGTTAATATCTTTCAGTCTGGTTGGACTTTAGCTGAATCTAAAATTAAGTGTGGTTTCTATTCACTGCTGTTCTATGATATAGCATTTCTTCAACCTGCTGCCTTCCAGATGTGTCCAGAATGCAATGCCCAGTGTTGCAGCTTGGGAATTCTAGAAGTTGAAGTTACAACATCTGGAAGACACCAGATTGGAGAAGGCTGGTTTTACAGTCTGTTAAAAATTGCTCTCTTTCCTTAACTACTTACCTTTTTTGTTTTTGTTGAAGGTTAATTTTACAGTCAGAAAATTAGACTTTCAAATATTCTGGAAATGCTTAAAAAACAATTCAAAACACTCTAATCACCCTGTGTTAATTGATATGCAACAAGGTAGACTTTACTAATTAAAATCAACATGCCATGCTTCCACTACATGGACCTTTACATGAAAAAGTAGATATTACACATTTTCTTTATTGTTCAGCACAGTAATTGCATCCTTACAGGGTCGTAGGTTGGTGGCTTACAGTTTCCTCCCTCCCCACCTCCCCAAAAAGAGAATGAGCGAGTGAGGTGGTGGGGGAGAGCATTGCCACCAGCCCTGAAGACAGACAGTGGGCTTTCGTCCCTCAGACACCCCTAGAATACTAATCAGGAAAGTCAGACCCTGGAGGTCAGGGAGCAAGTCAATCATTCTAGCGATCGTCTCAGTGTGGAGGATCAAATTAGCCTGAAAAATTCAGCTGCTGGGAGGAGAGGGCGAGCAGCTGTCAGGGGCAGCAGCAAGATGCACTAATGAACCAGATGAATAGTGCAAAAGCTTGAAAATAAAAACAGGACAGTTGACATTTTTCATCTGTCAAAGCAGGAGATGCATGAAAATATAGTAGTCCTGTTTTAACTCCTTAGGGGACATTCAGCTTTCTCTCCCCCCCCCCTTTTCATTTTTTCTCTCTCTCTTTTTTAAAGCATTGAAACAGAACTACTTTTTAATGAACGTGTTTTATACCATGCTGAGTATCTCTGTGTTTATTTTGCAATTGTGCATGCATGCTGATTGGGTGGTGAAACTTTCTAATTCTGTATTTAATTGCACTGAAATAAAATACACTGCATGAATTAGGTGGTTTCAAGATTTAATATTATGGCAGCAATACAATTGGAAATCATTGTTTTCCTTGATAGTCTCAAACCTTTAGTTTTCATCAATTATGATATCCAATTTTGATCTTCTTGCTATAAATTTAATTAGTTCTTCATTTTTGTTTCCTTTATTCCTTTATGCACCTCTATCAAAATGAGAATCCTTTTTTGGTCGTGAAGGAGTTAATGCTCTTGTCTCAAAGACCACAAGACAGATGAGAGCCATTTTCAGCTTGTCCTGTCCCTGCTGAAGCTCACTGAGTAGCTCAGCATGGACTAGCGTGTTTCACACACACTTTGCCTGTCTGGGGAATGTACACATTGTCCTTCCAAAATCAAACTTATTAGCACATATAGAAAAGGGTGACTGACTTTGGGGCAGTGCTGCACTTTGAGCAATGCTCATGCTGCTGTGGTTCAGAGATTTAAAGGCTTTCAGAGGCAATGTGAACATTTCTGTACAAATCTCTTGAAGTTTAGCAGTATGGTGCACTTTTTGTTTGCTTTTGAAAAGCCAAGCAATAACATTTTAAAATAAGCAGTGGAGACACTAATGATAATAGTTCCAACATTTTAAAAATAATTATACCAAATATATGGAGTTTTGGGGGTAAAACCGGGATCATGTTTGCAAAATGGACCGCTTCAATAGATTAAATGCTTTATTAGAAAAATACTAGAAATATGACTTAAACAGACCTTAAACAGACCTTACAGTGCATATGTTTAATTTTAGAGCAAACAGTTCTTTGCAGGGAATTGCATTCCTTGTCTTCTGTGAACAACGAAGTGCTTCTTGATAGTTGCAGAAAATAAAGTCTTAAATTGATGGATGACTACTTATATTTTTAATATTTTTCAGTACATATCAGTTGATGGCTTTTACAGCCTTCAGAAATGTCCTTACCAGTTGAAAAGTGACCAAGACTATAGGCAAAAAATAGCCAAACAGAAGAAAGTGGAGCATGCAGAAATATTTCTATTTATCCCCACTCATTTTAAATAATAAACTTATTCATTTTACTGCTTATTATTGTTTATAGCTTGGATTAATATTTATTCATAGTTCCCATAACTTTTAAAGAAGAATATTTAAATGAAACATAGAACAAATACATCCATGATGCAGAAAACATCTTTTGGTTTTGAATATAATTCTATCTGCCAAGTGAAAATTTGTAATTTAGAATATGATAGTTTTCATGATACAAGGTGTGTCACAGGGAGCATAAAATTTGTCAGAGAAAAACAAAATCAGAGCCTTTGTAAGCTAGGTGAATTCTACCAAAGCTCCTCTGATTTCTAATTGAAACTTCATGGTATAGGTGATTGTAAATGGTTTTTGGTTTTTTATATAGAGAAAATACTATATTAATCAAAATTTGGGTATAATGTTCTGGGTACATAAGAAATTTCAGTTAATTTATGCAACAGGAATGTTAGCTGAGTGTAATGCTGTAGAAATGATCTAATCCAATATGCTGAACGTCAGATGTAAGAAGTAAGTGACTCAAACCAATAGCATAGAGAGAGAATAAGTATTTGCCTCTAATTTAAACTGGGATTTTTTAAAAAAATAAAGCCAAGCCTCTGTATTTGAGTCTTCTCTGCCACCCCAGTGTAAAAGTATATCCTTTTTATTACTCCACACAGATGGCTGCATTGCAAAGCCCCTTCTATGGTGACAAAATGAACTTGTATTCTTTATGTAAAAAGATAGAACAATGTGATTATCCACCCCTTCCGTCAGACCACTACTCGGAAGAAGTAAGTAACTTCCTTTTTGGTGGGCTGTTTGAACTTGCTTTACTTTTTAAAAGCATCCTATTTCTCCTAGGATGTGGCATGCAGTTTCCCATAGCTGGGATTTTCTTGCACAGCTCTCATTAATTTCAATGTGAGAGGACTTGGTTTCTTCCTGGAAGCCGAACTTATAAAAAAATGCTTTTTAAATATGGCTGCAAATGTGAACCTTAAATGTGCCATGGTTTTGAAAGAACTGCTGTAATGTTCTACATAGTATTTTTTATATCTTCTGCTTGTGCTTTCTTTATAGTTGCAACTCTGTGCAAGGCATTAAAATTCCAAGTTATAAGGGGAAAATTGCTTAAACTGAGTGCAGTTAACCCTGAAATCCTCTTTGCTTAGATTGGTTACACCACGGTGAACAACATGAATTTCTGATTTTCAGCTATATAGAATATCTTCTGAATGATATATCCTGTGGTTTCTTATTTACCCTTTTGAAGACATTGTGAAAGAATGAAACTCCCTCAGTTTACTGTGATCTAAGTGCCTACATGGATGTGATGAGAAAGTAGTTATGCTCTGTTCAGGAGTAATGACTAGAACTGTGCATAGTATTTGAGAGGGATGCTTTATGAACACCATTAAGTGCATTGTTGCAAGCAAGAATTCCTTGAAGCATTAAAGCAACTGTGTCATCTGAAAAGCTCAGCATGGCTGTTTCAAAGATTTACCTTGGTTATCTCAGTGGGACAATGAACAAAGCAGTGTGGCTGTGCACGCAGAGGTATGGGAAGACAATTGAAGATACTGACTGAAATACATTGGATGTTTTAAGGTTTTGCAAACCAACCTTTTTGAAATACCTTGTGTAGCCCTAATAATAATTTTGCAGTATGTATGATGCCCTAACCAACAAAAAGCACACATACGAAAAATCTTGGAAACCTCATTTTATTATATATCACAAATTGTATTTCAAATGCAAGGCATATCTCCAACATGATGTACTTATATATATAGAGGAATCATCATAAATCTGTTTACTATTCTGTTATTCTGAGTGTGCATTCAGAGATGTACATGGAACTACCACATCATGCTGCAACAAAATGGGCAACAGTGGTATGCTTTCCATACCTTCTCTAGCAATGTTGGTTGTTTGGACAAAGGTGGCAGAGAATGGAAATGCTTTCAGTTTCTCTGACAATCAATTCAGTACTTATTTGTATATTCATACGTAACTGCAGAGGAGAGGAAAAATATATTCTTTACAGAGATTCTTGTCCATTAGTATGCAGTGCCCTGGCGAGGAACAGTTATGCCTCCAAAGTCATAGGATAAAAACTTTAGATACACACAGCAAAAAAAAGTTAATATTTCT
This sequence comes from Vipera ursinii, assembly GCF_947247035.1. Lineage (NCBI taxonomy): Eukaryota > Metazoa > Chordata > Lepidosauria > Squamata > Viperidae > Vipera > Vipera ursinii. The sequence goes on along the minus strand of NC_139516.1, from coordinate 93,115,166 downwards.
GCTAAGGATGAATATGTTCACGTCTCTTGTAACTAATACATAGATGACTATGTGTTTGTGTGATTCCTTTACCATGTATAAATATAATGAAATAACCTTTACCATTATATAAATATAATAAAATAAATAAATAAATAAATAAATAAAATGTATGAACATATTTTCTTTTGAAATTTTGAACACAGTAAAATAGCAGAAAAAGTAAATTAAACTATGTAGAAATACATATAAAATGCTCATAATTTGTAAACAGTAAAATTTCACTGTCTTTAGGGAATTGGGGAACAATATAACTCCAAACTCCGAATCTCATTGCTTTTAAAGATTTTAGTTATTAATTAGAAACTGTGGTCCATGAATTATGGATCTCTTTAAAAAATCATTGTATAATATTTGCACTTTTATTACATGGAGAATTTGACTGTGAAGTTCTCTATGCTTTTAAAGATGACTAGGAAGACGATGAAGTGGATGTGATGGTCTTCGCTGGTGTATGCAGCGTTGACTTAATGTAGCTTTTCCAATTAACTCTTTTTTTTCCAGTGGCCATTTTTAATTATGACAATTGTGCAGAATATAAATATGGCATTTCATAGAGGCAATTTCAGAACTGGAGGCCTAGAAATACGTTAGGGTGTGAACAATAATGCAAAATGATAGCAAGAATGTCAGGGGCCGTTCTTTGTTGTGTCATTCATGCTGTCTTCCTTTTTCCACGAAGCGCATGAATATTTCACGTACCTGCATCCTCATCCTCTATTCTTCTTGACTAATTTTCAGACTGTCTGAATTTGCATTTCACATGGTAGCTGATTAGGAGATGCCGCCGTGCAGCAGTGAAGCCTCAGCAGGCGGTTGCCATGGTGACCTTCAGCAGGATTTTAATGATGATACCACTAGTGGTTCGTTGAAGTCGGCCTGCCTGGAGGGCTACTTCACTGCAGCTAAGTGTGAAGTTGGATATATAGATTCTCAGCCAAGGGGCAGATATCAAAGTCCAGGCCTGATGGAAGCCCTGGTATTCAGAAAGGGAAGTAATAATAATAACAATAATTATTATTATATACATAGGAGAGGGGGGAATTTTAAAAATATCCGGCTGCACTTCCCCCTTATTCAGAAACAAGGGCTTTATTTTCACAGTCTTTGTTTTAAAACCCTTTTTCTATACAATAACATTTGGAAGAAGGAAAGCCCTGATCTATTAGAAGTATGGAAATCACTTCCTGACAAAGTGAAAAATTCAGTAATAGAGGATGTGCTATTACTGTGAACAGTTCATTGTTCCAAAATTGTACTTAGAACAAAACTGGTATTTTTTAAAAGAAGGATAGTTACAATCCCTGTTAACTGTACATTTTAATGTTCTGTGTTTTGCACAGTCTCTGTAATACAGAAGAAGACTGTATTGTATCTACCACAGCATCCAAAAGACTTCGAGAAAATGTAGGCTAAACTTTTCTGTAGACTGAAAGGTTCATCCCAGTTGAATAGAAGAATTAAGGGGTCACAGAACAAAGAAATATGTACAAAGATGTGTTTTTGCATCAACCTCTGCCTGTTTTTGACAGAAGGTTTTTAGATAAAGAAAATATTTTTAATTAAAATCTGTTTTAATGTACTTCCATTTTTGGTAGGTAGTTACTACAGTGCAGATTTATTCCATTTGATATTTTTCAGCATTTGAACCACTGTGTACGTTAGTTCCCAGCATGTAAACCAATTGATACTTCCTAAGTGAGGATCTAGTTGGATAAAACTTTGAGTGCCCATTTTTCTTTCTTACTCTCGCGTAACACTCCTCATTTCATATGCCAGCACAATATGCTGTGATAATGTTGCTCCTTTCCTTATCTGAAGCCCTTTCTGTGAATAGCTCTATTACTTCTTTACATCCTTAGGCTGACAACTGCATTTAATTTCCATGTTTCTTTTAATGTCTGAACAGTTAGAGTGCTTCTAATTGATGAAAAGGGAGGTCTCATTTCAGTATTCTGAAATTACCTAATTACTGTATTGGTTTCAAAGACAGCATGTTGTTTTTTATTTTTTGTTGTTAAAAATATTTGATGAGGAGGAAGGAGAGAAATTGACAAACCAATGTTTTATGTGTGTTCTGGGCAGTAATTTTATATATACAATTTGTCTCTCTAATTCTAGCAAGCTCACTGACGCGATCTAAGGCTGACTTTGACTGCAAATGAATAGACACCATCCAAAAATTAGTATAGGGATATGTGCTAGATCTCAAGGTCAGCTCATTAATGAGAATTTTACTAGCAGAAAAATCTGACACCCTTGTCTTTGGAGACTTTTTTATTTTTACATTAATGATGATATAGAAATAAAAAGATGATAGTAAGTTTGCTTCCCCAAAAGTTTGCATTTTTTCTTTTTGCTTCTTAGGCTGTTACCATAAAGGCTCCTTATTCTGGTCTTCGTGAAGCATGTGTTTGCAACCTAGATTATCTTCATCCTTTTTCTGGTCATGCAGGCACAAATCCAGTCAAAGCATGAATTCTAACTGCCCATCATTGTTATTTTATATCCATATGTATAGGGCACAGGTTAGACCTAGAATTATTTAAATATCCAACAAGTTGGGGACAGTTCAAATTGTAGAGGGAGAGAAAGGGAAGTTCATAGAAAGGAAACATTTCTGTTTCTTCCAACTGTATTTACATTGATTTGTCCTTCTTGCAAATGCTCAGTTGCCCATAAGCTAAAAATGTTGGGTCTGTGCTTTCATTGTTCCAGCTTTTCCACAATTAAGATCCATTGGTCAAGAATTATGGTATCATGACAGATGAATAATAATGCTTTCCCTCTACAAAAAGATCAAGAATGGGGGAATAGAATCTGGAGAATTACCCCTTTGGGTATCATTTCCAACTCTAAAAAGTCTGAACATATGTGTGTCAAAACTACATATATTTATACCTCTTCCAGTTTTAAGTGGAATTAATTACTATGAATTTTATTTCCAATCCTTTTTATTTTCAGTTCCTCTTTAGCATATAGTTTCCCTCTTGAGCGTTGACTCTATGAACTGGAGTGCTCAATTTTCAAAACAAAATATTATACCCCATGAAATGTGAATCAAATTGGAATATATTTAATGTGAATCTATATAAAATAAGATTCTCCAAGGTATTTAATGCTTACTAAAATTCCATCATAATGCATTGATTAAGTATGTGAAAATTCCATTTCCTCTGAGGGCATTTTTATATTTTGACTGCAGGTATATACAGTATTTAAATACATTTCACAAATAGATGTTTATATGATATTGGCAGTTTTATTTACAATTCTTTCCTCTTTTATTTATTATATGCAAACTGAAAGGAAGAGTTGAGAGTTAATTTTTAAATTAAATAATACAGTAATTGCATAATGTTACATGATTCATTACCTAATTTTAATTAATAAAAAAGATGCATCTTATTAACTAAAATATTTAGATAATGAATCTTGTAATATTATGCAATTAATATTTAAATTAATTTTAACAGTAACAAAATGGGAAAATAAGGATTTAAGTTGGGGGGGTTGGGGGGTTGATACCTTTAAGTCAGTGTTCAATACTGGTGACTGCCCTAGACTATACCCTGCAGTTTTCCTGGCTCTCATAAATTAATATATGTAGTCCCTACAGTATTTTTAAATAGTCTTTGGAATAGAAATTGTGGAGGCAAAATACTTGTTCAAATAAAGTTAGAAATGAGAGAGATGTTTTATAAAATAAGCCTCCATATCAGAGAGAGATGTTTTATAAAATAAGCCTCCATATCAGTGCATTGAATTTCCTAAAATCTAATATAAACTATGTTATAAAATATCTGTTGCAAAAATATGATTTCACTTCAGTTGCTCTATTTCAATTAGGCTCCTTATATAGTAATCTGTCCAAATCTATTGATAGTACTGTATTTTTAAATTTTGAATTCCGCTTATATAATCAGAGATATATTTTTAAAAATACTTTCATATTGCCTCCGGATGCCATTGAAACCATAGCAAAAAAAAATAATAATCTAATTTTGACAAAGCAGTAACAATTTAGGGCATCGGTTCAGAATTGTGCTAATTTCTATTATATCTAGAAAAGACTCCCAAACCATCACTAGATTCAGACTGGTTAAACCAAGGTATCACTGCTAAGCTTGTAAGCCGCCCTGAGTCTTTGGAGAAGGGCGGGATATAAAATGGAATTAAAAAAATAAATAAAAATAAATGATGCTTCTCCCCTGCATGTGTAAAGCCAAAACTCCTACTTCCTAACCACAGTCACTAAACGTTTCAAACAAATTCCACAAAGGGAAAAAGAGGTCAATGAAGCCATATGGAAATTGGAAAAGTTCAATTTGGATTTTTTGGAAAAGTAAAAAAAAAGTATAACCTTAGGATTTTTTATTAAAATTTAGGAAAGGAAAATGACAGAACTGAAATATATGTAATGATATGAAATTTATCTTTTGTACTGCTTCTGTGCACAGGGCTGACATTCCAAACTGTTCGCCATACAACCGTGAGATCCCTTTCTGAGAAGCTCCTGTCCACTCTCCCAGTATTTGTGGTTTTTCCCATATCTATCACTTGACAGTGCTTCTACTAAAGCCTTTGTTTACTCTTTAATCACTATTTCATAATGAGTAATACATTGAGTATCCTTGCCAGAATGAGCATGCCTGTTTGGGTTTTTTTGGTACTTTTATAGGAGATTTCCGTTAACTTGTTTGCTGGTGTCATGGCCAGGGTACTTTAGTCCTCCTTTGTGACCTAGGGGAGATTTTCTTACTCTGTCTCCCTTTCTCTCTCTCTTGGAGACTGACAAACCTGCTGTTAATGTAAAAAAGAAATTTGTCCCACCAACTGGTTAAGCTTCAGACAAAATACTGTCACTGAGCAACGTTCACAGAACAGGTTAAGGGAAATAAGCAGCCATCCTGACTTCTCTAACTCAGCCCAATTCAAATTACTGTTTTCGAAGGCAGCCATATACAAATGATGCCATAAGCTCCATGTTAATAGAATAGCTTCTTGGCAGTTTTTAGAACGATGTGGGCTTGTTCATGCTACTGGACTATTGGGTAAGAAATCATGGTCTTTCAACATGCCTTCTTATGCTTCAAGGTCATAGTGATGTTCATAGAGTACAGTGCAAATGCTCATATTCTGACAAGGCTTTCAGAGATCTTACTTAGAAAGATTTAAATCAAACCTACAGGCCCTTCTCCCCAATCACAGCTATTAAAATGCGTGATATCTACCTCATTCTACCCTTTTGTTTTCAAACCCAAGGTCAATATTCAGAAAAGGAACAAAATTAGATTATATCGTTTCTGTTCCCTCTTTTTTGTTCCAGTAAATGAGCATGGATAATATTTTGATCAGAAAACAGTATTAAGAATATGTGTCTGTATGCATATTCCTTCCCTTAAACTTTAGCTGAAAGTTTGACTACAGTACAGATGTTACTGAAATACAGTAGAAGCATTTTCATTAGTAAATACGGTATTTAATAATGTACGATACATTTTAATTATATATTTTCTGTCTTGCATACATTAACATTCTTCTTTGACGAGGTCCACAGTATATATTTCTTTAAATCAGTTCTATGGAAATGCAGAAAGAATAACTGGCTTTCTGGAGCTAGTTGAACTAATTGAGGGTCTCACATTATTCTGTAACAACCTAAGCAATACGTTGCCTCCTTTGCCAGCTTGACTTTGAGAAGTAACTGAAAAGCAGAGGTTTTTGTTAGTCATGTTAGACTTTCAGAATCATATGCTATCTATCTTTGCAGTGCTTGAAGAGTTACTGCTAAGAACTCTGTGGAATGCTGGGAATGGTGTTGTGTTATGCATGCTTGCTATTGATGCACTGGCAACAGTTGTTCATGCCCTTGTCACTTTCATGCTTGAACTACTGTAATTCAATCTACATAGGGTTGTACTTGAAAGCCACTCAAAAGTTGCAGCTGCACTGTTGCAGCTGTCTGTGTGTTTAATGGGTAAGAGCCTTTAAGTCTGGTTAATGTCTTGATGCTGGAAATACACTGGTTGCAATTTGTTTCCAGGTACAAGTCAAGGGAATTGGGCAGCATATGAAATGATGATGCTGATTTTATGTATAAACTGTACAAGTCTTGAGTCCTACGTAGGTAAATCTGGTCTGTTCCAAGTATGGACTGGCTGGGATGGTATGCTGCTGTCTTTGTGTTTACTCTCTGGAAGATAAAGGGTGGGTATCAGAAGCTAATGGCTTCCTCGTTCTGAAATCAGTCTAAAATTAGGATCACTATCTTCTATTGATATTCAAGAATATTATTAAATGCTCCAGTGTTATTTGGTGATATGCTGATGTTGCTGAAGGAGATTTTTTTATTATTAGATCAAAATATAATTGTTCTACTGTATGTCATATTGTAAGCCTCCTGTGATCTAGGACTGCAGTAACCTGGAAATACTAGCAGATGAACAATTAGAAGAATGAATGCTCCTGTTATATAATTTGTTTTAACAGTGCTCTCTTTTATAATTTTTTATTTACTGAATATGTTTTCTAAGCATACTTTGCATACTTTCCTTGCTGCTTTATTATACTGAAAACAGAAAAGAGGGGGAAAGAGTCCATTTTGTGGGAAAAAATGTACTAATTTTGCACATCTAAAATAAAATTCAAGATTGGATGCTATCATTACATATTAAACCAAAGAGTGAACAGTGTTTCTGTTGATTTCAGTGGTTTTAGACAAATAGATTTGTAGCCTAAAATATTCATTTTATAATGTGTCTTTCCTTTCTGCATAGCAAGTCTTAGAAACCATGACAATATTTCCATTCCATGCAGGCATTTCTCAGCTCTCTGCAAAGTCACTGAAAAGAGAACCCAGTTTCTTTCCATAATAGTTTTAAGCAACTTTAAGATTAGTGAAAAATCCATCATGGAAACATCATTAAGCATCCTGCTGTCCAGTGTGGCCATTTTATATATCTTGTACTTAGATATATAATAGGTGATTTGTACTATTAAATATAGCCTGGAGTCCTGCAAAACTACTGTGATTAAAAGTATGTAAAGAATTATATAAAAGGAAATGCAGTGGTTTAAAGAATACTGTTTTTATAAGAAAACACATATTTAAGTGTTACTGCCTTGCTTTTTCCCCCCAGCATTTATAACTTGCATTGAACTTCTAGTACAAAAGCACTCTCATAATTTTGTCTACAGGAGTATTTTTCTTTTCTTTTTAATTCTTTCTTCTTTATATGCTGTTTTTTTCTCTTTTTTTTCTAGCTCCGACAATTAGTTAACATCTGCATCAACCCAGATCCAGAGAAACGACCAGATATAGCCTATGTTTATGATGTAGCAAAACGCATGCACGCCCGCACAGCTACCAGCTAAAAGACTTGCCCTGTATGAGGAACAAAAACAAGTTGTGAACATTTAAACATTGATATACTTTCTCCCCAATTTTTTTATTATTGTCTATTGCTTTAAATTTACTTATGTGCCAAGAATATAGTCACACCTTTGTTATAGAATTTAGAAGTAAAGACTACTTATATTTTTAAATTTTAAGGTATGAAATAGTTTTGAACATAGGTAAACTGTTACAAATTAGAGTAATTGCAATTCATTTATATACTATACAATTATTGAATAAAGGGGAAACATTGTTATATAGTTTTAGCTTTTGTATAACATGTCTGAGTTGCAGGTTTTTAATAGGAAGATAACTCTTTAATTCCTACACGCAAAATTTTTAAATCTTGAATGTTGTAATAATTTATGGATATGAATATGATGAAAACATAAGTACTGAATTTATTATTAATTAGTAAATTTATTGTTGGTTTTCTTTCTACCCTTCTCCCAGGAATTTTAAAAAAAATATTTTTTAAAAAATAATGTATAGTTTTGTTTGTCAAAAAAATGTATATTTATTCGACATTATGTGGCTTTTTCATTGTTTTTTGGCATATTGTCCCACACTGGGGAAACAAAGGAAAAGAAATCTAGTCAAATTGTTTGTTGTCTAGTCTTGTACTGTATTATAACCCTAATCCCTAACTTTGATTTCAACAACAGAGAGAATTTGCACAATGTCTAGGAGTTAGAATCAGTCACCAGGTTAGAAGGGATGTTGAGATCACCTGGTCCAATTCCCTTCTTCATTTGTACCACAGGTTTTCTCTGCTATCTCTCTGACAGACGGCTTAAATAGAAAGAAGCACTTAATGTCTCCCAAGTCAGCTTGTTCTACTGCCCTAAGGTTCAGGTTTGTAGCTGTAGTGTGACCATTCTCCAAATCTGTAGCTACTAAGGGTAAGCTCCAGTTATAAATTAGTTTTTATGTCAGTATTACATTGCTAAACATACAATTAGTGCACTAGTTAGAGAACTTAACTTTGACTCCAAGAACCTAAGAGATTGGGGTTTAAAAGAAATTTGCTTTAAAGAACAGTATTTCCTACACATTGGATGAACCAAGCCGTGAAATGTAGTTTCTTCATAGTAACATCCAGCCATTGCTGAAATAATATAAAGCTACATTACTGTTACTTTGGTACTCTGATGCTTGGGTGGTTATAGAAAATATTACAGAAGTCGCAAAAGGCGTTGTGTGGGAAAATAATCCCAAGATATTTGAAATATGAGGGACACTTAAAATAAATTACAGTCATTTGGAAGATCCTTCAAATGATTTACATAGGATAATATCTCCATATGCTGTGACTCATAATGTTGAATGGAGGCCATTATGTATGTTTGTTTATGCAATTGGAGCCTAATGATAAAGTTATAACTGTGGTTAAGACTTATGGCAATAGGTAACTGCTGGGCAGGATTTGATATGAATTATCTATTACAGTGAAGGTATCTGCTTTGAAAATCCTTTATTAATTTAAAAGACAATAATAGTTGGCTGGAACTAAAAAAAAAGAAGTTTTGAATTGGTGATGTTTTTGTTAGAATTACCTGAAATGAAATAGATCAATAAAGCAACAGATAGTATTCTATCATGAAAGGGAAGAATATTAATTTTTGATATCAGGAAATTATGTAGATAAAGGTTTGATTATTTAAGATATTGAAGATCATAAACATGGCTTCCCTAAGATAGTGTCTCCCAGACTTTACTCTGAAGTTCTCAACATATAGAGTTGAAATCCATAATATAATAAGAAAGGGGTAATGAAAAAAAGAAAGTTTTCAATCTTTCATTGTGAATATTAATCTTAACAGATTAGTGCCAATTCACCATTTATTTCAGTCACATTCATGACTATAAAATATGTGTCATTTCATGATTACAGCCAGCCCTGTTCTATCCTCCTTGCAATGATCTAAGTCAGACATGTCAAACACAAGGCCCGGGGGCCAGATCCGGCCCGCGAAGTGGTTTCATGTGGCCCACGAAGCCATCCTGGAAACAGTGAGGGAACGGCCCCCACTGCCTTGGCCCTGGCCCAGAGACCCTCCTTTTGCCAGAGACCCTCAGATCTGTCCCACTCCTGCTCAGGCCCCCATAGGCACCCTTGATGAGAACTATGTAGAGCTGGCCATGCCCACCCAGTAGGCCATACGCACTCTAGCCACACCCACCCAGTAGGCCACGCCCACCCGGCCCCCTGAGGGCAACTGCAATGCTTGATGTGGCCCTCAATGAAATTGAGTTTGACACCCCTGATCTAAGTAAAACAAGATACATGCCATCTGTCTTTCAAATGTTTAGCAGCATTGTCCATTTTTCTGCTCCTGCTGTTCTACCTTAACTAGGTGACTGATTTTTTTTAATCAGGATTTTTTAATACATGATTAGTGGGAATAATGAGGTCTGATGGTCACTAATTGGACAGATATGGAACTCATGCTTTTGGTTGCATCAGCTTATGTTAATGTGATTTTAATTTCTATCTCCAGTAATATTTGGAGTATAGTTAAAACTTTAGTACAGCATGTAGTCATAGAAGCCATGAGGGAGAAACTTGAAATTCTGCCTTCTCCCTTAGCACATGTTTGACTTCACAGGAAATTCAAAGAAAATGAAAAATGCTAATGTCTGTAAGATTCTTAAACTTTTTTTTGGCTATGGATAAAACTAACCTAATATTTGTTAAAACAGTGACTAAAATAATATCCCAGGCCCTTGTTCCCACCACAACATTCATGCTTTCCTATGCAAAAATACTTCAGAATACTGTATTTTTTCCCCATTGAAGAGAAGCTGTAGCATTGAAAGTAGCATAATCTTCATGTGGCCTTCTGACATTGCATATTTGAAACAGAATTTTACTGAATTCACTCCAAGTACGTGGCACTAATTTTTGTGTGTGTGAGTGTGCGCGCATGCCCACATGCGCATGTATCGCTACCTTACACAAAATACTTTGGGGAATTGCTTCTAAAAATAAATATTGGGAATAATTATGACATTAATTCCAATGAAAACCAAAGACATATTTGTAAAACTTTCTGATGTTGCTAATAAAGATGTGGACTGAGTGTGTAAATTAATTGCATAAGTATGAAAAAGTTACTGGTTTCATATATCTTCTGTTATCATCAGACATATTGGATGGGTTTAAGGCTTGTTAAAAAGAGCAAGTTTGCCCCAATCCCACTACATACTGGCAAAACCAAGATCAAGATAATCCTTTTATTTTTAAGGATTATCCTTAAATCATGATCAGGATAATTCCTTCTCCTCCCTAGTACCATCCCTTTGTATAAAATCAAGTCACGGTTCGGTGGCACAGAAATCCCTTTCATTCATTGCAGTAAATAATGAAGTTCCATCCAGAACACTGATATACTGAGAAGAGTTATCTCCAAACATATTGGACTACAACTCTGATTGTCCACAGTCAGCTATATTAGACTGGCAGTGTAGGATCTTCTAAAGCCATCATTGGATCATAATGCTTTGCTAAGGGAAGAATCCATCAAACTGTGCTAGAGCAGTGCAAGAACCATTAACTTTTACTACCTTGAACTATTATTGATGCTTTGGAATACAAAATAAATTTCTTAATATCTTGATTTGATAGGGAGGCGTGTATGTTGGGGGGGGGGTGTATGTCAACCACCTGTTCGATCTCACTCAAATAATAAAAAGTGGTAACTTGCATAAGAGGCCAAAAAGGAACTCAGGTTCTTGACAGTATAAGGCAGGAGGAGGGCAGCTGGGCCATTTCTGCCTCTGGACCTTCATTCTTGGAAGATCTACTCTTAAGTTCTAGTCCAAGATCAACAGGGCAAGACCCAGGAAAACAACTTACTCAAGTTCTCTTCATCATTGCAGTACTGTATCTGGGTTGCATATATCTGGTAACTACCAGATGGCAGCAAAAAGCATTTTTCTGTATTGTTCAGCTACTGTCTAGTAATGTTGATTTTTTACAGCGGAAATCGGGTAGCCCAACTCTCTCCAAGCTAAACCGTTTTACATAGTTAGCAATTGCTAGGTAACAAATGCCTTAATATTTCTTTTTAGATTCCATGTATGGGAACTGTTAATACATTTGCTGTATTTATTTTAACCAAGCTGTTTGCTTCTATTCTATATCCTAAACAAAACAAGACTTAATATGCATGGTTTGATATCCAGTAATGTACGGTAATATTTGTGGCTTTATGAATATTTGTGTTGTGTTTGATTTCTAAATCTGCTCTTGCACAATGATTGTACTCAGTATTCGGAATTTTATGTTGTACCATATCTTAATATAAAAACACACAGATAAAATATATGGTAAAATAAACCCACCTACATTTATTTTCTTTCAGACATGCCTAGGTTTGAAGAATGCTTATGTTGATATGATGATGATGTGAAAATTAAGCATTTTTATTTGCAGTTTTTAGAGAATAGAGAATAGGTTATGTTCTCCTAAGGTTCACCCTTAATCAGAATGTAATATCCCAATACCTTGCATGTTTAAATTTCTGTTTCTATAATCGTAAGAGTTATTAAATATTAATGCTATATTTCTCTAGCACAAGAAAATAATTTTTGCATGCAGTTCTATATACTGAAAAATACAGTAGAACAGGAAAGCAAAGGCTGCATCATGCACCTATTATCCTATTCTATGAATTAGTGTTCCAGTTTGTGCTGTAAAGTAATCATTGAGCATTGTAAGCTACATCAATGTATTTTTAATTGGTTATACCAGTGATGGCAAACCTTTTAAAGACTGAGTGCCCAAATTGCAACCCAAAACCCACTTATGTATCATCAGGTGCAGGTGGGCGTGGCCCATTGGGTGGGCATGGCCCATTGGATGGGTGTGGCTGCGGTGGTCACGGAAGACTGGGTGGATGTGGCTACCTTGATGTTGCACGTGGAGAGAAACGCCTGTGGGTGCCAAGCAGGGTTGGGGGAGATCCAGGGGGGTCTCTGCTGGGTGAGATGGGCAGGAGGCTCATCCTGTGGGGCGAGGTGAGGCAAGGCAGGGGGGCAGGGCAGGGGTGACATTACCATAAGGCAAGGCGAGGCCGGGGCCGGGGCGACTGCTACCTGACACCATTGGCCTCCCACACACAGCGAGTGCATGGGGACCAACTGTGTCCATCAGCAGCCACAGCCTGATGGCCCCTCAGTTTTGGCACGACATGGCTGCTTACCGCCTCACACACCACACCCAATGTGGCTGCCATGAGGCTACAGAACAAGCCAGGCGGAGGCAAGGAACTGGTATACTGGTTTCTTACTGTCACCCGGCTTGTTCCGCAGTCTCATGCCAGCACCATTGGGCAGGAGGTGGCAAACGGCCAGTTTCAGCGTGATACAGCTGTTTGCTGCCTCGCGTATTGGACCCAATGCTGCTGTAATGCGGCTCGGCCGAATGTGGCCGTGAAACAAGTGGGGCAGGTTTCCCTCCCACCTGCCATGCAGATCACCCTGCCATCGCTGCCGTTTCCCCCCCACCCCCCATAGTATAAATGTTGGGCTAAAATATATATTGTGTATATACTCTCTCACACATATGCATACAGTAAATATATCGATATAAATCTTGATGGGGCTTGAGGTTGATTTGGCCTTCCATCCTTCCAAGGTCGGTAAAATGAGGACCCAGATTGTTGGGGCAATATGCTGACTCTATAAACCACTTAGAGAGGAGTGTAAAGTACTATGAAGCGGTATATAAGTCTAAGTGCTATTGCTATAAGTACTAGAAAACAGGTCGTCCTCAACTTACAACAGTTCATTTAGTGACAGTTCAAAGTTACAATATCACTGAAAACCTCACCAGATGACTTGCTTAGCAACTAAAATTTGGCCTCAATTGTCATATGTTGAGGATGACCTGTTTCCAGAAATTTCTTGCAATGCTAATTAACTTGGGGTCTTCTAATGATCATTATTTTTATAGAATAAACAGCTCCAGATAACTATCACTCATAAATGCACGCATGCGCGTGCACACACACAGTTTGCCACTTCATATGTAAGTCTTAAACTGAGTATAAATGAGCTATATTATATGATTAATAAAATCAGCAGATTATAAAATTATTGGCTATGAAAAATAAAATAAGCAGCTATATCAACTCTTGTCTTGCATTCTATTTTGCTGTCCTTCAGATGACCTGAGAGTTTCTCCCTTAGCTTCTGCAGGTTTGATGCCCAATTGTCTTATGCACATTGTGTGATTTCTTCATAAATCTCTTTGGTAGGAAAAAAAATGAAGCAATTATTTGGATTCAACGGTTGTTTTTATTGGAATTGGTGTTAACTTACAGCTGTTAGCAGACTTATGGCACAGTCTAAGCTTCATTAAGTAGAGTCCTGCTGATAGAGGCTATTGATCCAATAGCTAGCACAGGAGTACTATGCCATAATATGTTCTTCCTCCACTATGCTTTACTTCCCTCTAGGGATAACCAATCGGAGGAATTGACCCGCTTGTCCAGAATGTGGAGAAACTAATGTGCAGTTTGATTTCAATTGTCAGTCTGATTGTTAACCTTGTAAATCAAATCTCAGTTCTGCAAGGATTGTAGCTTCTGTAGTTCTTTGTTACATATAACTAATATGAAAAGTGACCTAATTAACAACTGCAGTATTGTTAACACAACAAGCATTTATTGACTAAGTAGAGCAGGAAGGGGTCAAATAAGATACATTTCTATACAGAAGTACGTTCTAGTGATTCCAAATAAAACATGATACCAAGAATGGGAAAGTACACTTAAGCTGTATAATCAAGGTTTTACTCTGTTTGTTGAAACCTATTCAAACAAAAAGTCATGGAAATGAGGTTAATAAAGCTTTATATAGTGTACATCTTTCCATTTATCACTTATTAGGTCTATATAATGGCCTGCTAATGGCTTGAGATGGATTCAGCTATCCATTTTTGTAAGTGACCTCTTCTTTATAAATGCATCCTAAGCCCTTCTAAAATAGGTTAAGGCAAAATGTTGCATGTGGAATGTCTCTATGAGCGTAACTTACTTTTATGTACAGATTACAAAACAGTGAGTGAACTGAACGTGAGAGGAACTGCAGATACCTATAAGATTTGCTAGCTTCAAAATGATTTGTAAGAGGAGTTTTAGACCATAAGCACCTCTGTATTATTTACTAAAGCATATCTTTATCCAGATTTCTGCATGACCAGCTTCCTTAAAGCAATAATATGTTTTCATGCAGAAATAAAAATAAAAAGATGTAGCTGCTTTAATTAGTAGCAGAGAAGTGCTGAAGCATTTTTACCACATTATGTTTGAAGCAAGAACAGCTTTAGTATCTGTAATGATTATAACATATGCACATAATCTTTGACCTGTGGCAGATGACTATTGGGGAAAGGTTCTTCAATGAATCTAGCTTATGGAATTGCATTCCCCAATGCCATCTGTTTAATGCATATTCTGTATTTTTTAAAACTCAGTTACTGTGTGGCACAAGTGAAGAGGGCAAGTGATCTGAAAGACAGCAAGATTCCTTGCAATTATCCAAGAATTCTACATACTGATCTATTGCAGGCTCAAACCCTAAAATTAAAGTTCTATTAGTTAATTTCCAGTACTTACACATAACTCTGAGTATGCAATAAATATGCATATATATTTACTTTTAATGCTGTATACAGTTCTTTCAGTAGAGCACTTAGGCTTCTTGAGATAGCAGTAAAATTGCACTTTTCAGAGATCGCAATTATTGTTATGCAAATTTATTATGCCAAGGCATATACCTTGCTTTCAAAAAAACAAAATAAATCACTCAAAGCAAAACACATACAACCTCTCCCGAATCAAGAGCTACATGCTAGCATTTCTACTTTGATTTTAGTACAGCCACTTTGGGCCTATCACTCCCTGTATGAAAGTGGTTCAACTCCATATTGTTATATATACTATCTTGAATTGATTGATACAGATTCTCCCATCCACTACGATTGGCTATTATGAATTCAACCATTTATTTGGCCTTAAAGGCCCATTTGCCTCTAATTATATCTATCCTAAATAATTATGTCACTTGCAAATTGTTCACCCTCTGTTTCCACATCATTAATGAGTATATTAAACAACACCCATCTGTTCAGATTGTTCTTTTCCTAATTATAACGTTAAGCAAAGGATTAAGGAATCCCTTGTACAGCCAATCCTAGTTAAGACTCCCATAGTAATCATTTAGTTCTTGCAGCAGTCAGCTAAGGGTTTGTTTAAATGGCTGGACCAGATTGAAGTTTTATTTCACATGTTTGTTTCTATTTACTATCAGTAGTAGTAAAGCAAAATGGATTACAGATCTAATTTAGACATTAGTAGTCCTGAGTTCCACATCCAGTTTTAAGATGTGAACATTGTGTAAGTCGATTATGAGTGACCAAAAACCCAACTTATATACAATGACTCTGCTTTCTTAAACCATGAAATGTAACACAGAAATTTCATCTCTGGTCTGCAAAAATCTGTGCAATCCCACAATAAATTCTCTCTCTCTTTGCTGCAGTCTAGTGGTTGTTCATATTTTTCTTGTCATGGAATGTTGTTATTGCAAGATGTTATGCAATTATAATTTAGAGTATGACAAGTATTTGTTTTGTTCTGTTGATTCCTATTTATTTTGCTTTAAATCCTCTCACCTCTTTTTATACTGTACTGTTTATTAGGCATTTTTAATCTCTTCACACTCAGTTTAGATTTTCACTATATAAACATATTTCTCGTTGTTGTAGA
This sequence comes from Vipera ursinii, assembly GCF_947247035.1. Taxonomy (NCBI): domain Eukaryota; kingdom Metazoa; phylum Chordata; class Lepidosauria; order Squamata; family Viperidae; genus Vipera; species Vipera ursinii. Next base: position 93,098,951 of record NC_139516.1, on the reverse strand, counting down.
CCAAAATTGGGAAATCATGAACCTATGATTTGTAAGTCTAGAATGAAAAGTATCCCATGAGATTGGCTGAGTCCCTAAACAAAACTAATCAATGGAATTTAGCTACTGTGTTTTGGGGCTTAGTATAATTTGTGAACCCAACCAACTATGGTTTCATCAACAAAGCATGATCTAAAAACCAGGGCTTTTCACAATACCTGAAATCAATGAGAACACTCACCTTCAGTCTGTTACCCTTGAGATGTGTGGCAACTGCACTCTCAGAATTCCTAGTCCACGTTTCCATGTTCCAGCAAGTAAGGAAGAAATCAAGACTACATGCAATATTTTGTTTTCCAGAACTTTGTAAGATGAGAAATGTCTTGAGACATTTTTTGATAGTCACTTATTCCTTTATCACTAAGTTTGTATCTCAGCATGCTATTAGGAGTCTAAGGCTTCCATCACAGAATAGCATAAGACTTTTTAAAAAAAGAAAGAAAGAAAATGATGGAAAATCCTGAAAAGATTGTCCTATGTTTCTCCTATGTTTCAACACTGAATTTAGTCTAAGGGGCTCAGTGAAACAAATGCCACCTGTATCTTGGAACAAAAACACAGGAGATATATCAGATGCCTTTTATTCTCCAAGCTAGTTTTGTCTATGATTGCCCATTTACAGTTAATACTATTCTGGACTTTAATTGCTCAGGATGTACAGAAAACATCAGTAACAAACGAAGCATAGGTATAAGGAAGGCTTGCTCAATGTTTACAAGATAATTCTGTTTGTCATAAGCCCATTGGATCTTGCCTCACCATCTTCAGCTTCTGTAGAGGATTTGTTATGGGTTACCACATTCTCCATCTTAGCCACTTTGTGAAAGTGCCAAGACATATTCTTAAAATTCCAATTGTCCCTCCTGGCCCTTGTACTAACATAAGTTCAGGTGTCATGTGCAAATTAGAACATTATGTACTGTATGAATCAAAACTAACCATCATTATAAAATGCACAGCTCTTATAAATACTGTAGAGAATTCTGAAATATTCCTGCATATCTGATCAATATTTTCCACTTTTACTTTGCAGAAGATAACACTGTATAGCAGGTTAACAGGTGTAAGTCAAAAACTTCAACATCTGGAATAGATATTGCCTTCCTGTTTGATTAGCTGATTTTCCCTTGTCTGCACATCTCCCCCAAACCCATTCTACTCCCAGATCAATGTTATCAGTCCCATATTGATAGAGGCATACATACACCACCCTCTGTTCTTTCTCAATTTGTACAAAGGAAACTGTTTTTTGTTTGTTTATTGGTATGCTGCCAATGGGCAGCTAGGGAGGAAATCTGCCAATTATCCAAAATGTGCTAATGAAGGAAATATCCTGAGGAGTCCTGAATGTCACTGGGAGGAGAACCATTCTGTTGCCCAACGTTTAGTGATGGATTCCAAGGATTTGGAATGAAGGCTCAGATAACTGGCTTGGACACATTTGTGTCCAACAGAAACGTTTCCATGTGTCCTTATCAGACAAATTCATCCTGATCATTGTTATTACAGTTCTGCTGTTTACTTCTGACATCTTTTCTAACCCTTACCCATGGGTTGGCTCTAAAATCTTTTGATCCATGAGCGATCACTTCCACCTAGTTCTTGCTAATCAGCTGTGACAAGATTTTAAGAATTTATTATTATGTTGCACTCAGCAGGACTTCTCTGCAGAAGCAAATTTATCAATCCAGAAAGCCAATAGGCTTAGAAAACTGCCTGTAATAGCGGACAGTTTCTTCATCAGAGAAGTTAGAGCTTTCCTCCCCATTTTTCCCCTCCTTTCTTCCCCCTCTTGAAATTGATTGCATTAGATATTTCTGGCCAACACGTATGCTCCATTTTTCATCTGTATCCCAGAAGGATTATTTTAGAGATTCACCTTAGATTCCACACAGAATAAGTCTTTGATACCATAATAGCTTTCAAAAAAGAGAAAAGTATAGTAAAGGGGGAAAAAGTACTCGTTTGATGTCTGGAGCTGTGTGGAAATCTTTCTTTTGATTAAGAAACACTTACATAGATGAAAAAAATCCTATCAATGGATAAAAAGAGAGGAAAATGATTGTCAGCAGAGCTTTGCTAGACGTGATTGGCAGAAGAGAGACCATATACGCTTGTGTATATGTTATTTCTGCCTGCTTCTGCATCGCAATGTTATGGGCCCGTTTCTATTGATAATGATAGTGATGATGATTGATAATATACTTAATTCTTCCATTGGAAGCTACATTGTCAGAGTTCTACAATCATAGCTACACCTATTGTCGATTCTTTCCTGTTGAAGCTAACAATAGCTTCAATGGGGGGAGAAAGTGATTTCCATGTGGACTAAGATCCCAATTCTAACCTCTTTTCCACTGCCAGATTTGTTTGGGGGGGGGGATGGACAAAAAGAATATTACTCAAAGCAAACTTTGCAAAGAGTGATTGAGGACATAAAGCAGAGTGTGAATCATACTGCTTTCCTTTGTTCCCATAAATCCTATATTAACATAATGTAATGTAGAAGGTCAGGATAGTGTTTTTCTCCTTTTCCTGTGCATGTATGTGTACATATGTGGGAAAACACTTTGAAAGCCCTCACAGTCTGAGCTTGTGCAGCCCAGAGAGGGTTTCTTCATCTTATTCTCCACTAAGAAGGAAAAGGAATAGTAGTGTTGGAGGGAGCCATTGGAGGTTTTTCTCTGGCAGTTGTTACACCAGTTTATGCCTAATATTCCAATTTTACACCAATTGCAGAAAGGCAAGACTCAGTCCTAGTTCGTGTTTTTCTGTGTGTCTTAAATAGACTTCACATTGTTTCATTTTGATTTAATAGTTATTTTGATTCTGCATCTTATTAGGAGTAGGGGATGTCCCAGCATTTCTTTTTTAAGGTGAAATAAAGCTCTGGGGAGTGAATAGGAGGAAAGCTGGCTAATGTTTCCATAAGTGTGGTCTGATTGGGGTTTGCCCCAAGCACATTTTTTTTTTGACACACGCAACATGCAGAACCGGGGGATTGAGGACTTTGGAAATGTGCATCATTTTAAGTGACATTCTAGCAAGGATACGTTTACTTTCTTTTTTCTTCCTGCTGAACAAATCTCTTGAACACTGGATTTTATTGTGAATTATTTCCTAAATCTCAATGCCTATCCTCAGCTAGACTTGGTTGGAGATGAAACTGTGGGAGAAAGATACATTTTGGCATGATAGAATTTAGTGTAAATTTAATGACCAAAATGTGAAAGTCACTGGTTATTTTTTTCTTCTCTCTTTCTTTTCATTTACATATTGATTTATTTCTGTTTGGCCAAAGTCTCTCTACTGTCAATTTTCAAGTAGAACATGAACCTTTTCAATGGATTTAACTTGGAATCAGTTGTTTGATGAGTTATTTTATTCATGTATCCCTTTATTAAAGTTCTATCTGAATTTCAGTTCAAGGCAAGGATTTATACTGAGTTCTTAAATGATTGGTGGTGTTGACCCTGTATAGATGGGAGATTATGCATATACATTTGATTTATAGCAGTTTATTAGTCATCCCCAAGACATGCTTCAGTGTTTTCAAAATTATAATGTGTTGCCAAATACAATCCAAATTTAATTCCTCTAAATTTGCAACCAAGTGTCTGTAAATAATTATGTGGAGTTCTTATAATCAACTGAAGAAACTGTTGGGGCTCTTGATGAATATCTGTTTTGTTTCTTGTTTTATGTTAATATTGCTATATATTTTATTTGTTTTTAATGTTGTGAGCCACCCAGAGCCATGCATTTGAGATAGGTGGCTATAGTAAATACATTGATAAATGCATAAAATAAACCTGGAATAACCTAGTAGAAGTAAATGGGAAGAAACAAATTAGAGATATGTATTATCTAGAAGTGATGAGAAAATAACTTCTAGAATACAGATATGTATTGTATTAGTTATTTAGGGACTCTGGTTTGTTTTGTATGAAGTCTCAAGAAGTATTAATTTTATATGGTAATGACATTACCACTCATTTCCAAGTATTTCAGAAATGTACAAAACTGTCTATTACTGAATCAACCATCAAATCAAATCTAGCTTGATAGTCATAGACTGGCAACAGCTTTCCTCAGAGTCAGAATGGAAATTTTTCCCAAACTTAACCGGACTTTTGTTTTTAATGAAGTACTAAGTATAACTGTTTGCAAATTGAAATAAGCATATATTATGCTTGGGTTTTTCTTCAGATGGATCATAGGAAATGTTTGATGGTATTATGTAAGTTATTCCTTGTAGATGAATGATGCAAGGCAAGCTGGCACACATTCCCATGAGTTTGATAGCATCTGATTGATATACACATGTGAATGGAACTTATTCTTTTTTCAAGTACAATTCTGGGTGCAGCCAGCTGCAGGCTAAAAATGGTGTTGAAATCAAATTATACAGAAGACAGAAACTTTGTAAAAAGATCACATTGTTTTTTAACAACTAAGGGGTAGTGAAAAAGTTCTGCTGTTTCTCCAATGCTTTTCTGCAAAAAACAAACATCACAAAACTCAACTCTTCAAACTTAAACCAAGGACGGTGGCATGATATCCATATCGCTTAAGAAAGAAAGTTCAAGCTAAAACATGGGAACTGAAGACTTATTCAGATCTGAGTCTCTGTGTTTAGATGTGTGTTATAGTGTTATATACTATGGCATTCCCAGTAAAAAATGAGCAGGTGTATTAGCTAGCAAGTTTATTGGATTTATATCTCACTGTTTCAGATGCAATTAATATAAGGTATTTTGAACCTTTTAGCTGAACTGAAATAACTTGCTTTCTGTGGTGTGCTTTTTCTCAGCTATTGCTAAATGAATCTTAACGCCATCATTTGTGGCAAACAGAATCATGCTGTTTGGAAATCTGAGGTGAATTTGCTGTGGAGACAGAACTAGAAGTTCTGATGTGGCTTCCTGTAGGAGGAGATGATCTTTTCTCAGCTGCAGCCCTGTCCTACTTTAGAGGGCAATCAGGTCCATTGGTTTCACCAAGGCCTCCTTCAGTCTTGATACAATACAGCCACCCCAGAGATATTCAACTTGGGATGGGGCCAAAAGAGCAGGAAACACAGTTTTAAGGCTTCCCAATTGGATTGAACAACAAGGGAAAGGGGGAAATGCCCTTATTCTCCGTTCCCTTCCCCATTTTCAGAAGCATCCTTTTTTGATTCCATTCACTTTAGAGATCAAGGCCTAAGTTGCCAGTGCAGGTGGAAGACCCAGATATTCAAGCAAAGGAAATACACCTATTCCCCACTCCTTATTGTTATAATGTAGAACTAAACAGAAAAGAAGAGCTCCTGAGCCAACTTTTCAAGACCTGAATCCTGAAAGAATCAGAACTATCACCACTAACGTCCCAGAGTCTCTAACAAGCCCACAGTTCTGTCTTTGGCTAGCACTCATGTCTTGGGTTTCCTTCTTTCCCAAAACATTTAACCAAGTCCTTGAAGCATTTCTTCTTGAATGCTCTGTTTCCACTGTAGAAATGAGACCTTAACTGGTAAGTCCAATATATTTTATGTTGTTTTTCTTGGGCAACTTTTCTTCTTTTCCCTCTACTCTGAAATTCTATCAGATGTTGTGAGTTACATGATTTTGCCAATGGTATTGTAGTACTGTAATATGCCAAATGTTTGTCCTTTTGAACAGGAAGGAAAATAACAAAACTGAAGATTTGTAAGAAAGTAAAAAAAAAGCATTCATTCATTCAATTTCTATAGCTTCCCATATCAGTGAATGACTCTGGGCAATTTACAATTGAGAACAGATATTACAATCAGAAATGTAATTTTTTTTAAATAAAAACAATAAAACCAGTAGAAGACATTAAAACACCCAATTCAAGATACACAGGAGCACTATATTTGATCTGTTAGCAATATAGCCAGGAAAAGGGCTCTTGGTGCATTCAGCAACCCAAGCTCAGGAACATAGCCAGGTTTTTGCCTTACAAAAGGCTAACACACACACACACACACACACACACACACAAACACAAAATAATTAGGGAATAGCAGATCAAAAAGTGTCAATCACAAAGGAGTACAAATATTAGTATGTATTTTCTCCTCTTTTCCCAACCAATTTAATTGCCTTATTTTAATATAAAAGATAGACAACAGCAGCATAACTAGACCTCATAGTTCACATAATAATGCTAATCATTAGTAATGTTTATTCTCTGCTTCAACAAGCTCTGGTTAGGATGGAAGTAGCATTTAATCCATGGCATAACTTAGCCAAATCATCTGATTGCAATGAATTTGAGTGTGTATATATTTTAATACTCTAGCTATTTGCAATTAGGCAATTAAAATGTTCTATTATTCAGATATTTGCAACCAAGGAACAGTGGAGGTTTTGCCCTATCCTTTCTTGGGTGGGTTTAAGAGTGGATATAAAATGATGGGAGAAGGAGATGGGGAGAAAAATATTTTCTTCTCATCCATTCCAATGTTTCCTATATTGATTGACCAAATTCCTGAGGGCCAAATCAGTAAAAAGAAGAGCAGCAAACTATATTTGGGTTCATAGGGAATTGGTACTAATAAAGGCTGAACTGAACTGGTTGAATGAGAGTTCCCTTGGAAGCTTGCTGAATAAAAATGAGAGTTTTTAAGTTAAGTTATGCAGGGCTTTTTGGATAAAAATAATTGATAGCAAAATAAAAATAACAATGACAGCACCCGACCATTAGTAGTTAATGTTTTTTGCTCCCTTTTCTCCTTATTGCACCTTGACATCAACGTTCCTGGTTCTTTTGTGAGCATCCTAGATATCTTTTTGTTCTATTTTTCTACCCCTGCGCTGACACAGCTCTCTTCCCATTCCCCTTCCTCCTTTCCTCTGTTGTTTAAGCATGCTGTAAACTTATTCATTCCCTGAAGGCGAAAACAGCTATCTGAGCAACACTTTGTCAGCATAATACATTTACAGAATGCATATTTATGAACCTTTGAGCTTTTATTGTTCCAAAGGGCAAATAAAAAAACATGAAAAGTAGCAATATAGCATTTCAAAGGTCCCTCAAGGAAAGTAGCTGGAAATAAATCCATTTTTGGGGGAGAGGGGGGTTGTCTAGAAAAGACCTGTGAATTAAAAACATGTAAAATACTCATTTCCCCCCCTTCTTGCAAGTCATAAATCCAAATATTAAAGAAGCGTTAAGGTTGTTAATGATTCTAAATTCTGAGGAATGTTGGGTTTGAACAGTAATGAGAGAATAAAGAATCCCTTTCATTAGGATTCTTATTCGTCCTCCTTAGGCAGATGGACCTAAGGCAGGGGTAGGCAACCTCGGCTCTTTTATGACTCATGGACTTCAACTCCCAGAATTCCTGAGCCAGCTATGCTGGCTCAGGAATTCTGGGAGTTGAAGTCCATGAGTCATAAAAGAGCCGAGGTTGCCTACCCCTGACCTAAGGGAAGAGAGAACATTCTTTTCCCTTATGGAAAAGGACACTTCATTTTAATGGCTTCTGATTTAGCTTTGCAAGGTGTGGGAATGGTGGGGAGGATGAAATGTTCACCTCTTTTTTCTTTGTTGAGGTTTGGGGTGATTTATCCATTATCGGCATAATTTACCAAAAATAGGGCAACAATTATGCCATGTCAAATAGCTATTTAGGTATCAGATTTTACTTGTAGACATCCTTACTCCACCAAACTTGGTTGGAGGGATATACGTGACTCACAGATGATGGGCTGCCTCCCTTTGCTCATGAGATCTGATGTTCTTCATTTCTTTTGCACAGAAAATATTTTTTGCCCCACTGGGTATGCCTTTAAAAAAAATCCCAAGGAAATTAAGAATGTTACCGATTAAAACATGTTGTCTTTTGCTCTGGTTGAAATAGGAATGCTTGAAATACTAACTCGGGTTTATTTAATCTGGTTGAATTGTAATGTAAAATGTCTGGAAGGCTGCAGTTTGCCTATATGTAGATTATAGAGTAAGCAAACTCAGAGAGACCTGGCTTCAAATCTCAATTCACCAATATTCATGGATGACATTTTTGTTTATGACAGGATTATTGTGAAGATGGGAAAGGAGCTGTTTGTCTACTGCCCTTTGCTCTTGGAAGACAAAAATAGTAAATGGTAATAATTTAAAAGAAGAACAGGTTCCCTACTCCATGCTTCTCCTGGAATACCAATTGAAATTGAGTTACTGAGACTGAGTTGAGGCAGGGTGTGTGCATTTTAGGGTATGTGTGTGTTAGTCCTGTTAGAGAAACTTCTGTCTAAAAACCTAGAGATTTGCCTTCAAGCAATGTAGAAGAAGTGGTACTGAACTAGATGAGGCAGTGGTCCAGTTCTCTACTTTATTGTTTTCTAATGTTAAACTGCAAGTGGTCCTCATTTAGCAACTGCCTCATTTAGCAACCATTGGTATTTGCAATGGTAATGAGGTAGTTTTGCAAGAATCCTCATATTTGCTACCTTCATATTTAATGTCTTGGGACACCTTTTTGTGTTCTAAGCCTTGACAAAAGTTCAAGTGGCCACATTTCATTCACAAAAATACTCTGGGCTTTTGTGAATGGAAGACTCCTTTGGTAGGAAATTATGAACTAAAGTAATGTCTGAACTAACAGACTGTAGTAGAATTTATGTTTACAAAATAAAATCCATGCAATATGAATGGTTTGATAGTGACTACTGATCAACAGAGCCAAAATACTCCAATACTACCAAATTTTATGATAAGGAGGAGCTGCCTTTCCTCCCTAAATTGGAATCCTGGGAAACATTCCCACTGCCTGTTACTGGACCAGACCAGGTGCTATTTCCTCCCTGTGTAAAATTTCTCCCAGTCTTATTAATGCTTCAACATGGCATAGAGCTTCATTCATTATTCATAATAATCCAGTCAGAGGGCACCCCAAGACCAGATAAATTCTCACCTAGATGACAACAGCTGACAGGGCCTAGGGTTTTATAGCCCTTTTCCTGCCACAGCAAGGTGCTGTGGGCAAAGGTCCAGAATGATCTTCCACTAATGACTAACGTGATATATGAGCAGCTGCTGATTTCTTGACACAGAGTCTACTCAGTGGAGCATCCAGCCTGGTCTCAGTAAGGAACAAGGAAAGAGAGTTTGATAGGCGATACACCTTCTCTTTGTAACAGGGAGTGAATGAGTTAACTCCAACCAAGCTGGATAATTAAAATCCCAGGAAAGGGAAGAGAATATATTGAGATAAATCTGTAAATCCTGACCACACTGATGGCAAACAAACATGTGATGCTCACCTCTAAAAATCAACTTTCTTTTTTATAACCTACAGCAGTGCATAATTATGACCCCAGAAGCCCATTGACGGCTTGATAAAAATAAGTCTACAGAAACTGAACCATATTTAGAATGTCTTTTTAAATGCTATGGTAAATAAACAAAAGGACGTGTTTTTCTGCATAATCACCCTTGATCTTTGTTTCCCACAAAGGAGCTCTGTGTGTGTGTTTGTGTGTGTCACCCATATGCTTTGTTTCTAATAGATACATAATCTGAACCCTAAAGACAACAAAAAAACAGAAAATGTTGAAAAAAGAACGTTGGTACCTCTAAATTGTTGGAGGGATGTTGGAGTTATTCAATTTATATAGCTACCCATCTCACATATGTTGGTGGCTTAGAGAACACATGCACACACACTTACACAAAATACATAAATAACCAAAATGATAACAAAAGCCTTTTAAACATTAACAGAATAGAAACTTATTAAAACATTTGAAATCCTATAATATATGGAAGAATAAAATCCATCTCATTAGGAGCACAGTGGCTCATGTGGTTAGGATGCTGGGCTGACAATCAACAGGCTAGTGATCTGGTTGCTACCGCAGGATGGGGTGAGCTCCCATCAAATGACCTGCTTGCACTCTTTGGGCCATATACAAAACTGCATCTTCTACAGCTGTTCCCAGCTCTGGGAATTTATTTTTTCATTTGCCCAATTCTTAGACAACTCAATTCCCAATACAACTTTGGGTGGTTTCAGAAAAAAAAATGATTCAATATTCTTACCACTGTAATTTTTCTTCAGTTTTCCCACTCCACTTTCCTTTCTCTTCCATGACATCTTTTCTTGAGATGGATGACAAAAGCAGGACAAAGATACAATTTCTCCCCCAAAACTGAGAAAATAACACTTCAGTCAAGTGGTTTTTTTAATATAAAATCCAGTGTGTATATACCGGTAACTAAAAAGCTCTTTTTAGTATTATTGATTAGGCCAGCTATGCTGCACAGATGTATCTTCAAAGAAAAGCTGCAGCTTTTCTTAAGTCTTGTTTTTCTGATGCTGTGTTTCCTTTTTTGTTCTTTTGTACTCAGAATATTGAAGTTGTTGTACCAACATAGTTGTATCAACTCTTTATGGGACTGGCCCCTTAATCTTTAATTCCTTCTTTCTATATTCACCCATATGAAGTCAGGTAGTGCAATTTTGCAGAAAGACTGATCAGAGTCATGGTCTTCCTGAATCCAGAGGAAATGGGCTGCCTATTCATGAGATGTCTCCAGTAATGTTTTTTGGGTTATCCCAGAAAATTTGGATCCCGTCAAGGATTGGGAAATGAGATAAAATGGATGACATAAAGCTGTTCATGTGGTATTAACTTGTTCAGTCTGCAAATGGGAGAACTCAGTGACTGAATTTTTCAAGCTGAACATATATGCTAATCATACAAAAGAGATTTAAGCGAATGAATGAAATATGACTAACCAGCTTTTATGGAAGGCCAAAATGTATCCTTCTGATAATGGTCCCTTTTTAGGAACTGTTTTCAGTTTTTTAGATATGCCCATGAGGCCTAGAAACTTGCCTAGCAACTTTAAATGAAACCAGGTCACATAATTGTCTCAAGCTTCAGTAAACACATTGTTTCTCTGCATGCCTCTCAACAACACTTCCTGAAGTGGCAAGTTTCACACCTTGGGACAATTAAATTATCATATGATTTATGTGGACCCTTCTGATTATTTCAAAGAAAAAAAAATATGATTGACCACCAATATATCAGGTTTTAATAAACTTTCCTCATGCCTGTTCAGAAAATGGGATTAGATTCTTGCAACATATTTAGCTTCTTTCTTGTTACTTTTACCACAGGTGGAAGAAAGTTTTGAGTCAGCTTTCAAGCCCTTAGATTATTCATCCTGCAATTGGCCTTAAAAATAGAGATCGCATAAAAATAGGACAATTTGTTAAGTATTGTGTGATGTATAGCAATTATTTTTGCAAAAGGCACTGATCCCATTTCCTTGCCTGCTCTAGCCGATGATATATCCCTTAAGAGCTGCTGTAGCTGTTGGAAATAGGTCTGAGAATACTTTTTGGAAAGGATATAATGGTGGTGTTTTTCTCCTTTCTTTTTCTGTTTTGTTTTGTTCTGTCACTTCTCTCTGAGTAGGTTCAGTCTGGTCTTAGTCACACTATAAAGTGTCCCCAATGTTTGCTTTAAACTAATAGTTTGCAAGAACCTCAGACTCTAAAAATCAGTTTCTCAAACTTGATAGCTTAAAGATATGTGGATTTCAACTTCCAGAACACCCCTTCCCCCTGCATGCTGGCTGGAGAATTTGGGAGTTGAAGTCCACACAACTTCAAGTTGCCAAAGCTGAGTGTGATGACTCTCCCCCCCCCCTTTCCCAGATACCTCTCCAGATGTTGGCTCACAGGAGGATGAACCAGTTCCAGGCACATCAGGAGGGAGTTTTGTCAATAGCTCCAAGCAGCCATCTGATTTGGCTGAAACACAGCTGCAGCAGGACAGTCTGGAGACTTCAGGTGGGGAAAGCATGCAGCTGCAGCTTGTCAGTGATGAGGAAGAGAAACTGCCTTCTGCATCTGATTGAAGAACACATAAGGCAGAAAACAGGCAGGAACAGTGAAGGTCAGTCAGATTACTTGTGAGGAGGCAGCCTTGCCCCTCTTGATGGGCTGCATCAGAAGCTGGCTATTTATCACAGCAGACAGATGGAGATGATGCAGGGAGCAAGGTATTCATTCCCTTGCTGTGTGTTCTTGCTTTGAACTTCAGATTGTCTTCAGCTGTTCCCTTTGCCTGTGGACTTGTCTTTGTCTTGGAACTTGCCATTTTGCCTTGGGAATTTCCTTTTGCCTAGTGAACTGGACTCACCTTTGCCTTGAGGACTAGTGTTGGCTTCATTTGAGTTGCCTGTGGAACTCTTTGGGGTTGAGCTGGTGTTGGCACAGGGAATTGCTGGGAATACCAATTCAGGCTCGGAAGCCTTAATAAAGACTCCTGACACCTGTGGGGTGTGTGAGCGAGAGAGTGGGACAGCACACTGAGAAGCTATTCTAAACCATATATAAATGGAGAAAGAAACCCTTATAAATGACATAGATGGAAATATTTGCTCCTAGTTCTTGAGTCTCAGTGGACTGTGCTGATTTATCAAGCAATTATTAAAGTGGGTTTGCATCAGCTGTGCATTGATCTATCTTGGTGGCCATTTGCTTTCATAAGCATGATTCAGAGTGCTCTTCAAAGGAACCTGGTTTATTAACAAGTTTAACAATGTTATTGTCTAGCTTTGAAAACCTTTTTGAAACAATAAAACAGGCTGTACATGAAGAGACATAGGTTGTATATTTATTAGTTGTAGTGCAGGTCTGAAATAGTTACATCATTCTGAATTTTGAAATATTTGTTAATGCCTTGAAATATTCACAATCTGTTAGGCTCCGAGTATCCCTATGAATTGTGTGTTAAAGGAGACATGCTACAACCTTTTGGATAATATGCCAGCATTCAACAATACCAACAATTCTCAAAAGGATGCCCCATTCTCATATGATTTTTGGAGGCTGCATGAAAATGGGGTGTACTGTTGTGCTGCCTCTGGACCCTCCAGAAGATTTGTAGGAGGACCGTGCTTTTGAGGGGGCTCCAAAACTCATGCAAGAATGGGGCATATTTTCACAAGGTTTTTGGAGCTGCAGAAGCTGCGCAAGATCATTCCCTGAAGCTGTTTCAGGAAAAATGGCCTCCTGAAACCTGGAGCAGCCTCAGGTAGGTCAAAGGGTCCTATCAACAGAAATACAACACTGTTTGAGGGTAAATGGTATGCAGCAGATTCTGGGGAGTGTAGGGCTATGGGGCCAATTGCACCATTCCCTAAGGCAGGGGTCTTCAAACTTGGCTCTTTTATGACTTGTGGACTTCAACTCCCAGAATTTCTCAGCCAGCATGTCTGGCTGAGGATTTCCGGGAGTTGAAGTCCACAAGTCATAAAAGGGCCAAGTTTGAAGAGCCCTGCCCTAAGGCTTATGAGTCTTGGGGAATGGTGCAAGGCGGCCTTTTTGAGCAGCAGGGACACTACTCCAGTGCCAGGTGCTGTGTTCAGGAGGGCCCAAATGTTTTTTTGTTTTTTTGGGGGGGAAAGATAGAGAATTGTTTGTCATTTGTTGAGGGGTATGCGTGTGTGGCATACCAGCAAAGTCAAGTATTTTCTGAATTTTTGACATGCCAAGCCCTCAAAGTTCAACATCACTGCCATAGCATATGTATGTATATTTATTTATTTACAGTATTTATTCATTCATTTATATGCTGCTCATCTCCCTGTAAGGTGACTCTGGGCAGCTGAGGCAAAAACTTAAGATGGTGAATGTGGTAGCATGATAAAAATTCTGCTTAAGAAGCCACACAGTTCTTTACTTGTTCTAGCACTGACCATTTTCTAGAACATCCAAATATATGATGCTTCTTGACATAATATTTGTTGTAAATGATAAACACTAAATATAAATACTGGATAGTATTACTTGCCAGTTAAACATTCAGTTGGCATAAAATGTGAGTGCACTACTGAGCGATAATCACAATAGGATTTAGTACTTGATAACAGGCACCTAACAGTATTAGTACATCACTGATGTGTGATATAAAGTATAAGCATATTAGTAATTAACACGGACAGTTAACAACTTTTCATGTTTGATGGGTGCCAAACTCTAAAACAGACATGTCAAACACAAGGCCCGGGGGCCAGATCCGGCCCACGAAGTGGTTTCATGTGGCCCGCGAAGCCATCCTGGAAACAGTGAGGGAATGGCCCCCACTGCCTTGGCCCTGGCCCAGAGACCCTCCTCCTGCCAGAGATCTGTCCCACTGCTGCCTAGGCCCCCATAGGCACCCTTGATGCCAACGATGTAGAGCTGGCCATGCCCACCCAGTAGGCCATACACACTCTAGCCACGCCCACCCAGTAGGCCACGGCCACCCTGGCCATACCCACCCGGCCCCCTGAGGGCAACCGCAATGCTGATGCGGCCCTCAATGAAATTGAGTTTGACACCCCTGCTCTAAAAGAAACAACAATGGATCTGAAGCTCCTTGAGTTTTAAGATAAAATGTTCCATTAAAGATTGAGTATCCAAATGTGAGATGTCAATTACTTGTAAAAAAAATAAATCAGTTTTCCAGATATCATTTCAAGTGCTTTCAATTCTTTGGCCTCTGGTTTTATTCCTGTGAGAGTTGGCCAACTGATTATTTCATATCTGACACCTGAGAAGTGCTAACCTTGGGATGAACCATGTCCAGGTGAAAGGCAGGGTTATGTGCCACAGAATTAGGTGACAAAACATTCACACAAGGATTCTTATAACCACTCCCAAAGCCAAAGCATCCGCTACCAGGTGTTTTGCTTTCAATTGCAAACATTGCTGATCTCCTCTGCCCTTAAACTTTCACTTTGTACTTGGAAAACATATTTCAATACATTTCCCCAATGCTTTGGGGTTTTTTTATTTGGAGAGACTGACTGCACATGGGGTCTCATCTCACTTTTTATAGCTATTCAGCCAGAAGTAACAAGCTCCCAAAGTCATTTGCAATACACAATTGGTGACAACAAAGAAAGTTGGGTTACAGTGGACTGAAAGTGACCTGAAAATCTAACCAGTGCAATGTGGCAAGGATCACAAAACTATTGGTTTCTGTTAATCACTTGATATGTAATGAATCTGAAACTTTGGTCTTTATATCCTAATAGCTTTTTCTGTAACTGTGGTCTCTTCTAGGAAGGTAGAGGTAGAGAAAAAGAAAAGTTAGAGACTGGGAACAAATTGTTAGGATTGGTAAGGATCAGGAGATTCTTGCCTCCTATTCTAAGGCTTTTTAAATTTGGGATTGTTGGTGTAGTGACTAACTGGAAAAAACACTAGAAAAAGAGAAATTACTGTTGAAATTTTGCAAACCACTGCTTAATGGATCAGCGTATACTGTAAATATGAAGCAATAGATTTTAAAATCCTGTGGTTTTTTTATTTGTTAATTTACATGCACCTGAAAAAACTTCCTTATATACTTAATTAAAGCAACTGTTGTTTGTTAACCACATCTCCAGGCAATTGTTGGAATACACTAAGGGAGTGGGGGAGGGAGGTTCCTTCAAAATTAGTCCTTTTATGACTTGTGGACTTCAACTCCCAGAATTCCTCAGCCAGGCAAAGGCCAAGTTTGAAGACCCCTGCACTAAGGTTTATATAGAGGATACAAACTGAAGGGCTTTTTACTATTTGGCCACAAACTGCCCAAACCACATAGATGAAGGATTTCTTTTGTGCAACTTGCCAATCCTTTTACTTTTCATCACAATGCCTTGTCACTTGACGTTGAATAGTTTAGTCCAGTCAAAAGACCCAAGAACAAACATAACAACAAAAAATATCATTTTTTTTTACTTTTCATGTTTTAAAATCATTCAGAAAGTAGTTCTTTTTGCAACTAATCATGATAGCGAAGTAAAATAAAATTTGCATATACATCATTTAAACTGCTTGGTTAAAAAAAATAGTGAAAGGGAAATAAAATTTTGTCTCAAATCAGTATACAATCCACAAATCAAAAATATCAACTCTACTTCTAAGCTATTACAAAGGCAGAGATATAACTTGGAGTCTTTGTAACATAGGGATCTTCAAACTTGGTCCTTTTATGACTTGTGGACTTCAGCTCCCAGAATTCCTTAGCTAGCGTCCCTGGCTGAGGAATTCTGGGAGTTGAAGTCCACAAGTCATAAATGTTCTAACAGGTCCCCTCCAAAGGTCTTTGCATATGTGTTTTGATGAGTACTGTGACTTAGATTGGTTAAATATGAGTCCATACACTAATGATATTAATAATAAATACCTAAATGAATTGGTGGATTGGAAGATGAGTATGATTTTTAAACTGTTTGAAGAAGTTATCAGTAACCTGTGTTTGCGGATGATAGTACCCTGATAGCTAAAAATGCAAAAGGTCTGCAAACCCAGTACTAACAGTCAAAGAACACAGTGAAAAAGTGGGACCAAAATTACAGGTGGAACAATTGTCCTTAGAACTGACAATGAAGATATTGAAATGGTAGATAGCTTTTACCTTTTAGGAACAACCAAGAACTGCAAAGGAACAAGAAGGTCAAGAAATATGCCACAGAATAACATTCAGTAGAGCAGCCATGAAGGCACTGGAAAAGATATTCAAATACTGTGATGTGTCTATCCCTACAAAGATCAGAACTGCATAAGCAGTGATATTCCCTATGACACCCTGGAAGTGAAGTTTGGACTTTTTGTGTTTGAGAAGACTCCTGAGGATATGAAAATGGATAGCCAAGAAAACACACCAATGGATCATCAAACAAATCAACCCAGAGCTTTCACTTGAGGCACAAATCACCAGGCTCAAATTATCCAACTTTGAACAGATTATCTGAAGATTCATCTCTCTCTAGAAAATGCTCTAATACTGGGAAACATAGAGGGAAAGAGAAGAAGAGGATGATCAGTAGCAATGTTGAATTTATTCCGACCAGTTATGGTCGGAATAAATTCAACATTGGAAGACTTGAAAGAATAGGTTAAGGCTAGATCATTGTGGAGAAAATCTCTGTGGTCACTAGGAGTTGAAAATGATGTGATGGCATATAATAATTAAAAAAAGAACTGGAGAACAGAGCAAGTTAGCGTTACTAATAGGCTCCTGCCATTTTTTTTAAATTCTGACAAAACTGGGATAAAACTGAACAAGAAAACTTGAGTGATCTGGAGAGAAGTTAATTTGACTAATTTTCTGAGATACAATTTTAAACCAGGAACTAATAAATGGCTTGTCAACAAGATAAAGTAATTCTGAAATGTATTGGAACATATACATTTTGACCAGACTTTAGCTGTGGCTCACTTTGTCCTGGCTTCTACTGAGCTTTATCCTATTGTTAAACAGAATATGGCATTTGGTATTCAACTAGGTAGTGTTAAGAAGGCTCTCAAAAAAGCAAGCCTGAATGTTACAGAGTCCTTGAGAGGTGATTATCATTCACACAGAAGGCCCATTTAGGAGCCATGATTGAAACCTCTAACTGTGATCAAAAATGCAGAAGACTAAATAAAGTTTGCACCTAAAAGCAGTGGATTTCTTATCTGCCGGCTTGCCAATCCTTGCTTTTCTCATCTAGACATCTTGTTAACTTGAAGCAGTTTCTTCCTTGGCAGCCTACTGAGAGGGTAGGCTTTGGGCTTTTCTAAAGGCAGGACAAGGCGTATAGGATGAACAGTTGGAAATGTGAATCTTCCTCTTTTGGAAGTATTTTGGTTTTGACACTTCCTGGCCATGCCTTCTTCTTTTGGTAATAGAATAACAGAATAACAGAGTTGGAAGGGACCTTGAAGGTCTTCAAGCAGGAAACCCTATACCATTTCAGACAAATGGTTGTCCAATCTCTAAAAACTTCCACTGATGAAGCACCCACAATTTCTGGAGGCACATTGTTCCACTGATTAATTGTTCTAATTGTCAGGAAATTTCATCTTCATTCTAAGTTGTTTCTGTCCTTGATTAGTTTCCATCCATCGCTTCTTATCCTGCCTTCAGGTACTTTGGAGAATAGCTTGACTCTCTCTTCTTTGTGGCAACCAATGAGATATTGGAACACTGCTATTATGTCACCCTTAGTCCTTCTTTTCACTGAACTAGAGATAACCAAATCCTGCAAGCATTCTTTATTTGTTTTAGCCTCCAGTCCCTATTCAATTTTGTTGCTCTTCTTTGCACTCTTTCTAGAGTCTCAACATCATTTTATATTGTGGTGGCCAAAACTGGATGCAAGTGTGGTCTTACCAAGGCATTAGAAAGTGGTGTTAGAAGCTGGGTGACTACAGCTGTAACTACCATTTTGTAAGGATAAGCCACATAGAGGTTCCATAGCTTAGGGCAGGGGTGTCAAACTGCTGGCCTGTGGGCCGGTTGCATCATACAGATGCTGTGCCCACCCCAGCTCCAGCAATACAAAAAAAGTTGTGATACGTTGTGACACGTCATGTGATGCGGCGAGTTTGACACCCGTGGCTTAGGGCATTTCTGATACATAGGAGCAGAAAAGATGACAAAAATAGAATTAATTGTGCTGCCCTTTCTTAGGTTGCGCACAAGACATGTGACTAGGATACTCAGCCTTCTCCTCCACTGGGTGACAGATGAACTCACAAGCAATAAATAAAACTTTAGGGAGGAGTAAAGGTAAAGGTAAAATGTAAACATACCTTTTTTG
Organism: Vipera ursinii; assembly: GCF_947247035.1. NCBI lineage: Eukaryota > Metazoa > Chordata > Lepidosauria > Squamata > Viperidae > Vipera > Vipera ursinii. The sequence goes on along the minus strand of NC_139516.1, from coordinate 93,080,324 downwards.
CATTAAATAATTGCAGTTTAAATGTAAAACAATTTAAATGCTGTAGGGAAAAAAATAATTGAAGACTAAATGTTGTTACGAGAGGAAAGCATGCACAAAATGTTCAAATAAAATATCTTTTTGTCTATCTTCTTACCTGAAGGCTGATAGAACATGGTATAAAGAAGTCAAAATGTTCTTTCAATACATTTAAAAAGGAACCTGAAACCTGGAAAGGTCTAGAAAATATTTCACTTAAACTACTATGTGTGATGGTAGTTGAGTATTTGTTTCTATGATATTTAAATAGCTTTATTCTGCAGATGATTAAGGAGCTCTTACGATTCTTGCTTTAGCCTTATAATTTTTATCAGGTTTTTATCAACTTTGCTTTGGGTTTTGCTTTAAATAGTCACATGCCAAAACAACGGAGGCTGGAAGAAATAAATATACAATATAGTGCTGCAAAAATCACAGACAGCTTCTTTAAAAAAAAAGTCCCATAGAATGCTGCAAAAGAAAGTGTAGATTTTTGAGATCACAAAATAACAATGATCCACTACTAATAAGAAGGAAATCTGATGAAAGAGCTGTCGATCTGTATCGAACTCATAGCTACTGACCTTAAATTAAAGATAATGCTAAGAGTTTAACTAGCATTCCTATTAAAGTAAATCAAAGAACTGATAGATTCTCAGTTAAAAATAATTCCATTTTTTAAAGAGAAAAGCAGTTTCTAATCCTAACCCCCAGATTCCTGTAGATTTGCAGCTTGCTTTGTGAGATTTGCAAAGGCGGGTGCCTACTGCAGGCGACCTTCTCAGCTCTCTACTTCTTGCTCAAGAGGACAAACTTCACAAACTTTATTTTGTTACTTTTATTTACTAGAAAAATTGTATGATTAGTATTCAAAGAGAAGAGCTTATTTAGGGTGCAAATAGAACTCAATGACCCTAAACAGTAAGACTCCAAGCACCAAAATAAAGAGGGTGGATGAAAGAAAGGGAAGAGGATTGATACATGCCTTTCTTCTTTCCTGTAGCCATCAAGCAGCAGTGCGACTTGGATCCTACAAGGGCCTACTTCCACCCTGTAGTCACCCAAGATATTCTATTCTTTGGTCCTCTTATCCTAGAACTCTCCCCTTCCCATTCAGAAGCCTGCTCCTCCAGCAGTTTGCAACTCTCTCTTACGGTATCTGCAACCATTAAGGGGTAGCAAAGACCCAAATGTTTTCTGCCTTTCTTTGCTGCCATCTGATGGTCATCTCAATTTTTGCAGCAGCGGTAAAGGTAAAGGTTCCCCCGCACATGCGTGCTAGTCGTTTCCAACTCTAGGAGGCAGTGCTCATTCCGTTTCAAAGCCGAAGAGCCAGTGCTTGTCCGAGGACGTCTCCGTGGTCATGTGGCCGGCATGACTAGACGCCAAAGGCGCACGGAACGCTGTTACCTTCCCACCGTAGTGGTCCCTATTTTTCTACTTGCATTTTTACGTGCTTTCGAACTGCTAGGTTGGCAGAAGCTGAGATGAGTAACAGGCGCTCACTCTGTTACGCAGCACTCGGGATTCGACCCGCCAAACTGCCAACCTTCTGATCAACAAGCTCAGCATCCTAACCCACTGAGCCACCGCGGTAGTGTTTACCAATTTTCTCTCTCCTTGATCCTTCACAAAAAGGAGGAAAGAGAACAAGAAAGGAAGTTTCTCAGGGAAGTTGCAGGGATCTCTAAGGGCTTTGCTTCAAGTTCATGTTGCTCTTGCTGAATGACAACTGATACAGTGGAGCATAGATGGGAGCCACAGTAGTAGCAGCAGCTGTTTGCTTGTTTCCTCCTTTCCTTTCTTTCCGCACTATTCATTCACTCAACCTATTGGACTCTCAAACTTTGGCTATCATGTTGTATATTATCCAGAGGATGAAGGTACAACGTGAATATACAGGAATCCAGCAGCTGGAAATTGCACCAAATGACAACTGCCGGACACATATTCTGGTTACTGTATAATGCTGGCCGCAAAGCAACACTGAAGTGCTATGTAGAGTACATAGATTAAACCATAGTGCCACTGAAATGCAAAGACTTTCTCCATCTTTGTGAGCATTTGGGCTGCCACATCTGTGTGTTTTAGTGCATGTTTCAGTTTTAATAAGCCCTATTCCCAGTTCTCTCTGTTTTCATTCACACACAAATATACACGCACACATCTATCTTCCCTCAGTAGTCCTTTTGCCCAGTAAGGTTCTGTGGAAGAACTTGAGGGAAAAAATAACAGGCCTGCTAGATTTTGACCATCTTCATTGTCATTTTTTTCCTGCCTGTTGCCAGCTGTGCTAATCAACTCTTAAACTTTTCATATTGCATTCTGCTCCTGCCTCTCCTCACTTGACTCACCGTGAGGAATTGAGCTGTTTTGCTTCCCGGGGAAAGGAGGGGGGAAAAATGGAAGGAGCTCTACAAATGTTTTCAGTCTGAGGCTGTAGGAGCATTGGGGAAAGACAGTGTGGGAAGAATCCAGAGAAAGAAATATTTTGGGGAATATTAAAAAGGCAGAATATATTTTCCAAAAGGAATAATGGAGAAGATCTTAAAAAAAGATAGAAACCAGCCCTCAGAAATCAGCCCAGCCCCTAGGCAGAGGCCAGCTTTTAGAAATGCAAATTCAATAATCCATTCAGGAAGGTTGGAGCCAGGAAGCTATTAGGAAGACAAAAACACCTAAAATCTACATACCCCCATCCAAATTCTAAGGACAGGAGACATAATGGTACTAACCCACCAATACCAAAAGGGCACACTCAGACTCAGGTCACCGTACATGGCACAGGAAATAAAAAGCCTCAAACAGGCACAGGAAACAACCTCAACAGCCCCAGAAGGTATAAAAACCTGCCATTTTCTGCCACATGTGGTCAGTTTTTCCCAGAACCATCTTTTTATCTGGCTCCCCTCTTCAATAAACTACGACCTTCTTTCTAAAGCAGTCTCCATTTTGATTATTCCCGGCTTGGACTGGACCCTGGTGAAGATTTTTCCTTCAACAGGCTCTGAAACAATGATACACTTGAAGTACTTTACAGAAGAGCTGGGTGGTGGTGTGGCAGAGCTTTAGAATGAGCAGAAAGCAGACACTTTAAAGCTAAGCCTTGCCTAAAGTAGGGAAAATAGCTTAATCAGATACACGTTAGGGATCTTGAAGGCTTATATTTTTGAATCCCATTTTTTTTAAATAAATCCCTCTGCACTCCCAGGAACAATGACATCTCTGGATTGTCATTGTCTTTGCATTTTCATATTTCACATTCTTTTGCATTTTATCAACAATATATTCAATGGGTTTAAGATACATGCTTTATGATAAAACATACAGAAGTGCATGAATTAAGAGTGATTAAATACCTATTTAAACCATGTATGGCACACGATTTTTTCCTCACAGATCTTTCTTCTTATGCAGACATATCAGTAAAGACAGGCAAAACTGAATTAGATCGATCAGTTCACTTGGCAGAAGGCACTGCTGTCACTTTCCAAAGTGACAAGAGTTACAGTAATATCAAAGAAATAGTCAAATAGAATCATTAAAGAAAGGATACCAAAGGTTGACTCAGCCTTCCATCCTTCCGAGGTAGGTAAAATGAGGACCCAGATTGTTGGGGGCAATAAGCTGACTTTGTAATAATGCCGCTTGGGGTGTGTGTGAAAGCCCTAATAAGCAGGCATATACATAGAATGAAGGCTACTGCTAAGCTTGTAAGCCCCCCTGAGTCTTCGGAGAAGGGCAGGATATAAATGGAATTAAAAATAAATAAATAAATAAAATGTGAATAACAAAAATTAATTAAAAAAAATCTTTTAAATAATTAAATTGAATTGTTGAATTGTCCCACAGCGAGTTGTCCCATGGCAAGTTGACCGTGATGAGTTGGCCGTGGCGAGTTGGCTGCAGCAAGTCGTCCCATTCTGCCATGCATGTACTCACTGCAGCCACCAAGAGCTCTGAACAAGATTCACCAGCACTCCCACAGGGATGGTGAAAACAATCGACTTCCGTTGGTGCGCTACCCCCTCGTCTGTCTTTCCCTCATTATATTTGTTTATTAAATTTATTTGCTGCTCATCTCATTTGAAGCAAACTCAACTGAGTGGTTCACAGCATGAAAAGCATTGTTTCCCTTTGCTACAGCAAAATTAAAAACCCAAGTCCTCGTCTCTTGCCGCAGCACCTTCTATTTACATTACAGAAGCTGGATGCAAAAACATAAACTATTATGACTAAACGTTTATGGGAAGGGAGGAGAGTTAAAGAGCCAGGAGGAGGGAGTAACAAATATCCCCTAACAATGGCCCATCTCCAACTGTTTGGAGAGTTTCGGTGTTGCAACTTGAGAAATGGAACTTTTTGCAAGTTGTGCTGAGCTGCGGTTGAATTGGCCAAAAAAACAAAAACAAAAAACAACACTCCCTGCTTTTAGATAAATGGTTTTGGCATTTTTAATAATTGTTTAACCATTGCGTTTCAGGAACTAAATTACTGGTTTATGTAAGATTTGACACCTTACTCTTTTCCCCATACCTAATTGTTTTAGTGTAAAATTATGGAGAGTTTGCAGCTTACTAACAAAATCACAGAGGATAAATGGAGGCACAGAGCAACAATAGTCATTGTTTTCTTTGCAGTCATGAGCAGGACTCAAGAAAAGAATGTTAAAAGGGGACTGAGGGTTATCTGAAGGTTGAATCATTGCAACTGGACTAATTTTTTGTTCTTCAGGCAACTTCAGACAACTCTACCTAAATGATTGAGAATCTTCATTGACATTTTGCAACACACTTTGAAAGAGGAAAATCTGAGTTAGTACGACCCTCTGCTTTTCTCTGACAGAAGGAGCTGTCTGGATGGGCAGTGAAACATCTGTCAAACTAAGCACAATGTGCTAAGCACATTGATTTGTGCTTTAAATTGTAAGCCGCCCTGAGTCTTCGGAGAAGGGTGGGATATAAATGGGATTTAAAAAAAAAACAAAAAAAACTATCAACCCAAAATTAATCCAGTTGCAAAGGTTCAACCTTCAGACAACTTTACCTGGATGACTGAGAATTTTCATCGACATTAAAGGGACTGAAGTAGACTGCTCCTTCCTATTGAACATTACATGTCAATTCATGAATAAATCCCATCAACTCTACTAATTTTAAAGGCAACAATGTTGTGACACAAAGAAAAGTATTGTAGCCATTTTCATGGCCTATAGTCCATTTTATTAGATGTGATTCAAGCTAAATGTTGAGCCCCGCAGGCCCGACATTCAGCAGGGAACAACGCGCCAAGGCTGGGGGCCCCTCCCCCACCCACGCGCCCTTCTTGAACTACTCACCGGAGGCCCGACAGCCCAGTGCCTGGTGGACGGCAGGGACCTTCTGGCTGGGTTGGGGTGGGATTGAGTGGGTGAGGTGTGGATGGGGGGGTCATGGGGGACACGGAGCCTGGTGGGGGAAGGGGGCATGCAGGGGGGGAAGCAGAATAAAGCAGACGTACCTGGGCGCCGAGGAGGAAGGCGTGTCAGGAGATGCTGGGCGCCAAGCCAAGGAAAGGCATGAATGGGGGGAACAGTAGATTTGCAGAGGGAGGTGGGCGGAAATTAGCCCCTGGGCGTGGTGCTATCGGGCGTGCTGGTTTCTTGGGTGTGGTGATTGTTATGTTGGTGGACTGTTATAAAAGCAGCATTGGGAGCAGGGAGCCGCCAATGCTGACTTTTTTCCTGCTTCGGGTTGCTGTGAAGACGAATAAAAACACATTCAACCTTTTGTGGGTCGTCTCTCGTTCCTGCCAAGCTGTTGTTCTGCTCGCATCAGGACGAGCTTTGACACTAAAAATAGGCCAACAAAGGCAATTCCATAATGACTTCTTCTCCTGGAAGGTACTCTTTGACTTTGATTTACTGAAATTGTCCTAACACAGCTAACCATCTGGAACTTGATTTATTTAAGTGAATATTATTAGGCCTTGCCCAAATCCACCAAGATATAACAAATCAGAAACCAAAGCGGAATAAAAAATTAATAATTTGGATAGTCAAAAACCTAGCTGTTGGCACGTTGAATTGCTAAAATGCTAAGAAAGACCACTACTCATAGCCTAATTAGAATTAGAGCAAACCTCATGCAAATGCCCCAAGTACTTAAGCAGAGCTAATATGAAGTACTCCATCTTTGGTTCTCTGCTACTTCAACCCAGTCTGCACCTAGGATGTTTTGTGTTTTGCTGTATATTTTCTGCTCTTGCCAGAGGCCTTAGAAAATTCAAGATAATGAAAATCTCTATTCAATACTGCCTGCTGGGCATTTAACAAGGGTTCTTGTAAAAGGGCCTGGTACAAGTGCGTACATGAATGGAAAGTGCAGGGGCCAATGCAGCATCACAGGCTGCCAAGTAGCCAACTGAAAGTAGCCTGTGACAAACAAGAACAAGAAGACAATGACTTCTAGCGCCTGAAGGCATTGCTTCAAAAGGTGTCAACACCAATTAAATTGTAAAGGCACTGTCAGCTTCTGAAAACTTACCCCGACAGGGACAAGACAGAGCGGAATCAAAGCATGGTTTTGTGTATTTCACAGTACAGAAATGTTTGTGATCCAGATGAGATCTGCTAAAAACCGGAGCTGCCTTTCAGTGTCTGGGAGAAAACTTAGGCTAAATCACGAAAAAAAGGAAGATTTTTCTAAGTGGAAACTTGGTAGAACTTTTCCTCAAAATTAGAAGCTTAATTGTATACCGATCTATATCCACAAGAGGTTGCTAACCTCCCTAGGCTAAATAGTATTTTATGCTGGAAAATACTGACCAGTATTTAATGCAATCAGCATTCTTGTTACAGTTTTTAAAGAATAAAAACATTTCAAACATTCACAAAATTCATCCAGGATAGTTTTTAATGAATGAATGCCACTGTTCTTCACCTGCTGAACTTTTACTGTTGATGATACTTTCTTAGACATAAAAAGAACTACTTTCCTTTGTTTCATCATACCTTCAGTTATAGATTTTATCTGGGGGCGTGTCTCCTTCCAGCTTCCTTGCCAATTACAGATCTCTTGCCCTCCATTAATATATCTTCTGCCCTGTTAAAGCTGAGCAATCTTTGTAAAATCTGAATATAATGGATAGCTGGTTTGTTTCATGCTAAGGCTGGCAGTCAACTGAGCGCTGGTTATCTTTACATTATGTGCCTGCAAAGGAAATTCATATATTTATTTAGATTTAGACTCTGCCCAACTCCTAAACATCTCTGGACCATAGTGGTGTCCTAGGAGAAGGAGTTGAATAGTTTATGCCCAGAATGTGAGGATTCTATAGATATTTTCTCAGCCTTCTTTCTGACTCATGCAGAATACAGCTCCTCTAGGGAAGGCAGGCTTGTTGCAATTGTTTTTTCTGTAGTTCTAACTATTCATTGAAACCTGTCCTGTTTGGTTGCTGTATGAAACAGACAGTTATGGAAGTACAAATGACAGACTCAATAATTCCTCTGTAGAACTGTATCAACAGCTCCTGGGACAGTCTGAACTTTATGAATTGATGCAATCAAATAATTTCGATTGAAGAAAACTATTCTGAAAATATTTGAAGAGTATCATTTTCTCAGAAACATTTACAATACCACTCTAAGAGAGATTAGCATTATAAAACTTTGAAAAGAGTCAATTCTACTTTTATCTGAATTTACGTTTTTGGAGAATCTTAAATACTTCATCAAAGCTGTAGTTCTTACTCTGTTTATAATCTTAGTATGATTATTAAGGCATATTATAATACGAATTATTAATATATGTATTCACCATGTCATTAGAAGTTCTACTTTGTCGGAAAGACTGTATGTTCCTTTTATTCCAGTTAATAGGTCTTTTTAAACATCTGCATTTAAGTAGTTTCCCTCCCTGTCAGCACTGAGATAATGTAACAAAAATTAAATCCTTCTTTTCATTTATCCACAAATGGAGATCTTCTAGTTTAATACTTCATTGACTTTCTCCTTTCCCATCCCTAACAATCTCATTCCTGATCAACTACAGAAAGCATGCTATTTAATCCTGTGTTTAATATCACATTCCATGTGTCCCTAGATGTCTAAAGAAAATGAATTTAAGATGTAAAACAAACTTGTGAGGTAATGTGTGAAATAAAAGAGAACTTGTGAAGTAAGCTTATGAAGTAAAACAAATTTGTGAAGGAACATAGCTTTTTGGAATAAAGTATCATAGCGGTTACACAGTTAAAGTGTGAATGTCTACAGGGGAAGGCTACTCACACTAAGAAATAATGCTTGCACACTATGGAGTTGGTACTTTGATTTAGGCCCTTTGTGGAAGCTTAGGCATTGACAAGCAAGTTTGTTTTAATTCAAGTTAAAATAGGAGGATGGAGAAGGCAAAATAGGAGTTTCTTTATAGAATCTATTAACTACTGATGTAGACATATTTGAAATATAAAGGTGACAACATGTGATTCCGAATGTTCCAGCTAGCCTCTGAAGAACCAATCAGGAATCAGGGATATTGGCTGGAAAGGATGGATCCCAGCAACCTGGACCTCTGATGATATGAAAGGTCTGATTGTTTTGTACCAGATTTTCAGAGGGTCTCTGGTAACTTGCTGTGCTGATTTGCATTTTTGTGGTATTCAACAAGACACTTAATTGAACTGACTATTCAATTAAGGATCTGTAGATTGGTAAACATCTTATTTTTATATAAATAAATGTATTAATTTTTATTCTATGTAACAGTTATACTGTTATATCTTAATCTTTGTAGCTGCTAGCTTATCATAGTAAAAAAGAAAGTAATGTATAATTTCTCTTTGTTCTGGGGATTTTATTGGTCATGAAAGCATTTAGGGAACTTCTGATTCCCTTTTTAGAAAAGTTAGTCTTAAATTGACATTTGAAAGCAAACCTTCACAGTTTTCTCCCCAATCAAATGGTCATTATAAAAAGCTCGTTTGAGGTATAAATTCGGTTTGATCCATAATGAATGGATCTGGGTCTCAAACATCTGGAATTTGGGTGTGGAGGTACAATTTGTAAAGATACAAAAAAAAGTGGTTTCCAAACTTCTATAGAGCAATTATAAGTACAAATATAAATTACTTTTTACACTATGGTTCCAACATACAGTAACCCTCTTCTTTGTATAATCTATCTTGCCTAAACATCAAAAACCTGAATCATACATTCATTTTTTTGTTTTTCACATAAAATCCACAAGGGATTTCATAAAAAATATTGACAATGATCAAAGAAATCAATTTAGCCATCTCAACAATTTCCATCATCTTCTCCAACCATTACTCCATCCTTGGTCTTACAAACATTTTGCTGCAATTATCATATGCATAAACAAAGTTATCATATGCAAAAACAAACAAAAACAAAGTTCCATGACCTTTTTCTCCTCTTGATCTGACCTCTGGGCCACCGTGGATAGTGTCTGTAGTCAAATCCAGACAAGAGACAGTTTCTTCTGTGCTGCCCTGCTCTTGACACCTGTGCAGTTGCATACTGTATCTGCAAACTGGAGCCAAGATGCATTTATTCCCTCTTCAGCAATTTGTATATAGATATGACCTCTTTGGGAACAGTCGCAGCTGCAAAGCTAGAAATAATAGTCTAAGTGGAATTGTTAGCACTTCTATTACTTGGCAATCCAGCCATCACTGATTATCAAGGGGTATTTCCAGGCAGAATCTGTCCTTTTAGGAATAATATGGTCTTAGCCAGCATAGATTGAGTGACCCAACTTTGGCTTTCTACTGAACAAGAACAACTTTAATGGATTTGATTCCTTTCATACAGCTATAATGAAAGAATACTCATTACTTACTTGATGTAATGGAATGTGTGGATGACTTTGGGGAATAAGGGGAAAAGATGCTTCCTATGAAACAATCAGTCAAAAGAAGCAGGAGCTCCCAGTGGCATAATGATCAAAGAAAGAAACTTGGGAAGAAGCTGCCCTAATGGATCAAGCAGTTAAAAATGGTGGTGGGAAGTTTCTATTTTTAGACTTGCAAGATTCTCTTAATGCACTCTTATAATAAAGTAATCTTATCTAGTAGCATTTCCTGTCTGGTTTACCTGGAAGGACTGACATCTATATGGCAAGAAGAGTTTCTAATGGTTCACCTAGTGGTTCCAAGTAGTGCTTTTTTTTGTATTAAAAAAAGGTGCTGGAACTCACACACATCATACAACCCGCCTTGCCTACCCTTCAAAGTTCCATCCAAAAAAGGTGCCGGAACTCCGTTCTGGGCGTTCTATGACAAAAAAAGCCCTGGTTCCAAGTAAATGTTAAGCAATGCAGGACATAAAAAAGAAAGCCTGCTGGATACCCTAGATCAGATATTGAGAAGTTATTTGGTTTACACCCAGGTCTATTTTTGGCACATGAAATTCACTGCACATCAATGCTGCTAAAACTCAGATCCATCAGGGAATCCTCTACAATGGTTGATTGTATTCAAACCTGTCAAAAATGATTATGAGAGGTTAAAGCAACACAATGCACACTTTTGCACGCACAGCAATCAGCTTTGTTGCCTTCTTGCATTTTTCCAGGTTTGACTCCCTAATTTCTGCTGCAGGTATTATTACAGAACAGTGGTTACATCATTTACCTACTTCCAGAAGATTATTTTTTCCTTCCCAGACCTGCCCACTTTTTGCTGTCCTTTGGTGCTCTTTCATCATTTTTGTTATCATTAGCTGTATAAAATTTTCATCCTGGCTTCACAATAGGCTTACTAACCTTTTTAAGATTACCAGGACTCTCCTGGGTAATGGGGCTTGGAGGTTTACCTTCAAGGCTGGGCTGAAGAATTTGCTGTGCATCTGGTGGGTTAAATCAGATTTATTCTCAGTTGGCGACTAACTTACCCATGTGGAATTCACATTTGGACAGCTTTACGTAGAGCCGTGCTTCCCGTAATTTAGTCAGCACTCGCTGAACCAAGGCAACATGCTCCTCCAATGTTGCCATGTAGATCAAAATGTCATCCAGGTAGACCAGGACCCCGCGGTACAAAAACTCATGCAGGACTTGATTGATCAGCTGCATGAAAACAGCGGGGGCTCCCTGTAACCCGAACGGCATCACCCGGAACTGGAAGCTCCCCAAGAGACAGTTGAACGCCGTTTTGCACTCCTCCCCGGCCTTAATCCTGATCCGGTAGTAGGCCTCTCTGAGGTCCAGTTTGGTGAAGACACGGCCTTTAGCCAGATGTGCTAGCAAGTCCTTCATCAGCGGGAGTGGGTAGAGATGCTCGACACACACTGCATTTAGTCTGAGATAATCCACACACAGCCGAAGCCCTCCATCCTTCTTCTCACGAAAGAGGACGGGCACCGCCATCCTGGACCGTGCTGGCTGTATGAACCCCCTCTCCAGGTTCTTATCAATATATCGCCGGAGTTCTTGTATTTCTTTTGGTGACAGTGCCGGTCGTCGGGGCCCTGCTAAATGTCGGGCCCGCGGGGCGCGACAACCCAGTTATCTAGGAATAGTTTGATCTTGTCTGACCCAAGGAAGTGGACAGGGTCTTGGGATTGGATCTAGATTCCTGCCCCTCCTGACTGATCAAGGCTGCCTGGGAATTGACATGTGGGTCGGTCATCTTTGAGGGAGGGTATGTTCCAAGCATCATTTAATGTGACAAAGGTTCTTCTTTTCAAGAAGCCATTGCTAGACCCCATCATTCTGGATAACTTTTTTTTTTTTGCCCAAGATGGCGACGGCCGCAACCTAAGCTTCGGGCGCTCTTCGAGGGCTCCAAAGGAACTAGCTCAGGGAGGCCCACGGTATGCTGAGGCGACTCTGGGGGTTGGGGGATTTAGAAACAGCTGCTGGGCGCTGTTTTTTGCGGCGCTGAGCCCCCCCTCTGAACTAGCGGCGCTTGAGAACTGCCGGCCTATCGACCTGCCGAGCTCCGCTACAGTGCCGTGAAGTCCTCCTTGCTTTGCCTTCCTTCTTTTGCTTGCTCGCTTTCTTTTGCTTGCTCGCCGAGGCGACTTTGGGGGTTGGGGGATTCAAAAACAGCTGCTGGGCGCTGTTTTTGCGGCGCTGAGCCCCCCCTCTCCGAACTAGCGGCCTGCTGACCTGAACTAGCGGCGCTTGAGAATTGCCGGCCCGTCGACCTGCCGAGCTCCACTACAACGCCGAGCACTGCTACAGCGCCGTGAAGTCCAGGACGCCTGCCCTGCCTTCCCTCTTCTGCCTGCTCGCCGTGGATACCCTCTGCTTGTCGGAGGGGCAGCGGCGACGATCCCACCGGTCAGAGACCTATTCATGACCATCAGCTGGCTGGCGCCGTTTTCGGCGGCGCGGAGCCTTCTTCTCCTTCCGGATGGTGGTTGCGGACTGTGGGCCTGGTCATCGGCCTCGGCGGACATGTTGGCAAATTCCCGGACTCAATACAGCTGCTGGGACTGCCTCTCTCCGCCGCTGGAAGATTGTTTGGACTGGCGGACGGGCGTTGGGGAGAGAATGCTTCTGTCCTCCCCCCCAGACTGGCGGCGTTGGCCGGTGATGTGAGGATCAACAGAGGCCTGGCCTGCCTGTTCCTTACTTCCTCTGTTGACAGGCAGGCATTATGGCTAGCTCCATGCCTGACGGGAATTAAGATCTCCCTATTGACAGTCCAATCCTGGGACCTGACGGGAATTAAGATCTTCCTATTGACAGTCCAGTGTGGCTGGGACCTGACCGTGGTGGGAGGATGGTTTTGGACTGGTCAGCGACCACCTCACTGGTGTGAGAGACCAGTTGGGGTGGGCCTGGCTCAGGACCCCCTTTTTCTTTCTGCTCCAGATTGGACTCCTCAGCCGGAGTGAGAGGACGACTGAGGTTGTCCCTTGGATTGCCATCTCAGGTGAGAGCTGAGATGGCCTTGCGGACTAAGAGATATGCCTACTGGACTTCTTTTTCCAGCTATACACCATCATTGAGCGATCCTTTGGACATATTTATAACATCTGCCCTAAGAGACTATCCTAGCGCTGTATGGTTTATCGTTACTCCGAAGCGGACTTGTATGCCCTTAGGGGGGTTCCTGCCTCATGGGCGCGACCTGTCGCCTGTTTCCATACTCCCCTTAATGACGAGCCCAAGCTCTGGGACTCCGAGAGGTGGCTGGGCTTAGATAGGGGCCTCGGGTTAAGACGTGCTAAGAGGCCCCTGATAAAATTTTTAGCCGGTTATTTTAAAAGGTTAGGGAGGGGGAGGGAGGGGGGGTAGGGTGGGAATCTTTAACCGGCACTCAGTCTGGTCCTGTTAGAGGTCCTGACAGGACGGGGTCTGGGGAGGTGGCTGCTGGTTCTGGGAATGTGGGGGTGGGGCTTCAAATCCCCACGGCGATAGGGAATGGCAGCAGGTGTTTGCGCGGAGGGCCATATCAACATCTGGGATCGCGCCCCCGCTATCTTCGAGCGGTGGCGCGCTCCGACCCTCCGGTTAGCACCCTCTTACCCGGGGATGAGGGTGATCAGGCCCCTGAGCTCAGGTTGGTCTATTTTAATGCTAGATCCGTAGTTAACAAAGCTCCCCTCATCCATGATCTGATCGAGGAGGAATGTGCGGATCTAGCGTGCATCACGGAAACTTGGTTGGGTTCGGAGGGAGGGGTGCCTCTCACCGAGTTATGCCTGCCAGGTTTCCGGGTGCTGCACCAGCCACGGGCTCAGGGTAGGGGTGGTGGGGTGGCAGTGGTTATTCGGGAGACTTTGTGTCCCCGGGAGGCCACCATTCTCCAGATGGCCGGGAGTGAATCCCTCCTCTTGAGATGTGGTCCTCGGGTTCAGTTGGGCTTGTTGCTTACATACCTGGCGCCCAGCTGTGTGGCAACAGCCCTGCCTGAGCTGCTCGACACCCTCTCAGGGTTGGCGGTGGAGTTCCCCAGGCTTATAGTCCTGGGTGACTTCAACCTGCCGTCACTGGGATGGTCGTCGGAGTTAGCTCAGGAGTTCATGGCTTCCATGACAGCCATGGGCCTGACCCAGGTTATTGAGGGCCCAACTCATGTGGGGGATCATACTCTCGACCTGGTGTTCCTGTCTGGACAGTGGTTGGATGATCTGGGAGGGGGTTCCCCGTCCATCACCCCTCTGTCATGGTCAGATCACCACCTCCTGAGGCTGGTTTTCCGTCATGCCACCCCCCACCGCTGGGCAGTGGAACCGACCAGGTGGTTCTGCCCCAGGCGCCTAATGGACCCGGATCGGTTCCAGAGGGCGCTTGGGCCTATACCTATCACCCTTACCCACAGCCCAGTCGATGCTCTGGTGGAGGCCTGGGAAACGGCTGCCACCAGGGCACTTGACTGCGTTGTACCCATGCGACCTCTGACCCGGCGCAGATCCCGCTGGGCCCCATGGTTCTCTGTGGAGCTCCAGGAGATGAAGCGTCGGAGACGAGGTCTAGAGAGCGGTTGGAGATCCAGCCGATCCGAATCCGACCGATTGCAGTTAAGAACATTTATAAGGTCTTATCTTGCGGCGATAAGGACGGCGAAGTCTAACTACTTTGCCGCCCTTATCGCGTCCACAGATAATCGCCCGGCCGCCCTGTTTAGGGTGACTCGATCCCTCCTTAACCAGGAGGTGAGAGAGGATCCCTTGCGGGGACGAGCCGAGGAGTTTAGTCATCATCTGGCGGACAAAATCGCTCAGATCCGGACCGGCTTGGACTCTGACTGGGCAGAGTCTGATGTGGAGGAATCAGGCGGTCTTGAGCACGTTATCTGGACTGAGTTCGACCCTGTTTCCCCTGATGACGTGGACAGGATGGGGAGACTGAGCACCACCACCTGTTTGTTGGATCCGTGCCCCTCCTGGCTAGCTTATGTGGCTCGGGAGGGAACACGAGGCTGGTTCCATGCAGTAATAACTGCTTCTTTGAAGGAGGGTGTCTTCCCTGCCGCCTTGAAGGAGGCGGTGGTGAGACCCCTTCTCAAGAAGCCTGCTTTGGACCTGGCTGCTTTAAACAACTATCGTCCAGTCTCCAACCTTCGCTTTCTGGCGAAGGTTGTTGAGAGCGTGTTGGCGCATCAGCTCCCTCTGTTCCTGGAGGAAACTGATTATCTGGACCCGTACCAATCGGGCTTCAGGCCCGGACACAGCACGGAGACGGCATTGGTCGCGCTGGTGAATGATCTCTGGAGGGCAAGGGACAGGGGTTGCTCCTCTGTCCTGGTCCTATTAGATCTCTCAGCGGCTTTCGATACCATCGACCATGGTATCCTGCTGCGGCGTCTCAGGGGGTTGGGAGTGGGAGGCACCGTTCTACGGTGGTTCTCCTACCTCCAGGGCCGCTCGCAGTCGGTGTTGACGGGAGGGCAGAGATCCACCCCGAGGCCTCTCATTTGTGGAGTTCCTCAGGGGTCGGTTCTCTCGCCTCTCCTTTTCAACATCTATATGAAGCCGCTGGGCGAGATCATTCGTGGTTTCGGGGTGGGGTATCACCAGTACGCTGATGATACCCAACTTTTTCTTTCCACCCCGAACCAACCCAGTGATGCCCTCTCCGTGATGTCCCGGTGCCTGGAGGCGGTTCAGGTCTGGATGGGGAGAAACAGGCTTCGTCTCAATCCCGCCAAGACTGAGTGGCTGTGCATATCGGCATCTCGGGTTAACCAAGTTATTCCACCTCTAACGATGGGGGGTGAGGTGTTACCCCCCGTTGATAGGGCTCGCAACTTGGGCGTCCTCCTGGATTCACGGCTCAATTTTGAAGATCACATAGGAGCCGTGACCAGGGGGGCTTTTGCACAGGTTCGCCTGGTGTGCCAGTTGCATCCCTATCTGGACCGAGACGCCCTACGCACAGTTACTCATGCGCTTGTGACCTCCCGTTTGGACTACTGTAATGCTCTCTACATGGGGCTGCCCTTGAAGACCACTCAGAGGCTTCAACTGGTGCATAATGCGGCCGCGCGAGTTGTAATGGGGGTTTCCCGATACTCCCATGTAACACCTCTACTCCGCGAGCTGCATTGGCTTCCGGTTGCCCTCCGGGTGAAATTCAAGGTGCTGGTTATTACCTATAAAGCCCTACATGGCCTGGGTCCGGGGTATTTGAGGGAACACCTGCTGCTGGCATCAAATGCCCTTCGCCCGGTGCGCTCCCACAGGGAGGGTCTGCTCAGGGTTCCGCCGGTAAGAGATTGCTGGCGGGTGACACCCAGGGATAGGGCCTTCTCAGTGGGAGCGCCTGCCCTCTGGAACCAGCTGCCGGTGGAGCTGAGGACTGCCCCCGACCTCCGATCATTCCACCAGGGCCTGAAGACCTGGCTCTTTGAGCTCTCGGGCCCAGGCTGAGGAGAAAATTATTTTAATTGGGGTTTTTAATAGTACAGGGTTGATTTCATATTTTTTAAATTGGTTTTTAACTTTTGTATGCTTGATTTTAACTCCCTGTAAACTGCCCTGAGTCCTCAGGGAAAGGGCGGTATATAAATGCAATAAAATAAATAAATAAATAAATAAATAAATAACTTTTGGCTACTCTCTCATCTTTTTGAATTGAGAAAGTGGTGGCACTGCAGCTGCAGAGGATTGTGGATGTTACAGGTTAACTCAACCCCTTCTAGTCAGGTTTCAGGCCTTGATATGGGACAGAAATATAATAGCATTGGTTGCACTTTCGGATAATCTCTGGTGGGAGATTACCCTGACTCTTTTTGATCGCTCTCTTTTTTTTTAATTGCAAATTTTATTATTTAAAACTTTGGACATGGTGTTAACGGTCTGACATTCCTTCTTGTCTTACAACATTTTTGTGTTTTATATACATTTTATGTACATATCATTTATATGATATGGGGAGGGCCTTCTCTGTGGGCGCTCCGGCGTTATGGAACCAACTGCCGGTTGAGCTCCGGATGGCATCGGACCTTCGCTCCTTCCGGCACGGGCTGAAGACCCATTTATTTGAATTAGCTGGTCTGGCCTGATGGGGAATATTAGGGTTTTTTAATGGGTCTTTTATTGTTTTTATTGTTATTGTAATTTTTAATTGGGCATTGTTTAATTTCTTTTTAATTTTTGTATTGTTATTTATATATGCCCTGTTAACCGCCCTGAGTCCTTCGGGAGAAGGGCGGTATACAAATTTAATAAATAATAATAATAAATAATAATATACAATTATACAATATTCAATCTTATCGACCACCTTATTCTAGTTATATGTGAAATCAGCATCCTGTATATCTCTATTGAGACCTTCCTTTCTGTTCCCACCATAGGTAAAACTTATTCCAAATTTTGTAATAATCTGACTGATCTTTATTTTTTATTTCCAAAGTTAACTTGTCCATTTCTGTGCACACTCAAATGTTATTTATCACTTCACTCTCATTAGGTATTTCACTATTTTTCCAATTTCTGGGCGAACGTCATTCTCGCTGCTGTGATTATGTGTATCATTATATATAACTCTTTGGTATGTTTCTCTGTTGTTATGATCTCTTGTCATCCTTTGATAGCATCAATCATAGTATCCTTTTTGATAAGCTCTGAGAGTTGGGGTGGGAAGAAGAGTTTTGTGCTGATTCAGCTCCTTCCTCCAAGGTTGGTTTCAACTGTTGTTGATAGGGGCAACATGTGCAAGTTATGGCTCCTGCTTTGTGGGGTGTGGCAGGGCTTGGTGCTCTCTCTGCTTTCTTTCTTTCTTTCTTTCTTTCTTTCTTTCTTTCTTTCTTTCTTTCTTTCTTTCTTTCTTTCTTTCTTAAAAAAAGATCTACATGAACTTGCTGAATAAGGTCATCCATCAGCATGGGATGAGGTGTCATCAGTATGCAGATAATACCCAATTGTACATCTCCATCTTGGGTGAATCAAGTGATGCTGTGGATGGTTTTTGCAGTGCTTTGCAGTGGTAAGATAGAATGGCCATGGGTGATGGCTCTTTGGTATCTGGGGACCTACTTTGGTATCTGGGGACTTGGTTAGGGTTGCATTGTTTCTGGACCCAGGACTCTTGCCCAAGGAGCAGGTGGCAGTCATGGCTAGACTAACACACAACTTTGTGTTGTGCATCAGCTGCACCCTTTCCTGGATTGTAAAGTCCTGCTATCAATCATTCATGCCCTCATCATTTGGACTACTGCAATGCACGCTATGGGGAGCCACCCTTGAAAAGTATTCAGAAGCTGCAGCTTGTGAGAATGCGGCTTCACTAGCAGTCTTAGGTGCCATTAGGGCAGCTGATGTAGCACCTCTTCTTGGGTGAGCTAAATTGGGTGGCAATTTGCTTCTGGGTCCAATTCAAGGTATTTGTTATGACCTTTAAAGCCCTTGATGGCAAGGGCTGGGGTTAACTGAGGAATCATTTCATTCCAATTATATTGACCTCTCTCATTCAGCCACTGCATGTTATGGACCTTGTCGGCCAAAGAATTTAAACAAGCAGGGTCTATGGGGAGAACCTTCTCTGTTGCTGCCCCTGCCCTATCAATGTCTTGCCCTCAGAGATAAGGTTGGCCCCCACTCTCTTAGCCTTCCAGAAAAGCATTAAGATCTGGTCTGTCAGTGAGCATGGGTTTTCAATACAGTAGTGATGCACAAGCCTCGCTGCCTTTTAAACTTGTGAATGAGGCATCCAGTTCAGCAGCCCCAGATAAAATGGCTGTGGAGTGTAACAATCAGGGAGCCAATCAAAGTAACGGAGTTTATTTTAAAGGTAGTAAAATGCAGCAGGCAATCTGGTCAGCACAATCCAGCACAAAATTATATTTTACAGAGTAGAAAAACATAGGGGGAGAGGTCTTTCCTTTCCTTTCCTTTCCTTTCCTTTCCTTTCCTTTCCTTTCCTTTCCTTTCCTTTCCTTTCCTTTCCTTTCCTTTCCTTTCCTTTCCTTTCCTTTCCTTTCCTTTCCTCTCTCCTCTCCTCTCCTCTCCTCTCCTCTCCTCTCCTCTCCTCTCCTCTCCTCTCCTCTCCTCTCCTCTCCTCTGTCCTGCCCTATCCAGCCCTGCCCTGTCCTTCCCCTTCTTTCCCCTTTCCTTTCTCTTTATATTTTAATTAAAGTAGTGGAAAGATACAAAGATGAAAAATTAATGTAAATTAAGAAAACTATAAAAAAGAGTACAGAGGACAAAAAGAAAAAAAATATATACCGGTAGTAAAGCAAAAAGAAAATGGTTTATTTGATCAAGGTTAAAAATCTGTTGTTTCTGGTAACGTAATGGATTTTTGTTGATAAATACTGAAAGATAAAGCTTTAAACATTTGTCTATAGAGTCTAAGAGTTTAAATATGGGAAGAAGAGTTATTTTGTTGCATTTTAAGGGAAAGCTATGTTGCTATGTTAAAAATAAAGTAAAAGAATAGAGTGGATCTATTTGATTGGTATACTGTATATGTTGTTAGTCCTGGTATCTTTTATGGACTTTTGTTGATTAGCAAAATGAGGCTGAATGACGAGACTTTAAGAATTTGTTTATACATGAGATATGAGAAGAGAAAGCTTTGGTGGTAATATCAGAGAAGGTGATGTTGCTGAAATTGTACTTGTGATGAAAGTGAAGATGTACTTTCAAAGTGAGCTGGGTGTGTGTGTGAGTTGAGGATCCTATTATCTGTTGCTGTTATCAACACTCATAATAGGGCATCCAGATCATGCAAATCAGCCTTCAAAACTGATTTTCTGAAGAAAATCCTGTATTCACCTAAATTTTAATGTCAACATAGACACATTTGTAAACTGTGATACTGAAGACATTTACTAGGAAATAAATCCCACTGAGTATACATTTATATGACTGTATTAATGAGGACGCGGTGGCTCAGTGGGTTAGGACACTGAACTTGTCGATCAGATGGTCGGCAGTTTGGCGGGTCGAATCCTGAGTGCCGCGTAACAGAGTGAGCGCCTGTTACTCGTCCCAGCTTCTGCCAACCTAGCAGTTCGAAAGCACATAAAAATGCAAGTAGAAAAATAGGGACCACTACGGTGGGAAGGTAACAGCGTTCCGTGCGCCTTTGGCATCTAGTCATGCAGGCCACATGACCACGGAGACGTCCTCGGACAAGCGCTGGCTCTTCGGCTTTGAAACGGAGATGAGCACCGGCCCCTAGAGTTGGAAACCACTAGCACGCATGTGCGGGGGAACCTTTACCTTTACTTATTAATGTTTAATGATCTGCTGTGGTCAAATTTGCAATGGTCAGGTAGTTTACCTGTAGGCTCTGTTAGAAGTTTCTTAAACATTTCAGCTGCTTCTTTTTATTTATTTATTTATTTAATTTCTATAGCACATTTTGAGTATACTCGAGCAACAGAAGACACCTTGAAATAACAATAACAATTTGAGGACAATGACTGGCATCCTGCTGCTGTCAGTGATCAACAGTATTGGATCGACATTTTCCTCATCATGATAAATGACAACTGTTCAAGGATCTACTATATGAAGGGAGAGAGCAAAACCTAACCAATCCAGATCAAAATAACCAGATCAATTCTTGTGGTTGAAAATAAGGTAATAACTCAATTTGGACCCAATGACGAGGAAATGTATTTTATACATTTATACATTCAATCAAGAAGTCATCATAGAAATGAAAGATTCAAGGAATATATTTTGGTTATTCCTTATATAAGTACAAATGGGTGACCTCAGGGTACTTTCCTGTCCTCATTTTTATAGCCCTTTAATAAAGGAAACAATGTTTCCAAGTGCTGGTTTTGTATATGACAATTCAAAATATCCACTGTTGATAAATGTTATAAATCCATGGATTCCCTCTTTTAGATGATTCCAAGTCACAGGCACTCCATTGTCTTCTAGTCGTTTTTTGTAGAGCAGTCCATCATCTCGAAGTGGGTCATATTCACAGGTCAAAATGTAGGTCTCAGGAAGTTGCTTTACAATGTCATCCTCACTGATAATGGATGACTGCATTGTCTTATCATTCAGTCGAGCTGCTTCATACAGTTCTTTTGAAAATGGAGCTGCCATTGGGCGATCATAAGCTCGGGCTTTAAATTCTTTGGGGATAAGATCCGCACTGATCCATTTCTTGAATTTCTCCTTCATGTATTCAGGAACATGGCCATTCCTTGCCAGTTTGTCTTTGTCTACATGCTCATTCTTAACAAATTTTAAAGCAAGGCCTATAATCCTCTTTCTGGTTAGAAAAGGACCGTGATGGTTTTGAAGATGAGAAGGTAGCATGAGATCCATTCTCTGCAGGAAAGGATATATCAAGATCTGTGCTCGGATTTTTGGCAGCTTCCCTGTTTTTACCGATTCTTCAGAAATCCGAGCAATCAGTGTTCCACCACTGCTATCTCCAAGAAGAACAATGTCATTTGGATTGACTCCATAGTCTTTGGAGTGTTTCATAAAATACCAGGTGGTAGCTATGGCATCTAACATCTGGGCAGGATGTTGGTGCTCAGGACCTAAACGATACCTGCAAGAACGAACAGACTTTGTCAGCCTTGAAATTTTCTAGGAAGGAATTAGGTACTCTGAGATGCACTTTTATCAATTGTTTAACTTTAGTATATTTTTACTATTTCGATAAGGAGATGGCAGTTGAACCTCTTGTACTTTCAGTGCTGATAGGAACAGCAATTCCCTTCTCCATGGATAGATTTCTCTGCTACTTCTGCCAGTGTATAATTGCTCTGGAGATTCCTCCCGCCTCTTTGTTTCAGAACAAAAGAAAGATCAGAAAGATAGAGCTACAGAGCCACATACAGGAAAATAAGGAGGAAATATTAGTCCACCTTATTGACTACAATAAGTCCTCACTTTTTTTATAAGGAGGAAATATTATTCCTCACTTGCTGACTACAATTGGGAGGGGCAATTTCATTCCAAAATGAAATGTCATGTAGCTGTGCCAACTTACAATGTGGGATCTGTTGCAGTTGGTTGGTTTGATTATTTGTTTGTTTGTTTGTTTGTTTATAAAATTTATTGGCCGCCCATCTTATAATAGGGTAATTCTGGGTGGCTTATAGTTACGTAAAAGCTAAACCATAAAAAGTTAAAAACCAACATTAAAACCAAAGACACAAGGGGCGGAGTGGGAGTGTTATTAATCAATCAACCATTTCCATTGTGCTGATCCTCCACTGGGCTCTAAGCTGACTGGCAGAGCCACATCTTTAGGCCCTTACAAAAAAGATAGCAGGGTTGGGGCCAACCTCACATCGGCTGGGGGCAAGATGTTCCAGAGGGCAGGAGCAACAGCAGAAAAGTCTCTCCTCCTGGACCTCACCAGCTGGAATAATCGGGCTGATGGGACTTGCAGCCATGCCTCCTCTGCCAGCACGAGTAGTAGAAGCAATTCCAGTGGGGTGAGATGGTCCCTCAAGTAACATGGACCCATACCAAGGTTGCTAAGTGAATCACACATGTTCAAGCAAAATATCATATGACTGCAACTTGTGACTTTCTGTCAGCTTCCTCATTGACTTTGTTTGTCAGAAGCCAGGTGTGAAGGTAGCAAATGGTGATCACATAACTCAGTGAATGTTGTGATAGCTACAATTTGGACGAATGGTTGTAAGTCTTTTTCAGCATTGTCATAACTTGGAAAGGTTGCAAAACAAATGGCCTGTAAGTAAGGACTACTTGTATTGCATTATTATATTATCAGACCAGGGTCCAAAATAAGCAGGAAAATGAAACAGAAGAGACTGTCATGATGATACGGTGTTTACAGCTATTTGAAATCAATTAAGTACTTCCTTAATTTTATTTATTTTATTTATTTTTATTTTAATTCCATTTATATCCCGCCCTTCTCCGAAGACTCAGGGCGGCTTACAAGCTTAGCAGTAGCCTTCATTCTATGCATATGCCTGCTTATTAGGGCTTTCACACACACCCCCAAGCGGCATTATTACAAAGTCAGCTTATTGCCCCCAACAATCTGGGTCCTCATTTTACCTACCTCGGAAGGATGGAAGGCTGAGTCAACCTTGAGCCTGGTGGGATGCGAACCTGCACTAATTGCAGGCAGCTGGTGTTACTTAAGGAGGCATTATCCCACTGCTCCACCAAGGCTCCAGGATAATATTTCTTCTCAAGGATAATATATCTCTGCCACCAGGGGGCAGAATAAGGGAAACTCCTGATTTCCTAATTAATTTAGGTAATTCTTTCCAAAGATGTCTTGACAGGTGTCTAAGATGCAGGTAAAATAAATTTAGTTTGATGAACCTGATTTGCACAAGACAAAAAGGATGTAATCTTATGGCAGTTTTGGCAAAGTTACATAATGTGCAGTATTTTGTTCTGCAGATCCTTAAATTACTTTGCATAATTTACTCTGCTTCTCTTGGTGGAGAAAGTCCAAGGAAGAGTGCAGGGTACTGATCCCTTTTTACTAGCTCAGTGGGAAAGAGAAGGAATTAGCCCATTTTTTTTGTCTCGTTTTCCCCTTTACTTTTATGACGAGGAGTGGGAAAGAAATGAATGATGCCTCCATGACAGAGAGTCTTCCTTAGGAGGTTTTGGAGAATAGCAAAACTGTGTCCTGTGCAAATCCAAATGTTCTTTTGATCTGCTCTGAATATGTTGCTTTGCCTTTCCTGATGTTGAAACAACACTGATGGAGACAAAAAGTCACCGATGGTTGTGTGATAGTTGGGGGAGGGGGGAGAGAGAACCAAGAGACTGAATTTTTCTTTGAGGCTGAAAATATATTCTGTGGTACCTGGGACAGTCGTTCACTGACACAGAATTTCAGCCAAACTTATTAATTATTATCTTTATTATTTTTACCCCCTTTTTCATCAAGCAGTGCCCAAGCTTAACGACTGTAAAAACAAAATA
Source organism: Vipera ursinii (assembly GCF_947247035.1). Lineage (NCBI taxonomy): Eukaryota > Metazoa > Chordata > Lepidosauria > Squamata > Viperidae > Vipera > Vipera ursinii. The sequence goes on along the minus strand of NC_139516.1, from coordinate 93,056,500 downwards.
AAATGCAAAAATATTAAAAGATGTAATAAAAATAAGGTAGGCAAAGCATGTAAATAAAATCACTTACTCTACATATACAACCACTGAATCACTTTCTCGAGCAAGATAGCAGCAAAAAGCATTATAACTTTCTAGGAGAAAAAATAAGTATTAATATTCAGGTACTCCTGCATTGCAAACATGTTATTGATATTGTTTTGACTTATGGCCAAATCATGGTAACCTTATCCTCAGGTCTAAAAAGGAGTTAGAATCAGGAGCTGTTTGCCATTGGTTTACATATTTGCAATTGAAAGAAAGATTTAAATTAGATTTAAAAAGTTATGGATTTGATTTTTGTGGAAAATGAATTGCTATCCTACTGCTGAAAGTAGTGCAATTCACACTGATGAGCATATTGTTGCTAAGATTTATAAATTGCTATTGAATTTGAACATGGAGAAGGAGGATGTAAATCATTGTATGATTCTGTGGCAAAGAATTTTGTATGTAATATAATGCTTGAACAATGGGAGAATATGGAAAGATCTTTTACGTGAAAGGTCTAAAATTTACATTGAATTATAATTTTAAATACAATTTAAAAGAAACATTTTATAAGATGAAATATCATTGGTAACTAACACTGGATAAGTTATCAGGAATGTATAAAGGTACTTCAAATGAATGTTGGAAATAGAAATGTAGAGATGGAACTTTTTATCATTTACTGTATGGTGGACATGTGATAAAACGAAGAAATATTGGAATAGGATTCACATCTTAATACAGAAGATTCTTAAAGTGGATATAAAGATAAAACCAGAGACTTTTCTTTTAGGCCTAATGGATAAAGAACTTGAAAAAACTTTGGAACTTTGATGTTATACATGTTGAGGGCAGCAGAATTACTTTATGCACAAAAATGGTACTTGGGAAGCACTGAGGATATATCTTACCCATATCCATTTTGATGTTTTTCCTTTGCAAATGTTTCTTTTACTTTTGCTCAGAATACAATGTTCTTTTCTATGGCTATGCTCACATACTATTGGATGCTTTAATTCTTCTGATGTAACTGGACAGATGACCTCCAAGGTCCCTTCCAACTTTACTATTATGATTATGATTATTTCTGAATCAATTAACTTTTGCTTTGAAGTCCCTTTCTTGTGCCGTAGAACTAAATGGAATCCATTTCATAGGAAGACCCCACTTTATCAGAGTACTCCAATACATTGCTTTTAAATGATCTTCTAACTCGGTTGCTTATTGGAAAAGATAAGCCGAGGCAGAACCTAGGGCCAGATTTGGCCATCATTAAAAAACTAGATATCATTAGAAATTGGGACAGCAACATCATGTAGACAGAAGAGGGTATTTGTAGCTCAGGGTTGTACTGTGGGGTCCTTGGTGTTTTCTGAGCTTGGTGGTTTTCTTGCAGACATTTCATTGTCAAGCTAGGTAATATCTCTTCTGTTCATAAGATCTTGCTGCCCCACTTTCTAATGTCCCAATTTCTTCTCTGCATTGCATTTTCTGTTTTGAACAGACCACCTCATTGAAAGGGTACTTGTGGGCAAGAGTATTTTGATTGTTGAGTTAAAAAAAAGGTCACGCAAGAACTACTTGACTGATTTTTGATTTGCAAGCCATTTTGAAAATACATATACAAACGGATACTTTAATTATACTCTGAGAGCTGCTCCTTTGGGAAGCAGGTTAATGAATCCAAAATTGCATATTATGCATTTGTATTATAGGAAGACGCCATCAGCCAGAGAAATTATTTTTCTGCTTTCTATTAGAGTCTTTGAAGCATCAGTGAGTCAATACAATATATGTATTTCTAAGCTCAAAAGGAAAATGTTAGTTCCAGTCCTAACTGGTTTAGAATCTATCTATCTGATAGGGTATCTGGCGGATTACAAATCTAATAGACAGCTTCTAATATTAAGCAAAAAGGGATGCGGTGGCTCAGTGGGTTAGGACGCTGAGCTTGTCGATCAGAAGGTCGGCAGTTTGGCGGGTCGAATCCCGAGTGCCGCGTAACAGAGTGAGCGCCTGCTACTTGTCCCAGCTTCTGCCAACCTAGCAGTTTGAAAGCACATAAAAATGCAAGTAGAAAAATAGGGACCACTCCGGTGGGAAGGTAACAGCGTTCCGTGCGCCTTTAGCGTCTAGTCATGCCAGCCACATGACCACGGAGACGTCCTCGGACAAGCGCTGGCTCTTCGGCTTTGAAACAGAGATGAGCACCAGCCCCTAGAGTTGGAAACGACTAGCACGCATGTGCGGGGGAACCTTTACCTTTAATATTAAGCAATCCAGATCTTTCTAAGGCTTGTGTCTAAGCTTGTGAAAGACCACTTTTGATACAGATGGAAAAGAATCTTTTCCTGGGCATTAACTTTAGATTTGCACGGAAGTATATTTCCATAATTGTTCCTCAGCTGCTACTTTTTGTATCCATTCCAATTTCAGTTAAGCATTTGTACTCAAATTGTTTGGACATCCAGCAAAGGTGGATGTAGCACGGTGGTTTAAGCACATAGCTAAACAGATTCCTAATTCTGGGAAAGCCATCCTTTCTCCCTCCTTCTCTTTTTCTACAATACTACAGATTACAAATATGTTTCATCTATACAGATTTTAAAAGGAAAAGTTAATATTATACGAAATATATTACTTTTGGATCCAAACATGCCACATCCTCCGTGAAAGAAGAGCACTCCTTTACTTAGGCCAGGATTTGTCTTTTTGGGCTGGTAAATCCTTACTGGTACATTTTCAAATGTTGCATCTGTAATTAAGAGCTTTGGGTCCTTCACCTGCGGCACCAAATTTGCTGCAAATCTTACAAACCAGACTTGACTACCGATGCCCAATTTCTCAAAAATCTTCCCCTGTTTTAGATTAAGAAAAGATTGGTAGTTTAGAAATTATGAATAAAAAGAATCACAACAAATTTTAAATCAATAAACAATAATCTTAATTCATAAATATGATTCATTTGTTGCACAACAGAAACAACTTTGATGGGCATAAAGCGCTAACAATAATTATATTCAAACTAGTTCAATGCAAGTTTCCCCCCCTCAAATATCAATATAAGGTAATCTTTGACTTACAACCCCTATTGAGCCCCATTTTTCTGTTTTTAAATGAGACATTGGTTAAGTGAGTTTTGCCCCATTTTATGACCTTTCCTGCCTCAGTTGTTAAGTGAATCACTGCAGTTGATAAGTTAGTCACCCAGCTGTTAAGTGAATCCGGCTTCCCCCACTGACTTTGCTTGTAAGAAGGTTGCAGAAGGGGATCACATGACTTTGGGACACAGCAACAGTCATAAATATGAACCCATTGCCAAGCATCTGAATTTTGATCATGTGATCATGGGAATGCTGCAAAAGGCGTAACTGTGAAAAACAGTCATAAATCGCTTTTTTCAGTGCTGTTGTAACTGTGAATGGTCATTAGATGAATTGTTGTAAGTCATTTATAATACTTACACCTTTTATACAAAAAGCTTTAGAACATTTTTAAAAACCCATCATATGTTGCTTTGTAAATCAGCATTTTCCAAACTTTGTGGGGACTGGGGTTGGGTGAACAAATCTAAGAGAAAGCATGCTCCTGTTTGCTCTGCATGGATGTGAACAGCTGTTGGTACTAGTCTGGGATTGTAGGAGCTGTTGTTGTGTGTCCATTAAGACAAGCCCTAGGCCAGGAGCAGGGATCCAATTTTGGATGGGCTGCACAAGTACTCTCCTGCTCTGCTTGAGCAAGTTGACAGATGGATTGTCCAGGCAGGGCAGTTGCCTGGTACACCTGTATAGTCAACACAGCCTGATGTTATTATTTATAAATTAATTCAAGGGGTGATAGATCACAAAGTTTGATATAAATTGGTATAAATGATTGTGGTCAGAGCTACCATGTTCAAGAGGGTCTGGACTACTGAAGTGAAGTTTTAAGCAATTGAAATCCATTATTGGCAGACAATCTTGGTCACTGGAAAAAGCTGTGAACCAAAGTTTTCCACTAAAGGCAACTCATTTAAGGCAGACTATAATTCTGAAGTTTGTGTCAGTTGGGATAGGGTAATTAGTGTGCCCAAGTTTAAATTCTAATTTAATTTAAAGTTATACTCTAGAATTTATCATATAAACATTTAATTTAAAGATTGGGGTTTTTTAAGAAAGAATGTTACTCAGTATGACTATATACAGGTGGAAACAACAAGCAGTATTGTGTTAAAAGTGATTATAATTATTTATTTATTTTTTTATTTAATTTAATTTGTATACCGCCCTTCTCCCGAAGGACTCAGGGCAGTGAACAGGGCAATAAATACTAAAATACCAAAATACAAAAATTAAGAAGAGATTAAACCATAATGCCCAAATACAACAAATAAATTTCATAAAAACAGTAATAAAACCCAAAACCCATCAGACCAGGCTGGCTTGTTCAAACAAATAGGTCTTTAGATCATGTCGGAAGGAGCGAAGGTCGGGAGCCATCCGGAGCTCAACCGGTAAACGGTTCCACAGATCAGGCGCACCCACAGAGAACGCCCTCCCCCTGGGGGCCACCAGTCAGCACTCTCTGACCGGTGGCACCCTGAGGAGGCCCTCTCTGTGGGAGCGCACTGGGCGGAGGGAAGTTGATGCCGGCCGCAGGTGCTCCCTAAGGTACTCCGGACCCATGCCATGTAGGGCTTTAAAGGTCATTACCAGCACCTTGAATCTCACCTGGAAGGCAACTGGAAGCCAATGCAGCTCACGGAGCAGAGGTGTAACATGGGAGTATCGGGAGACTCCCCAACACGACTCTCTCGGCTGCATTCTGCACCAGTTGGAGCCTCCGAGTGGTCCTCAAGGACAGCCCCATGTAGAGAGTGTTACAGTAGTCTAACCGAGAGGTCACGAGCGCATGAGTGACTGTACGCAAGGCATCCTGGTCTAGATAGACATTTCCATTACCATATTGAATTAATTTACTTATTTTAAAGTATTATATGTCCATTACCTTATACAGATAGGCCTTGACTTACAACCATTTGTTTAGTGACTGTTCAATGTTACAACAGCACTGGATGATTGTTTTTCATATTTATGACTGTTGTAGCAGCTCTGTGGTCACGTGATCAACATTTGGATGCTTGGCATCTGGCTTATATCCCAGGGTCATGTGATCCCCTTTTGCAAACTTCTGACAAGCAAAGTCAATTGGGAAGCCAGATTCACTTAACAGCTGTGTTACTAACTTAATGACTTCACTGAACTGTGGCAAGAAAGGTCGTACAATGAGACCAAACTCACTCAACAACTGTCTCAATTAGCAACAGAAGTTTTGGGCTCCATTATGATTGTAAATTTAGGACTGCCTGAAATATAATGCTGAAACATTTTCCTCCCAGGATAAGGTGTACACTATAGGTCGCCCAACCAAACAGAGAAAATCGATGAACTTTTTGCTAGTCAGCTAACTAAAGTATGTAGGAAGCACATCACAATAGTAATGGGGACTTTAATTACCCTGACATCAACTGGGAGACAAACTCTTCACCAAGGGGAAGATCAAACAGATTCCTGACAAACCTAGCAGACAACTTTGTCTCCCAAAAAGTAGAGAAGGGAACTAGGGGATTAGCCATATTGGATCTGATCCTCACTAACAGAGATGAAATGATAGAAAGTGTTGAAGCCACAAGAACCTTGGGGGGAAGTGATCATGCAGTATTGGAATTCAACATTCTGGAAGCAAATAAAACACAGTCAAACTAGAGTTTTGGATTTTAAAAGAGCTAATTTCAAGAAACTCAGATAGAGCTTGGGAAGAATTTCATGGATGAGAATCCTAAAGGGGAAAACAACTCAAGAAGCTTGGGAAATTTTGAAAAGTGAGATAATAAAAGCCCAGTGTAGCTCGATACCAACAAAGAAGAAAAATAAAATTTCTCAAAAGAAACCAGCATGGCTGCATAAAGAACTCTCTGATAAATTGAAAGATAAAAAGGACAAGTATAACAAGTGGAAAGAGGGGCAGAATATCAGCAAATAGCCCATGCCTGCAAAGATGTAGTGAGGAAAACTAAGGCTCATAATGAACTAAGGCTTGTGACCTAAGTCAAAAATAACAAAAAAAGCTTCTTTCAACATGTAAAAAACAAGAAAAAAGATTGGTCCATTAGTGGGGGAAAGTGCCAAGAAGGTGACAAGCAACAGGGAGAAAGCAGAACTATTTAACTCATTTTTTGCATCTGTCTTTACACAAAGGGAAAGAACAGTCCAACCTATCAAAAACAGTGCCATAAAAAACAGAATAAAAACGCCGTCAAGCCCCGCTGGCTTGCCATCTGTCCGGGCCATGCCGTCCTCACCCTCTACACCGCCGTCCTTGCCGACTCTGCTCCCCTCTGCCTCAACCCGGTCCTGCCAGCCTTCTGGGGCCACGGCAGTGCGCCGCCGAACAGCTGATGGGCACACCCGCAGCTCACCGATGTAGGCGGGGCCAGGTGCCCTCCATCCAGCTACTGGGCGCGCCTGCGCAGGAGGAGCCTGCCACCAAACAGCTGACGGGTGCGCCCGCGGCTCATCAGCGAGGGCAGGGCCGGGCACTCTCCAGCCAGCTACCGGGTGCGCCTGCGCAGTCCAGACCCCCGGCACCCGCAAGTGCTCCTATGCAGCCAGAGCCAAAACACACAACAAAGCCGGAGCCAGAACGAGTGGAGAGCGGGGAAGAAGCAGCCGGAGGGACTAGCACAGACTAGATGATGGCTGTGCCTGCGTTGCCTCTCTCGTCGGCCGGGACGGGACTTACCTGGAGGACGGCCCGGCAGGACGCGGCAATGCACGTAATGGGTGGTGGGTGTGCACGGTGATGGGTGGGGTCTTTATGGGGAAGTAGGCAGATGTTGGTTTGCTCTGATGGGGTGGGGTTAGGGCGGTGCTGCACAATAAAGGAAGCGATGAGGCAGGACGCTGTCAACGCTGACTTTTTCCACGGTTTGTTTTGTGCAAGTTGAAGAATAAACCTTGTCACCCGTACCTTCGGTGTGTTCGTGATTCGTAGCTGAGGACGACGTGACAAACTCAAGTTAAGATAGGCAAGAAAATGGTAAGTGAGCACTCATCCATCCTAGACAAGTTCAAATCACCAGGACCAGATGGATTACACCTCAAAGATCTCAAGGAACTGGCAAATGTGATCTCAGAACCACTGAACTATATTTTTCAAAGATCCTGGAGCACTGGGGAACTACCAGAGGACTGGAAAAGAGCTGATGTAGTTCCTATCTTCAAAAAAGGAACAAAAAATGAATCCAGGAAATTACAGACCTATCAGCCTGACCTCAATACCTGGGAAGATTCTGGAAAAGATAATCAAACAATAAATCAGTGAACACCTAGAGGCAAACAAAGTCATTACTAAAAGCCAAGATGGGTTTGTCATGCCAGACAAATCTTATTGCATTCTTTGACCAAGTGACAAAATTAGTGGACCAGAGGAATGCTGTGGATATAATTTACTTGGACTTCAGTAAGGCATTTGATAAAGTAGATCACAACCTACTACTTGATAAGATAGAAAAATGTGGGTTAGACAGCATCACCATCAGGTGGATTCGTAGCTGGCTGACTGCCATACTCAGTGTGTGGTCCTCAATGGAACTGCATCTACAGGGAAGGAAGTATGCAGTGGGGTGCCCCAGGGCTCTATTCTGGGCCCAGTGCTCTTCAAAATCTTCATCAATGATTTAGATGAGATGATAGATGGGGAACTCATCAAATTTGCAGATGACACCAAGCTGGCAGGAATAGCCAATACTCCAGAGGATAGGCTTAAAATACAGGAGGATCTGGACAGACTTGAACACTGGGCTATCTAACAAAATGAAATTCAATTGCGAAAAAAGTAAGGTTCTACATTTAGGCAGGAAAAACCAAATGCACAGGTATAGTATAGGTCAGGGGTCTTCAAACTCGGCCCTTTTATGACTCATGGACTTCAACTCCCAGAATTCTTCAGCCAGGCACACTGGCGGAGGAATTCTGGGAGTTGAAGCCCATGAGTCATAAAAGGGCCGAGTTTGAAGACCTCTGGTATAGGTGGTACCTTGCTCAATAGTAGTGACTGTGAGAGGGATCTCGGAGTCCTAGTAGACAATCACTTAAATATGAGCCAGCAGTGTGCTGCAGCTGCCAAAATAGCCAACACAGTGCTAGGCTGCATTAACAGAGGGATAAAATCAAGATCACGTGAAGTATTAATACCATTTTACAATGCCTTGGTAAGGCCACACTTGGAATACTGCATCCAGTTTTGGTCACCACGATGTAAAAAAGATGTCGAGACTCTAGAAAGAATACAGAAAAGAGCAACAAAGATGACTGGAGGCTAAAACATATAAGGAACGGTTGCTGGAATTGGGTATGTGTAGTTTAATGAAGAGAAGAGTGAGGGGTGACATGATAGCTGTGTTCCAATATCTCAGGGGCTGCCACAAAGAAGAGGGAGTCAAGCTATTCTCCAAAGCGCCTGAAGGCAGGACAAGAAGCAATGGATGGAAACTAGTCAAGGAGAAAAGCAACTTAGAACTAAGGAGAAACTTCCTTACAGTTAGAACAATTAACCAGTGGAATAACCTGCCTCCAGAAGTGGTGAATGCTCCAACACTGGAAGTTTTTAAGAAGAGACTAGAAAGCCATTTGTCCAAAATGGTATAGGGTTTCCTGCCTGGGCAGGGGGTTGGACTAGATAACCTCCAAGGTCCCTTCCAACTTTATTATTATTATTATTATTATTATTATTATTATTATTATTATTATTATTATTATTATTATTATTATTATTATACGTGAAACTCAGTCAACTGAATACTTAAATTGACTGGCACTAATGGATGACATGGGTTGCTGCCAGCATCCTAGGTATCAACCAGGTATCTCCTTAAAATGTAAGATGTTCCGAGTAGCACAGTTTTTTGTAGCTTTGCTGGAGTTATTGCAGGAATCTGCAATTTCTTGATGTATCTTGCAAAGTTTTGGGACATAGCTCCCAGTGCCCCGATGACAATGGGTATCACTGTTGTATGTTTCATCCATAATTGCGCAGTTTTGATGGCCAGGTTGCAGTATTTCGTAATTTTTCCCAGTTCTTTTTCTTCGATTCTGGTATCTCCTGGTACAGTGATATCAATCAGCTGTACACTTCGGTTCTCTACAACTGCAATATTTGGCGTGTTGTGTTCCAAATGGCGATCTGTCTGTATTCGGAAGTCCCACAAGATCTTCACCCTCTCATTCTCAACTTTTTCCACCCTATGTTCCCACGACTTTTTGGACACAGGCAAGTTGTATTTTTTACGATATTATTATTATTTATGACATTATTATTATTATTATTATTATTATTATTATTATTATTATTATTGACATTATTATTGTTATTGTTATTGTTGTTATTATTATTATTATTATTATTATTATTATTATTATTATTATTATTATTATTATTATTAAAATAAAACCATTATACACAAGCAAAATGCTGTAGCACTCACAGACTTAGTATACAGGTGATGAATTCAACTCCTATCCTAGCCTGAGAACTGGGAGAAAGCCAGGTCTTTATGGCCTTTAGGAATTTTTCATTTCAAGACATGTTAGTAGCATACATGGATAAAAAGTCAAAATAAATTTGGCATACCAAAAAGCATCTGCTATAATCAGGGAGTTTTAATGCCATCAGACTGGTTTGACAAGCTTCATCTGAGATTGCCTCACTCCATTTCTTTCCTGAGATAATCTCTCCTATCGTTCCTCAACTCACATTAAATACATTAACCAATTATTCTCAATGAGATCTCTCTACTCTTCTGGAACTTCACTTTTATCGCACAGTCTTGATGACAGGTCTTACAGTTGTCATGGTGGCTCCTGTAACTTTGGCTTTTGAACTTAGCAGATGGATACAGATCTTGGCTTCTAACCAAAACAAAGATTCAGAAATACAGGATAAAACTATTCCTCTAGAAACAGATTTATCAATCATTTATTTATTTTTATTTTTTATTTATTTTAATCCCATTTATATCCCGCCCTTCTCCGAAGACTCAGGGCAGCTTACAATTTAAGCACAAACCAATGTGCTTAGCAATAGCCTTCATTGTATGTATATGCCTGCTTATTAGGGATTTCGGCCCCCGCCAAACAGCATTATTACAAAGTCAGCTTATTGCCCCCAACAATCTGGGTCCTCATTTTACCTACCTCGGAAGGATGGAAGGCTGAGTCAACCTTGAGACTGGTGGGACTCGAACCTGCACTAATTGCAGGCAGCTGGTGTTACTTAAGGAGGCATTAGCCCACTGCTCCACCAAGGCTCTATACAATCATGTATAAGGACCCCAAATCATATATGAGGGAAGGAAGGAAGGAAGGAAGGAAGGAAGGAAGGAAGGAAGGAAGGAAGGAAGGAAGGAAGGAAGGAAGGAAGGATATTCTTACCAAATGAAATGTCCATGTTACCACCACATGAAGCAGCCAGACTTTGAAAGGCTCTGTGTCACCCAGATGAAGGTCTATTTTCCTGGATGCCAAATAAGGAATCAAAAAATATTTCAGGAACCAGCTCTGAAGAAATGAAAAACCAGTGAACAACTGCATGTTCAGTGACTTACAAAGGTCTGTACTAAATTACAGGTATTGCCTGAGAATGATTGTAGCAATTACCATAGCTTAAGCAAGCTTTCATCTAAAGCCAGTTAAGAATGAGTAAGATTTTGGAATGGAAGCATTTATAGCGACAGGAGGTGGAATATATACATCTGATAATCACCCTTTATTAATCTGTAGGAGTGTCATCACATCTAGGAGAGGATTGCAATAGAGCAAGCTAAAAGAATTCATCCTTCTACCTGGTGGATTCATTTCATATTTGTATCCACAAGGCAATAATTATAATTAGTTAGGCTGTTCCACTAATAAGAGAGATCCAGATTCAAAAGACGTAATGCATTTTGAAGCTTAACTGGATATTATTTAACATTTATTGGGAACTTTCCAGTAAGGAGTTTTCCTTTTGTTCTATCCCAGACATTAACCCTTTGGTGAGACATGTCAATAGACTTTCTATCTCACCGCACTCCATACTCACTATGGGACAATGAGAGTTGAATTTCTACTTCTGTAAGTATACAAACCATTTTAATAAATCTTTATTAATTATGGCATACTCCTTGGTGTTCACTTTTTGGGGAATCCAACCCACAACAGCCATAGCCAGGCACAGTCAGTCACAAGAGCTCAAGAAAAATATGCAGGCAGGCAACTAAGGGGTCCTTGGTGCTCTCTGAGCTTGCTTGTTTTCTTGCAGATGTTTCATTACTCTAACTAGGTAACATCATCAGTGCTAGTAAGGAATGCTGTTTGTGGCCTGTTTATATTCTGGTGTCTTGCCTGTCTGGGTGGGTGGGGGCAGTCTTAGGAATTCTTGGTTGGGCTGTTTACTAATGGCTCTCTGGCAGCTTCTTGATTGGGGTATTGCTTACTTGATTGTTGGTCTGAAAGTAACCTTGGAGTTAATCTATGCTGATCTGAGTGCTGATTACTGGTGGAGAGGTCCTGGAGTCTTTTTGTCTTTGGGGCATTTGCATAATCTATAGATGTTGTTAATGTCTATGTGCCTATTGATGGCTGACTTGTCAGAATGCCAGGCTTCTAGAAATTCCCTGGCAGTTTTGGATTTGGCTTGGTCAAATTTCAATTCAAATTTTTCCCAATTGAAACTATGGTTAAATCTGTCTATATGTTGTGAAATTAAAGTATTTTCATCATGCCTTTTGACTGCCAGTTGGTGTTCATGGATGCATTCTGCCTGTCTTCTGCCTGTTTGTCCTACATAGTGGTTGTTGAGTTCTTACACTCTATGTTGTAGATAACTCCTATTTTTCCTTCTGGGGTTGCTGGGCCTTTGGGCTTACTTAAGATTTTTTGAAGGGCTTTAGTTGGTTTAATGTGCTATGCTGATTCCACGTGGTTGTAGTAGTCTATTTGTGGTTTCTGAGATATTCTTGATATATGGCAGTGTAATTCTTTTTAGGGTTTGTGTTGGTTGTGCTGTATTGGGTTGAGTGGTCAGGGACTTTTTGATGAAGTTGCATGGATATCCATTTTGTTGGAATGTGTTGTTAGAAGGCATGCAACTGCATTGAAAGATATCTGATAGGCCAGGGGTCTCCAACCTTTCTGGGTTGGAGGCCCAGTGGGAGAGGGAGGGCAGGTGCCTTATACACACATGGGCAAACACGAATGTGGTCACTCGTGTATGTGCACAAACGGGCAGTGAGCATGCGCACCACACAAACGGGGCTGCAAGCGTGCACGAGAGGGTCTCAGCAATGCCAATGCCTGTGTGAGGCTTGTGGCACTGCTGCCATCATGCTTCCAGAGATGCTACCACTGGCATGAAGATTGTGCCACTGCCCTGCATGAGGTTCACGCTGTGGCCTGCAGAGATGCTTCCATCAGCACAAGGATCACACATCCGCTCCACGTGAGGATAGTGCTATTGCCTGCTTGCCGCTCAATTTTCATGGCAATGTAGCTGCTTCTGTATGGTGCACTGCCGCCCACCTGCCACTTGCAGTGCTACCATCACCCACGCAATGTGCACAGCAACGCCACTGCCCATGCAATACTAGCGACACTGCTGCTGCCCATGCAACACTTGTGGCGGCATGGGGGTGAGCAAGTGCACACACACACATGCACTGTCCAGCTATCACATGGCCTGGTGGCCAAGAGGCTATGGCCCAGTAGTGGGCCATGGGCCATAGGTTGGGGACCTCTGTGATAGGCAGTATATTTACATATGGATAGTGCTTGTTTAGCAACCACAGTTAGGACCAGCAACTCAGTTGTTCAGCTTTCCTGTGTTTTATAGACTGCAAAGGTAGTAAATGCAAGGATTGGTTGCAAAGTTATTTTCATCACCACTGTAGCATGAACGGTCTCTAAACAGGGCAGTTGCTAAATGAGAACTGCCTTTCCTGCACATTCTATTTCGTATTCACATATTTTCTTATCATTTTTATTCTAAAATTTATTGCCCCTCTTCTAGATTTTGCATTTTTATTGCTAGGTGAAATAATAGAGAGTTTGCTTTCTGGGATGATTAAAAATATAAGTAATATAAAATGAATGAATGCTTTTTAATGTAAATATAGATGATAATTATGCCAATGTGTTCACCTATTGGTGCCCTAATGAGGAATTTTTTTCAATGTACGTAGTATTTTCAGAAGAAGATCTTTTGGGAGGAGTATACTTAATATTCTTTGTGTTTGCTACAGTTCAGGTAATTATCAGTCTATTCTTCTCAGCTGCTACTGTTTACTTTTTCAAAGTATGTATGTTAAATTCATGATAAACAAAGGAACCTTATCCATTTTGCCCCTGAATGCAAATCTGTCACTTTCATTGAATTAAATATGGAAGAAAAGTACTTCATTTTCATTTACTTGCAATATAAACAAGCGGTGCTAATTTTTGTTGCGGTACATAGCTTTATCTGATATTTTGTCAATGTCTATTTTTCTTTTCATTATTGTTTACTAACATTTTGTGATCTAATCTTGTAATATGTACCTGCTCACAGCTGATAGGTCTTCAAAATGTCCTGTGTTCTACATAAATAGCACTAAGTATACATTATATTCAATAAATCCATAAATATTATAGATAATATTTTCTTTAATGTATCAAAGCTAGTATAATTCACCCTGCCCCCAGCATTCAGCTTGACTCAGTGGGCATTGTGTTTATGGATTTTTTTTCTTTTTTTTTTAAAAAAAATCCCTCAATCAGTGTTCTATGGTTGTTATGGAAACATATTTCTGGCATAATGTATGTCTTTCTTCTGTCTTTTTCCTTGGCACACTCCTCTTCTTGTGTGGAGACTTGGACCTCATTTTGCCATACCTCTCAGTCAGAGAGCACCTTCTGCTGTTTGTTGTAACCATGTGTGCTAGCAAATAGATGGTTGTGGGCACTTAAAAATATGCAAATCTTACAAACAACACACATTTGCCAGTAAAGCAGCTTATTAAACTACCAGCACCTTTAATTTACTGTGTCTTATTTCTAATGTAATCTTGTGTGCTAGTGCTGCATCTTAACGTTATTGCTAAAGCAACCAGGTTATCCAGGCCATGAAAATGAAGGATTCACAAATAGATTAGTTTGTGCCTTTTTATTTCTATGCTGACATGAATAATGCTACATTCTGTCTAATTTGTGGTATGGAAAGTCAGCCCTACCCGAGAAAGAAATATTAAAAAGGCAGAATATTATATTTCCCCAAAGGATCTTAAAGGCAGAAAAGCAAGCCCAGTTTTTCTTACTAGCCCCCAGTAGAAACTCAAGAAACCACCTTTTAGAAATGCAGATTTGATAATCCCATTCAGCCCCATTCATGGGCAAAAACCAGGCAGAAGCCCATTGAATACAAAATTGCAGCAAAACTGACAACTAACAAAAGCAGAATGATAGAATTAGAACCAGCAATCTCTCACCAAAAATTCCAATACAGGAAGTAAGCCATCATCCACAGCCCCAGAAAAAGAGGACATGACCTTTAGGACATAATAGGATTAACTAACCACCATCAAAATACCAGAAGGGCACACTGAACCTCAGGTCAAAGTTCATGCCACAAAAACAACTCCAAACACAAAAGCCCAAGAAGGTATAAAAACACACCACTCCCAGCTACATGTGGTCAGCTGCTCCAAAGCATCATGTCTTGTAGTTCTGCTCTTCAATAAACTGCAACCTTCTTTCTAAAGCAGTCTCCATTTTGTTTATTCCTGGCTTAGACTGGACCCTGATGAAGATTTTTCTTTCAACAATTTGGCATCCCAGATGGGACTTCAAGCTAACCTCTCCAATGGATTGAGACTGGTAGCAGACCCCTTATGTCTGTGGATGGGTTTCCAAGACTCTACCCATTTAGAGCAAGGGCAATAAAGGGAGTTTTGAGTTTGAGCTCTGCTTTAGAAAGAAGGTGAGTACCTCTAAATTTTAACTTTAAAGCCCAGGGGAAGTGAGGGAAATGTGTGTATGTCTCTGTGTGAATGAGAAGATCATTTCCCCCATCACCGTTGGATCTTGCTTCCTCTGGCCTTTCCTAACTGCCAAAAGATCTGTTCAAGTGTCAGACCCTGCAAAGCATGGGGGTTTGGCCAGAGCGCAGGACTTTTTGTTAGGGAAAAGGGAGAGGCTGTGTGAAAATGGAATGGAAGGGGAAATGAGAGAATTGGGTTTGGGCAATTAGCTAAGAATCACTGAGCAGAGCCCTATTCTGGAAAAGAGATACCTGTACTCTGAAATCACAGTGGACAGAGTCCTCCCAGTCTATTTGTCTGAAAAACCAAGGGGTTACTACAGATTGGAAGGTACCTCCACCTGTTGGGGGCGGTGTATTTTGCAGGTTGTGAGGGACCAAGGAGAAAGCCTTGGAGTCTCATTGCAGATGGTGGGAAAGAGTGTGGGAAGCTCAGGATTAAGGATCCCACCAGGGTCTCCTCTAGGGAGACAGATGAATGCCTGGGTAAGGGCCAAATTGCCCACCCAGGCGGAAATGAGTAAGAAGTATGTGCACAAATTGTGTGGGAGTGGACTCTGCTCAGAGGTGAAGCAGGAAAAACCAATTTGGCTAAATAAAGGTACTTAAAAGAAAAGTAATATATATATATAGGAACATTGATTTTTTCCCTCTGTTTTCTATGCAACCACATATTATGTTTAAGATTTGTGCCTTCTCTAATTTGAGCTAACTGAGATTTATAGTGGGAATGACCAGGGTGTGAAAACTGAGTGTTCTGTTTTCCTCTCCTTTACTCCTTAGTCTTTGTGTGTGTGTGTGTGTGTGTGTGTGTGTGTGTGTGTGTCAAGGTCTTTGCATGTCCTCGAGGTAAATGTTAACTGCTGGGTGCATATCTCCCTGCAAATTCCAAGGGGGAGGGAACCAGGCCCTCTCAGGCAATTTGCAGTTCATATGCTCTCACTGAGGAGGTAACAGGAAAGAAATTTCCAAACCCAAGCCCTGAGTATGTTGCACTGGTGGACTCATAGTGGGAATCCTAGGGCTTACTGTGTGCAGTTTAAACAAATATTAATAGCTTGGCCTGCATACTAGCTAACTTCAATTTGACATCACAAATCTGGATGCACTAAACTAAGAGCTAAAGCAGGTTCAGTAAGCAACCCTTGAAAATGGCCAGTGGTTATGTACTGAGGAAAAACATGGCTGTAAATAATTTTGAGAGGCATGTGCAAACCTGACTGGAAACTCAAAGTGACATCCAATATCTGAAAATAATTGGCACAAAATATTGGACACTATAATTTTTTTTGCCACCTAACTTTTGCCCTGAGTTTTAGACCTTCATGGTTGAAAGACTCCCCTTTTGGGAGCCACTGCAGGGATAATATCACCATCGACATAGACAAATTTGCCATCAGTCAATTGCAAAATGTGGCTTTACTCAGAAAAGCTTCCATCCTGCGACTATTCCTATAACACCATCAAACATCCAGGTATGTCTATACCCAGGTCCTTGGAAATGACTCAACAGGTAAACAAAATTGCAAAATCCACTTTCAACATCTGTCTGGCTGTACTACGAATCATCATCACCATCATCATCATCATGGAGGTTTCCGGTGACGTCACTGCAAGATGGGTGCTGGGGAATGAAGCTCCATTCCCCAAGCCTGATTTCTACCAGCTGGGGAGTCCAAGAGGACCGAAAGTCACCCTGTAGAGGCGACTGGCCAAAGGATGAAACTTTGTAAATCGTGGGCCAGTGGTAGCTGACCCGCTTGATCCAAAGGAGCCCTTGGGACTGGCAGGAAGAAAGCCTGACTGCACCCTTCCAGAAACAGCTGATCATCAGAGACAATAAATTCTAACAAGTGGAAGCAAAACAGTTGATCTGGGTGAGACTACTTTCCTTATCTCTCTATAAGCGAGAATACTGGTTCTAGGAAAAAACATTCAAAAGCAAGAAATCCCCAAGCTCCAGGGAGGGGAGGGGCTTTTTTCTTTACCCCTCCCTCCTGAATTATAAGTAGCAGTTTAAGCTTTGGGGAAATTAAAACTGACTTATAAGAATATTGTGAAGTTAACTGAGGCACAAAAGAAGGATAATTTGGGAAACTTTTGCATTTATAAATCTTTTCTTTTTTATTCCTTGTTTGGAAACCATCAGGTTTTAACTTTTTAAACTTTTTTAAAGTATGGTGGGAATGGACATCTATTGACATCTAGTGGTAAAACGGAGAACTACATTTAACCTTGCTTTTTTTCTTTTCTTTATCTTACTGAGTAGTTTTGATTAGAGATTTAAAATTTGGGTATATGCCTGGACACAGCTTATAGTTTAAACATTTTGGTGTCCACTCACTATTTTTACTATTTACCTGTCCTATTTGTTAGGAGCCTATTTTGATTTACTTGATGGATTATAAAGTATGATTAAAAGATAAAGATGAGTGTCCCTAATCTATGTAGAGTTGGGGGGGGAAGGGATCTTCTGCTCCCTCTTCTGCTTCTGCAAGTCCAGTCTATCAGAGATCAGTTGATATAATGCTCCAACAAGAAAAGGCTAATAACATCCAAAAGGAAACTCAAGCGACCCTACAAGCAATTCAAGAGGCAATCGCTACTCACATGGCGGTTACAATGAAAAATCATGAGGAGATGAAAAGTGATTTTGATAAAATGAATCAAAAAATTAACAACATGGACTCTCAATTTGAAAATTTTAAACAGATGATTACAGATAATCAACAAAGAATCCAAAAAGTAAAAGATAAATCAACTGAGATTGACCAGAAATTAGAAGTCTTGAATGATGAAAATCAGAAATTGATGCGAATAAATGGAGAACTATAAGACTCAATAGCTGGGATGGAGATGGAAAGAGCCTCATACTTTTTAAGATTTCAAAATATAATGGAAGATAAGGAAGAGGATCTCCTAGACTTGATAATGGAATTATTGGCAAACGCATTAGGAATTGGGAAACAGCAAATGGAAGGAGAATTAGATCAGATCTATAGAGTCAACTCAAGCTATGCTAGAAGAAATAAAGTCCCCAGGGAAGTATATGTTAGATTTCTCAAAAAATCTATAAGAGATGAGATTCTGAGAAGAGTAAGAGATGAACCTTTGAAATACAAAGAAAAAGAAATTGTAGTCCTCAAACAAATTCCTAGGAGAATAAGAAAATCCTGAAGAGAATACCAGTTTCTAACTAGGAAATTAATTGAAAAAGGAGTGAATTTCAGATGGCTGATTCTAGAAAAGATTTTAATCTATTGGGATATGAAAAGATATAGATTGGATACACTACTTAAAGCAATGGAATTCTTCGACAACCATAGAGCATTTCTGGAAGGAGGTGATTCTGACTCTGATACAAAGAGAGAAACAAAGAAACCGGAAGAAAAGGCAGTAGAAGGTGCAGTCAAACCAAGAGAGGAGGAAAAAATTAAAAAGACATATACAGAAGAAGGAGCAAGACCAAGAGATCAGAGACACATAAGATCGACTAGAACAGGGGTGTCAAACTCCCAGCCCACGGGCTGGACACGTCATCCGAAAGCCACGCCCACCCCATTGTCGGCAATGGCAAAACTGTCCCGATACGTTGTGTGACATCATGAGTTTGACATGTCTGGACTAGAATATTAAGACCTACATATAATTGAAAGAGATGGAGAAGGAGAGTGGCATTTTGTCAATGAATATAAATGGACTAAATTCTCTCTCAAAAAGGAGAAAATTCTTTTACACAAATACAAAAATTAAAAATGGATATATTTGTCTCCAAGAAACACATATTAAGAGACAACATTATAAGTTGTTAGAACAACCAAAAATCGGTAAACTTCACTTTGCATTAGCACTTCAAAAGAAAAGAGGAATAGCTTTATACATTAAAGGAACGATGAACCCCAAACAAATCTACGCAGATGAAGAGGGAAGAATATTAATGGTGGAAATAATGATGGATCAAAAACAGATACTGATGGTAGAAATATATGTACCAAACAATAAACAAAAACAATTTTACCAAAATTACATAAAAATAGATTTAAACTATCAAAATCTTTGTATAATGGGAGACTTTAATGCAATAACAGATGGAACTTTGGACTATAAAAGTGCTAAACAAGGGAGGAAAGGAGGAAATATATCACCTAAAGTGTTTTTAAAAATGGCAGAAGAACTTTGTATCAAAGATATATGGAGACAAAAAAAAAATCCAAAGAAATTACAATATACATTTTACTCAAGTAGACATAGATCATGGTCTAGAATTGTTATGACATAGACATCTTTGGAACTTAATAGAATTATGCAAGAAATTGAGATAGAAACTAATGTTTGGGTAGATCATAACCCAATAAAGATGACTTGGAGAGGAACTAAGAAAAAATTAAGATGCTCCTTGAATAAATCTATACTGGAAAAAAAAGAATTTATACAACTAGTGACAAAGGAAATGGATTTTTTCTTCAAAATAAACAAGAAAGAAGAAACATCACTTCAAAATGTGTGGGATATGGCTAAAGCATATTTTAGAGGGTTGGCTATAACCTATACTGCTAAAAAGAATAAAGAAAAGAAACAACAACAGGTAAAGTTGAAGGAAGCATTCAGAAAGTTAGAATCAGAATTACAACTAGACCCACAAAAGAAAATACTTAAGAAACAAATGGAGATAATAAAACATAAATCAAATCTAGCCAAGATGGAAATGATGGCTCAACAGATTAAAAGGGCTAAACAGAACTTCTTTGAAAATGCCAACATTTTGGTTAGCATATAAACTGAAAAAAGAAAAAGAGAAAAAACTGATTAACAAGCTGCAAGATCCAAAAGGTGAATTATAGTTATAAATGATACAATTAAAAAAATTATCAAAGATTATTATGAGACACTTTACAAAGCAGAGGAAATTCCAAAGGAAAAAAGTACAGCAGTATTTTAAAAAAATAGACTTACCAAAAATTTCAGAGAATATTTGAAATATAATAAATGGAAAAATACCAATAATGGAGATTATAGAGGCTATAAAAAAGCAAAAACACGATACGACTCCAGGCCCAGATGGATTACTTGCAGAGCTTTATAAATTATTACAAGATGTATTAAGTCCTACTTTGAAAGAATTGTATAATGAAATACTCCTGGAGACTAAAATACCTAATACATGGACTGAAGTCAACATTATTTTAATACCTAAAGAAGACTCTGATCTAACGCAAATAAAAAAACTTTGGACCAATATCCCTATTAAATGTAGACTACAACATTTCACCTCAATAATATCAGAAAGACTAAAGAAATTTTTGATCAAGTTTATAAATATAGACCAAAATGGTTTTCTACCTAAAAGACAGATAAAAAAAACAATTTAAGAATGATTCTTGATGTGTTAGAGTACTATGAAATTCATCCAGGGAAATAGATGGCTTTAATATTCCTTGATACACAGAAAGCATTTGACAATGTAAACGGGCAATTCATGTTTCAGCAACTTGTGGAAATGGACTTTGAAGAAAACTTTATAAATGTAATTAAAACAATTTATCGTAAACAAACAGCCAAAATAATTGTAAATAGAGATTTTACAGAAAACTTCAACATTAAAAAAGTCACAAGACAGGGATGCCCATTATCTCCATTACTATTTATGCTAACACTGGAAGTATTGAATAGAAACATCAGACAAGATATAGAAATTGAAGGACTAGTGATAAAAGATGAAAAATATAAACTACAAGCATTTGCAGGTGACTTGGTTTTTATATTGGAAGAACCATTGGAAACAAGCACTAAACATATGGAGAAAATAAAAAAATGGAGAAGTGGCAGGGTTGAAAATAAACAGAGAAAAGATTAAAGTGCTAACAAAAAATCTAACAGAATAACAAAAAAACAAATCTTCAAAAAAACAAATCTTCAAAAATAAAACAAATTGTGAAATATTTGGGAATTTATCTAACAGCAAGATGTGTAACAATAAAACAAGATAACTATGTAAGACTGCTAAAACAAATAAAATTGGATCTTGAAAAGTAGAAAAACTTACAACTTTCAATGCTGGGGAGAATAGCAACAGTGAAAATGAATATCTTACCAAAAATACTCTTTTTATTTCAAATGATTCCTGTAAGTCTGGAAAAGCCTTTTTTGATTAACTGAATACAACAATACTGAAATTTATCTGGCAGGGGGAAAAAGCTAGAATTAGACTGAAAATGCTACAGGAAGTGAAAGAAAGTGGAGGATTTGGACTGCTGGACTGGACGTTATACTACCAAGCAACTATTTTAACATGGTTTAAAGAATGGATAATGCTTAGAGACAAAAGTCTATTATACCTAGAGGGGCATGACCTACAAATTGGTTGGCATGCCTTTCTTGTGGTATGGGAAGAATTAAACACATAGATAGTTTCAAAACCACTTTATAAGAAATGTACTTCTTTCAAACTGGGAAAAAATAAAAGTAAAAATTTATATTAAGATACCTGGATGGCTTTCAACAATGGAAGCTTTCACTTACCAAATTTAATTAATTATGACAAGGTTGTGACTTATAAAGATATTTTGGACAGTGAAGGAAAATTGAAATAAAGACAAGATTTACAAGAACAAGGTATTGATCTATCATGGTGGCCATACCTGCAAATTCAAATGAGATATGAAAAAGATATTAAAACAATGGGATTCTATAAAGAACAGACAGAATTTGATCAGATACTGTTAAAAACAGATGAAAAGTTGATTAAGAAATTCTATAGATTTTTGTTAAACTTAAAGATGAAGGAAGAACAAGTTAAAGAAATGATGATAATATGGGCAAAGAACTTTGGATATAATATAGAATTAGAAGACTGGCAAAAGTTATGGGAAAGAATGTTAAATTAACTAAAGCAGTGGCATATAAAGAAAACTTATATAAAATGTTTTACAGATGGCATATGACAGGGCTTTTCAACCAGTGGTACAGGTACCATCTGTGGTACATTGGCACCTGGCAGGTGGTACGCAACCATCCTAGAAAAGTGGTAGCGATGAAGGGGAATGAGTTGAACCGGTGGTAGCGCACAAGCCTGAGCAAGAGATGGCTTCAGGGCTGTCAGTGCTCAGCAGAAGCACCAGGATCAGTGCCGCTTTCTAGCTGGAGCTCGGCACTGATTCTGGTGCTTCTGAGCCCAGAAGAAGCGCCGATCAGCTGGAATGTTGCAGCATCCCTAGGGTCTTGTGATTTACATTCAGATGCTTGGCAACTGATTCATATTTATGATGGTCACAGTGCCCCAGGGTCATGTGAAGTGACCAAAACCTGCTGCAACCACCCAGCAGATGGGGGGAATAAAAATCAAACACCCCCCACCCCACCCCTGTTGCCAACCCCCACAGAAATGCTCACAACAGTGAGAACCTCGGACAGGAGGAAGAGTGCCACTGGGCGGGCAGGAAGCTGTCTTGCTCGGCTGTGGCTTGGGGGGCAGTTTTTTCAGTTCCATTGTAACTTCAAACAGTCACTAAGTGAACTGTTGTAAGTTGAGGACTACCTGTACTTCATCACTTTTTCCCTTTTTTTTTGGTCATCAAGTTTTTGACACCTTGCTAGGTGACTGGTGGTACTCAGATATTGCCATATCCTAAAAGTAGTACAATGGGTGAAAAGGTTGAAAAGCCCTGGCATATGACACCAGTGAGATTAGCAAAAATGTTTAAAAATACTTCAGACAAGTCTTGGAAATACAAACAAAGACCAGGCACTTACTATCATATCTGGTGGACATGCCCAAAAGCAAAAAGATTTTGGGTAAAATACATTTATGGTTAGAGAAAATGACTAAAAACCAAATAGACCTTAAACTAGAATTATTTTTGTTAGGAATAATAGGAGCAAATTATGAGAAATATTGTATATATTTAATTCTACACATACTAACTGCAGCAAGAATTGTATTTGCCCAAGATTGTATTAATTAAGAAAATTTTAGCGTGTACAGAAATGGACAGATTGACTTTACAGATAAAAGAGAAAAAAGACTCTGTATTTTAGAACATGGGATAATTTCTATCAATGTCTAGAAACATGAGTTAGAGAGAAAGGAATGTGATATGTAACTTTTAGTATATATTAGTAAGAAGACTATTGAGCGATTAATTAACATATTATTTATGATAATTAACTATTACCTATTATTTCTTGTTAAACACATAAACCCAGACCATATGCTGTTTGCTAAATATTGAGAATGTTATTTGGAAAAAACCTAATCCTAACCCAAATCCCAACCCCAGTCCCAATCCCACCTCATTCCTAACCCTATAAAAACTAATAAAATTTATACAAAATAATAATAATAATAACAACAACACTGATCCCTGATTTCTATCTTGTTTTGAAAATGGACTTAAATTAATTGCTTTGTCGTCTTAATGTCCTGTAACATAGTTATTAAGATATCTTAGTTATCTTAAACAAGACTTTGCAATGTAATTTGTTGGTTTGCTCCCAGTACTTGCACATTACTCAGGGATGAGAGGGATAATTGGTCAACTTGGAGTTTAGCATAAACCTTTCAATAGTCACATATGTCCTCGCACACATAATGCAATGGAAATTGCAGAACATTCTGTGGAATGGGACAGAATGAGATTTTGCTTTTATTTCAAAACTGTGCATTAGGAGCTGTTATTCACCATGTTATTTGTAATTACTTTTTAAAAAAGTTGGCTACAACTGCCTCTTGAGATTGGGACTCTGCATTTCATTCTGGAGCTGAGTGGAAGACTAGGTTTAGGTAATCTTCATCTGAGTTGAACAAGGCCATTCAAGAATATTGTGTGAAAGCCATGATTCCCCCCCCCCATTTTTTGGCTTAATCATGAATGGAAAATAGTCCCTCATTTATTGGCATTCAGTTCAGGAAAAAATATGAAAGAAGATGGCTTTACTGTTGATTCATAAAGAAAGGCCTGTTGATTCATAAAGAAAGCTCAATGGAGGTAATAGATAGACTAAAGATAAGGGGGTAAAATTAATAACATTTGCTTGACAGGATTAAAACCCAAGGAAGTCAGTATTTTATACCCATTGCTAGCCTTTGTGAAACAAGCTAACCAAATCTAATAATAAAAGCACAGAAAGCAAGCCTTCAAATTATGAAATGCTGTAAACTGTATACAAATCCTTGTACTCATCAAATCAAAGGGAAAAAAATAGATCCAGGAAACTACAGACCTATCAGCCTGACCTCAATACCTGGGAAGATTCTGGAAAAGATAATCGAACAACAAATCAGCGAACACCTAGAGGCAAACAAAGTCATCACTAAAAGTCAACATGGGTTTGTCAAAAACAGATCATGCCAGACAAATCTTATTGCATTCTTTGACCAAGTGACAAAACTAGTGTACCAGAGGAATGCTGTAGATATAATTTACTTGGACTTCAGTAAGGCATTTGATAAAGTAGATCACAACCTACTACTTGATAAGATAGAAAAATGTGGGTTAGATAGCATCACCACCAGATGGATTCATAGCTGGTTGACCAGCTGTACTCAGCGTGTGGTCCTCAATGGAACTGCATCTACATGGAAGGAAGTGTGTAGTGGGGTGCCCCAGGGCTCTGTTCTGGGCCCAGTGCTCTTCAACATGTTCATCAATGATTTGGATGAGGGGATAGATGGGGAACTCATCAAATTTGCAGATGACACCAAGCTGGCAGGAATAGCCAATACTCCAGAAGATAGGCTTAAGTTACAGGAGGATCTGGACAGACTCGAACACTGGGCACTATCTAACAAAATGAAATTCAATTGTGAAAAAAGTAAGGTTCTACATTTAGGCAGGAAAAATCAAATGCACAACTATAGTATAGGTGGTACCTTGCTCGATAGTAGTAACTGTGAGAGAGATCTTGGAGTCCTAGTGGACAATCACTTAAATATGAGCCAGCAGTGTGCTGCAGCTGCCAAAAAAGCCAACACAGTGCTAGGCTGCATTAACAGAGGGATAGAATCAAGATCACATGAAGGGCTCGCAACTTGGGAGTCCTCCTAGATTCACAGCTTTCTTTAGAAGATCATATAGTAACTGTGACTAGGGGGGCCTTCGCCCAGGTTCGCCTGGTGCACCAGTTGTGGCCCTATCTAGACTGGGATGCCTTGCGTACGGTTACTCATGCACTCGTGACCTCTCGGTTAGACTACTGCAACGCTCTCTACATGGGGCTGCCCTTGAGGACCACTTGGAGGCTCCAACTGGTGCAGAATGCAGCCGCGCGAGTTGTGTTGGGGGTCTCCCGATACTCCCATGTTACACCTCTGCTCCGTGAGCTGCATTGGCTTCCAGTTGCCTTCCAGGTGAGATTCAAGGTGCTGGTAATGACCTACAAAGCCCTACATGGCATGGGTCCGGAGTACCTTAGGGAGCACCTGCTGCTGGCATCAACTTCCCTCCGCCCAGTGCGCTCCCACAGAGAGGGCCTCCTCAGGGTGCCACCGGTCAGAGAGTGCTGACTGGTGGCCCCCAGGGGGAGGGCGTTCTCTGTGGGTGCGCCTGACCTTTGGAACCGTCTACTGGTTGAGGTCCGGATGGCTCCCGACCTTCGCTCCTTCCGACGTGATCTAAAGACCTATTTGTTTGAACAAGCCGGCCTGGTCTGATGGGTTTGGGTTTTAATTATTGTTTTTAAGTAATTTATTTATTGTATTTGGGCACTATGGTTTAATCTGTTTTTAATTTTTGTATTTTGGTATTTTGGTATTTATTGCCCTGTTTACCGCCCTGA